>NC_082727.1:27046781-27665114 GCF_030144855.1 Hypanus sabinus
ATTGGCTGATTAGTAGGAGGCAAAGAGTGTGAATAAAGCAAGCGATTTCTGGTTAGCTGCCAATGACTACTGGTGTTCCACAAGGAATGGTACTGGGACTGCTTCTACTTACATTATATGTCAATGATTTTGATGATGAAATTGATGGCTTTGTGACCAAGTTTGCAGATGACACCAAGATAGGTTGAGGGACAGATAGTGTTGAGGAAGCAGGAAGATTATAGGAGGGCCTAGACAAAATAGAAGTATAGGCAAAGAAGTGGCAGATGGAATAGTGACAAAAAGTGTACGGTCATGCAGTTTGGTAGGAGAAATAAAAGCTTAGACTATTTTCTAATGGAGAGAAAATTCAGAAATCCAAGGTACAAAGGGACTTGGGAATTCTTGTGCAGGATTCCCTAAAGGTTAATTCGTAGGTTGAGTCTGTGGTAAGAAAGACAAATACGATGTTAGCAACCATTTCATGAGGAGTAGAATACAAAAGTAAGGATGTAATGTTCAGGCTTTATGAGGTACAGCTGAGGCCTCAGAGTATTGAGAGCAGTTTTGGGCCCCTTATCTAAGAAATGATGAGCTGACATCAGACAGGGTTCAGAGGAGGCTCACGAAAATGATTCTGGGATTGAAAGGCTTGCTAGAAGAGAAGCATTTGACAGGTCTGGGCTTGTACTCACTGGAATTCAGAAGAATGACAGGTGGCAACTCATTGAAACCTATCAAATGTTGAAAGGCCTCAACAGAGCAAATGTGGAGAAGATATTTCCAATAGTGGGGGAGTCTTGGACTAGAGAATTCAGTCTCAGAATAGAGCGATGTCCATTTAGAACAGAGATCTAGAACAGAAAAAAATTTTCAGCCAGAGAGTGGTGAACGTGTGAAATTCATTGTCGCAGGTGACTGTGGCAGCCAAGTCCTTGGGTATATTTACGGCAGAGGTTGATAAGTTCTTGATTAGTCAGGGCATGAAGGGTTACAGGGAGAAGGCAGGAGATTGGGACTAAGAGTGAAATGGATCAGCCATGATGAAATGTCAAAGCAGACTAGATGGGCCAAATGGCCTTATTCTGCTCCTATATCTTATGATTTTACACAGATTATGGAACAAAAGATACTTCTAAGAAATTCAAGTAAAATAATGGCTTTTGAGTGAATTTTTGAAATTTCCTTAAATTTGATAAATCAACTATTAAAATTGGTTTGTATACAAACATCAAACCTTTATTTACTTACAGGCTACCATTCTAGCTCAGGGCACTCCACAGTTTGGAGTTCAATTCCAGTACTTTTCTTTAAGCGTCTCTGTACGCATCCCAGTGGAATGCACGAGTTTTCTCTGGGTCCCCCAGTTTCTGCCCACTGTCCAAAGACATACTGGGTAGGGTGACTGATCAATGTAAACTGTCCCATGATTAGATTAGGGTTAATCAGGTTTGTCAGAGGTTGCTGGGGGCAGTGTTACTTGAAGGGTCAGAAAGGCCTACTCTGCACTGTATTTCTAAATAGGTAAACAAATACATATCTAAAGCTTTGTTTTCACAGTTACAAAATGTACCTCCACTTTTTTTCCCTTCTGCCAAGGTAGTTAAGTCTCTCCAAAGAACATCAGAAACCCAAGGCCCAGTCTGTTTGAAGATGTTATCAGACTGCAGATTACACATCTGGTAAGATCAGCCTCTCTGTATCCAACACAACTGAGTGGATACAAGGTGATAAAGACTGAAGGAAGCCAGAAATTCATGACTCACTATTAGCCTGAGTGCATTCAATTTAATTTTAAAAAAACACTACAAAATTACCAAATTTCCCAGGCAGTTGCAAAAAGTTATATGCCATACAAGACCACTATTCTTCAATGTGTGATGCTCTTAGAAAAATTATATACATTATACTTCACTGTACTACCTTTTTAACTCATTATTTTGCTTTTACATACTGTCCTTCGCCTTCGATCGGCATACAACTATCATAGAGTAAATACATTCCTATCTTCCCTTTCTCACCACCAATTCCACAGTTCCTCTCTGAAGCAATGTATCATAATGTATAGGGAGAGATAGCAGAGATATTCATACCAAGACCTGACCCAAGTAACTGGGTACATTATATTCATTTTTATTGGAAACTTAAACAAACCCTGGAA
Source organism: Hypanus sabinus (assembly GCF_030144855.1). Lineage (NCBI taxonomy): Eukaryota > Metazoa > Chordata > Chondrichthyes > Myliobatiformes > Dasyatidae > Hypanus > Hypanus sabinus. The sequence continues at coordinate 27,048,922 of NC_082727.1, forward strand.
CTACTGGATATACTTTGCAATTTTTTTGGAAACTAAAACAAAATTAACATTTCAGATTGATGACCTTTCATCCAAATGGGTTCAGCATTTTCAATTTCCATTTTAAAGTTCCAGTCATTTAAAAGGTATTTTGTCCTTTGCTTTTCAAAGAATAATAGAGATCCAGAAATGATGGGTACTGTGAACAGCAAGAGATAAATATAAATTAGGTCCCTATGGTGGAGTTAAGAGAATTTGTGGTTGTGTGCAAATGGAGTTCGAAAAGTTTGGCTACAGGGATCTCAAGAATGTGGTTACAAAGGCATTGAATGCATTCAAAACAGAGAAGGAAAACAACTCATTTTGATGAAAGATCATTATTGGTTATTTGACTGGGCACGATAAATACAACGTGCAGATCACAAAAACTGCCCAGTATTTGTTGAAGGCTTTATTTTGGATTTATTGGAAGAGAATTGAACACATTAAAACTCAGAAGGAAAGGTACTATTTTATATTACACAATAAAGGCCTCCACTTTGACTGCAGCAATTGCACACAAATAATATTAGCTACATATACTTTATCAACAGTGTATACGTCATAGAAAGTATACAGGAGAACAAGGCAAGAAGACAGAAGATCTAATAGTATTTTCCCCAAAACAGAGTGACATGAATTAGTCTTTGGCTTACATATGGGAGTCAAAGCCCTCCTCAGGAGTTCCATACATCATGTAGCAATACCATTAAACAAGCAGTCCGTGGACACTAAGTGGGGAACCCCTGGCCTACGTGGTCTTCAGATGAAGCAAAGCAAGAGGTCTTGTGATAAAAGAATCAGTTACTGCGCATAGTTTAATCTCCTTTTATAGCCAGACACAATCGTACCAATTCAACTGAACTTGATGCTTGGACGGAGTCATGCACACCGTGCCAAATGGGAAAGGTCAGTAACAGGCCGAATCGAGAGCACCAGAGCATACCGATTCGACTGAATGTGATGTTTGAATGGAGAATTAAGCACAGGGCTGTATTAGAAAGGTTGGTTACAGGCCAAATTGAGGCGGTGGGGTCCTGACCACAGAGCCGGTCAAGGCAATTGAAGTGCGTGTGCATCTGTCCGTCCGTGTGCCTATCTTTGTTTCGTAGCTGCCCATTAGGAGACAAATTTCAAGGTTGTATAATGTATACATACTTTGATAACGAATGTACTTTGAACTCAATCGATATTTAAAATCCATCAAAAAATGGCAATGTCCACATTTATGAATAACATGAACTAAATTATTTACAGTACCCCAGTGACGACCACGCAAATGACAAGAGTACAAGCACAATGTCTATTATACTGCGATTGCAGATACAGTAATGACAGAAAACAACAGCTTCTGATCAACTCAAATATAGCTGTAACTAAAAATAATACAAGTCCGAAGATTTTTGTGGTAGCAGTATGAAACAACCTTGCACTGCTTTAAACAACACCTACAAAATGCTGGTGGAACACAGCAGGCCAGGCAGCATCTATAAGCAGAAGCACTGTCAACGTTTCAGGCTGAGACCCCTCGTTAGGACCAAATGAAAGAAAAGATAGCAACCCAGGGCATATTGAAAACCCGGACTCCAGCACCATCAACGCAGGTTCCAACAACCATGTTCAGCTTCAAAACAATTGCGCAACCACCAACTGCGACTCCAGCCTTGAACTCCACGCCGGGTCTTCACATGCTGCGATTGTGACTCCTGTCTCCCCTCCCCCCACCACCACTCTGCAATCCCCTCCCCCTCAGATCCCATTGTCAGCTCCTAGGCCCTCAGAGGCTCCATCTTCCTCTCACCCCAAACCTTCCCTCTCCACCGACACCACCAGCCTCCCTCCCCCCTCTGATCCCATCTCTCATCCGTGTCAGGTCTTCACCATTCCCTCCGAATGCTCTTACTATCTTTCCTTTCAGTTGGTCCTGACAAAGGGTCTCGACCCGAAACGTCGACAGTGCTTCTCCTTATAGATGCTGCCTGGCCTGCTGTGTTCCACCAGCATTTTGTGTGTGTTTGAATTTCCAGTATCTGCAGACTTCCTCATGTTTGCATTGCTTTACCACGAATTTCTAAATGTTGACACAGGATGCAACTGGACAAGGTGGTGTAGAAGAGCCAGTTCTGAGAATGAATGCATCAATAGTAACAAAAGGACTTTTTTTTTAAAGTTTGCAAATAATTGGCAAGTGAGACATTATAAACATATACAAAACAGTCACTTCATGTTATGCTTATTAGCCAGGCCAAGAAAAAAAAGATCCAACAAGCACTAGAGATCCCTTATTAGAAAGGATTCAAAATTAAGTTACGCTAAATCTGTATCCAAAAATCAGTTGTGCCACACTTGAGTACAATTACAATTCTATTTCTTTTTTCTTAATCACATATAACAATGAAGAGCTCCCTGGAAGTGTGGAGACGGGTGAAAGTTGTAGTGAAAAGGCATTTAGAGTACCTGCCAGCATAGGCCACAGCATTGAGTACAGACGTTCAGCTGTCATGCTGCAGTTGTACAAAACAGTAATTAGACTGCACTTATGTATAGATCCAGTCACCACGCTGCAGGAAGGACATGACAGCAAGAGAGTAGAGAAATTCAGCAGGATATTGCACACAATGTGCGGGCTACAGTTGCAAGGAGAGATTGATATGCTGGGTTTATTCTCACTGGAACATTGGAGGCCAATGGGGACCATTTAGAGGTTTACAAAAATGAAGGCATATATAGTCAACCTTCATCGCCAGTGCAGGGGATTCTGGAATTAGAGGGCTTAGCTTTAAGGGGAGATAGAAGAACTTCACAGGAAACCCAAAGGGTAGATTTTGCATAGAGCATGTAATAGATAATTGGAATGAACTGACACAAGAAGCAAGTACAATTACAGTTTTTAGGAAGGATTGAACAGGTAATGGATGGGAAAGCAACAGAAGAACACACACCTACAGCAGGTCAATAGAATTAGTGGAGAAGGGCAACATGATCAGAATGGGTGAACTGAGCCAGAAGGGCCTTTGTCTCTGCTGTACCTCTTTCTATGAATAGCATAATCAAGAAGCTGGACAAGCATACAGGTGGTGGGGGGGGAAGAGAGAGAACTACAATGGTATATTCAATAAGGGAATATTCAATATTGAATATTCAATATTCAATAATATATTCATCAGAAAGAATAACATAGCTGCCAGCATGGAAGGGCGGCAAAATGGTTGGTTTCTGTACCATATATTCTGTGAAAATCAATCACAAGCTAATTCAAGGACAGTTATTTCAATGTAGTTAAGAAGTCTCTGCTCCATCAAATCATCAATACAAGCCAGATCACAAAATCATAACCAAAGGAATGGAGCAGGAAATTCAGAATTCAACATTTGTTTTGAACCAAAACTAATTTAGAAATAAATGGAGAGAATCCATGAATAAATTTTAAACAGCCGCGTGAACAGGGATAAAAGGAGACAAATGGACAGAAAGCTTTTTAGCGAGCTGACCCATGAGCCATCCTTCATGCTTCAAATCAGAGAACTTAATTATCAGAGTATCAACATGGAATCAAAAGACAAAAAAAATTCAACCATTGATTTATTTTTAATAATGAGGCAACAGAAGAGGGCAATGAAAGGAATGCACTAAATGTTGTGGGCAGACACTGGAGATCAAGGACAACTTGCATCCGCACAAATTCTGTGGGGTTTGGGGCAACTGACAAGGCCATTGTGGGATATGCAAGCTTTGCTACAGGCAAGGCCAATGGTGTTAGAAAGAAAATGAACCCTTCTGCAATTTATGCATTTTTGACCCTAGACTAGATTCTCAAATACTACCCCCAAATGTTCCTTCTTCATTTTGAGCAATCTCAGACTAGGTTTTCTCAAGAGTAGGTGGGTATATTATACTTGTACCAAGGAATCATTAATATTTTCCCTTCTTCACAGGAAACTCTTGCTGACAGAGCTTGGAAACTGTCATTTCAGATATCTGGTATCAGCAGAAGCACTAACCATATCATTAGAAATGACTGAGGATAATGAGAGTCTTAATGCTGAGATGTTGGCCTGGGAGAAGCTGCAATAAAGTTCACTTGCTCTGCCAGTGTATTGAAACAAATTGCATAAGGTACTTTAGTGCTTTGATGTGTCCACTGCATATAGCCCATGTCTCAAAGGCATTCAAGAGGACAGTTATACTCCTGCCCAAGACTGCGGCTTCTGTGCCAGTTCTGAAATCTAGATCCACAAACAGTAGCTGGACCAGACAGCTAAAGGAAGCACAGGTTATTTAAAGGTGATAGTAAATTTCATCTTAAACCTCTTGCCTTCACTCACATAGAGCCATAAGAAGTGATTTCCATTTCCAGCCAAGACAGTAATGACCAAGTGGCATTCAAAAAAGACAGACCTAGTTGCTTACATGCATAAATCTTTCTGTGGTGGAGGACATGTCAAGTAAGTTTGGAATTCTAGCTTTCAGAAATAGAAAGGCAAAGTGTAAAAGCAGGGAGGCTACATATACAATTCTAGAAGCTGGGAAGCTTTTTTTTAAAGAGGATGTAGAAATGCTAAAATGATTGCAGGGAAAAGGGATTTTACAAGGACAAACTGTGGTGGTTCTCATCAAAAGAAATAATGTTTTAAAATGGATTTTTGAAGGGGGAATACATGATCATAGCAGGTTTAGATGGGTTTAACAAAAAGCTGTTCCTATTAGCAATTGGTTGAAGCACTAAGAGACAAGGTTCAAGTGAAGAGCAAAAAGTTAGAGAAGTCAATGTTCATGCCATCAGGTTGGAGGCTACCCAGCCGGTATTTAAGGTGTTGTTCCTCCAACCTGAGTATGGCTTCATCTCAACATTAGAGGAGGCCATGGATAGAAATATCAGAATGGGAATTAACATGTGTGGAATTAACATGTGTGGCCACTGGGAGATCCTGCTTTCTCTGGCGGACAGAACGTAGGTGTTCAGTGAAACGGTCTCCCAGTCTGCGTTGGGTCTCACCAATATATAAAAGGCCACACTGGGAGCACCAGACTCAGTATACCACACCAGCCGACTCACAGGTGAAGCGTTGCCTCACCTGGAAGGACTGTCTGGGGCCCTGAATGGTGGTGAGAGAGGAAGTGTAAGGGCAGGTGTAGCACTTGTTCCGCTTACAAGGATAAGTGTCAGGAGAGAGGTCGGTGGGAAGGGATGGGGGGGGGGGGGGGAAGGAGGAGAGACAAGTGGACAAGGGAGTCGCGTAGGGAGCAATCCCTGCGGAAAGCAGAAAGGGGGGGGGAGAGGGAAAGATGCGCTTGGTAGTAGGATCCCGTTGGAGGTGGCAGAATTTACGGAGAATTATACGTTGGACCTGGAGGCTGGTGGAGTGGTAGGTGAGGACAAGGGGAACCCTATCCTGAGTGGGGTGGCGGGCGGATGGGGTGAGGGCAGATGTGCGGGAAATGGGAAGGAAGCATTTGAGAGCAGAGTTGATGGTGGATGAAGGGAAGTTCCTTTGTTTAAAAAAGGAAGACACCACCTTCGTCCTGGAATGAAAAGCCTCATCCTGAGAGCAGCTGCAATGGAGATGGAGGAATTGTGAGATGGGGATAGCATTTTTGCAAGAGACAGGGTGGGAAGAGGAATAGTCTAGGTAGCTGAGAGAGTCAATAAAAATTATCAGAGTTGTCGTTGTGCCTCGACCATGTAGAGGTAGGTACGCCAGACAACAACAGCTCTAAAGAAAAATTATCGAGAGTTGTCATTGTGCCTAAAAAAATTTATCAGAGAGACTCTCACAGCTTCTCCCCCCCCCCCCCACTTTCTTTCTCCCGAGGCCTCCTGTCCCATGATCCTTTCCCTTCTCCAGCTCTGTATCACTTTCACCAATCACCTTTTCAGTTCTTAGCTTCATCCCACCCCCTCCGGTCTTCTCCTATCATTTTGCATTTCCCCCTCCCCCCACTACTTTCAAATCTCTTACCACCTTTCCTTTCAGTTAGTCCTGACAAAGGGTCTCAGCCCAAAATGTTGATAACACCTTTGTTTTTTGCAATTACCTCATTTTTAAGATAGTAATTACACAACAATTAAATATTTGCTGAGCAAATTCCATCTGCTTTAGTAGAACAAATGCAAGCTGATTCAGTTCAGTATTTGGAGAACTTTTTCAGCCAACTGAATTCAGAATCAGGCTTACTGTCATGTGAAATTTGTCTTTGCAGTAGTAATATAGCGCAAAAACATTGCAAAATAAATAAATAGTGGAAAAACAAGAACGACAAGGGAGAGTTCACAGATCTTTGAGAAATCTGATGGCAGGGCAGAAGAAGCTGTTTCTCAATCAGAGTGTTCGTCTTCAGGATCATGTAACTTCTCCCTGATGGAAATAACAGTAAGAGGACATGACCTGGATTGTGAGGGTCCTTAATGATTAATCCTTCAAGAGCACCACAACCTTGTCATAGGATTTGGAGACGTGTGTCTTAATGTTGGCTAAAGTCAGGGCTCTGTGCTTTGGCTCCTTTGGCTTTTGGTAGGGTCACCCATGCCAAATAGGTCAAAGGGTAGAGGCCAGATTAAGAGTGGTCCACTGTACTCCAACTTCAGTTTAACTCAGGGCTAAGAACACTGACTGGTCAAAAAAAATTGTTATGGAATCAGCAGTGAAGAATCCTTCTACTCCTGTGTATGACAGTATGGACAGAGATAGAGGCCCATTCATTGCTGCCATAAATGCCAGTAACATAATGGGCATTAAGTAATGATAGATGCCATCTTCTTGAGACACCAACTCAAAGATATTCTCAATGATGGGGAGGATCATGCCCATGGAGCTAGTTGAATCTATTACCCTCTGTTATAGACGCTATAAATCCAAAATGCTGTGGAAATGTATTTTGCTTACAGTAACAAAATGGAACCTGTATTGTGCTAGAGTGCCTTGCTAACAATGTCCATGCAACATTATTCCTATGAAACACAAATCCTTGACAAACTGCAGACCAGTGGATTTGGTTATTGGAAGAATGCCAAGTACAATGATTAAGCAGATTAACAGAATGCACCAGTCCTTGAAATGACACGCAGTAGCTGTATGTGTATAAAGGAGTTACTATGCTGTCTTTTTGCCAAAGCCATCACCAGCTCTTGCGTGGTGCTAGTCTTCCCTTGCTGCAATAAAATAAACATGCTTATGATTGATCCAATCCAAGTTAATTGTTCTTAGTTACAAAACATTGCAAAAAGGTGCTCACCATATATCTATAGAAATATGCAAGAATCTTTAGTGACATACCAAGTTTCCTCAAACTCCTAGGTAGAGCCACTCGTATGCCTTCTTCATGACTGTATCAATGTGTTGGGACACTAAAGCTGTTCACCCTTCTTCACTGCTGACCCCTCAAAAACTTTTGACTTATTCTTTCCCCTCTCCTAATCATCTTCAAACTGAACTTGATGGTTCTGTCAGTTTCCATCACAAGGGTCAACTGCCATCTCCAAAACAACACATTGACACCTCTGGGAACTCAAGACCTTGCAGATGTGGGAATCTGGAACAAAAACAAATTTCTGGAGGGACTCAGAGGGCCAGGCAAAGGAACGGGGGAGTTTTGGGTCAAGACTGAAAGTATACAGGAGAGATAAACACTAGTAAGGAGTGAGGGTGGAGGGCGAGACTGAAGCTGGCAGGTGATGTGTGGGGCCAGGTGTGGAGGAAGATGGGAAGCAGAAATTCAAAGTAAATTTATATCTAAGTACATGCACTTCACCATGTACTACCATCAGATGCATTCACAGCAAGTACAAAGAAACACAACAGAATGAAAAACTGCACACAAGGACAAACAATGAATGTACAAAATCAACAGATTGTGCATACACAAAAAGAAATAAAATAGTAACAATAACGAATATTGAAAACTCAAGTTGTAGAGCCCTTGAAAGTGAGTACATTGGCTGTGGAATCAGTTCAGTGTTGGTGTGAGTGAAGTTATCCACTCTGGTTCAAGAGTCTGATGGTTGGGGGTAACAACTCATCCAAAACCTGGTGGTGCGAGTTCTGAAGCTCCTATATCTTCTTCCTGATTGCAGCAGCAAGAAGAGCATGGACTAGATCAGGCATGGGCAAACTACAGCCCGTTAAGCTTTTTAATCCGGCCCGCAGAACTTGATGAAATTATATTAATAAACCTTGTTAACGTTTTTTCCCCGCAATTCTGGCGTTTTCCCAATAGATGCTGCACTCTATATACATTGACCTTTGTTGAGGTGCAGCATATTACTCCACATTTGCGCTTTACTTTGTGACCTTGTGGCGACCCATTTCCTGGCACATCCGAACCGGCTCACAATTAGCCAGCATTCCGGCTAAGGGAGATAGCCTGCGGGGATTTGCGAGCACATTGTGCGGGTCGTTGTTGAGTTTTGGCACAGGGGACAATTGAATAAGAAGGAGCAGGACAAGTAGACCTGCATCTCCTACCGTTTTTGAAATAAAGACAGTCAGGAGGAGAGTGATGATGATAATATCTTGAAGGATAACAGAATTTTCAGTGCTTTAAAATAATAACTGTTACTATTAAAAAAAGCTGTATTTTATTCATTTAATTTTCAGTGTTTTAAAAGACATTTCAATAAATAGCTAAATACCATGGGACTTCAAAGACAGATATTTTGTTGTAATGCATTTGTTCATTTTCAATTGAAATTAAAGCACATGTTTTCTACATATCCCATGATATTTTATTTTCTCTTATGAGGTGTATTACCAAAACACTCGTCCATCTGCTCCTGGTCCGGCCCCCCTGTCAAATTTTAGAACCCTTTGTGGCCCTCAAGTCAAAAAGTTTGCCCACCCCTGGACTAGATGGTAGAGTTGAATGACATTAGCTCATGAATAATAGGTAGAGAAAACGGGAGCAGATGGAGGAAGGGACAGAGGTCACAAGATGATAAAGGAAAACATAAAAGGCTGCAGATACTGAAATATGTGAAGTAAACAAGGTGATAGTGGGAGCCAAATAAATGATAGGAGACCCCTAGATATAGTATGGAAGTGTAAGGCAAATGGAACCAGTTAGGCAGGGGATACTAAAATGGAATCTGGATGATGGGAGAGGGGTGAGTAGAAAAGAGAAAGAAAGGAGTGCACCTGCCTCCTCCTGTGGGTCTACCCATTACCTGCAAGCCTCTCCTCACCACCCCCTCAACTATATACCCGTCCCTCTCCCATCATCCCACTACACTCAGTCTTGATGTAGGGTCCAGATCCGAAATATCGACTATCCCTTCACCTCCACAGATTCTGTCTCACCCAATCTTCCCCAGCTGTTCGTTTTTGGCTCCAAACTCCCACCTCTACCCAACCCAACCACAACCAATGTCTTGGTACACATCTGGACCAGTACTCTTCAGCATAATTAAGCAGCTGCACCAATTAGCTGAAGTTTCATGGAAAAAGTTAAAAAGATACACATTTTTAATAAAGGGAAACTAAACGAAATACATTACAAACTAGAACTCTACCAATACTACTACAGTACTTTTAAGACTGCATTAATTCCTAATAGCTAAAGGAATTCATCCAGTGTACACTTTTTCCAATTTAACAGCATAGTAGCTCAAATAAACAAAATAAATAGGTTAAATTTCTTGCTTAGTTTTTTTTAAATAAGAGCTGTCCCAAAAAAAAACGCAGTTACCACGATTAACCACAATCCACCATAATTTCAATACCCTCACATACAGCCTCACAAATGATTAATATTTACAATAATCCTTCCCAATTATCTGCTATAGCTGTGCCACTTATTATACACATATTCTAGAATATAATAAAGATGCAGACATTAACAGGAACATTAATACCCCTATTCTGAACATAGTCTTCAAAGTACCTCACTTTAAAATAAAAATGCATAGCTATTTAATTCACAAGGTATACAAAACTATGAGGGTAAATGCAAGCTGGCTTTTTCTATGGAGGTTGGGAGAGACTAGAACTGGAGATAAAGGGTTAAGGGTGAAAGGTGTAATGTTTAGGAGAATATAAGGAGGAACTTCTTCACTCAGAGGGTAGTGAGAATGTGGAACATGGTGGGAGTGGGTTAAATTTTAACTTAAGAGAAAATTAGGCAGGGTATGGAGAAGGCTATGGTCCAGGAACAGGTCCATAGGACTTGGCAGATGAATAGTTCAGCACAGACTAGAAGGGCCAAAGGGCCTGTTTCTATGCTGTAATGTACTATGATTCTATAACTCTAATCTATCATAACCAGTGAGAATTTTTAAACAATGCATGTTTCAATGGACAAACATAGAACCAAGCTGGCACCTTGAAGGAGTGTGATAAAAGCACCACACATATAAATCAAGCAAAGTCACACAAAGAGCATTGCAGGATTGATTCACAAGAAAAAGTAGCCCAAGATCACATTTTTGAAGTTAGTTAATTCCTAATCAGAATCACCAGCATGAGTTGTGAAATTTGTTAACTTAACAGCAGCAGTACAATGCAATACATGGCAATATAGAAAGAAAAAACAAGTATATTAAATGGCTATCTTTTAAAAAGTGTAAAACAAATAATAAATTAAAAAGTGAGGTAGTGTTCAAAGGTTCAATGTCCACTTTAGAATCGGATGGCAGAGGGGAAGAAGCTGTTCCTGAAATGCTGAGTGTGTGCCTTCAGGCTTCTGTACCTCCTTCCAGATGGTAACAGTGAGGAAAGGACATGCCCTGGGAGATGGGGGCCCTTAATAATGGACATTGCTTTTCTGAGGCACTGCTTCTTGAAGATGTCGTGGATGCTAGAGGCTTATACCCATGAGCTGACCAATTTTACAACTTTCTGTAATTTTATGATCCACCCATTCAGGATTTCGTAATTCACTCCTAAATTCGGTGAGTAATTATGTACTGAAATAAAAGCAATTCTAGTTAAAGGTCATCTGCCTGAAAGGTTAGTTCTCTTTCCCTCTCTGCAGACTCTGCTTGGCATGATCCCTATCACCAGTATATGTTTTTAAATTTCAGGTTTCCAACAACTAGAAAAAGCTTCTCAAAACTCCCTCGTATGTCAGTTCACTTGGCAGTCTACCTATATAGCAATTATTTACATTCAACTGTACAACAATCCCAACCCAGCTGTTACAATTGAGTTAATTTTTTAAAATATATAATGGATTGTCAACAAAAAGCTCTTTTGAGGGGTGTATTGCTCTAAAGTCATTTGTCTTTTTACAACATTAAATAGTTTCAGCATGAACAGCATTATATTCCCTTTTAGTCATACCATAAGCCAGCCCTTCGGCATCTACGTTTACTTTATAAGGACTGAAAGGGTGAAGGAACTATGTCCACATTCAACCAGGGCACCTACGACAGACGGATTTTGATACACATGTAATAACACGTTAAGATCGTTCTTCCGTCATGTACTTGGGTGGGGGTGCGGTGGAGAAGGGCAGAGGTGGGGTGAGGGTGGGGGAGGGGCAGAGGTGGGGGAAGGAAGGAAGGAAAGAAAAATGTTTTCAGGTAAGTGGTAAACATCGCCGATTCATGTTCTATAACCGGAGAGCCCACTATCGCTGTTGACGCAGCTTGCCGAGATGGTTCGTTACTTTGGGTGGAGGCGTTAAAGGTTTATGGGCTCTGGAGGCCCAAGTGCCTCCCTGCCTCCCTGCCACCAACATTCCCACTTACACCACAGTCCTCGAGATGATCCACGACACCATCGTATTCCCGGGCCGCGTCGTCGGTCGAGGCTCGGGCACTATTAACGCGACGAAAGTTGTGCCGTCCGACCAGGCACCGTCGGCCCCGCTCTTCCACACGCTTTATCCCCGAAACTTTCTTCTCTGCCAAAGCCCGAGCCGCTTCCCAACCTCCCGGCAACCCTTGCCCCGATCCCATTGGCTGACTTGAATATTTCTCGTATCGTGATTGGTCGTCGCGTCTGTCAGTCAGGAAAAAAAACCTGCTTCCCTCACCACCGAATGTTTGGGCTGCGATGGCTGGGTCAAACCAGGTTGCATCGAACGTTTCGTTCTCCATGTCAAGGCTCTGCTGGAAATTGAGTACGGTCAGCAACTACAAATTCTAAAGAGCGAGACAGCTTAGAACATTTCACAAACAAGAGAAAATCTTCCGACACTGGAAATCCAAGCAACACACAGCATCGTGAAGAGCACAGTAGATGTTTCGGGCAGAGACGCTTCGGCAGGACTGAACTAACATTTCAAACCATCTAAATAACAGGTTGATTTCACCCTAGAATGCCGACGTGCATCAGCAGTAACAATTATAAACATTCTAAAAGACGAAAGAAAAACAAACATTTATAGCAACACGAGGAAATCTGCAGATGCTGGAAATTCAAGCAGCACACACAAATGCTGGTGGAACACTGCAGGCCAGGCAGCATCGATAGGAAGAAGCACCGTCGACGTTTCGGTCCGAGACCCTTCGTCAGGACACCTGCGTTCCACCAGCATTTTGTTTGTGCTGATTTATAGCAACACATTCATATTTCAAGCAATAAAATGAATTTTTGTCGTTTGTCATTCCAAACAAAAATTGAGACACCTGCTGAACTGTGGTAGTTGTGATTGTTTTACAAGTGGTTATTTTTGGGGTCAGGGTTCAGGCTGACTATTAGCCTTGAAGTTGGGTGCTAGCTTTGTGGATGCTTTGAAAATCTTTGTGATGTGAAAGATAAAGTAATGCCCATGGACCTTTGGGTAGAACTTCATTCTGAGACCCGATTATAGAGTCAGTGGTCTCCTTTTATGCAATCAGAGTGTTTGAAAATGAAAAAAAAACTTAACCCATGTTATGTTAGCATTCATTAGTCAGGAGATTAAGATCAAGGCAACACAAGACTGTTTACTCTGCACTTGAAGTTTATGTTCAATTCTGGACACCTCATTATAGGAAGGATAGATTTAGAGAAGGTGCAGAGATTCACCAAAGTTCTGCCTGGATTAGAGAGCATTTCTTATGAGGAGGTTAAATGAGCTAGGACTTTTCTCCTTGGAGCTAAGAGGATGAGAGGTGACTTGACAGAGGTGTAGATAGAGTAGACAGTCAACACCTTTTTCCCAGGGTGTAAGTGTTTTAAGGTGTTTGGAGGAAGATGTCAGGGGCAGGTATCTTACACACAGAGTGGTATCCAAATGGCATGTATGGTGGTGGAGGCAGATACAGTGGGGACATTTGAGAGAGTCTTAGATAGGCGCCTGGATAAAAGTATAATGAAGAGCTATGTGAGAGGGAAGGGTTAGGTTGATCGTGAAGTAGGTTAATAGCTGCATAACGTCATGGACTGAAGCGCCAGTGCTGTGATGTACTGTCCAATGTTCAATTGCCTGAGTGCAGATCAACACGCTCAGCTCAAGAGGTTTTGCTAAAGCACAAAGAGACATTGATTTATCTCCTCCACTGAAAATCCACTTCAATTTGGATTGTGCCCTTGATACACAGTTTCAAAGTGACCTGACATCAGCAGCAGAGGAAATGCTGGAATCTCTCTCTTCGGTGACAGGGTACTTGGAAAATAATAGAGTTAGTCATGGTCAGCACAGATTTATGAAATTCAGAACTCCAATATTTCATAATTTGGGTTGTCTCATGATTAAAACTATGATTAATTATGTGATTATAAATCTCATTGCAGTTCCAGTCACATTGTAAAATAAAAATGGGATACATCTTTGAAAATACTTAGCAACGAGGGAGGGAGAGAAGAAGGAAGGGAGAAAGAACTGGAAAATGATGAAGTACCTTGGGGTGGTTCAAGGGGAGTGAAGAAGGGGGCACTATACTAGTAATCTAAAATATATTTAATTATTCTTCAAACTATAAATACACAATCTATTTTTAACTTCAAATCTCTGTGATAAAATATAGAATTTAACTTAGAACATTTTGTTATTAGTCCTCACTGTAAAAACTCATACTATGTATTAAGTAACATGAAATTGTGGAGCTATCTCGCAATACATTTTAAGAACTATCCCAGGGTAGTTTCTCAGAAATTTTTTTATATATGCAGAAAGAACCTGGGGGACCTAACCTTTCCAACATCCTACACATTCCACTTTGGTCTTCTAATACTGACCCTGTACACCTGGCTGTCAGTATCCCCCTTTTATCGCCTTCAGAATGTTGACAAGCATATTATGAATGATCCCGGAGCATCACTGCCTTGACAGACATCTTGCGAATGAGCAGAGAGCATGCCAGTTACCACATAACCTCTCCTCAACGGTCTTCCCAAAACTAGTACATTTTTCTATTTGTCATTAAGTCAAGTCACTTTTTATTGTCATTTCGACCATAACTGCTGGTACAGTACACAGTAAAAATGAGACAACATTTTTCAGGACCATGGTGCTACATGAAACAATACAAAATCTACACTGAACTATGTAAAAACAACACAGAAAAAAACTACACTAGACTATAGACCTACGCAGGACTGCATAAAGTGCACAAAACAGTGCAGGCATTACAATAAATAATAAGAAGATGTGGGTGAATGACCTTCTTAAATCACTGTGGTCCCTTTACTGCTGATACACCCAGTATTCTATAGTGGGGTCTTTCTTGCCTCACCTAATGTTTTTGATGCCTTTGTCCTTTCTGCTATCTCAAAATTATACTATTCCAAACTAATATTGTGTTCATCCAACTCCCTTTAAATCAAAAAAAGCATCAACCTTGAGAATCTTTCATTATTGTATAGATAGATATTTTCTAAAGTTTCTATGCTTACATAACACAAGTCATTGAATGTCCTTGCTGCAAAGTAGTGCAATGGAGAGGGAAGGGGAGGAAAAGAAGCCGTTAATAAAAAGTTGCCTTTTAGCTCAATTATTGAGGATAGCTGTGCGCAGGAACACCAATCACTCAAGTTCCGATGGAATGAATGGGGAAAAAGAAAACCTTTTCAGAAAAAGGGTCCAAGCATACATTGTTAAATGGCACATCTTCACTTTATTTTATGTGCAGAATTGGTTCCTGAGCTCAGGTCTTCAACGTGCCAAGAACAAGCAGCACAATGGAATGGCCTACGTCCGGGAGAATGCAATTGCTTGTCCTCTGCAATCAGACAATTGAAAGAATGGATGTAAGATAATGATTTGTGTTATTGTGGTTGCATTAGAGTATCCTGTAAGCAATAAAGTTGAAAGGATTTAGGATACAAAAGATTGGCACAAGTGCTGCATCTTTGGTTCATTCATGCATGATATGATATCATTATATCACTAAATATTGCTAGGTTCCAGAGTTTCATTACCATAAACAAGTCAAATGAAACCCAGTCATATCCATCAGATTAGAATTAGAATCAGGTTTATTATCACCGGCATGTGATGTGAAATTTGTTAACTTAGCAGCAACAGTTCAATGCAATACATAAACTAGAGAGAGAGAAAAAAAATAAAACATTATAGTAAATATACAAGTAAATCTATTATGTATATTGAATAGATTATTTAAAATGTGCAAGAACAGAAATACAGTATATTAAAAAAGTGAGGTAGTGTCCAAAGCCTTAATGTCTATTTAGGAATCATTTGGCAGAGGGACAGAAGCTGTTGCTGAATCACTGAGTGTGTGCCTTCAGGCTTCTGTATCTCCTACCTGATGATAACAGTGAGAAAAGGGCATGCCCTGGGTGCTAGGGGTCCTTAATAATGGACGCTACCTTTCTGAGATACCGATCCCTAAAGATGTCCTGGGTACTTTGTAGGGTAGAGCCCAAGATGGAGCTGACTAGATTTACAACTAGATTTATGGCCAGTCTGCACTCTGCCTTGCTGGCCTTGTTTCATACATTACCTTGATTAAGATAAATCCTCAGTATAGCATCCATGTATTTTTGAGACAAGACAATGCATAGCCAATGCCATTTCCCTCTCACTGTAAATGTCTCCATATCAGGTACTTTATGTTTTGAGTTAAGTTTGCTTTGGCTTTCAGCTTTATATTAATAGGTCCCACACTTCTCTTTTAACTATCATAACAATGATAAAACCTGGCTGTATTTCTCAAGTGCTGAATATATTCCATGCTTCCTCCATCCAGCCTTCATGTGCAAGGAGTTCATGGACTTCTGACAATAAAATAGATATTATGCATTTATCTCCCCCTCTCTTCTCCTTGCCCAATTCCCCATTCTTCAAGCCTAAGCCTTTTTTATAAAGTCAATCTCATTTTCTTCTATTTCCCATCAATACCTTTCTTCAAGCTCATCCAGTCCAAGAGACTCACATTCTGTTCCCACAAAGTGGATCAGAATTGGAAACAGGTTTAGGATTCTGACAAAATTTGGTAACTTTGTGGCAGCAGCACAATACAATACATAATAATTGTAGAAAAAAAACTGAATTACAGTAAGTATACTGTATATATGTATGTTAGGTCATTAAGTTAAAACAAACAGCGCAAAGAACAGAAATAAATAAAACAAAAGTAGTGAAGTAGTGTTCATGTGTTCAATGTCCACTTAGAGACTAAATGGCAGAAGGGAAGATGCTGTTCCTGAATAATTGAGTGTGTGCTTTCAGGCTTCTATACCTCCTTCCTGACAGTAATAATGAGAAGACAACATGTCCTGGATGACAACTCAACATCCATTCCTCCTTTTGACTCCGTAGTCCTTGCAAACTCACCTTGCAAACCAAACCTCCCTTTGACTCCATAGTCCTTGCAAACTCTCAGCCAATGCCCAAGTTCTCTTCCCCAAACCCACATCCAGACTTCACTATTTCAAAGCACCCATCTTTCACCCTCCAAAACCATTCAAAACGTTCATTTATTACCCTTGAACATATGGTTCTATTCTAGTTCCTGGCTAAACAGCACAGTACCTTAAGGTTTTTTTGATCTTTAATTTTAAATCCTTATATGATATTGTTGCCCCCACCCCCAAGACCCATCCATTCTCTCCAACTCTGTAAGGATAAATGCTCTTCTAGTTGTCCAAGCCCCTCTGGACTTTTGAACAGTCGGTTTTAATAACTCCATTGTTGGTGACTGCAGTTTCAGCTGCCAAAGCCTAGATCTCTGGAGAATCCTCCCTTAACTTCTTCTAAAATATTAAAATTTCTGAGAGAATGAAGTTAAATTCTTTAGTCCATGCAGTGGTCCCCTATCTTTATAAAGCACAAAGCTTTTTTTTTGCTCTTCTACCCATTGCTGTCACTTGATAATTCTTAAAGCCTCTTTCTTTAGCCACACCCAATGATTAGGAAAATAAGGTAGAAGCTGAAAGACTGAAATTAAAAAAGAAAATGCTAGAAATAGTCAGCAGAGTGTTGTGCAGGTCAAGAGAAAGAAAAGGAAATAACAGAACAGAAGCCAAGTCATAGGGTGAAAGTTAGGAGGGATTAAATAGCAAAAAGGATTATGTGCAAGGTGAAAGAAGATTGAAATAACAATTTGAAATCTGTAGTGACTTTAAATGATTTTTTTCTCCATTTGTTAACATTTTTCTATATGGCTTTATGTCAAATTTGTTTGCCAATGTTTCCAAAAGGGGAATGGAGATTATAATGACTTTAACTGATCTTTTCTCCATCTGTTAACATATTTCTATGTGGCTTTGTGTCAAATTTGTTTGGTAATGCTTCTAAAATTTAAGACATACTGCTTATACAATAGTCACTGGCTTGTAGCTGTACATGATGGAAAATCTTATGAAACCACAACAGATTCACTCTCCATAGAATACCCAACAATTAGAGGACTCTAGTGGACATGGGATATGGATGGTTGACCTAGTTGGATTTCTTATTCTTTGATAGATTTTTTACACTGTTGGCCTTGTGATTCATATCCATCTCTGCAATCAACTTACATAACGTCGATGAGAAAGAAAAGGTTTGCAAACAAGCATCATGATTTTTACCTTTCTCTGAACTTCAGCTAAGTTTTCATTAATTTTAGCAACGTATGTTCCTCTTGTGCTATCTTACAAGCATTATCAATCAAGACAATTTATCGAGAGAGAAATAATAAATCCATCCAATAGAATGAACATCAGTGGAATAAAACTGCCTACTTTGCTAAAATCCAGACTTTAAAACATATCCTTTATTTTAAAGATTCCAAAATAACAATTACTTTCTTTACTTTCCTAAAGTTTTGTCGATGCATCAATTTGAATATTATTTAAATTATAACATATGAACAGAACATTTAGCTTTATGAATAGTTGCCTAGTCCCGTGTGATAATTTGATCCTGTGCCTATTTGCTCAATTTTCCTTAAAGCAGCCTTATATTTAAGACTTGTACCTAATCATAAACAAAAGCAGACAAAGCTGAGAACTTATGACAACTTTACATCAGGAATAAATTTGGATGCATGTTCATTTCGGTCAAATCTGATAGCATGCATAAGGGGAATATGCCTTAAAAAGATATTCACATAAGACCATGAGACATAGGAGCAGAATTACGTCATTCAGCCCATCAAGTCTGCTCTGCTATTTCATCATGGCTGATCCATTTTCCCTCCCAAGCTCATTCTTATGCCTTCTCCCCATGCCCTTTCACACCCTGACAAATCAAGAACCTATAAGCCTCCGCTTTAAATACACCCAATGACCTGACCTCCACAGCCACTTGTGCCAATGAATTACACAGTTCACCACGCTAAAGAAATTCCTCCTCATCTCCATTCTAAATGGATGTCCCTCTATTCTGAGGCTGTGCCCTCATGTCCAAGACACCCCCAATATATGAAAGTAACCTCTCCACATTCACTCTATCTATTCATTTCAACATTTGATAGATTTCAATGAGATACCCCCACCTCATTCTTCTAACTTCCTGTAAGTACAGATCCAGAGCCATCAATACGATAACCCCTTCATTCTCTGACTCATTCCTATGAACCTTCTCTGAAACCTGCCCAATGTCAGAGCATCCTTTCTTAGATTCTCCTAACCTGTACAAGTCCACCTACAGACTCCCTGCTTCCTCAACATTACCTGCCCCTCCACCTATCTTTGTATTGTCCACAAACTTGGCCACAAAATAACCAATTTCATCAATTCTATCATCTAAATCATTGACATGTAACGTAAAAGAAGCAGTCCCAACACCAACCCCTACGAAACACCATTAGTCACTGGCTGTCAAATAGAAAAGGCTGCCTTTATTCCCACTCTTTGCCTCCTGCCAATTAGTCAATCCACTATCCATGCTGGTATATTTCCTGTAGTACAATGGGCTCTAATCATGTTAAGCAGCCCCATGTGCAACACCTTATCAAAGGCCTTCTGAAAATTCAAGTGCACAGCATCCACCAATTCTCCTTGTCTATCCTGCTTATATTTTCTCAAAGAATTTCAAAAGATTTGTCAAGTAAGATCTCCCTTATGGAAACCATGCTGACTTTGGCCTATTTTATCATGTGTCTCCAAGTACCCTGAGACCTCATCCTTAACGATCATCTCCAACATCTTCCCAACCACTGAAGTCAGACTAACTGGCTGATATTTTCCTTTCTTATGCCTCCCCCCTTCTTGAAGAGTGGAGTGACATTTGCAATTTTCCAGTCATTCAGAACCATGCCAGAATCTAGTGATTCTTGCAAGATTATTACTAATGTCCCCACAATCTCTTCTGCTACCCCTTTCTGAACCTTGGGGTGTAGTTCATATGGTCCAGATAATTTATCTACCTTCAGATTTTTCAGCTTCCCAAGCACCTTCTCCCTACTAATAGCAATTGCACTCACTTCTGCCCCTGACACCTTCAAACTTGTGACATTCTGCTAGTGAGTTCCACACAAGTGCAAAATATTTATTTGGTTCATCCACCATTCTCGTGTCTCCCATTACTACCTCTCCAGCATAACTTTCTGGCCATCCAACATCTGCTCTTGCCTTTCTTTTACTCTATGTATATTTCAAAAAACTTTTGGTATCCTCTTTGATACTATTGGTTAGCTGACCTTTGTATTTCATCTTTTCCATCCTTTTGGCTTTTTAGATGCCTTCTGTTGGTTTTTAAAAAGCTTTCCAATCCTCTAGTTTCCCACTAATTTTGCTCCTTTATATGCCCTTTCTTTTACATTGTTCGTAACTTCCCTTGTCAGCCACGGTTGCATCATCCTGTCTTTAGAATACTTCTTCTTCTATGGACGCATCTATCCTTTAAATTTCTACCAGAAATCCCAGCTATTTCCATTCTGCCATCACCCTGCAGTGTCCCCTTCCAATCAACTTTGGTCAGCTCCTCTCTCATGTCTCTATAATTCCCATTACTCTACTTTAATACCGATAAACCTGACTTCAGCTTCTCTGCAGGATGAGTTCTATCCTATTATGATCACTATATCCCAAGGGTGTCTTTACCTTAAGCTCCCTAATTGAATCCGGTTTATTACACAACACCTAATCCAGAATAACTGATCCCTTGGAAGGCTCAGCCACAAACTGCTCTAAAAAGCCATCTCATAGACATTCTATAAATTGTCTTTCCTGGGATCCAGCACCAATCTGATTTTCCCAATCTACCCGCACATTGAAATCCCCCATGATCACCATGACATTGCCCTTATAGCATGCCTTTTCTATCTCCTATTGTAATTTGTAGCCCACATCCTGGCTACTGTTTGAAGGCCTGTATATAACTCCCATCAGGATCTTTTTGTCCTTGCAGTTTCTTAACCCTACCCACAAGGATTCTACATGTTCTGATCCTATGTCACCATTTTCTAAAGATTTGACTTCATGTGTATTACCAACAGAGACACCCAATCCCTTCTGTCTACCTGCCTGTCATTTTGATATAATGCGTATCCTTGGATGTTAAACTCCCAACTATGATCTTTTTTCAACCATGACTCAGTGATGCCCACAACATCATACCTGCCAGTCTCTAACTGCCTTCCAAGATCATCTATCTTATTCCGTATACTGCATACATTCAAATATAACACCTTCAGTCCTGTATTCATCATTCTTTTAAAATTTTGTCCCCATGTTATACTGCAACTCATCCCACTGACTACAAATTTGTCCTACCATCTGCCTGTCCTTCCTGATGGTCACACTGCACACTGCATCTGATTGTACACCAACTGCCCCATCCTTAGCTCTATCACTCTAGTTCCCATCCCATTGCCAAATTAGTTTAATCCCTCCTCAACAGCTCTACCAAACCTGCCCCCCCGGGTTCAGGTGTCACTCAGCCTTTCTATACAGGTCATACTGTGCCTTCCCCAGATCCCCAATGATCCAGAAATCTGAAGCCCTTTCCCCACAGCAGTTCATCAGCCATGCATTCATCTGCTAAATTGTCCTGTAGTTACCCTCACTGGCATGTGGCACAACCAGCAATCTAAAGATTACTACCCTGGACGTCCTGCGTTTCAGCTTTCTACCTAACTCACTAAATTCTCTCTTCAGGACTTCCTCCCTTTTCCTACCTTTGTCAATGGTGCCCATATTTACCAAGACCTCTGGCTGCTCACCTTCTTCTTTAGAATGCTGTGGACCCGATCTGAGATGTCCCTGGAATGCAACGTACCATCTGGGTGTCTCTCTCACGTCCACAGAATCTCTTGTCTATTCTTCTAACTATGGAATCCCCTCTCTCTACTGCAGTCCTCTTCTCCCCCTTCCCTGTTGAGCCACAGTGCCAGAGACCCGGTTGCAGTGGCTCCCCCCGGCAGATTGTTTTCCCTCCTCAACAGTACGCAAAGCGGTAAATATTTTACTGACGGTAATGGCCACAGTGATACTCTGCACTAGCCACCCATTTCCTTTCCCTCTCCTGACAGTCACCCAGGTACCTGCCTCTTGCAACTTAGGCGTGACAACCTCCCTGTAGCTCCTGTCTATCACCTCCTCTGTTTCCCATATGGGCCAAAGGTCACTGAGCTGCAGCTCCAGTTCCTTAACACATGGTCTCTATTGGTATAACAACACACACAAAATGCTGGTGGAACACAGCAAGCCAGGCAGCATCTATAAGGAGAAGCACTGTCGACGTTTCCAGTCGAGACCCTTCGTCAGGATGAAATGTCTTGGCCCGAAACGTCGACAGTGCTTCTTCCTATAGACGCTGCCTGGCCTGCTGTGTTCCACCAGCATTTTGTGTGTGTTGTTTGAATTTCCAGCATCTGCAGATTTCCTTGTGTTTGTTCTATTGGTATACTTTGGGGGGGGGGGGAGAGTAATAATTTTTTTTGTAGGGCTTTTAAACATGCTATTTGATTCTGCTGATAGATTGAGTGAGCTAGGGTGTTTCTTTGTGCAGCAAAGGAGGATGAGAGGTGGTTTTGTAGAGGTGTACTAGATGATAAGAGGCATAGTTTGAGAATATATCCAGAGCTTTTTTCCATGATGGAAATGACTAATACTAGGGGGCATGATTTTCAGGTGACTGGAGTTAAGAATAGGGGGAATATCAGAGGCAAGTTCTTTACACAGAGTTTGGTGGGTGTGTGGAACCCTCATCCAGAGGTGGTGTTAGAGGCAGATACATTAGGAACATTTAAGAAACTCTTGGATGAGAGAAAAATGGAACGCTATCTAGGAGGGAAGGGTTAGATCGATCACAGAGTGGGTTAAAGGGTCGGCACAACATTGTGTGCTTAAGGGATTGACTATGCTCTATATTAAAAATGTAACTCTTAAATGAGTGTTCGATTTCTCTTGTAATCTTTGACATTTGTGTCTAATGTAACCAGATTTGTAGTTGTAAAATAAGATTAATTCAATCTTATACATCTGCTCAAACAAGCAGAGCCTTAGTTAATTAGAATGAGAGATTCTTTGATAATGCAGTATTTCTTTATTGTTCAGCTAAACTGTCACCATAGACTACGTACCACCATGTGGTACAGGATATGAATGCCACTTTTTCTATTAAACTTATAATGAGAAGAAAGACTGCTGACCCAAGCAATGCTCTCTTTTCACAGCACAGAAATAAGCCACATAATCGACACAGTTGCACAGAAAGAGCTATTGTCCTAGAACATTGCCTATTCCCTGATGCCAGTGAATCATTCCCTTTAAGTTATTTATCCATTTTCATTTCTAAATTCCCATTGAACTGGTTGCTGTTAATCTTTCATGTAAAGCATTATAAATAATCACGGTGTCTAGAATAATTTCTTCTGGATTCTCTTGTTTTTTTGGCTAACTCTCTAAATCTATCCTTTCCTGCTTTTGCCCCTCTTGTTGGAGGCAACAATTTCTCCCCATTTACTCTGAACAGCTTTGATAACTCCATATGATCCAGCGCTAAAATTAGAGCATATTTTACAAACTTTAATCCAGGCTTTTCTCCCCTGACATTTGCCATGTAAATGTACTTTCTGGTTAAGTCTGGTGAGAGGTTACTTGTTACAACAAACCTGGTTAGTCAAAGAGCAGGAGGAAAGTATGTCTCAATTAATTTGCTTGGAGGATTGGACTGAAATCATTAGGGAATTCAGAAGGTTATGCTGGGATGGACAATGATGTGTTTTGTCTGATGAGAGATGCTGATTTAAACTGCAATAATTCCCAGACTTTTCCAGTTTCATGGCAGAACAAAATTTTTGGGTTTAGCAGCAGATCTGTACGGTTGTGCATATCTATTTACTCTGATTCATTTTCTGTGCCAGGTCTGACTTGATGCAAGAATGGAGACCCCAAGAATAAGTTGACAAAGCGGATAAGTTGCTTAAAATAAAAGTTGCCTTCATTTAAAAATGGCAAATTCCTTTGTATTATTACATTATGCTTTATTGCGTTATTAATTTAACACTTAGCTTGAACATAAGAACATACACTTAGCCTCATCAATTGTATAAACCTCACTGCACTCACATCTAGAAATACCTCCTTAGGCTCTCTCTCAGAATAAAGCATGACTTCCCTCTTTTCCAGTTTTGTCCTTACTGAAATGAATGATGAGAAAGGACATGCTGGCATTTGAGAGTGCCCAGAGGAGGTCATGAGAATGAAAGGGTTAACATATGTGGAGCGTTTGATGGCTCTGGACCCATATTCACTGAAGTTTAGAAGAATGAGGGGGTGGGTAGGATTTCATTGTGAAGTACTGAATATTTAAAGTTGCAAATAGAGTGGACATGCAGAGGAGCATACCCTCAGAATACAAAGATGTCTGAACCCTCTCCAATGCCAGCACATCCTTTCTTAGATAAGGGGTCCAAAACTGTTCACAATACTCCAAATGTGGTCTGAACAATGTCCATTGCACTTAGTTTCCTCACTACCAACTCAACCTGCAGGTTAACCTTCAGGGAATCCTGCAGTAGGGCTCCCAAGTCTCTTTGCACCATTGATTTCTGAATTAGCTCTGTTGAATTTCTGAAGTAGTCTATGCCTTTATTCCTTCTACCAAAGTGCATGACCATATACTATATTCCATCTGCCACTTTTTTGCCCATCCTTCCAATCTGCCCAAGTCTTTTTGCAGACTATCACATTCTGCCTCTCCACCTATCTTTGTATTGTCTGCAACCTTTGCCACAAAACCATCAATTCTTCCAATCATTGACATACTGTATAACATGAAAAGAAGCAGTTCCAACACTGGCTGGTACGGAACACCACTAGTCACCAGCAACGGACCAGAAAAGGCCCATTTATTTCTATTCTACATCTTAAAAGTCAGCCAATCTTTTATCCATTCTAGAATCTTTCCAATAATGCTACAGGCTCTTTTCATGTTTTAACCGCTTCATATGCAGCACGTTTTCCCCTCATGATGCACGTACATTATCAATGCTGTAGTAACAACGATTAAGCACTGTTAAATGTATCCACAATATCTATTATTGAAAACAATTAAGTCTAGATTGATCTTCAAATGTTTTACTTATGTAATTCCTCTTTCCTCACGTTGACAATGCAAGTGCACAGTAGGTTATGGTCCTCCGTCTCAGCTGCGCTGTTTAATTGGCGCTGGAAAGGGGCTCCTGAACCTCCCCTCCTCCCGTCCTGTTGCTGCTGCGTCAGGAAAACGTGCTTGAGACAGTAGTACAAAGAGCTTCACGCACAAAACACGGGAACTCAGCAGGTCGGGCAGCATCTATGGAAAAGTCGATGTTTCGGACCGAGACTGTTCTTCATGACAAAAACTCCATTTGTTGAAGAAAGCTACTGTACTGGGAATAAGACAGCTTGTAGCCGAGTTATCGTCAAAATCTGCTCTCTACTGCGAGTGAGAATCACTGCTGATGATTATGAGATTTAGGGGAATTCCCTACACACACACACACACACACACACACGTAATTTAACTCCCTCAGATCTAATGTCACCAAATGGTATTAAACTCAGTTCGATGGCGACAGCTGTACACATACCCTCAGAGTTGTTAGCAGACAAACATTCATGTAAAAAAATTGGACCTTGTTTGAAGGAATAAAGGTTGCAATGTTATGGGAAACACACGTATTGCCAAGTCCGTGTCCGTGACATTAACCATCTGGTTAATGTTCTCCATATGTTCTGAATAAATTATGGCTTAAATTATTTTAAAAACATAACTGTCGCGGGGGTGGGGGAGAAGAGGCTGTGACCTCCGCAGAGCTGTCAAGCTGCATTGGTGGGGGTGGAGAGGGATGTCAAGCGCTGCGGCTGCGGCTCTGGGGGGGGGGGGGGAGGAGGACTATTTGCTGTCTGGTTTTGTGGTGGGGGAGCGCGTGGTCGCCCGGGCTGGCGGACGGATCTCCTTCCCCTCTCCGTCTCCCTCTGGCTTGCCCGCAGCGGAGGGATACGCGGCCGGTTTGAGCTGGATGTCGGTGGCGGTGTCGGGCAGCGGCGGGACGGGCGAGACGGGCCCCGGAGTGGCGCCTCCTTTACGCCAGGGAACGGTGTCTGACTGACTTGATTTCCCCCCGCTCCCCACCACCACGCACCCTCCCCCATCGCGTTTCTTTGTCTCTCTCCGACCTCAGCCAGAGCGTTTCTGTGAAGAAGGATGTCAGTCGGGTGAAGTGTGATTTTCTTGGCGTTTCGAGTCGGGGGGTGGGGAGGGAGGAGGCGATGGCGGCGGGTCCGCGGATGGAACTGGTCGGCAAGCGGTTTGTGTGCGTGGGTGACAACGGCAGTGAGTTGGACGTGTCGAGAATCCATGAATGGGAATGGCGAGCCGGGGTGATCAGGGCCGTCTCTTACAAAGAGACCTCCAACAGTGAACTGTCGGTGAGTATGGGCATCAGGGCGCTCGGGTGATAGTGTGTCACGATGGGGGTGCTGGGATGAGTCTCACGGTGGGGTTACTGGGGTGAGTGTGTGTCACGATGTGGATGTTGGGAGAGAGTGTGTGTACTCCTTCTAACGCGCAATTTACTAACAATGTCTTGTGGATTTATGCCGTCTCCTGCTCTGACCCACCGCTCAATTGCTGTCGATTACTAAATCACGCCAGATTCAGACCAATTTACTGTCATGTTCACCAGAGTATAGTGAAATTCTTTGCTTGCTCGCAAGAAAAGTGTACGTGGTAATGATAAATGCAGCAATTGTTTCCCTAACGTTGTTTGTCGCATCAGCGTGCATGTTCGGAGAAAACTCTTCCCTGTCTATTTAAATACTAGAGTTCTGGTATGTTGTGGTCCTCGAAGGAATAAATGCGGGCGGGTGCAAGGACCCACAGTTACTCCGGAGCGTGGCACGGTTGTGATGTTTTGCCTTGTTTTGTTATGGCAACTGTAGTGGAGTTTGAGAGTGATGGGCATTGAATTTACCCTGGAGATCCACATTTCTAGGGATGATTGTGTTGCCACTGTTTTAAAGTATACTTGATACCCCGTTGCTAAAAATATTTATTATTGTGAAAAAAACTTGTGGATTCATGATATATCCATCCATCCCATCGATTCTCAAAAATATTGGTGTTTATGTAATTGTTTTTTCTCTCTAAAAGAGGTTGTTAGTACTAAGGGTTTTAAAAAAAAAAGCCTCACCAAACTCTCAAGTAGTTAAGAATGTAAATTTAATAGGGACAGGCCTTTGGGAGGGGATAATTTAACTGTGAAAGGAAAGAGTAATTTCGGGGGGGGGGGGGGAAGCGTAAATAACCTAATAGAATGTAGTAAAGAGGTAGTCGAGCAGAAAAGGTTGATAAATAGTATTTTCAAAAAACTTTTATGATATGGTACCTAAGATTTATGATGGTCAGAGCAATAGTAGTTATTCTTATTGAAGGATGGTAGAAAACTGTGTACTGGAAGGAATTTTGCTGCGATTTCTGGTCATAATTTATATTTAGAGTTACAAGTCACAGAATTTGTGGATGATAAAATTAAGGATACAGTTAACCCTTGAGGGACTAAGTAAGAGTCCAGGAACACAATGAAAAATTCAGCAGCAATTGAAAGGCAAAAAGCTGCAGATTGTGGATAAGTAGATGGAAAGTATTCTGTCTGGAGGTCAGTGATGTTTTACAGGGATCTGTTCTGACACCCATGTTCTTTGTGATTTTTATTAGTGACTTGGTTGAGGAAGTGGAAGGGTGGATAAGTAAATTTGCAGATGACACAAAGGTTGGTGGAGTTGTGGATAATTTGTGATTGTTGTAGGTTTACAGAAGGATATTGATGGGATGCAGAGCTGGTCTGAGAATTTGCACATTTGAATTAGCAACAAAGGGTTAATGGCAGGATTCATAGCAGTGTAGGGGAACGGAGGGATCTAGGGGTCTAAGTCCATAGATCCCTCAAAGTTGCTGCGCAAGTTCATTGGGTTGTTAGGGGTTATGTTGTGTTGACCTTCATTAGTCGGGGGATTGAGTTCAAAGCCACAAGGTAATGTAACAGCTCTATAAAACACTGCGTAGATCATACTTGAAATATTATGTTGAGAGGGATAATAAATCAACCGCGATGGAATGGTGGGCCAAATAACTCAATTCTGCTCCAAGTTTTATGGTCTAAGTAAGCCCTTCAGCCCATATGGTCCATGCTGAACTATTATTCTGCCGAGATACATTGACTTGCCCCTTCACACCCCTCCCATCCATGTACTTGTCTAAGCTTCTACTAAATGTTGAAATTGAACCTGTATTCACCACTTTTGCTGGCGGCTCATTCCACACTCTCGCCACCCTCTGAATGAAGAAGTTCCCTCTGTATTCTCCTTAAATATTTCACCTTTTACCTTGAACTCATGACCTCTAGTTCTAATTTCACCCAACCTCGATGGAAAAAGCCTGTTTGCATTTACTTTATCTATATCCATTTTAATTTTGTATACCTCTATCATATCAAAGCTCTCCTCATTCTAAGGTATAAGGAATAAAGTGCTAACTCTTTCCCTGTAAATCAGATCCTCACAAGTCCTGGCAACATGCTTGTGAACAGGGGTTTCCAACCTGGGGTCTGTAGAACCCCTTGCTTAGTGGTATTGGTCCATGGCATAAAAAAAGATAAACTTTCTCTGACCTTTCAATCTTATTATTATCTTTACTGCACACAACACTCCAAATTGGACCCTGCCAACCTCTTGTACGACTTCAACATAACATCCCAACTTTTTGCTCTGTACTTTGATATGTGAAGACTAATGTGCCAGAATATCTCTTTATGACCCTATGAAAGTGTAATGCCACTTTCAAGGAATTATGGATTCCCAGATCATTCTGTTCTACTGCGCACTTCATTGCTGTACTGTTCATTGTGTAAGTCTTACCCTGGTCTGTCCTCACAAAGTACACACTTGTCTGCATGAAATTCCAACTGCCATTTTTCCAGCTGGTCCAGATTCTTTTACAAATTTTGATGGGCTTTCTTGCTGTCCAGTATGCCACCAAGTGTGGATATAAAAACACTCCTTGGTACTAAAGTAGTTTGGTACTATATAATGATGTAATAGATATCAAATGTTGATATTTCTTGCCAAAATGGGGTGTAATTTTATTCTCCAAGCACACTGGGGGCGTGATTTCTCATCATTGAAGTAATCTTTGTGTTACATTGAAAGCTTTTTTTTTAATAAATATTTTGTCCTAAAAGCAATCATTCATTTCCTTTTTGACAACCAAAAACTAATCAGTAAGCTCCAAGACCTGGGCCTCATACCTCTTTGTGCAACTGAATCCTCCAATTTTCTCACTTGCAAACCCCTATAAGTTCAGACTGGCAACAACATCTCAACGATCACCATCAGCACAGGTCACCACAAGGCTATGTGCTTAGACCCCTGCTGCATGTGCTTTATACTTAAGACTGTGAGGCTAAGCACAGTTTCAATGCCATATTTAAGTTTGCTGACAACATCACTGTTATTGGCCAAAACTAAGGTGATGAATCAGCATGTAGGAGGAAGGTTGAAAATCTGGCTGAATGGTGCCACAACAACAACCTCTTAATGTCAACAAAACCAAAAAAGCTAATTATTGACTACAGAAGGAGGTCCATGGGCCAGTTCTTATCAGGAGATCAGAAGTGGAGAAGGTCAGCAACTTAAATTCCTTGCTGTTATAATTTCCTAGGATCTGTCCTGGGTTCAGCATGTAACTGCCATTATGAAGAAAGCACAGTAGCACCTCTACTTTCTTAGAAGTTTGCCAAGATTTGGCATTTCATCTAAAACTTCAACAAACTTTTATGGATTCATGGTGGAGAGTTATACTGACTGGTTGCATCCATCATCAAGGACTCACCACCCAAGTCATGTTCTCTTTTCACTGCTGCCATCAGGAAGGAGGTTCAGGAGCCTTAGGTCCCTGATAACCAGGTTCAGGAACAGCAATTTCCTCTCAACCATCAGGCTCTTGAACCAGAGAGGATAACTTCATTCAACTTAATTCATCACAATACTGAAATGGTTCCACAATCCATGAACTCACTTTCAAGGACTCTACAACTCATGTTCTTGATAGTTTTGTTATTATTTTGCTTTTCCTCTTTTTGTATTTTCATAGTTTGTCATGTTTTGCACATTGGTTGCTTGCACATCTTGGTTGTGTGCAGCTTCTCATTTATTCTATTGTGTTTCTTTGTTTTTTCTGTGAATTCCTGCATAGAAAATGAATCTCAGGGTAGTATATGGTTATATACCTGTACATATACTTGGATAAATTTACTTTGAACTTTGAACCAATAAGTTTGACCATTCCTAGGGCTGGACAACAGATAGAATCAAATTAAGAATCCAT
Source organism: Hypanus sabinus (assembly GCF_030144855.1). NCBI lineage: Eukaryota > Metazoa > Chordata > Chondrichthyes > Myliobatiformes > Dasyatidae > Hypanus > Hypanus sabinus. Next base: position 27,079,066 of record NC_082727.1, read on the forward strand.
GAACCATAGCAAATAAAATTAATGTTTGAAACCTCAGCAAAGTATAGGTGCATTTAAGGGGAAGCTGGACAAATGTATATAAAGGAGAAAGGAATAGAGGGTAACACTGTCAGATATCGAAGAGCGAATACTGGAAGAGGCTTGAAGAGAGCATAAATAGCACAGTAATGTCTAACTAGGAAGAAATAACAGATGAGTGAGGTTCTGGTGCATGGATCACAAGAAGTTGGTAGGCACCACAGCATTTTGGTCATCATTGCAAAGGAGTTTGAGTTTAAAAATTGGGAAGCTTTGTCACGTTTGTATAGTACATGTTGTTGGTAAGGTCACACTTGGAATAATGTGCGCAGTTTTGATCTCCTTATCTTAAAAAGGATACTGTAGCATTAAAGGCAAGTCTGAAGGAGATGTACCAGTTCAATTCCTTGGATGAAGAGGTTGTCCCATAAAGATAATTGGGGTTTCTATTTAGAAAAATGAGGGGTGACCTTATTAGGATCCTAAGGAGTTTGTCAAAATAGATATTCTTGTTAGTGGAAGAATTAAGAACAAGGGGACAATTTAAAGGACAGGTTATTTAATACAATATATACAAGTTTCTTTTAGAGGATGGTGAATGTAATTTTCTGTCCTTGAGGCCAAATCATTGAATATACAGTACTTAAAGTAGAGATAAATATCTGAAAGATCAGGAATTGAGTGTTATGGGGACCTGGCACAAAAGGGGAGTTGAGGCCAGCCTAGATTAGCCGTGATCATATTTAATAGCGGGGCTGGCTTGAGTGTCCAGGTAGCCTATCTTTTTTTTTGTAAAAATTTCACACAAACTGGGTTTCATGGCCTTCTCCATAGTCCATATCCTTTGTAAATATCAGTGCAACAAGCTGAGTAAATGATTTGTTACTGTGTACAGAATGTAAATTGTATAAAAAGTACTGGCTAATCCAAAGGTATAATCAATATGAATGCTTATTGAAAGCATTTTCTGATTTTACTGTTATGAAACTCGTTGTGTAGAAGTATGCATGGTTTGTCAGCTTATTGTTGTTTTCAATAAAGTTTGTATTGGAGCATCTGGAATGTCGTTAATAATTGGGAATGTTGAGACTCCATCAACGCTAATTTAAATAAGCTAATGGAATTTCTGTTTTAACATTCTCTGCAATAAATGTGGAATAGCAGAGGATATTTTGTTTCAAAGAAGAAAGAACCTTTGACTGAATCTGAAAGCAATATTTTTGTTCTTTTACTAATTTGCATATATTACTATATGTTTTCTAGTTTTACAAATTTCTTTCCATTGCATATTTGTCAGTTTGTACTGTATGTAAGATTTTGGAATTTTTTCTCTTGTACTGATCAGTTCTTGTGAGGTGTGATATAATTGGGAAGGGTAGCATTTATTGCTCACCATTAATTGTCCTCAATAAAGTTATGAGCTTCTTTCTTGAATCATTGTAGTACTTAGAGGAATGTACTTCCATAAAGTTGTTATCGAGTTCAAGAATCTAGTTCTTGTGATATTAGGAATGGTGATATTCTTCCAGGTCAGGATGTGTGTGTGACTAGGAGGAGAAATTGAAGGTTGTGTAAACAGAACTATGTCTTCTTTCTTCTAATGGATGGAAGTAGTGGGTTTGGGAAGTGTTGGGTAAGTAACTGCAGTGAATTTTGTAGGTGATATACACAGCACCCAAAGTTCTTGCTAATTAGTGGAAAGAATGTTTAAGATTGGTTGCCAATGATCTTGGGGTGGTAGAAAGTCAATGATGAGACAACTAAGAACGGTGTTACTGTTTGCTTACGTTCTGTCAATATTTTTTATCTGTGAGTAGCTTCTGGTTCTTTTGACTCTTTTTAAGCAGTAATTGGTCTCTTGTTTCTGTTTTGGAATTCCTGACACTTGCACAATTGTACTCACCATTTGACTAATCAACTGTTCTATCTACCTAATACTATTCTTGTAGTTTTCTTTAACTTTATTTCCCACCCCTAGCAATCTATTTAATTCTATTTCATAATGTTTCTCAGTTGTCCGAAAGATTTTGGAAATGAGTTTAGTTGAATTATCATTGGGAAGAGTTGTATGATTTCAGTGATCCTTTAGTTTTAAAATCTTTTGAGAGCTAATTGGATAGGGGGAGAGAGACAGCAGTTTGACATTGCTATTGAGCAAGGGAAGGAGGCTAAATGTGTAAGTCAGGAGAAGACGTAATTTGTGGAGTGGAAGAAGCAATGGCCTAGGGGCAAGTAAAAATGGGCATTTAAAATTCAAAATTAATTCAACCTAAAAATTATTCACGTAACATGGTATATCGAATTTGAAGAGAAATGACACCTAGTAAAATTGTCATGGCTGAAAGCTAAATTGTGGTAAATATAGAAAACTGTTTGAAATGATTTATTTCCACATTGCAGGTATACAATCTTTCCCTGGATGTCAGGCCATGTAAGGAGGCAATATATATATATAGGTAAACAAACTCACTTAAATTTGACCAGTGATTGACCAGAGTAGTTTAAATACTAAGTATTCAGATTATAACAGCTCATTTTAATAATATTTTAAAATATTTGAAGTACTATCTTCTTCAAAGTAGGTAATTAATGTAGTGTGGGCATTGCTCCTTTAAGTCTTGTCCTTCACTCACTATAACCCAGTGAAAGTTATGCTATATCTCTTTCACTTCCCTTAACTACCCACAGCATCCTGATAAAAGTTGAGAATGCCCATTGTATTATTGTTCTGATTTAATGCAACAATTTAGCAGAAATGAGGTATGTTTTCTGAGTCTTGTGGTTTTGCTTGGAAGATTCAGATTTATCTAAAAATGCTTAAAATTGTCATGGTTACTATTTAAAATTTTAACTTACTTAGAAAATAATTTCTACCAAAAAGATTGCTCTTATGTGCATTTATTGTCTTTATTTTTTCCAACTAGAATATAAAACTCTTTTCAACTTTAAATTTCATCTGCCACTGATAGACCCATCAGCCTGTCTGTATTTCCTTGAAGTTTAATGCTATACTCTCAAAATTTACTACGCCTCCAAGTTTTATGACATCTGAAAATTGTGCTTGAAGCATTAACAATGGTGAGCCCAATGGTGCATTTCTCTTCAGTTTGGAAAAATGACCTCTCACTGCTTATCTGTTTCCTTCGCTTTAGATTTTTTTTTAATCCATGCTTACAGTAACCTGTGAAAAAAGCTAGTTCCTGAACAGGGAATAGCAGGATTCGGCAGAAAAAAATCATTAATGCATTTTTCCATTCAGTATTGTAACTGTTCTGATGATTGGCCCCTAACTTCATTTTTCCTGGCTCATCACTGATTTTAATCGCACTGGAAGTCAATTATTTGATTGTTTTTTAAAAATGGACCATGGGAAATATCAGGATTTAACCACCAGGGAGATGGATATTTATGCAATTTTTGTTCAGCGTGTTAAAACACATTTGTAGATTTTGTTTCCTTTAAAAGTAATGTACTCAACAGTTTTACGTTTTAACAAGTGACTGAAAGTCCATTTACGTGCACTGTTCACTTTGAGTTCTTTTCAATTTCAATCCAGTGTCTTTAATGTGGAAGAATGCTGAGAAGCTCTTACTCTATCCAATTTCAAACAAATTTAATTTTCATATTTAAGAAATTGAATGCTTCCTTTTCTCTCAGAAGAATATATAAACACCTCCTTTATCTTAGTAGGCTTAGTAACTCTGAGAACGTATTGCAGTCAAGGTCCTAGAAGGCTGATCATGCTCTCTCTGTTTTGAACTTAAAGCTATAAGTCATAGGAACAGAATCTGACTATTCCATCTATCAAATCTACTCCACCATTTTATCATGCCTGCTTTATAATCCCTATTAACCCTCTTCTGCTGCCTACTCCCCTTAACCTCTGACGCCTTTACAAACCAATAACCTATTAACCTCTGCCTCCACAGCTTTCTGTTACAATGAGTTCCACAGATTCACCATCTTCTGGCTAAAGAAATTTCTCCGCAAATCTGTACTAAAGGGATGTCCTTGTATTCTGAGGCTGTACACTCTGGTCCTAGACTATCCCATATAGGAAACCTCTCCATGCTCACTCTATCTAGGCTTTCCAATACTTAATGTTTCAGTGAAATTCCCCCTCAATCTTCTAAACTCCATTGAGTAGAAGGCCCAGAACCATAAATAGTCCTCATATATTAACCCTTTTATTCCTGAGATTAATCTTGTGAACCTCCTCTGGACCGTCTCCAATGCCAGCACATCCTTTCTTAGATGAGGGGCCCAAAACTGATCACAGTACTCCAAATGTTGTCTGACCAATGCCTTATAAGGCCTCAGCTTTACAATCTTGCTTTTATATTTTATTCCAATCAAAATTAATGCTAACATTGTATTTGCCTTCCTTACTACTGACTCAATCTGCAAGTTAACCTTTTGGGAATCCTGCACATGGGCTCCCAAGTTATGTTTCACCTTCAATTTCTGAATTTTCACCCCATTTAGAAAATAATCTGCGCCTTTATTTCCTTCCACCAAAGTGTATGATCACACACTTCCCTACACTATGTTCCTTCTGCCACTTCTTTGCCCATTCTTCTGATCTAAGACTCGCTGACGACCGAGTCCTTAACACTATCTGCCCCTCCACCTGTCTTTGTATTGTCCGTAAACTTGACCACAAAGCCATCAATTTTACTTGTACAACGCTGGAAGAACTCAGCAGGTCAGGCAGCATCCGTGAGAAAAGCGTAGCCAACGTTTCGGGCCGAGACCCTTCATCAGGATTTTTGTGTTTTAAGTCATCAATTTTGTCATCCAAATCATTGGCATTTAATGTGAAAAGAAGTGGTCCCAACACTGATTCCTGCAGAACACTACTAGTCATCAAGAATCAACCAGAAGAGGCCCTTTTATTCCCATTCTTTGCTTCCTGTCAATCACCCAACCTTCTACCCATGTTAGGATTTTTCCTGTAATACCATTTGGGTTTTTCTTGTTTAGCAGCCTCATGTGCAGCATGTTGTCATAGGCCTGCTGAAAATCCCAGTAAATAACATCTACTAACTCACCTTTCTCTATCTTGTCTGCTATTTCCTCAAAGAATTTTAACAGATTATTCAGGCATGATTTCCCTTGAAGGAAACCATGCTGATTTTGGCCTTTTTATCTGGTCTACAATTACCTGGAAACCTCACCCTTAATAATAAACTCCAATATCTTGCCAGCCACTGAAGGCAAGCCAACTGGCCAATAATTTCCTGTCTTTTGCCTCCCTCCCTTCTTAAACAGTGGAGTGACATTTCTAATTTTCCCATCTTCTGGAACCTTTCCAAATGTAGTGATCTTGAAAGGTCACTACAAATGCCTCCACAATCTCTTCAGCTACCTGTTTCAGAATCCTGGGTTGTAGTCCATCTGGTGCAGGTGACTTATGTACCTTTAGCTGACTCAGCTTTATAAGCAACTACCTTCTACTTAGAATTAGCAATAACACTCACATTTGCCCCCTGACACACTCAACTTCTGGTATATTGCTGGTGTCTTCCACAGTGAAGACTGACACAAAATGCTTACTAAGTTTGTCCGCCATTTCTTTATCCCCTATTATTACCTTTACAGCAGTCCAATGTCCTTTCTTGCCTCTCATTTGTTCTTACTATATAGACAATACTGAGCAAAAGTTGTAGACACACATGTATAGCTATGGTACCTCAGATTTTTGCACAGTACTGTATTTGTCAACATGGAGATGGAGCGGAGAATCAGTTTATAAATCTGGTGGAAGGAAAGGATGTTGGGAATGGTGAGGGTGGAGTGCCACGGGATTGGTGTGGGACAGGTGGCAGAGAAGGAGTGCCAGGGGCAAGGGTGGCATGGCTACGGGCATGCCTAGCCCTGAATATCAGGCAAGGTAATTTGATTTCAAACAATAGGTTTTTTGATCATTACAGAATGTCTCTTGGGTGCTTCCTGCTCCTTTCCCTTTTCCTAACCATGATTCCTCTCTCTCTACACTCTTCTAACTCTCAGTCCATAATAGAGACCCATATCAGAATTAGGTTTATCATCACTTGCATTTGTCATGAAATTTGATTTTTTTTTCTGCAATAGCAGTATTCTGCAATACATAAAATTACTGTAGTACTGTGCAAAAGTCATAGGCATGTATATATAGTTAGGGTGCCTAAGACTTTTGCGCAGTACTACAGTAATTTTATGTATTGCACTATACAACTGCCACAATAAGGAAAACAGATTACATCACATACAGTGCCTGTAAAAAGTATTCATTTCCCCCCCCTCCCCCCGGAAGTTTTTGTGTTTTATTGTTTTTACAACATTGAATCACAGTGGATTTAATTAGGCTTTTTTGACATTATCAATAAAAATATACTCTTTCGTGTCAAAAGTGAAAACAGATTTCAACAAACTGATCCAAATTAATTGCAAGTACAAAACAATAATTGATTGCATAATTACTCACCCCCTTAAAGTCAGTATTTAGTAGATGTGCCTTTGGCAGCAATTACAGCCTTGAGTCAGTGTGGATAGGTCTCTATCATCTTTACACATCCGGACACCGCAATTTTTCTTCAAACTTCTTTACAAAACTGCTCAAGCTCTGTCAGGTTGTATGGAGACTGTGAGCGAACAGCCCTTTTCAAGTCTAGCCACAATTCTCAATTGGATTGAGGTCTGGACTCTGACTTGGCCACTCCAGGACGTTAACTTTGTTGTATTTAAGCTATTGCTGTGTAGCTTTGGCTTTATGCCAACTCTGGTCATTGTCTTGTTGGAAAGCAAATCTCCCAAATCGGAGATCTCTTGCATACAGCATCAGGTTTCCCTCCAGGATTTCCCTGTAGTTTGCTGCATTAATTTTACTCTTCACCATTACAAGCCTTCCAGGGCCTGCTGCAGTGAAGCATTCCTACAGCATGATGGGAATGTGCTTCACCACCGTGCTTCACAGCAGGAATCATGTGTTTTTGATAACCTGCAGTGTTTGGCTTATGCCAAACATACATTTAGTCTGATGGCCAAAACGCCCAATTTTGGTTTCACCTTGGTTGTACCTTGCAGCTGTCTTCAGAGTCTCCCACATGCCTTCCAGCAAACTCTAGCCGAGATTTCATCCGAGTTTTTTTTTCAACAGTGGCTTTCTCTTGGCCACTCTCCCATTAAGCTGAACCCGGGCAGCAGTTGTCTGCACAGTCTCTCCCATCTCAGCCACTGAAGTTTGTAACTCCTCCAGAGTTGTCATAGGTCTCTTGGTAGCCTCCCTCACTAGTCCCCTTCTTGCATGGTCTTTCAGTTTTTGAGGACAGCCACCTCTCAGCAGATTTACAGCTGTGCCATATTCTTTCCATTTCTTGATGATTGACTTAACTGCACTCCAAGGGATATTCAGTGACTTGGAAATTTTCTTGTATCCATCTCCTGACTTGTGCTTTTCAATAAACTTTTTGCGTATATGCTTGGGGTGCTCTTATGTCTTCATGGTTTAGTTTTTGCCAGCAGTTGGACCTTCTACAGGTGTATTTTTACCACAATCAATTGAAACACCTTGACTACACACAGGTCTCCAAAAACCAATTTCCATTTAACTAATTATGTGACTTCTAAAACCAGTTAGCTGCACCAAGTGATGGTTTGGTGTGCCATTTTAAAGGGGGTGAAATCTATTTTGTGTTTTATATTTGTAATTATTTTAGATCACTTTGTAGAGATCTGCTTTACTTTAATACAGGAGAGTCGTTTTTTTCTGTTGATTAGTGTCAAAAAAGCCCAATTAAGTCACTGTTAAAACAATAAAACATGAAAACTTCCAAGGGGGTGAATACTTTTTATGGGAACTGTATGTGAATGATGATAAATCTGATTCTGCTATGGGTATCTATTGTGGTCTGAGAGTGGGATGTGGGCAGGGAGAGGGGAATAATAGTTTGGAGAAAGGAAAAGGGGAGGGTAAGGAGCAGGAAACACCAGAGAGACATTCTATAATGATCAATAAACCAACTGCTTGGAATTAAATTACATTGCCTGGTAACTCAGGGCTGAGTGTGTCTGCACCTGCACCACCCCCCCACCCCTGGCTCTCCTCTGCTACTTGCCCCACACTCCACCGTGCTCCACCCTTGCCATTCCCAACATCCTTTGCTCCTGCCAGATTTGTAAACTCACTGTCCACCCTGACAAATACAGTACTGTGTGAAAACTTAGCTCTATGTATGTGACTAAGACTTTTGCACAGTACTGTAAGTGCCATTGCAAAGAAGGCATGGTATGCCTTTACTTTCTTAGAAGTAAAGAGAGGAGATTGGAGAATAGGGAGATAAGTGCCACGAGTATTAATATGCTAGGTCATTTAGAGATAAAGGAGGTAGTGATGTTAGGTCTCTTACAGAGTATTAAGGTGCGTAAGTCCCCAGGGCTTGATGGGGTATACCCCAGCTTATTGAGAGATGCAAATAAAGAAATTGTGGCCTTAATGTCCTCTCTAGCCATGGGTGAGGTTCTGGAGGATTGGTGAGTAGCTAATGTTGTTCCATTATTTGTGAAGGAATCCAGGGAGAGTCCTGGAAGTTACAGATCAGTGAGTGTTACATCAGTGGTCGGGAAGTTACCGGAGAGAATTCTTAGGAATAAGAGTATTTGGAAAACCATGGCTTAATTAACGAGAGGCAAAGTGGCTTTGTGTGGGGCAAGTGTGCCTTACTAACTTGATTTGAGTTTTTTGATGAGATGATGAGGGTGATTGATGAAGGTAGAGCTGTGGATGTTTACATGAATTTCAAAAGTGTCAAAGGTACATTTAATGTCTAAAGAAATGTAAACAATTTACATCCTGAAATGCTTTTTCTTCACAACCATCCACGAAAACAGAAGAGTGCCCCCAAAGAATGAATGACAGTTAAATGTTAGAACCCCAAAGTGACCCCCCAAGCTCCCCTCCCTCCCATGCGTAAGCAGCAACAAGCAAAGATCCCCTCCCCCCCACCGGCAAAAAAAAGCAATGGCACTCACCATTGAGCACTCAAGCGTGCAGCAAAACAACAACAAAGTCACAGACTTGCAGTACCCCAAAGACTACTCGTTCACCCGGTATTCAACATACCACAGGTTCTTTCTCTCCCTAATAAGGAGAAAGAGTTGTTTCACAGTGAGAAGGGAGACATAACATTGGTTTACGATGTTAAAAGTCTGTTGTGTCACTTTTTCTGAGCTCTGTGTCCAAAGATCTCAAGTCTCTGGGCACACAGCCAGAGATCTTCCGATTCCCACGATACATTGATCTGCTAGGACACTGACCTTGGAACCGCCTGTCTCCAGAGCACAAGATCTCAGACATCCGAAGGTGAGCTGAGCTCTTAGGCCATGTCCTTGGCATGTCGAATAACAGCCAGTCTTGGAACCCCTAGAGGGGGTCCCATTCCCGCAAAGAACTGAAGTCTGTGTGTAACTCCATGTCAGGGTTATCAAAAAAAAAACCCTGAAAGGGGAAAATAGAGATATTAAAGATGGAAATAGGGCTATTTCTTAAAATGCAAGCAAAGGAGTTGCTGTTTAGCACCATCATGACTAAGCTCCACCCTCTTCAAAGACATTTGACATTTTAGAAAGACATTTGACAAGGTTCCTCATGGGAGATTCATCTAGAAGATTAAGGTGCATGGGATCCATGGTGAATTGGCAGTTTGGATGAAAATGTAGATTGGTGGTGTTGTGGATAGTGTAAATGACTGGCAGCAAATACAGTGGGATATAGATCAATGCAGATATGGATGGAGAAATGGCAGATGGAGTTTAACCTACCCAAATGTGAAGTGTTGCACCTTGGTAGGTCAAATGTAAAGAGATCTTGGGGTCCAAGTTCATAGCTCCCTGAGAATGGCTACACGGGTTGATAGGGTGGTTAAGAAGGCATATGGCATGCTTGCCTTTATTAGTCCAGGTACTGAGTTCAAAAGTCAGGAAGCTATTTTGCAATTTGATAAAATTCTAGTTAGGCAACATCTATAGTATTGCATACAGTTCTGGTCACCCCATTATAGGAAGAATGTCGAGGCCTTGGAGAAGCTGCAGAAGAGGTTCACCAGGATGCTGCCTGGATTAGAGTGTATGTGCTATAGTGAGAGTTTGGACAAACTTAGCTTATTTTTTTTTCTGGAGCGGCGAATGATGAGTGGAGATTTGATAGAGGTTTATAAGATTGAGAGGCATAGATAAGGTAATTAGACGGTAATTTTTTTTCCAGCTTTGAAATGTCTAATACATGAGGGTATGCATTTAAGATGAGAGGGGTTAATTTCAAAGGAAGTGTGAGGGGCTTTTGTTTTTAAAAGGTGGTGTGTGTCTGGAATGCACTACCTGGGGTGGTGGTAGAGTCAGATTCACTAGAGACTTTAAAGGGACGTTTAGATTGGCACTTGAATGTGAGGAAAATGGAAGGATCTAGACATTGTGTAGGCAATGTAGGTTAGCTTAGATGGCCATTTGATTACTAATTTATATGGTTCAGCACAACATTGTGGCCGTAAGACCCGTTTGTTTCTGTACTGTTCTATGTTCTAAGTTTAAGAAGGTTTGGTACAATGACTGAGACTTTGTGGTTATGTGGTGAAGAGTATGCTGACTAGTTGCATCATGGCCTCATCTGAAAACACCATTACCTTTGAACAGAAAAGCCTACAAAAGGTAAAGTCTTTCCCATCATTGAGCAATTCCACAAGGAGTGTTCTTGCACGAAAGCAGCATCCATCATCCAGGCCATGGTCTTTTCTCGCTGCTGCTATCTGGAAGGAGGTTCAGGAGCAGTTAGTTCCCCTAATCCATCAGGCAACTGAACCAGAGGGGATAACCTCACTCAATGCAACACTGATCTGATTTCGCAAGCTAAGGACTCACTTTCAAGGACTCTCGCAATATTTACTACTTAATTATTTATTTGTTTTTCTTTTTGTATCTGTACAATTTGTTGTCTTTTGCACATTGGCTTGTTTGCCTTTGTGTGCAGTTTTACATTGATCTTTTTGTTCCTTTGTACTTCGCAAGTGTATGTTGACATATATATACTTTGATAATAAATTTGCTTTGAACTTTGAACTTTGGCCTTGGTTCCTGCAGTCAAATTGTGTATTAAAATCTCCCATGATAATTGCAATTTCCCTTTATCCTTGATTATTTCCCTATTTATCCTGGTCAAATCTTAAGGCTCTATAGATATTCCTACCCATGCCTTCCTTCCCCCTGATATTTATGATTTCATCCCAAACCACTTCCATCTTACTGCCTTAACATCATGATTCAATACTGATCTGGTATCTTCTTTAAATATGTATGAATGTGTATCAGATAGAATTAAGCCATTAATGCTGACATAGTTTGTATTGATGTAGACTGAATGATAAAAGTAAAATCATTGCCTACACCTGTGCTCTCCCTCCGCTTTTTCCAGATGGAACAACAGTAGAGTCCTCTTGGTCCTCAGATTTTGCCAGCCTCCACATCTAACATATGCACCACCATTTTGGCTGGTTCAGTGTGACCTCACCACCAGTCACATATTTCCCTCTCTCTCCCTCCTTTTCTGCTTTGTGCAGTAACCCTTTTCTTTGTGATAAACTGCATATGCTCAACCTTCAGGTAACCCACTCTCCCAGTGTTCTTCCCCACATTCACACTTACACATAGTCTTTTCCGCCATGTTTACCTTATTCTCTCTCCTTCCATCTGTGTTGCACCTATCACCTAACAGACTCTATCCCACCCATGTTCATGTTGCTATATACTGACAATGTTACCTCTCACTTCTCAGTCCTGATCTAAGGTCTTGACCTGAAACTTAGACTTACACATTTTTGTATTCACATTTGCTGCTTGACCTGCTGAGTTCTTCCAGTGTTCTGTTTTGTGCTCCAGCATCTGTATTCTTTTTGTCTTCAAGGCTTTGATTCGAATTTTTTTATACCTTCAGCCCAGCATTTTAAATCATTTAAGCATGAGACCCCACTTTGACATATCTGGCCAAGATGAGAATTTTTTTTGATGAATGTGGAGACACACTCATCCACTGTTCTAGGAGTGGGAGAAGATGTTAATGATTTTCTTGACAGCATGTTCCAGAGGTGGTTGGTTGACTGCCTTTCCTAATGCAAAGCAGGTATCTTTTTTTTTCATTTGTTTCCACTAGGACTTCTACATCTCTCTCTGAGAACAAAGGGCATATGTGGTGTTGGTATCCTTTGATGCATTGTCAAAAGTACACAACCTACTTTATGATGTTGGAATTATCTCTTTAAAAGTTTGACTGCTGGACAAACAGCTAGCAGGTGTTTAATATTAGCATGGGAGCACTGTTTGTCATATAAGGCAGTGTTTTGCATTTCAAGTATGTCACTGTGAATTTTAAATGTTGCAATTGAATAAATTGATGGAAGCCATACATGTTAAATATACTATAATGTTTTAACCATGATTTTTCATCTATGTCCAGTATCTAATTGAGAGTTGATTTTTAATTATTACAAAAGTGTATAGAGAAATTTGAGGCAATATTACAAAAATATAACTGAATTTGTCTACAGGAATCCAAATTATGCCAGCCTTTCATGGACAGTTATCCAATAAAGAGTAAGTCTTCAGGCAAATTGTTTTTAATGTAATTACCACTGCCTGGGCCAGCATTTGTTATCGATTTCTAAATGCCTTTGAAAATTGTGGTGAGAGCACTATCTGCTTGTGTGCTTTTGGGTAGTGAATTCTTGTGAAATATATTTCCAAATCAGGGTATCAGGAGACTTGGAATGGATATGCACCTGATAGTGTTTCAATGTACATGAAGCCCTTTGGTGGTAGAGCTTGCTGGATTGGTGGAAGGTGGTTTCTAGCTTAAGTGAGTTATTGCACTGCCCAGGGAGCTGAGGATGTAGAGCAAGAATTTAAAAGCGGTGTTGAGGCCAAGATTGGATCTAGGAGTTGCTCTATACCCTCTGTATCATTAAGTTCTTATTTTGTAGATGGTGCATTCTCAGTGGAGGAAAGAATGTTGAGGAACACACACAAAATGCTGGAGAAACTCAGGTCTCGGCCCGAAACATCGACTTTTACTCTTTTCTATTGATACGGTCTGCTCTGCTGAGTTCTTCCTTCATTTTGTGTGTGTTGCTTTGGATATCCAGCATCTACAGATTTTCTTATGTTAATGAATGTTGAGGGTTGAGAGCTGGTTGCCAACCAAAGAGACTGCTTTGCTTTGTCCTGTATAGTGTCTTAACTTCTGGGTTTTGTTGGAGTAGTAGATGTCCAGATGGTCAGTACTCCTTTGCAGTTGGCTTTAGTTCATTTTTGTTCTCCTATTTAGCCCCTGCGTTACCTTCCATGCCCCTTTGGTTCCACCTCAACTGATTTATGACTTAGCTTTTAAATTAATTAAATAAATCATCTTTTAGAAAATTGATATATTTAATATGGATGAGGATAGATAATTCTATAATTATTATGGTGTAAAATTACCTCTAATGTTGAATTCAATAGCAAAGTAAATGCTCAGCAGGCAAGCTTTGTGCAGTCTTCTCTGCATAGCATTACATGAATTAAGACTTAAAATTATGCAGTTTACATTTGGAGTGTGTGATTTATACTAGAAGTTTCATTTTTATAGTTGTAATCCACTTAGTCATATTGGAGACGAAGCTTTCCACTGAATATTCCTAGTATTTATCTTTTTATTTAGATCTACAGACCTCAAATTTCAATTGTCTTTTCTGAAAGAGCATGGACATGGTAGCAAGTATGGTGAAAATATTTCTCTTTTGAATAAAGGATTAATGACATGAAATTTCCACTTTGGTGTTTTTTCTCTGCTTGCTGTGCATTCTCACTAACCGAGCTCTCAGTATGTCAATGCCAAATTTTCACTTTCATAATGGAATCATGCTTCTGACATATGGTGAAAGATATAATTAGGTTTATTTGCATTTTTGACTGAAAAGACAAGGTACGAACAAGAATAGCTTGCAATGTTTTTTAATATATCAAAATATACTTTACATGGCTAACTCCTGTAAATTTTTAATTATAACCTATTCCATTCTTAGGCTCCTAATCAATGCTTCCAGTACTGTTCTAGTGCATTCTTTGACTGTTGCCACTCATGTGGTCCCCTTGCTTGTACAGCATACCTATTAAGACATGAGGTGATCAGTCTTAATCAGACAAGTGTCATCCTTTTTTTTAACAAGTTCCAAAGTTGTATCTCTCCTTATGGTTTGTCTTTGGATCTTTCTGTGTTTTCGTGATGTTCCACGTTTGTCAAGGAGATCTGTGTACAAGATCTATCTCTCTACTGTTCTCCTTCAATGAGATGACACCACATTCATAGTCATACTTTGGCTTGACATTTTCACTCACCTTAATCCTGTTGCAGCTGGACTTTTGGTTACAGTAGAATCACCCATGGTTTTACTTCAACTGCACAGCAGTTTGGTTAATGGTTTTGAGTCATTTGGTTATACAGAAGTGCATAATTGATTGCTTTGGACATTTCAAACAACGACCTCATTCTCTATGTGGATCTAATGAGTGGGCCTCATCAGTTGGCCATTTCCTAGTCATAACCTAGGCCTCCTGTTATTTCTTATCATCATAGTGAAAGCTAGCTCTTTTGCCTGCATAAGGGATGATTTAGAATGGGCTCATTGTTCTTGGCTGGCTGCAACCAGCTGGCCATTGTCTTGTTGCTTCTAATTTATTAGATTTCTTTGCTCTCAGTAAAGCAAGCTAACTTTCCAGTGTACTGTATTACTGTTGCTCACTGAAGTTGAGAGAATGTTGCTTTGGTGTTTTGTTGCATACTGTGTGGTTAGGGACATCTTAAACAACATCTATAAATTTTCCAATGACACAACTATTGTTGGCAGAATTTCAAATGGTGACGTTTTAGCAACAGCTTCTTCCCTACTGCCATCAGATTTCTGAATGGACAATGAACCTATGTACACTTCCTTACCTGTTCCCCCTTTTTTTTGCTCTCTTTTTCAAGTCAAATCACTTTTATTGTCATTTTGACCATAACTGCTGGTACAGTCCATAGTAAAAATGAGACAACATTTTTCAGGACCATGGTGTTACATGACATATTACAAAAACTAGACTGAACTACGTAAAAAATAAAACACAGAGAAATCTACACTAGAGTACAGACCTACACAGGACTGTATAAAGTGCACAAAAACAGTGCAGGCATTACAATAAATAATAAACAGGACAATAGGACAAGGTGTCAGTCCAGGCTCTGGGTATTGAGGAGTCTGATAGCTTGGGGGAAGAAACTGTTACGTAGTCTGGTCATGAGAATCTGAATGCTTCGGAGCCTTTTCCCAGACGGCAAGAGGGAGAAAAGATTGTATGAGGGGTGCGTGGGGTCCTTCATAATGCTGTTTCCTTTGCGGATGCAGCGTGCAGTGTAAATGTCTGTTATGGAGGGAAGAGAGACCCCTATGATCTTCTCAGCTGACCTCACTATCTGCTGCAGGGTCTTGTGATCTGAGATGGTGCAATTTCCGAACCAGGCAGTGATGCAGCTGCTCATGCAAAATGTGACGAGGATGGGGGGGGTGGTGGGAGATGGACTTTCTTCAGCTTTCGCAGAAAATAGAGATGCTGCTGGGCTTTCTTTGCTATGGCGCTGGTGTTGAGGGACCAAGTGAGATTCTCTGCCAGGTGAACACCAAGAAATTTGTTGCTCTTGACTATCTCTACTGAGGAGCTGTTGATGTTCAGCGGGAAGTGGTCACTCCATGCCCTCCTGAAGTCAACAACCATCTCTTTTGTTTTGTTCACATTAAGAGACAGGTTGTTGGCTCTGCACCAGTCCATTAGCTGCTGCACCTCCTCTCTGTAAGTTGACTCATCGTTCTTGCTGATGAGACCCACCACGGTCGTATCATCGGTGAACGAAATGATGTGGTTGGAGCTGTGTGTTGCAGCACAGTCATGGGACAGCAGAGTGGACAGCAGTGTACTGAGCACGCAGCCCTGCACTATTTATTTAATTTTTAATATATTTATTGTAATTTATGGTCTAAGTTATTACATATTGCAATATACTGTTGCCACAGAACCACAAATTTAATGACATATGCCAGTGATATTAAACTTGATTCTGATTCGGATATTTCATGCTGTTTTGGTTCCAGCATGCAATTAAGATTATTTCAGAGAAACTTAGTTGCAAGTGATGGCTTTTCAATACAATTCCAGATTCAAAATCCTTTGTTTATTCAATTTCAGAGATTCTCTCTTTCAAGTCTCTTTTCAATTGGTAAGAATTCTCAGAGAACTTCACAATTTGCCATTCTTCTCCCAAACGTCTATTAAGGCTGCACGCAGAGTTCATTCTTATTTGTTTTGGGTGTTTTGTACCTTGACATGGACTTTTGCAAAACAGCTTGTTCTGAGATTATTGGTGAGGCAGAACCTTTGATATTGGCAGCCACATTGAAGTACTTTACTCATTGAATCCCCGTGGCAACAGAATCAAGTTTAATATGACTGACATGTTGTGAAATGTGTTATTTTACAGCAGCAATACAGTGTAATGCATAAAAATTACTACAATTGACAATAGAATATATAAAAGATAAATAGTGCAAAAAGAGAGCAAAATAGTGAGATAGTGTTCAAAGAATCATGGGCCGTTTGGAAATCTGAAAGCGGAAGGGAAGAAGCTCCTCCTAAACTATTGATTGTGTATCCTCAGGATCCTGTACCTGGCAAGTAATGTTCACTTTACATGTTAGACTCTGTCCGACTTCGTCTAGGTTTGTTGCATGAGACGTAGGTTGCTCCATCTACTGAGGAATTGCAAATAGAATTGTACATTCTCAATTCTAACCTTGTGATGGAAGCAAAATCATCAATGAAACAACTGAATATAGTTGGGCCTCAGACACTAGACCAAGGAGTTCCTGAAGCAAGTTGCTAGGACTGGAATGGTGGTCCTCCAAAAACAGCCAGTCTTCCTAATTTCCCTTTAGTATGTATTAACTTCCCTTTTACCCAGGCTTCTGGATGATATATTCAGTCAATTGCCAGTCACAGTCACCTCACCTTTAACCCACAGTTACACCAAGGCTAATGATGAAGTCTGAAATATTTCTTCAAATACAAACAAATACTACAATTGACAATAGAATATATAAAAGATAAATAGTGCAAAAAGAGAGCAAAATAGTGAGATAGTGTTCAAAGATTCATGGGCCGTTTGGAAATCTGAAAGCGGAAGGGAAGAAGCTCCTCCTAAACTATTGATTGTGTATCCTCAGGATCCTGTACCTTCTGGCAAGTAATGTAGGAATTATGCAAGTTTCATTGTACTTCAATGTTAGATCGCCTATTTGACATCAAAATTTGACACTATCATTGGCTGCCATTTTGAATTTTCTTCACTTCTAATAAATTTCACAGATTCTTACTCAGCTACTGGATGAAACCTCTTTTGGCTACATCCTTGAATAGGATGTAAATGGCAGAATTCCAAACCAAAATAAATCCTAGCGGAAGTGTATGTTCATCTGGATATGCAATGAAAATTTGTTCATTGATTGTATTTGTTGCATTTTAATATTTAAGGTTGAAAGCAGTATAATTGCCTGGGAGCGATAATTTGATTAAAGCATTTTACATGCAATGCATATCCAGTGTGGCAGTACGTTATGGTGCTTCTTGGTGGGTGGGTGTTTGGCACGGTGAGGTTAGAATGGAAGGGTACAGAACAAGTATATGGCTATTGAGCAAGAGTTTAAGAATAGAGGAATTATGGTAAATAATAGTGGGGTGGGGGGAAAGTAGCTCATGATACTGATCGTAGATTTGGGCATAAATATTTGGGGTGTATCCGTAATTAATGAAGGACACATTAATAGGGGAACTGCAAGAGAAAATTGTTGTAAAACAAGCTCATGTTAGAGTGGGGGAGATTAAACCAGAAAGTTCTACCGAGATTTTGTGAGAGGCATGTGTTGTATGAGAACACGAGGAAATCTACAGATGCTGGAAATTCAAGCAACACACACAAAATGCTGGTGGAACACAGCAGGCCAGGCAGCATCTATAGGAAGAAGTACAGTCAATGCAGCCTGGCCTGCTGTGTTCCACCAGCATTTTGTGTGTTTTGTTGTATGAGAATGCAGTTAGTTGAATAGCAAAACAAGGATTTGACACATAAATTAGAGAATGCGAATTCAGGAGTAGTTTAAGCAATCAAGTCACTCAGCTGACATTTTTTCATCTCATAGTCAAGGATAAAGATTCAGGACTGAACAGTTGTTTCATGCATCAACTAGGCTGTGCAAACACAAGTGAATTGGAAAACCGCCCTGATATGATTTTTCTCCAAAATCCACCTTGGTCAATTAATACATCCAACTAAATGCTGACAATGTGATCAAATGTCATTTATTTGATCGATTCATTCAATGTTATTCCCATTTAATGTTCTCTAACAAGTATTGCTTCGGGTAGTTACTTCTAGGTGAAAGATAATCAGTATAAAGAACTGAATGACCTTATTACTTTTTTTTAAGTTCTTTAATTTTTGATCATCTTTGGGCTTACATGAAAGAACTAAATTCTGAATGGGAGAAGTGAAAGTTTTGGATCTTGTATTCCAATTCACTGGGCTCTGGTTCCTGTACCTTCCAAATCACCTAGTAACCTGGAAAATCTAACATTAGTATCTGTAATATCTTTGGAAAAAAGTGAATTTAAAGTGTGTTTGCATATACATTGGGAAAACATCCAATAGTCCTTGAAATCCAAATAGAATTACCAAATTCTTGAGAACACAGGCAGTGAAAGTTTAACAATATAACTATTTCATTTCTGACTGGTTGCCAGCATTTTGGTTTGGCTTGAGTAGTCAGGGCCATGATATCCCATGCTAAATTGCTGACTTCCTCCTACTCCAGCAAATACAATATGTAAACTGGTACAGCAGAAAGATGGTTCTGCACCATCTTTCTAAACTGGTCAGGATGGGCAAAAAAATGCTGCCTTTCCAGCAGCAACCAGATACATTGAATGAATTTAAAATAAACTTCCCATCATCAACATCCCCATCTTCAAAAGGCCAGCAATCAAATTGGTGCCCAAGAACAGCAGGGTGAGCTGCCTCAGTGACTACCGACCAGTAGCAATCACCTACCATACTGAAGTGCTTCAAGAAGTTAGTTATGGCTCGAATTAAATACTGCCTAATCAAGAACCTGGACCCACTGCATTTCATTTACTGCTGCAACAGGTCTACAGTGGAGGCAATCTCACCTTGCTCTCCACTCTGCTTTGAAGTACCTAGATAACAGAAAAAACATGCAACAGGCTGCTATTTTTTTTTTATTATAGCTTGGTGTTCATTGCTGTAATCCCCTAGTGTAAACCTCTAAACCTGGCCTCTGTACCTCTCTCTGCAACTCAGCTTCCTCATTGGGAGACTAGTCAATATAGATTGGTAATAACAGCTCCCCCTCACTAACAATCAACACTGGCGTGTTTCAAGGATGTGTGCTTAACCCACTGCTATACTCTCTTTACATTCATGACTGTTCAAAACTTCAAAGTAAATTTATTATCAAAGTACATGTATGTCACGATATATGTCTGAGATTCCTTTTCTTGTGGGCAATCACAGTAGGTACAATAGAATCAATGCAACAGGGCAGACAACAAACAATGTGCAAAAAATAAAGAGAAAAAAGGTATTAATAATAATAACAACAACAAATGAACAAGCAATAATATAGAAAACATGAGAAGAAGAGTCCTTGAAAGTGAGTCCAGTTTAGTGATGGGGTGAGTGAAGTTATCCCCTCTGGTTCAAGAGCCTGATGGTTGAGGGGTAATAATTGCTTCTGAACCTTAGCAGTGTGGGTCCTGTGGTTCCTGTCCTACCTTCTTGTTGGTAGCAGCAAGACCTTGCACTCTGTCATCAAGATTTAATATGATTTTGTACTTTAGGAAGAGGTAGTTGGGAGAATACGCACCAGTTCTCATTGAGGGGTTAGCACTGGAAATGGTGTGCAACTTTAAGTTCTTGGAAGTCAACATCTAGGAGAATCTGCCCTGTGACCAGCACAATGATGCAATCATGCTGAAGGCAGGATTGTGGTTCTATGTCTTTAGGCATTTGAGGAGATTAAGTATCTCACCAAAGACTCTTGAAAATTTCTACAGATGCAAGACAGAGAGCATTCTAATTTGTTACATCACAGCCTGTTATGGAGGACACAATGCATAGGATTGAAAGAGGCTGCAGTGGGTTGTAGACTCAGCCAACTCCATCATTGGCACAGCACTCTCCAACATTGAGTATATCTCTAAAATGCAGTGCCTGAAGAAGCCAACACCCGTCACTAAAGACCCCTTCCATCCAGGACATGCCATCTTGTCATTATTATCAGGAATGACATACAAGGGTCTGAAAACCCACACTCAGTGATTCAGAAATAGCTTCTTTCCCTCTGCCATCAGATTTCTGAACGCTTCATGAACACTACCTCATTATTCTTTTTGAACTGTTTATTTTGTAATTTATTATAATTCTGAAATCTGTCCATTGTGTACAAATCACAAGTCATTTGTCTGAAGGATTAGGAATAAAACTTTGCACTGTCTACAATGAATGTTGATTAGTAGTTCACTCACAACTTACTCCCTCCACCCCTAGTACACTGTCAATAGTGTGTCCTATCTGTGAGACACCCTTAAAGGAACTGTTATAATTGTAATATATCACAAGGAAAGCGAGCAGCATCTTTGTATTCTTGGTAAGTTAAAGAGGTTTGGCGTAACACAGAGCATTCTTCAAAAACTTCCACAGATGTACTGTTTAAGCTATCCTGATTGGTGCATCATTGTCTGATACAGAAGCTTGAATGTGCAAGAACTTAAGAAGTTGTACAGAGTAATGGATTCAGCCCAATACATCACTGGCATATCTCTTCATCATTGGCAGTACATAAGTGAAGCGCTTCTTCAACAAGGCAATCTCTATCATCAACGATCCCCCACCATCCAGTCCACATCATGTTTTTATAGGTATAATTGGGCAGGAGGTACAGAAGCCTGAAGTCCCACACCACTACGTTCATGAACAGCTACTCCCCTTCAACCATTTGGTTCTCAAACCAAACCGTGCAATCCTCATCCCAACCTCAGTATAGCAAAACGATCAACATATTGCAGTACAATGTTTTGTTCTAATTGTGTTCTTTCTTGTATAATTTTTATGTAATTTGTATATAATTTATATTTCCTGTGTAAGTTGTATAACTGGTGTTATGTGTTTTTGATACTGCTGCAAATAAGCTTTTCATTGCACTTGTACATACACATAGTTGTGCATTATGAGAATAAACTCTACTTTGACTGAAAAAATTTCCATTCTCCACAGCTTCTATCCTAAAAGACAAATGTGAAAATGGCATGGGTTCTCCCTCAGCCAAGTCATTCTGCTTCCTTGTTAGGAAATATGTCACCCTTTTATCGTTGATGGGATTAATACATCATTAGTGTAGATCTGAACAAAGGATATTACTTATTGGAAAACAGTTTTCTTATTGAGTTTATATCAATGAGGAAAAAAGTTTCAATTGACTGTAATTCTTTTATTGCCTAATGTTTTAATATTCATAATTAAATGAGCAGCTACATTCATTGATTCCATATTGTGCAAATTTAACTTTTATCAAGTTTTCCAGATTATAATCTGATCATTTTACAGACAATTCCTTATTTTTATCACATCAATGCAGAACAAAATGATGTAAGTGACTGGTGAAGGAAAATTTTGGTAACTTTGTATAACAACTTCTGTTGAAAACAATATGTTTCTGTAGCTTTATTTTGGAATTAAAGAACAAAAATGAAATCGTTGATGAGCCACTCAAAATAGAAAGCAGATGACTAATAACTTGGCCAAAAAAATGGCCATAACTAGAGTTTCAACGAAAAAAATAGATGCTTAACATTGCTTGTTTTGGAGCCATGGGGCAATATTTGCGTGTGATGTCACTGCATTGAGTGTGTTGGTATACACAACCAGCATCACTCCTTTGCCACATCCTCTTCAGTGCAGTGACACGAAAAGCACTCTTCTTTTACATGGCATTTTTTCTGAACCACTTCAGTGTGTGAATTTGTTGTAGCATTGATCATTTCCATAAAATATTGGAGCAGAATTAGTCATTTGGGCTATTGAGTCTGCTCTACCATGCGATCATGGTTGATTTACTTCCCTCTCAACCCCATTCGCCTGTCTTCTCCCCATAACCTTTGACGCCCTTATGATTCAAGAACCTCTGCTTTAAATATATTCGATGACTTGGCCTCCACATGCATTTCTGGCAATGAATTTCACAGATTCACCACCTTCTGGCTAAAGAAATCCCTTCTCATTTCTGTTCTAAAGAAATATTCTTCTGTTCTGAAGCTGTGTCCTGTGCTTCTAAACTCTTCCCCCTACTGGAAACATCCTCTCCACAGCCACTCAAAGTCTTTAAATATTTGGTGGGTTTCATTGTGATCTCCCTCTCATTCTCCTAAATCCAATGAATGCAAGCCCAAACTCATCAAATGTTCCTTGTGTGTTAACCCTTTAATTCCTGCATTCATCGTCATGAACTTGCTTTGTTCCCACTTTAATGACATCATTCTTAGATATGGCACCTAAAACTGCTCACTGCACTCCAAATACTGTCTGTCCAATGTCCTATAAAGTGAACATTAATATATCATTGCTTTCATATTCTAGTCCTCTGGAAATGAATGGTAGCGTTGCATTTGCCTTTCTTACTACTGACTAAATCATCAAGTTAACCTTTAGGGAATTTTGCTCGAGGGCTCCCAAGTCCAATTGCTGAATTCTCTTCCTGTTTAGAAAATAGTTTATGCCTTTTTCCTTCTACTAAAGTGTATGACCATACACTTTCCAACACTTATTCTACCTGTCACTTTGCGCATTCTCCTAATCTGTCCAAGCTTTTCTGCAGCCTCCTTGCTTTCTCAACACTACCTGCCCCTCCATCTATCTTTTTATTATCTGTAAACTTGGCAACAAAGCCTTCATCCAGGTCATTAACAAATTACATATAAAGACCCTCACCCAGGTTGTTAACTTATAACTTAGCGGACTTAGCACTGATTTCCACCCCCCCTCCCTTTGAGAACTGGCCATTGGCAGCCAACCAGAAATGGCCCCATTTATTCTAGTCTTTGCCTTCTGTCAATCAGCCAATTTTAGTCCATGTTGATCTTTCCTGTAATACCATGGGCACTTACCTTGTTTAGCAGCCTTTTGTGTGGCACCTTGATAAAGGCCTTCTGAAAATTCAAGAAAAACATCATCCACTGTCTCTTTTGTCTATCCTGCCTATTATTGATCATTGTAACTTGTTCTGTGATTAGGCTAGGGTTGCTTTGTGTCACAGCTCTTTGGGCTGGAAGGGCCTGTACCGGGCTGTATCCCTAAATAAATTAATAAACAAATTCCCCTTTAAGGAAACCATGCTGACCTCAGCTTATTTTATCACGTTCCTTCAAGGGCCTTGAAACTTCATCCTTTATAATGGATTCCTAACTTACAAGAACATAAGAAATAGGAACAGAAGTAGGCCATCTGGCCTGTCAAGCCTGCTCCGCCTTTCAGTAAGGTCATCGGTGGTCTGGCCATGGGCTCATCTCCACCTACTCCCCTTTATTCCCCACTATGCAAAAATCTATCCAACCTTGTCTTAATTATATTTAGTGAGGTTGCCTCCACTGCTTCATTGGGCAGAGAATTCCACAGATTCACCACAATTCCCTTTACACAGCAGCATGCTTCAACTTTTTTACCATTTAAATAATTATCTATTTCATTTTTCCTTCTAAAGTGGATGACTTCACATTTACCAATATTGTCCTCCATCTGCTTGCCCATTCATTTAACCTATCTATATCCATCTGCAGACTCTCTGTATCTTCTACACAATTTGCTTTTCCACCCAATTTAGTATCATCAGCAGATATAGATGCACTACACTCTGTCCCCTCTTTCAAATTGTTAATGTATGAGGGGTGATTGATATGTTAGTGGTCTAAGGTAGAAGGAGTCAATTTTAGAAAGCCTAGCACATTTATTTTGCGGTGCAGACTCGAGGGGCCGAATGGTCTACTTCTGCACCTATTGTCTATTGTCTATTTTTTAACATAGTTTACATTTACACATTTAGTCCAGCGATCCTGGAGCATATGGATCTTGGACCTCCAGAACGTGTCCACAGCAGGGGTGATTGATAAGTTTGTGGCCTAAGGTAGAAGGAGATGAGTTATACAGCTGTTGTTATGTGCACATGCAGTTCAACTCAGTCATTATGCAGAAAGTTTGAAGTTAATAACTCATCAGGGGTGATTGATAAGTTTGTGGCCTTAGGTAGAAGGTATTTTTAAGACTTTTCATTGTTTTCAATTTTAGGATTTCCACTTCCTTTTTCTTTATCTAAATTGAATAAGCAAATAACTAATCCTATAGTTAAGCATACATTGCGAATATGATTTCAATTTCGTAAATTTTTTAGCTTGAATAAATTTATCTTATCAAGCCCTATAATATCTAACTTTCTTTTTTGGCCCTCGTTTATGGATCAAGCCTTTGCTTTATGGAAAACAAAAGGTATAACATGTTTTTGTGATTTATTTTTAGATAATAGTTTTATGTCCTTTGAACAGCTATCTAATAAATATAATTTACCTAAAACTCATTTTTTTAGATATTTGCAAGTTAGAAATTTCTTGAATAATAAGTTTGTTTAATAAGTTTCTTGAATAATAAGAAATTTCTTGAATAATAATGTCCATCAGACATTACGGAAATTTTTTTAGCTCTGAATCCTTGTCAGAAGGGTTTAGTAGCCACCATTTATAATATGATCATGAAAATACAGCCAGAAGTATCAGAAAAAATTAAGAAGGAATGGGAAAAAGAACTTCATTGTCTTATACCCACTGAGCAGTGGGAGGAAATTTTACAATTAGTCAATTCTTCTTCTATTTGTGCTAAACATGCCCTAATACAATTTAAGATTGTACATAGAGCTCATATGTCTAAGGATAAACTTGCTCGATTTTATTCTTATGTTAATCCAACCTGTGACAGATGTCATTCTGAAGTAGCTTCATTGACCCACATGTTTTGGTCTTGCCCTTGTTTGCAAAATTACTGGAAAGATATTTTCGGTACTATTTCAACAGTTCTGAATATCAATTTCCAACCTCATCCTATTACTGCAATTTTCGGTTTACCAATGGCGGATAATAGTCGTTTATCCCCCTCAGCTCGACGGATGATTGCATTTGCTACATTAATGACTAGAAGACCTATTCTATTGAATTGGAAAAAAATTAATCCTCCAACTATATTTCAGTGGTTTTCTCAAACGATCTCTTGTTTGAGCTTAGAAAAAATTAGAAGCGTTGTCTTTGATCCTTCAGTTAAATTTGAAGGAACTTGGAGACCATTTATTCAACATTTTCATATGAGTTAAACTGTCTTTTCCTAAACCTCACTTTTATTATCCTTAATTATTTGGATGGAGGTACGGAG
This sequence comes from Hypanus sabinus, assembly GCF_030144855.1. NCBI lineage: Eukaryota > Metazoa > Chordata > Chondrichthyes > Myliobatiformes > Dasyatidae > Hypanus > Hypanus sabinus. The sequence continues at coordinate 27,104,705 of NC_082727.1, forward strand.
TTATTGGCACTCTATATAGTTGACATAATGCAATGGTCCATGTTGGTTAGTTTTTCCTTTTTTTGGGTTTTTTTTAACTTTTGTTCATAATTACTATGAGTTTGGGAGGTTATTATATATGGATTATCATCTACTTGAATGTTTATTTAAACTATTAACTATGTACTCTCAAACTCTGTATTCATGTTTCATTTATGTTTGTTTAAAAATTAATAAAAAAGATATAAAAAGAAAAGAAAGAAGGTATTTTGAAACTTTCTGCATAATCACTCAAAGAGTTGAACTGCATGTGCATGTAACAAGAGCTGTACAACTCTTTCTACTTTAGGCCTCGAACTTATCAATCACCCCTGTTGTGGATCCTTTCTGGAGGTCCAAGACCTGTATGCTCCACGACCGCTAGGCTAAGTGTGTAAATGTAGGAGGGGACTATGTTGAAAAATAAGTGTGCTGGATTTTCTAAAATTGACTCCTACCTTAGGCCATGAACTTATCAATCACCCCACGTATATCATGAACAGTTGCGGGCCCAGCACCAACCCCTGCAGCACACTGCTCTCCAATGATTGCCAACCAGCGTGACACCCATGTATCCCAACTCTCAGCTTTCTATTAGTTAACCAGTCATCTATCCATGCTAATATATCACCCCCAACTCTATTCATCCTTATCTTATGGATAAGTCTTTTCTGCGGCACCTTATCGAATGCCTTCTGGAAATCCAAGTAAATAATGTCCATCTGTTCCTCTCTATCCACTGCACTCATTATATCCTCCAAGAACTCCAGTAATTTTGTCAGAGAGAACCTGCCTTTATTGAATCCATGCTGTGTTTGCCTGATGGTTCCATTTCTTTCCAGGTGCCTTGCTATTTCTTCTTTAATGATAGCGACAAGCATTATTTCCCAACTATAGAGGTTAAACTAACTTGCTTAACCTGCCTTTTGCCTACATCCCTTTTTTGAAAAGTGGCATCATGTTCGCTGTCTTCCAAGCCGCTGGGACCTACCCAGAGTCCAGAGAATTTTGGTAAGTTATCACCAAAGTCTCTACTATAACTTTTGCCATTTTTTTAGTACCCTGGGATGCATTTCCTCAGGACCAGAGGACTTATCTATCTTCAAGACCACAAGTTTGCTCAACACTACCTCTTTAGTGATAGCTATTGTATCAAGGTCCTCACTTCCCATCACATCCATAACATCTCTCTTTGGCATGCTCACCGTGTCCTCCACTGTGAAGACTGACACAAAATAGTGATTCAAAGCCTTGGCTATTTCCTCATTATCAATTCCTCCTCTTTGTCCTCCAAGGGACCTACGTTCACTTTAGCCACCCTTTTCCACTTCTTATAAACATAAAAACTTCTACTATCCATTTTTATATTTTTGTTAAGTTTATTTTCATAATCTATCTACCCTTTCTTTATTGCTCACTTCGTAGTTCTCTGTTGCTTTTTCAAGTTTTCCCAATCTTCCGGTTTCCCCACTAACCTTGGGAATTTTGTGTGCACAAACTTTTAGTTTGATGCCTTCTTTTATTTCTTCAGCTATCCAAGGCTGGCTCTCTCCACCCTTACTGTCCTTGCTTTTAACTGGAATATTTTAATGCAGAATACAGGGTTAATAGCAAGATTCTTGAAGGAAACAGAGGAATCTTGGTGTCCATGTCTGTAGATCTCTCAAAGTTGCTGTGCAGTTTGATAGGTTTTTAGGAGACTTATGTTGTGTTGGCCATCATTAGTCAGGGGTAGAGTTCAATAGCCGTAAAGGAATATTGCAATTCTTTAAAACCCTGGTTGGGCCACACTTGGAAAATTGCATTCAGTTATTGGCGTATCATTATAGAAGGGACATAGTCGTTTTAGAGAGTGTGCAGAGGAGATTTACTAGGAGGTTGCCTGGACTATAGGGCATGTCTTATGAAGATAGGTTGAGTGAGCTAGGACTTTTCTCTTTGGAGTGAAGGAGGATGGGAGGTGACTTGATAGAGATGTACAAGATAATAAGAGGCATGAATAGAGTGGATAGCCAGAGACTTTTTCCCAAAGTGGAAATGGCTAATACCAGGGGGGCATAATTTTAAGGAAAATATAAGGGGAATGTCAGAGGTAATTTCTTTACGCAGAAATTAGTGGGCGCCTGGAACATGCAACTAGTGGTGGTGGTAGAGGTAGATATATTAGAAACAATTAAAAAAAAACTCTTGGATAGGCACATGGATTTTAGAATAATAGAGGCTATGTAGGAAGGATGGGTTAATTGATCTTAGAGCAGGTTAAAAGGTTGGCACAACATTGTGGGCCAAAGGGCCTGTACAGTGCTGTTATATTCTGTACATATTTATAATAAAGAATGCAGGAAGGACATAAAGGGAGTAGCACAAGGGGCCAAACCAGTGAAACTGCAGCATGGGCCTATCTGTGTGTTCAACAGCAAGCACTAGGTAGAGCTGAGTGGTCCCACATTCAGTGAATTAGATCATTTCTCTGAATTCCTGTCGCATCATATTATGAATAGTGGTGTACAATAATTGCTGAGTGAATGATCCATCCTCCTCTTAAGAGTTGTACCATCACTGAAGCCAGATTTCTGTCATTTTGATTCACACCACATGATATCAAACAACTGCTGAGAGCACTGTGTGCAAGACCTAGCAACATACCAGCTGTAGTACTTAAGATTTCTGTTCCAGATTTGCTTTGCCTTTGGCCACGTTATCTCAGTAGTTACATCATGGCAATGTAGATTCCATTGTTCTAACTGTGCTGGTTTTGTTTAAACTCACAACTGAAAGAAAGGGTTTCCAGAGTGAAATGTTGCATCAGATAATGCACTGAAACTTTAGCCTAAGATGTTAGAGCTGGCACTAAACCAGGACTTAAATCTATTTAGTTAATGTGATTACAATGAGCATTATATTATATGTAGCAGTGATTGGAGCAGAGCAAGATCAAGTTATTTGCTTAGAATGCATGTTGATAGGATCTTTCACAATAGAAGATAAACACTTTTGTAAGAAAAGTTCTTGTGTACCATAACGTAGCATACGCACTTAATTTTCAGAGTCCCTGTATTTTATATCAGAGCCTTGTAGTATTTGTGCAATATGCAATTGCACAAAACATAAGCCTGCAGCAGCCCACTGATATGAAATTAAGGTCCTAAATTTGATTCTATATTGATTTCAAGTCTGTATTTGGAAACCAAATAAGTAATAATTGTAGCTTTCACATGCTCCATTATTCTTACTTTATCCTTTAAAATTGTTCTGATCGTTGACTGACTGTAGCCCAACACTTTTCCAGTGATCGATGGCATTTCACCTCTTTCCAAATGCTTTATTATTTCCACTTTATTTTCAATCATTATCGCTTCCCATCAACGGAACAGAAACATGCGGGTGACGGGTCCCGACCTCTGCCAGCTCCCGAGGTCCGCTGGATCCTAAGGACCACCGCACTGAATTTCCCAGGTCCTAAAGTCCACCAAACTGAGACAGTTAAATGGCTTGCATTTGGGGTTAAAGTAGCTTGGTTTGGGTATTTGATCCTCCACAATCTTCCGTGTGGGAATTTGAACTGGAGGTGGCAGTGTCTTTTTTTTATGAGGTTGAGTTGCGAGCTCGACATCAACCCAGCGCCTTCGGGAGCGGTCTGTCACTGGATCGAACTTGGGAACCTCTGTTCTCGAGCCTGGCGGTGATCTCACTGTGCCACCAGCCAACCGGAACGGTTGGTGTATCTTGCTAAGAAAAATTTAAGCCAAATACTAAGTTATACACTCAACACAGTGTCAACAGCAATGACTTAAAATGGCAGATGACATCGCGATCCGACTTAAAATGGTAGACAGCTTTCTCCTTCATTGGTTCATAAGTACGAGTTGTCCGTAAGTCCGACATTCATAACTAGGGGCCTACCTGTATACTGAAGTAACTTTGAACAGTTTTTTAGAAAGATTCTTCTTAGGTAATGATGTCAGTTGCCTTGGCACTTTCATTTCTGAAAAATTCAGTATTAAAATAATCTAGTTCAGTTTCCTTATATTGTATGTGAACAATAATGTGAGACTATTACGTTCAGGAATGTTTATCATATATCAGAGCCTTGTAGTAGTTTATCCATTAACATTTGAACAAGAACAAACAATGGCAGGCTTTCAGTCTCTGCCTATGATGATGTGTTTTGATTAAAAGGTTACAAAACACTATATCTGCATTTTTTTTAGGTTTTTCAATATATAGGATATAAAAGCAGTCAGCAATGTGGACGGCCTGTGGTGTTAGATTTTCATCAGTGACGACCTTAGCGAACTCAATGAATTTCTCTGCTGCTTCATGTTAAAACTTCTGCAGCCATCCTGCTGAATATTCACAATTCCCTGCATTTTTCAGTTCGTCATGTAGATCTGTGCTTTTCTCATGATAAGCATACCATTAGGAGGCATTAAGTTCACTCCAATGCTGATGAATTGACTTCTTCAATACATGATCAAGATATTAAGTTTTTGCTTTAAGCAGTGTTTTTTCTATTTTTCTTGAAGTTTTATTCATTACATATGTGAGATCATTTCTCAGAACTGTCTGTGGTGCACAAAGACCTGCACATCGACTGGGAACCTTCCCAGTGTCTTGTGGAATTTTCCATTTGTGACATCATGTCAGCGCTAAAAAAAAATCGGATTTCAGAAGTTTTCAGATTTTGGATAAAGGATGCTCAATCTGTATGCGTTTCCTGATACACAATATTGATATTTGGCTTTGTTTTATATCTGGATTAGTGAATTATGGACTTTTGAATGTATGAACATTATTCTACCAAAGGTGGTAAATTAAATCTAAACTGTTAAGAAGTTGTGAAATACAGGCAAAGTATTTGGTTGATTCAAAGAAGAATTATAGTCTCTACTTTGGATTACTTTTTGTGGAAATTTACCTTTTAAACATATTGATTTCATCCAAAAGTAATTTTGGATACTAAATAAAACTCTTACAGGTACTTTCTCAATTGCAGATATATGACTGAAGTTTAAAGAATATTAGTTTTGGTTTAGACAGAGTGGTGTTACAACAACCTCTCTCATAACATCAGCGAGATTGTGGATTTTAGGAAGTGGAAGTTGGTTAAACACAAACCACTGATTGGTAAGCAGTGGAAAATGTGAGCAGCTTTAAGTTCCTGGGCATCGACATCTTGGCTGGTTGACCTTGGTGCAACACATCGATACAATCACGAAGGAGGCATGTCAGTGACTCTATTATGAGTTTGAGGAGAGTTGTCACCAGAGAATCTTGTAAATTTCTATCAATGTACTACAGAGCATTCTCAGATGGTGATGAGGGTAGGGAGTGAGATAAATTGGCTGGTTGACTGTGTTGCAACAGTAAACTTGCACTCAATATCAGCAAGGTCAAGGAATTGATTGTGAACTTCAGGAAGGGAAACATACACCAGTCCTCATTGAGAGGTGAGCAGCTTCAAGTTCCTGGGTGTCAGCATCTCAGAGGATCAATCATACTGATGCAATCATGAAGAAGGCATGCCAGCAACACTATTATGAGTTGGAGGAGATTTGGTATGATACCAAAGATTAGAACATTTCTGCAGATGTACTATGGAGAGCATTTTGACTAGTCACATCCCAACTGCTTTGGAGGCTCCAATGTGTAGGGTCGCAAGAGACTGCAGACAGTTGTAAACTTGGCCAGCCATCACGGACACAAGCTTCCCCGTCATTGAGGACATCTTCAAAAAGCCGTGCCTCAGGAAGGTGACATCCATTGTGAAGGATCCTCACTATCTGGGAAATGGCCTCTACTCATTACTATCATCAGACAGGACATACAGGAGCTTGAACCACACTCAACTTTTTAAGAACAGCTTATTCTCCTCTGCCATTAGGTTTCTGAATGGTCTGAAAACTATATCACTATTCCTTTTTTCACTATTTTATTGTAGTCTATAGTAGTTTTATGTCTTTGCACTGTACTAGTGTCATAAAACAACAAATTTCATGACTTATGTCAATGATTATAAATCTGATTCTGATTCTGGTTTCATTACCTCCTGGAATGGAGACTCCAATGCACGGGATTGCAAAAGACTGCAGAGGGTTGCCGGCTCAGCTAGCTCATCATTGCCACAGCCCTGTCTACCATTGAGGGCATCTTCAAGAGGTGATGCCCCATGAAGGCAGCATACATCATTAAGGACTCTCACCACCTGGACGTTTCCTCTTGCTACTACCATCAGGGAGGAGGACCAGGAGCCTGAAAATCCACACTCAATGATTCAGAAAAAAGCTACTTCCCCTCTGCCATCAGATTTCTGAATGGTCCATGAACACTACTTCATTATTCCTTCTGCACCATTTATTCATTTTGTAATTTATAATAATTTTATGTCTTTGCACTATACTGCTGCTGCAAAACACCAATTTTACGCCAATAAGACTGTGATAATAATCTGAATTCTGCCTCTGAAAGTATTCTCTTTCTGGCAACGTGTCAGTTTGAAATTGCTCATGCTAGGAATTACTTTCAAATAATGTTCAAAATAGTAGGAGAATTCTCTGTAATATTGGCACTGACACAGAGCAGTAGAGTGAAATGACTAGAAGGCAGATCAGAATTGTGTTAGTTACATTTGAAATTGGTCTTAAAGACTTGGTATGTACAATTTGGCTGTGTAAGTACAAAGCTTGGTGTTCCAGTGGTTTCTTGCGTATTTTGAGTTGAGCTTTCTTTTGACATCAGCATAGTTTTTAAAGCTTAAAGTTAGGTGTTTTTAAAATAGAGCTTAGTCATTAATTAAAATTTTCACATTACTGTTTATTTTTAATACATTAATCTTGGTAGGGGAATCTGAGATTAATGATTAAAAACCACTGTGATTTTTAAAATTTGTGGTAATAAGATTAAAAACCTCTACTTTTGAGGTGGAACTATGCTCCTGAGCTTCAGTATCATTACAGAAAACAATTCACATTTGAATTGAGAAATGCAAATGATTATGCGGTCTGAGTTTTCCTTTTAATTTTCTCTAGGCTTATGTGGAATTTGATGATCTAGAATGGGAAAAACGTGAATGGGTTAAAGTCTACGAGGACTTCCAGATTTTCTTGGTAGAGCACCAGCTGGTCTGGGCTAAAAGAAACAACCCCAGCCAGTCTCAGGGATCAAAAAATAAGCAGATTGAGTGGCCTGCTTTGGTAAGTCTAAATAAAATCTTTTTTTTGTTCAAGCATTGTGATACTTATTTGAACCAAGCATAAATATTATTCTCATATTGCTTGGAACTGTTTATTTCTCTTTTGTTTCCCTTTAATTTTCACTTTTTAGGCAGATTGAAAAATAAAACTAAAAATGCTAGAAATCATCAGCAGGTTAGGCACTTTGAAAGGTCAATATTTGATGAAGTATTAACTTTATTTTTCTCCACAGATCTGCCTGACCTGCTGAATATTTTGGCATTTTATTATCTTATTTCAGATTTCCAGCAATTGCACTCTTAATACTTTGAAAGACCAAATATTTGTGGTTGATAGCACATAATCTTTAATGCATATTTTGTGGGTTTACTGTAAAAGTTGTTTATACTGGAAGCTAGCTAGAATTGATATAGTCCATGACACTGGGAAAATAGTTTTCACTCTGAATTGTGCCACAGAATCTTTTATTTACACCTGAAAAGATGACCAGCTTTCAGTTTAATGCCTCAGAGGTTAAGTCTTAAAACTCTTGAATTATGAATAATAGCCTGCAACTTTTGAATGTACCATAGTGAAAGTGCTCTTATCAAAAAAATTAGGAACATTCATTGAGAAGTAGCCAAATATCATGGACAGTGAGGCAACAGTAGGGTTTAGAGAGGGGGACATACAGGTGGCTCCTGTTTTTCGAACGTTCACTTTACAACAGCTCGTTGTTACGAAAGACCTACATTAGTACCTGTTTTTGCTAACCAAAGAGGATTTTCGCTTTTACGAAAAAAAGATGCCCGCTTTATACATGTGTTTACCCCAAGAAAGCCTTGTGCAGGCAGTTGTGTGTGCATGTGTATATGTGCGTAGGCATGTACGTACATATGCGTGTACATGTGTAGGTGTGTATGAACGCATGCGTGTATGTGCTGATTTTTTTCCCTCTTAATCGATTTTGGCTCGGTGTCTTCCTGATTTTGATAAGTGAAACTACACCGTAGATACAATATTTCTACTTTATATAGGCTGTATGTCATTCCTTTCTTTCTAAATCTTTTTATTAATATTAGTAATATGGACAGAATACAGATGATATATTGATAAAGAAATTACCAACATAGACATTCCATTACATATGAAAAAAAAACATACATAATAGTTACAATATAAATGAGTTTACCAAGACATAAGCCATAAGATATATGTATGGACATAGTAAATCTAAATATTTCATAATGTATAATATAAAAACAAACAGAAAAAAGAAAGAAAAAAAAACAAAAAAAAATTATATAATGCAGAACTAGCTAATCTAATCTAATAACTATAACTAATAAGTAATATAAAAGAAAAAAAAACAAAAAAGAAGGAAAAAAAAACGGGCTGTTTATAATATCTCACAAAAATAAGTATTCATCAATGCCGTCACTTCTGGTCCTCTCAAAATACATAAGCTGAAAACTGGGAAATCAAATGAACTTGGCAAAGGGTCATATTACATCATATGAAAATGTTGAATAAATGGTCTCCATAACTTTTCAAATTTAATAGAAGTCTCAAAAGTACCACTTCTAATTTTTTCTAAATTTAAACATAACATAGTTTGAGAGAACCAATTAAATACAGTGGGAGGATCAATTTTTTTCCAATTCAACAATATAGATCTTCTAGCCATCAGAGTTAGAAATGCAATCATTGGACGGGCTGAAGAAGATAAATGCAGTGAATCTAACATTGGTAAACCAAAAATTGCGGTAATAGGATGAGGTTGTAAATCAATATTCAAAACCGCAGAAATAATATCAAAAATATCTTTACAATATTTCTCCAAAAATGAACACGACCAAAACATGTGAGTTAAAGACGCAATTTCAGAATGACATCTGTCACAAATAGGACTTATATGAGAGTAAAAATGAGTTAATTTATCCTTGGACATATGGGCCCTATGTATGACCTTAAATTGTATTAGTGAATGTTTGGCACATAACGATGATGTATTAACTAATTGAAGAATTCTATCCCAATTCTCACTAGAAATACTAAAACTAAGCTCTCTTTCCCAATCCTGTTTAGTCTTATAAAGAGGCTCTGAACGTATCTTCATAATTATATTATAAAGTTTTGAAATAAGCCCTTTTTGAAAAGGGTCTAATTCAAATAAACTCTCCAAAGTATCTGAAGGCACAAAATTTGGAAACGTAGAGAGTACAGAACTTAAAAAATGTCTAATCTGTAAATATCTAAAAAAATGAAATCTCGGCAAGTTATATTTGTTGGATAATTGTTCAAAAGACATAAAACAATTATCTAAAAATAAATCAGAAAATCTTAGTAATCCCTTAGTTTTCCAAGCTGAATAAGCTTGATCTATAATGGGTGAAAAAAACAATTAGATACAATAGGACTATTTAAAACGAATTGAGTCGGCTGTATGTCATTCCTGCTTTTACTATATGTTCGTGTTATTTTAGGTTTTATGTGTTATTTGGTTTGATTTGGTAGGTTATTTTTTGGCTCTGGACATGCTCAAAAATGTTCCCATATAGATTGCTTCTTCGCTTTATGCCATTTTGGCTTACAAACGGTTTCATAGGAATGCTGTACCTTCGGATAGCAGGGGAAGCCTGTATTTGCATTCTAATGTGTATAAATGTTCAGAGCTTGTACTTTTGTTAATCATGAATCATATTCTCACCTTTCCACCAGTTTTGCACTCTTTCTTAAGAAAACAGAGTATAGCACTGAGTTAGAGACTTGTAGGCAGTAACTGTTACCTTAGCTCAGTCAAATATTTGCTCTTTTTATATAACCCTGCACAATCTGTGTTGGGAAATTACTCAGCAGTGATGGCTTCACAACTGCAGTCAATCCTAACCATGCTAAGCATACACAACTATAGTTCTGAGGCTAGTGATGAGTATGAGGATCGGAGTTCTGACTTAGTTAATTTCCTTCCAAGCAGAAACACTCACAGAGCTCAAAATGGAATGTCAGTTGAGATCAATGCATCAGAGAATACATTATGACTTTCAAGTTGGCATAGTTCAGTTCTACTGAGAATTATATCTAGGAATTACAACAGTCACAAACCATACAGGTATCAAAAATCGAAAGACCGTTTCAAAACTCTTTAAAAAGAAGTGACCAATCCAAAAAATGCTTAACTGCCTAAAACTGCGTAGGAGGTCAGCGGTCGCTGTCCATGGGGGCAATGGGCCATCAGTGGTCAGAAGGTCACAGGTCAGCAGAGCAATGGTTGGAAGGCCGCAAGGTAGCAGCATGGCAGTCGCTCTTCGCAGAAGGACTGAGTTTGAGTGGCTGCCCTCCTTGGTTCTGGCGAGAGGACATCTTCTGAGATTTTGAGATTTATGTGGTTTTTGGACTGTAGTTTATATTGCTCTCCTTCAGTTTTTTGTGTTTTCTTTCTTGTTTCTGTTTGATGGGTTGGGTTTTGTAGGAGGGACGGGTTGGGGATTTTGGGTCTGATATTCTGGTTGGTTTTTCTGCGTGCATGATCTGTAGATATTTGTGTGTGGGAGAGGGGGTTGGGGGTTTGGTGCTGTTGGCACTAACATTTTGAGGGAAGAGATTTGGGGGGGTCTGATGTTCTCACTTTTTGCAAGGGAGGGGGTTGGAGATTTGGGGTTTTTGATGTTTGGTTGCTGGTTTTTAGGTGGGGAATCTGTTGGTTTTTGTGCGAGGGAGGGGTTTGGGGTTTGGTGTTCAAGCTGCTGTTTTCCATGTGGGTGATCTGTTAGTTTTTTTTGTGCGAGGGAAGGGTTGGGGGTTTGGGGGTTTTGGTGTGTGCGAGCTTTGCTTCTTTTTCCTTTTTGTGGAGGGTAAGTTGATGTCTTTTCTTTCAATGACTCACAATAAATTTGAGCCTTTGAACATGGCAATCTATAACTAGGCAGATCTAAGTAAATTCAGAAATGCTCAGCAGAACTTAATGTTAACGTTAATCCAGTGTTTGTTTTTAGTATACAGAAAGTTCCTTTCTGAAAAAAGGCAAAGCATGCAAATCAGTAGAAATTAGAAATTCTAGATGAGGAGTACTAACAGCAGGTAAGGGATTATTTTGAGATTTTGTGGTTGTTTCTCATTCTGTAGGAGAATCAAATATTTTTGTTTTCCTATACAGTACTCTAAAAAGGAGGACAAATACAATACTTTTTCTGAAGAAAAGGACATATGATACCCACCAATGAAACAACTGTAAAATATACTTTAATTTATTTAATTTATTCTATTTAATTTTCATTATAATAAATACAAACTGCCATTTAAACCTGGGGTATTTCCAAATTATAATGCTACAGCTTCCAATCTTCCAGTTTCTTATATATGTAAATATTGAACACCTGGGTGGGATGTAGCAACAATGAGAAAAGGTGACTTAGTAAAATGAAGAATTTTAAAAATCCAACAGTGACTTTTGTCAGACGTCAAATGGATTTTAAAAATCTTCCATTAAACACATACTAGAAACTCTTATGGATTAACTGGTGCTTTTGGAAATGGGGACATGTCTTTAGAACATTGCTTTTGTCATTTGTTTCACAGTCATGTTTTCTCATTTCCTGCCACATCGTAAGTTTCCTGCTTTGTGGTAGGAAATGATCACTGCTATCCAGGCTAGATCGGAATATTTACGAAAAGATGTGTAGATGTTCAGGAACATTGATAGGGCTGATCTTTGCATTTAAGATGGAGATGTTGAAATTAGGGTGGACTTTTGAAATCAAAAGAGTTTTATGTTGGGCCAGTGGAGGAAATAGGAAATTGAGTTTTACAGAAAAATGAGAAAGAAAGAAGGCAAGGAATGGGGATCCTCGGGACGCAAAACAAGGGATGTTGGGTAGAATTTTATCAGACGCTGCCGATCCTGGAGTAACAACAACAATATGGAGTTCGGAAAGTATAGAGAGGAATAAATTAGAAGAACCAAAAAAAGGAGAGACAGGTTCTTTTACTATATTGTATATTTCTGGTTTAAAACTTTTAAGTGCAGAGATGAGAAGGAGATGTGAAAAAGGATTGCTTTCCAGGACAGTAAAAGCAAGAGCAGCAGATACAATAGAACATTGTGTGTGAAATTTCCTTTTAATTTTATGCAATTCAGACAATAACACACTGCTGCTTTTCCAACTTCCTGGGTCTACATCCTGTAACAGACACAAAATGCTGGAGATGCAGCAGGTCAGGCAGCATTTATAGAGGGAAATGGACAGTTGATGTTTTGGGCCCAGGTCCTTTCTCAGAACTGGATAGGAAGCAGGCAGAAGCCAGAGTATAAAGGCAGGGGGGTGAACTCAATCTGGCATGTAAGGTGAGTCCAGGTGAGGGGGAGGGGGAAGCGAGGATGAAAGGGAATGCTGTGAGAAGCTAGGAGGTATTAGATGGAAAAGGAAAAGGGCTGAAGAAGAAGAAAGAGGGCAGTAGACTATGGAAGAAAGGGAAGGTGTGGAGCACCAGAAGAAGGTGATGAGCAGGTCATGAGGGCAAGGAAGGGGAAAGGGTAAGGAGGCCACAGGTGTCGGAAAACAAAGAAGGGAGAAAGGAAAACAGGAGAGTGATTGCCAGAATTTAGAAAAATAGATGTTAGGTTAGAGAATTCCAAGATGGAGGATGAGGTGTTAACTCCTCCAATGTGTGGCATTAGGGAGGGCTGTGGACAGACTTGTCAGTGTGGAAATGGGAATGGAATTAAAATGGCTGGTTGCTGAGAAATCCTGACTGCTGTGGCAAATGGAGTAAAGGTGCTTGATGAAACTGACTCCCAACCTAATTACCTAGACTTGTGCTCCTCCCCTCCCTCTTTATTGTGGCTTTTGCTCTCTTCCATTCGAGTCCTGTTGAAGGGTCTCAGCCCAAAACATTTCTCTCCATAGATGCTGGCTGACCTGAGTTCCTCCAGAATTTTGGGTGTGTTGCTCAAGATTTCCAGTTTTCTCCAGTCACTCTTGTTTCTAAATTCTATGACTCCTCACTCAATAACATTTAACTGCAGTAGTCCAGGAGAATGGCCAAGAAGTAGGGAAACCACATTACAAACTCACAGTTGCCCACAGAATGGAATTTAGGAGATACATTTCCTCCCACCATCAAGAAACCCCCATTCTGTTCTCTCAGTGTCTTACCTTTTCTGATGTTTATACTTTTTAATTCAGTGCTTCTGAAATGAATTCCTTTCTCATTAGATGTAGTTTCCTCTCTACCATAGACAACAGGGCTCTAAATTGTGTCTGCTGTACTTCCCATATTTTTGCTCTCATCCACTTGTCCCCATCTTCCACCCTACCAGTCTCCACATTTGATGGTTCATCCCTTGGTAACTTCTGCCACTTTCAATGAGATGTCACAACCGGAGATATTTTTCCCTTTACTTTCAACATTTCGTTAGGACTTTTCCTTCACAAATTTTTGATTCCTCCTTTCATTCCTCTTTGTTCAGTTCTTTCACTTTCAGCTGAGGAACACATAGATACAAAGCATATGGCAGTTATAGTGGGAAAAATCTGTTAAGGGTATAAACAATAGAGCGATGCTCTGAAAGAAAATTTAGGAAGGGAAAAAGGGGTCGTGAAATATTTCTGGTAGACAGGATTAAGGTAAAGGGCAGATCTTATCTGACCAATCTGATCAAATTTTTTGAAGAGGTAACAAAGATGAGGGCCATGCAGTAGATTTTGTTTGCACAGAGGATCTGAGGCACGTTAATAAATTAGGTACAAAATTAGTTTGGCAGTAAGATATAGACAGTGATGATAGAGAAATCACAAACAAGGGAAATCTGCAGATGCTGGAAATCCGAGCAACACATACAAAATACTGGAGGAACTCAGCAGGCCAACAGTGATGATAGAGCACTGATTTGGTGATTGGATGCCATTTACTAGTGGTGTCCATTTGGGACTAGGACTCTTTCTGTTTGTTATATATACATAAATTATTTAAATGTTGATTTTAGTACGTTGAATATTAGGTGGAGCTGTTCATCATCTTTAGGTTAGTTGTAGTTTATATAGGTGTAGCCCTACAGGATGATGTAGATGTGTTGGTGAAATGCAAAGTGAGTATTTGTTTTGCTGAAGAGCTCCATTCAGTCTATAAGGGTGACTTTGAACTTCTGAGTACTTGTCACTTTAATTTTGTATTGTGCTCTGGTATATCTATCTTTAACCTCTTAGTGAAGCCTGAAATCATTTTAAGGAACTACGTCATAATGTGTCTGGGCTGGTTATAGTTCTTAGGTCACCACAGTTCAACAAATTCAGACAGCCTGTCTATTCAGATTTTGTGTCTCAATTGATGTTGATGAAATGTCATCAAATTGTAACATTAACTTAATTTTCCACTCTCCATAGATGTGGCCGAGCTTTTGAGTATTTCTAGTATTCTCTTTTATTTTAGATTTCACGCAATAGTTTCTGGCATTTTAAATTTTTTTTCTACATTCCATTTGCAGTTTCTTAAGACAAGCTATGATTCACTTATCTTCACTGCCTTCTTTCAGTTGACATCAACACCATCTGTGTTAATTAATCTCTCTTGATCTGCATCCACTCACCAGTATTCCCTTGTGTTTTTTTACCCCTTTCCCAACTCTGCAGCCTGAATCATATTAGTTTAAAAAAAAACTTTTCCTGTTTTTTTTCTGAATTGTTCAGTTTGAAATGTTCAGTTTTTCCACATTTATTGCTTAACTTGCTGAGAATTTCCAAAATTTTCTGTTTCTATTTCAAATTCTTAGCATTTGCAATCTATGGTTTTCAATGACCACTCATGAATAAGTAATTGATGATGGCCAATCCACATATTGTAAATAATGAGTATGTTGTTTAGGCGAATGTCAAAAACTGAATCAGGAATGTTTGCCTTGGGGGGTGGGGGGAGAATACAATGGAAACTTCACTTTTCAGATGGCCAAGATATTAGGTTCTGATGAACTATCTTCAAATTCTCATGCACATAAAATGGTAAAAACTGCAGCAGCCAGTGGGAGGTGTTAATTCTATTCTCAACTATCAAAACATAATGGAAGATATTGTTGATAGTACCATCAAACATAATTTGCATGTTAATTTGTTTGCTGATATTCTCTAAGTTTCATCATGGCTACTGATATTCAGACATTGTAGCTTTTTGTTTGAGTATGGATTAAAAAGGTGAATTTCAGCAATAGGGTCACAGCCCTTGACAGTAAGGCAGCATGTATCACATGTTGTATCAGAGAGCTCTGGTGAAACAATTATGTAAACAAAAGAGTAAACTAATCTCATGTAAAATTGTTCCCTGCATATAAAGGAAGAGGGTTGTGCAATCATACATGTAGGTTGTTAGGTTCATTGGCCATTATAAATTGCCCCTAGTGTAGATGAATGATTGAATCTGGCCTGTGAGGAGTAGGTGGCCATTTGGAGGGAATAAAATAGGTTAGTGGAGGATTAGTACAAAAGCATGGTTGATCTTTAACAAGGCCTTGATGCTGAAGGGCTTGTTTCCATGCTGTATCTTTATGATCCTGTTAATGCAGGATTTCCTCAAGCAGTGTCCTTGACTTAAACATCTTTAGCTGTTTCATCAAATCTACATTCCACGATAAGGTCAGAAGTGCAATGTGTGCAATGCTGAATTCCATTCTCCAGAAGAGATTGAGACCTAGATAGGTTCAAGCATAGGCCATCAAATGACACTCAAGATTTGCAACATACTAATGGCAAATGGCCAATTTCAGCAAGTAATTTTAACCATCTAACTTTGTGACGTTTATTGCCATTACAATTGTTGAAACTGTCACTACCATTGCCCTTGGTTAATTCCTGAGCAGAAAGTTAATTAATGTAACAACATGTATACAACAGTTACAAGAAAAGGCCAGAGGAGGGTGTCCTACATGCTGTGAGTGATTCATCTTTTGATGTACAAAGATTTTCATCAACTTGAGTCACGTCAGAAATGTGATAAGAGTAGTTTCTGTTTGGTCTCGACATCTACATTTCCAACAACAGTCATGAAGGCTTCACACCATCTAGAACAAATCCATTCTTGATAAGTGCAAAATGTGCTGCACTTGCTTGTTTAGATTATTCTTACAGTTCTTCTGAAACTTGAACTTTCTGTAATAAAAAGGCAAGCAGGTGGAATGGTATCTGTATACTGTCTTGATTTGGGGATGTTCAATTGCATGAGGAAGTTTATTTGCAATTACCTGTTTTTCTCCATTAATTACTCATAAAATGTGATCCGACCTTCATCTAAGTCATAATAATAGACAAGTACAATCTGCCTAAACTAATAATGCAGAAACAATTGTACTTCTCGTTATTACTGAGTACGCCATTTAAACATCATAGTCTAGGTTCAAAAAAGTATGTGAACTGTGGGTTAATGCCTTTTACAAAGGTTATTTGGAGTCAGGTGTTCCAATCAGTGAGATAAGATTGGAGGTGTGGGTTGTCAAGGTACCCCTGCCCTATAGAAAAGACACCCAAAGTCAGGTTACTGACAGACTCTGTTCTTCTCAAGAAAGATCTGCTTCTATGCTTCATGTGTCGATCAAAACAACTTTCAGAGGACCTTGGAAGAATTGTAGAGATGTATCAATTTGTACAAGGCTACAAGAGCATTTCTAAAGACCTGAGTGTTCATCAGTCCACAGTAAGAGAAATCGTCTACAAATGGAGGAAATTCAATACTGTTGCTACTCTCCCTTGGAATGGGCATCCTGCAAAGATCATACCAAGAGCATAATGTACAATGCTGAAGGAAGTGAAATAGAGCCCAAAAGTAAGAGCAAAAAAACCTGCAGAAATCTCGTGTCCACTATAAGAAAAACACTGAACAAGAACAGTGTTCATGGAAGGACATACTAGAGAAACTACTGCTCTCCAAAAAAAAACTGCAGCACGTCTGAAGTTTGCAAAAGACCACCTGGATGTTCCACAATGCTTCTGGGACAATAATCTGTGGATAGATGAGATAAAAGTTGAACTTTTTGGCAGAAATGCACACTGCTATGTTTGGAGGAAAAAGGGCACTGCACACCAACACCAAAACCTCATAACAGCTGTGAACCATGGTGGAAGGAACATCATGTTTTGGGGCTGCTTTGCTGCCTCAGGGCCTAGACAGCCTGCAGTCATTGAGGGAATAATTAATTCAAACTTGTATCAAGACATTTTACAGGAGAATATCAGGGTAGCAGTCTGTCGCCTGAAGCTTAATAGAAGTTGGATGATGAAATAAGATAATGATCTGAAAGATGAGTAAATCAACAACAGAATGGTTTAAAAAGGAGAAAAATTGTGTTTTGGAATGGTCAGGTCAGAGTCCAGACCTTAACCCAATTGAGATGCTGTGGCATGACCTGAAAGAGGGCTGTTTATTCAAGGTATCCCAGAAATACTATTGAAATGAAACAGTTTTGTATGGAAGAATAGTCTAAAATTCACTGTTGCTGTTGTGCAAGTTGGATCAGCAGCTACAGGAAATATTTTGTGTAGGTTATTGCTGCTAAAGGAGCTTCTGCCAGTTATCAAATACAAGGGTTCACATACTTTTCCAGCCTGGATTTTGAATGATTAAGCAATGTGCTCAATAAAGAACATGAAAAGTACTATTGTTTGTGTGCTATTGGTTTAGGCAGATTATATTTGTTTATTATTGTGTCTTGATTGAAGATTAGACCATATTTTATGAATAATTAATGCAGGAATAAGAACATAAGAAATAGGTGCAGGAGTAGGCCATCTGGCCCATCGAGCCTGCCCCGCCATTCAATAAGGTCATGGCTGATCTGTTCATATACTCAGCTCCATCTACCTGCCTTTTCCCTATAACCCTTAGTTACCCTACTATGTAAAAAAAACAGGTAATTGCAAAGGATTTCCAAAATTTTCCTTGCAACTGTATATTCTTTCATATTTGGGCCTAAATCTTGGCATTCCTTGACCAATAACAGTGAGAAAGTACCATTGGCAGACGTATTGGTTCCAAAACATAGCTCATCCTCATTTTGTGAAGAGCAATTAAGGATTAACAATAAATTCAACCTTTTTTGTAATGCCAACTTACTGCAAACAAGAACATTAAACCTGGCTTGTAGTATATTTTGCTAAATTAGCAATCCCAGTATCTAGACAAACCATCCTTGATATTAAATAACTCGCATGACAATGAATTGGAAAATACATCCTAAAATAAGAAGGGTATCATATGAGAGGAATTGAAAGATTGGAGGTTTCAGGATAAGCAACAAGACCTGTTTCCACACCAGAGAGCGTTCAGTAAACGTATTTAGGCAGCTTAGTTGTTTAGCTAGTTTTAAAAGCTTGCTGTGACTCTCAGGTTTAAAATATAATTTGCATTCTGAAGAGGTAGAAATTGATGTCTGATTGATTCCAATAAGCTTTACACCTGCTCTTCAATCTGGTTGTTAAGTTCTATTTCAGTTTTCAATGGCCTGATTACCATCCATCTATCCAAGTTTAAAAATACATTTTGTCTAGGTATCTCCAAATTAGACATTTTATCAACCCTTTAATACCAAACTTTCCTGAGGTACCAGTTAAAAATGTTGTGGATTTGTTTCTTCATATGAATCCATTGGGTAAAGGTTTAATTTCTACTATTCGAGATATGTTAACGATGTTGAAGCAAGCTTTGACAAAATTAAAACTGCCTGGGAGCATGATTTAAATTTTCCTTTGTCTAACAAGGTTTGGAATTCAATTCTCAAGTCAGTTATTTCAGCTTTTCTATGTGCTTGCCACTGCCTTTTACAGTTCAAGGTGGTACACAGGGCTCATATGTCTATAACTAAATTGTCGTGGTTCTATCGTGATATTAATCCCTGTTGTGATAAGTGTAAAGGGGGCGTGGCCTCTCTTATTCATATGAATTGGGCTTTTTCCTAGCTTGAAGAAATTCTGGAGAGATGTCTTTTTAACTTTATCTCACATACTTAGTTGCTATTTGGAACCTAACCCTCTGATTGCTCTTTTCGGTACTTTGGGAGAAGCTGACATGCATCTGACTCTAAGCGTCATACATTGTCTTTTGCCTCTCTTTTGGCCAGACTTGTAGTTGATACATTGATGTATTCCATATTTTGAAAGCTAAGAGCATCAAGGTGATTACAGATCTTGAAATCCTCAGCAACAAATTAATCGTTTTGTAGCAGATTTATGTTTGAGCCATTTCATTTGTCATTTGCAAGATGGATATACTAATTAAACCTCACTTGTAGATTTTAAGTTGTTTCCCCTTAGTTCATGGCCTCCACCTTGAGAATGGATTGATCAGAAAGCATTATTAAAGAACAATGAAGCAAATTCTTTACTTCACCTTTAAATGCTATTCAAATATTTGTTCAAGTGAATAAGTTCTTCCAGTATCTCTGAGTTACATGGTCATACAAACTTGGAATGTACTGTATAGGTTTTTATTTAGTCAGTTGGACTCTGGTCTCCTAGACGGAAAGGAAAAAATAATTCTTGTTCCAACATTCATTGCTGAAAAATGCCTTGTCAGATAGAATGAGGGTATTCAGACACAAGCATCCTTCTATCTTGGAAGTATGGAGTAGGGGCTTTGTGTGTGTATATGTGAAAGACTTAATGATCTACAATAGAGGAAGAAATGTTTTGGTGAGCTGGATGAAAACAACTGGAGAGAGAATTTGTTATTTTTTCTTAGGTGAAATTGCATTGATGAATTATTGATTGAATAATTGTTTGGTTTATATTTGATGGAAGAAATCTGCAGTCTGGCATTGAGTGAAGACAGGAGTACAGAGATATGAAAATAGATGCATTTGCATCTCTTATACAGTTGTCCTAAATAGTTTCTGAAGAGTAATAAAGGATGTGCTTGAATGAATATATGAACAGAAATTGGCTTTTGTGTGCTACAGGATAGAACATTGCTCCAGGAGTAGAACCTCAGTGTGATTTGCATCACATTGAATAATACTGTCAGAAAATGGAAGACTGTGTAATTTACAAGATATGGAGCTTATTATTAACCCAGCTCAAGTACTATTTATTCCAATATTTCTGCCAAAGACAAAAGTTCCCAAACAAAATGAGATTATGCATTCATATCAAGAAATAGTGTCTTGATTTCAAATGATAGCGATTTATTATGAAGAGAGATTTCATTTTATTTGTTTTTACCTTAAAAAGTAGTGTGTTTTGGAAAGATTATCAATCTGACAGGTCACAACATCATTCCTCAGCTATGATTAGCTACAGGGAGCTAGTTATCCTTGAGTTGCAGGAGGCAGGTACCTGGGTGACTGTCAGCAGAGGGAAATGGATAGGCAGAGAGTAGAGTATCCCTGTGACTATTCCCCTCAGTAGTAAGTTTGGATGCTGTCATGGGGGCTATGCTTTAGCAGGGGGAAGTTACAGCGATCGGGTCTTTGGCATTGTGTCTGTTGTAGAAGGAAAAAGGGGAGACGTGGAATGCAATAATGATAGGGGATTCCATAGTTGGAGGAGCATACAAAAGATTATGTGGACACGAAAGAGACAACTGGATGGTTTGTTGCTTTCAGGTGCCAGGGTCAGCGATGTCTCACTAAAGAGGGAGAGAGAGCAGCCGTAAGTCGTGGTACATGTTGGTACCAATGAATAGGTAGGAAAAGCAAGGAGGTCCGGAAGAGAGAGTATAAGGAGTTATGTAGAAATCTGAAAAGCAGAACTAAAGGGTAGTAATCTCTGGATTACTACCTAGGCCACACACGAGTGAGAGTAGGAATGAAAGCGTGGTTGAGGAGTTGGTGCAGGGGACAGGGTTTCAGATTTCTGGATCTTTGGGATTTCTTCTGGGGATGGTATGATCTCATTTTTAAAAAATGGGACAGGTTACACCTGAACCCAAGGCAAACCGATATCCTGCCCAATGCAAAAATGCCATTCCCTATTCCCAGTTCCTCCGTCTCTGCCGCATCTGCTCCCAGGATAAGGCTTTCTGTTCCAGGACCTCCTCTTTCTTTCAGGATCGTGGTTTCCCTTCTGGCGTCATCAAAGATGCACTCACCCGCATCTCCTCCAGTTCCCGCACTTCAGCCCTTAACCCATCCTCCCGTCTCCACAACAGGGACAGGGTTCCCCTTGTCCTCACCTACCACCCCACCAGCCTCTGGATCCAACACATTATCCTCTGCAACTTCCGCCACCAATTCAACAGGACCCCACCACCAAGCACATCATTCCCTCCCTGACAACCTGGTCCACACATCCCTCCTCATAGAACTCCCACCTGGCACTTATCCCTGCAAGCGCAAATGCTACACCTGTTCTCTCACCTCCCCCCTTACCACCATTCCGGGCCCCAGACAGTCCTTCCAGGTGAGGCAACACTTCACCTGCGAGTCTGCTGGAGTCATCTATTGCATCCGGTGCGGCCTCCTCTACATCGGCGAGACCCAATGCAGATTGGGGGACCGCTTCGTTGAGCACCTACGCTCCGTCGTCACAATAGACAGGACCTCCCAGTTGCCACCCACATCAACGCTGCCTCTCATTCCCATCTAGATATGTTCATACATGGTCTCCTCTACTGCCATGATGAGGCCAAACTCAGGTTGGAGGAGCAACACCTCATCTACTGTCTGGGTAGCTCTCCAATTTCCGGTAATTCCCTCCCCCTCCCCCTATCCCAGGTCCCTCTCTGCCTCTCTCCCCTTTCAACTTTCTGCTTCTTTATCTCTACAGTTCTTTCATGCTTACCCCCTCCCCCTCCCCCCTTTATCTTTCCTCTGATTGGTTTTCCACCTGGTGCCTCTAGGCCCTACCCCCTCCCCTATCTCTATTACTGGGCTTCAGCCCTCTCTTGCCCCCCCCCCCCCATTCCTGATGAAGGGTCTCGGCCCAAAACGTTGGCTACTCTTTTCTCATGGATGCTGCCTGGCCTGCTGAGTTCTTCCAACGTTGTGTATGTACTCTCTAAACCAATATCCTTTCAGGTAGGTTTGTGAGAGCTGTTGGGGAGAGTTTAAACAAATTTTGCAGGGGGGTGGGAACTGGAGTGATAGGGCTGAGAATACAGCAGTTGGTATACAAGTACATGCAGTGTATAGGGAGACTGTGAGAAAGGGTAAGTTGAATTTTAACTTGGGAGAAAAATTGTAAAGGGCGATGAGTATGGGACTGAAAGAGTTATACTTGAATGTACACAGTTTATGGAATAAGGTAAATCTTTTAGCTCAGTTAGAGATTGTCAGGTATGACATGGATGTCAATGAGTCGTTGTTGAAAGAAGATCATAGTTGGGAGCTTAACATGCAGGGATATACTTTATATGGAAAGAAAAGGCAGTTTGGCAGAGGGTGGGTAGCTCTGTTGGTAAAAATGAAATCAAATGCTTATAAGAGGTGGCATAGGATTGGAAGATGTAGAATCCTTGTGGATAGTGTAAAGAAACTGCTAGGTTAAAAAGACCCTAATGGGTGTTATATACAGGCCTCTGAACAGTAGTCAATATGTGGGCTATAAATTACAGTGGGAGTTAGAAAAGGCATGTACTAAGGGCAATGTTACAAAAATAATGGGAGATTTCAATATGCAGGTAGATTGGGAAAATCAGGTTGGTGTTGGATCTCAAGAGAAGAGATATGCCTATGAGATGGCTTTTTAGAACTGCTTGTGTTTGATCTGGTTAGGGGAAAGCTAATTCTGGATTTGGTGTGTTATGTACTGGATTTTATTGTGGAGCTTAATGTAAAGGAACCATTAGGAGACAGTGATCATAATATAATAGAATTCAACCTGCAGTTCGAGAGGGAGAAGCTAAAGTCAAATATATCAGTATTATAGTAAAGGGAATCACAGAGGCATGCTGGGGAGCTGATTGGAAGGGGACACTGGCAGAGATGATATTGGACAGTAAAGGCGGGACTTTCTGGAAGTAATTCTGAAGGTGCAGGATGGATACATCACAAAGATGAAGTATTCTAAAGGAAGGATGACACAACCATGGCTGACCCAAGGGAAGTCAAAGACAGCCTAAAAGCAAAAGAGATGGCATGTAATATAGCAAAAATTAGAAGTTAGAGGATTGGAAGCCTTTCAAAAACTAACAGAAGTTTAACTAGAAGTGCCATAAGGAGAGAAAAGATGAAATACGAAGGTAAACTAGGCAATAATATAAAAGTGAATACCATAAGTTTTCTTAGATATATAAAGAGCAGCAGAGAGGTGAGAGTGGATATTGGACTGCTGGAAAATGACACTAGTGAGGTAGTAATGGGGGACAAAGAAATGGCAAACAAACTTATTAAGTATTTTGCGTCAATCCTCTTTGTGGAAGAAACAAGCAGTATACCAGAAATTCAAAAGTGTTGGGTTAGGACAGAAGTGAGTGAAGTTGCTGTTACTAAGGAGAAGATGCTTGGGAAGCAAGTAAGTCTGAAGATAGATTAGTCACTGGACCATGGTACTGAAGGAAGTAGCTGAGGAAATTATGGAGGTGTTAGTAATGACCTTTCAAGAATCACTAGGTACTGGAATGGTTCTGGAGGACTGGAAACTTGCAAATGCCACTCCACTCTTTTAAGAAGGGAAGGAGGCAGAAGAAAATAAATTATAGGCCAGTTAGCTTGACTTCATTGGTTGGGAAGATACTGGAGTTTATTATTAAGGCTGAAGTTTTGGTGTACTTGGAGGCACATGATAAAGTAAGCAGAAGTCAGCATGATTTTCTTAAGGGGCAGTCTTGCTTGACAAATCTGTTCAAGTCTTTAGAAGTAGGATAGATAAAGGAGTTTCAGTGAATGTTGTACATTTGGATTTTCAGAAGGCCTTTGACAAGGTGCTGCACATGAGGCTGCTAAACAAGGTAAGAGGCCACAGTATTTAAGGGAAAAATACTAGCATGTATAGAAGATTGGGTGATTGGCAGGAAGCAAAGAGTGGGAATAAAGGGGGCATTTTCTGTTTGGCTGCTGGTGACTAGTGATGTTCCAAGGGGTCAGTGTTGGGACCACTTCTTTTCATGTTATACCTCAATGATTTGGATGACAGGATTTAAGGCTTTATCACCAAGTTTGTAGATGATATGAAGATAGGTAGGGGCAGGTTGTGTTGAGCAAGCAGAGAGTCTCCATTAAAGCTGTTCCCTCTAAGCTGTGTGAGTGCTGGCCACACAAACTGAAATAATCCTGTGCACATAGCCTTCGTTGCTATGTAGTTGGAATTCTCTGACGAAAACAATGCTGTGATTTCAAATTTGTTATTCTGAGAAAGTTAAGACTGGTTCAGTTAAAATGTTCATTGATATGTCGAACTACATGCTTAGAAGTGAGGAATATGAAGAACTGTATATTCTTGTTGACTTCATTGGAATACAGGTGGCCCCCCCCCCCCTGTTTTTCAAACATTTGTTTTATGATAACTCACTGTTACAAAATACCTACATTAGTACCTGTTTTCGCTAACCAGAGGATTTTCGCTTTTACGGAAAAAGATGCCCGCTTTATATGTGTGTTTACCCCAAGCAAGACTACTATGACAGTGAAGCCTTGTGCAGGCGGTTGTGTGCGCATGCGTGTACATGGGTAGACATGTACGTATGTATGTATGTGCGTAGGTGTGTACGTGCCAATTTTTTTTTTCTCCAAATCGATTTTTGCTCGCTGTCTTCCCGATTTTGATAAGTGAAACTACATCATACATACAAGATTTTAACTTTATATAGGCTGTGTAATTATCATATCATTCCTGCTTTTACTATATGTTCATGTTATTTTAGGTTTTATGTGTAACTTGGTTTGATTTGGTAGGTTATTTTTTGATTCTGGGAACGTTCAAAAATTTTCCCATATAAATTAATGGTAATTGCTTCTTTGCTTTACGCCATTTCGGCTTACAAACAGTTTCATAGGAACGCTGCACCTTCGAATAGCGGGGGAAACCTGTATTTCAAAATTCAAGTGCTGACTGTGAACATGGATTCAGTCTTACGAATTTAATCAGATGTAAATAAGTGAAACATTTGAATGATCTAATGAGGATCAAGACATACAGTATGTTTCATCTTGATGTGAAATTAATCTGGACAGTGTTTATAGACAATGGATTTGTCAATGCACTTTGTTAGAAGGAATAAAGGTAGAGACTATTTTTCTAAATGGGAATAAAATTCAAAAATTAGAGATATAAAGGGACTTGTGAGTCCTTGTGCAGGATTCCCTAAAGGTTAACTTGCAGGTCAAATCAGTGTTAAGGAAGTCAAATGCAATGTTAGCATTCATTTCCGAGGACTAGAATATTAAAGTAAGGTGTAATGCTGAGTCTTAATAAGGCATTGGATAGACCACACTTAAAATATGGTGAGCAGTTTTGTGCTCCTTATCTAAGAAAAGATAGAAATATAGAAAACCTACAACACAATACAGGCCTTTCGGCCCACAAAATTGTACCTAACATGTCCCTACCTTAGAAATTACTAGGTTTACCTATAGCCCCCTATTTTACTAAGCTCCATGTTGCTTTCTAAAAGTTTCTTAAAAGACCCTATTGTATCTGCCTCTACCACTATTGCCAATAGCCCATTCCACCCACTCACCACTTTGAGTTAAGAAAAAACTTACCACTGACATCTCCTCTGTACCTACTCCCCAGCACCTTAAACCTGTGTCCTCTTGTGGCAACCATTTCAGTCCTGTGGAAAAAGCCTCTGACTATCCACACGATCAATGCCTCTCATCATCTTATACACCTCTATCAGGTCACCTCTCATTTTCCTTTGCTCCAAGGGGAAAAGGCCGAGTTCACTCAACCTATTCTTATAAGGCATGCTCCCCAATCCAGGCAACATCCTTCTAAATCTCCTCTGCACCCTTTCTTTGGTTTCCACATCCTTCCTGTAGTGAGGCGACCAGAACTGAGCACAGTACTCCAAACAGGGTAACCAGGGTCCAAAATTCAATTCCATGATTGATGAAGGCCAATACACCATACGCCGTCTTGACCACAGAGTCGACCTGTGCAGCTGCTTTGAGCGTCCTATGGACTCGGACCCCCAAGATCCCTCTGATCCTCCATACTGCCAAGAGTCTTACCATTAATACAATATTCTGCCATCATGTGAACCACCTCACTTTTATCTGGGTTGAATTCCATCTGCCACTTCTCAGCCCAGTTTTGCATCCTATCAATGTTCTGCTGTAACCTCTGACAGCTCTCCACACTATCCACAACACCTCCAACCTTTGTGTCATCAGCAAACTGACTAACCTATCCTTCCACTTCCTCATCCAGGTCATTTATAAAAATCATGAAGAGTAAGGGTCCCAGAACAGATACCTGAGGCACCCCACTGGTGACTGACCTCCTTGCAGAATATGACCCGTCTACAACAATTCTTTGCCTTCTGTGGGCAGGCCAGTTCTGGATCCACAAAGCAATGCCCCCTTGGATCCCATGCCTCCTTACTTTCTCAATAAGCCTTGCATGGGGTAACAGGGACGTGCTGGCATTTGAGAGGTACCAGAGGAGGTTCACAGGAATGGAAGGGTTAACACTGAGGAGTGTTTGATGACTCTGGGCCTGTATTCCCTGCAGTTTAGAAGAATGAGAGGGGATCTCATTGAAACCTATCAAATATTGAAAGGCATTAGATAGTGGATTTGGAGAGGAGATGTCTTATAGTGGAGCAGCTTAGGGCTAGTTTGCACATTTAGAATACAGACAGGGAAGAATTTCTTTCGCTAGAGGGTAGTGAATATGTGGAATTTGTTGCCTTAGATAGCTGTGGAGGCCAAGTCATTGAGTATATTTAAAGCAGAGGTCGCTAAGTTCTTGATTAGTCAGGGTTTCAATGCTTGTGGCAAGAAGGCAGGAAAATGGGGTTTTGAGTGATAATTAGTCATAATGGAGCAGACTTGATGGGCCAAATTGCCTAATTCTGCTCCTATGTCTTATGATCTTATGATGAGCAATATTTATGTTTCTATCTATTAAGGTAAGTTGCAGAAATATATCACTAGATGTTAACTCGGATTTAAAAGCAGAATTCAGTTTTTGACTCAAAAACAATGCTGCAAATGCTAAAACTGAAAAGAGAAACTACTGATGGTTGTGGTAATATCAAGGTTCACATAGTTTGAGAAGATGGTGCAGATGTCAAATTTCATATCAAGGACCTTTCAACAGAATTTAAGATGAAAAAACTTTCAAATTAAAATGTTATTGTTCTGTCTCTGCAGTTGCAATCTGACCTCCCCATCATTTTACGTTTTTATTTTGGGGCTCAACAGGAATATTTTGAGTAGCATTTGAACACTACAACATTTGAAGGGTGCATAAAATGATTTTAATATGGTTTGTTAAGCAAAAGCAAATATGGCCTAACTGTGATACATGGATGCTTCCAGCTCATCTTATAATTTTAATGCCTTAAATCTGCACAACTCTGAGGAGCAAAGTCTGATTATTTTAAAAAAGTTAACCTTTTCTCAGAAACGTTAGTCATGGAATCAGGATCTGGTCTCAAATCTCTCAACCTCAACAACGCTGATGTAGACAGAAGCTTGTGCACCACCACCACCCCTTTTTGAAGTCAGTTACTAGCTTTTGTTGACATTGAAGGAAAGGTTGTTGCCGTGAGAGCTTACTTGAATGTATGCAGTATATGGATCTGATTTAATATCACTAGCATATGTCATGAAATATATTGTTTTGCAGCAGCTATGTATTGCAGTACAAAATTAAAAAAAACTATAAATTGCAAGAAGAAATTTAGCAATTAGTGCAAAATAGAGCAAAAAAAAAGAAAAAAATAGTGAGGTAGTTTACATGGGTTCATTGTCCATTCGATAATCTGATAGCAGTGGCTAGAAGCTGTTCTTGAAACACTGAGTGTCTGTCTTCCGGATCCTGTGCCTTCCTTTATGGTAGCAATGAGAAGAGGGCATGTCCTGGGTGATAGGTTTCCTTAATAATGGATGCCACCTTTTTGAGGCATTGCCTTTTGAAGATGTCCTCAATGCTGGGGAGGCTAGTGCCCATGATGAAGCTGGCTGAGTTACAACTTTCTGCAGCTTTTCCCAGTCCTTTGAGGTGTCCCCTCTATAACAGGTGGTACCACGCTATATCTGTAGAAATTTGTGAGTGGCTTTTGTGTTGCACTGAGTTACCTCAAGCTCTTAATGAAATGTAGCCACTGTCATGCTTTCCTTGTAATTGGATCAATATAGGCCCAGGATAAATCTTCAGAAATGTTGCCACCAGAAACTTGAAATTGCTCACTTTTTCCACTGCTGATCCCTCAATGAGGACTGGTTTTTGTTCCCTTGACTTCTCCTTCCTGAATTCCAGAATCAACTCCTTGGTCTTACTAATGATGACTGCGAAGTTGTTTTTGTGACACCATTCAACCAGCTGATCTTTCCCACTCCTGTGTGCCTCCCATCAGCATCTGAAATTTTACCAACAGTAGGTTCAGTAGGCACACTTAATGTCAGGGAAATGTATACAATATACATCCTGAAATTCTTTTTAGTTGTGCCATTGGCAAATTTATAGATGGTGTTTGAGCTGTGTGTAGCCACATAATTGTGGGTGTAGAGCATAGACTGAGGTGCCCCAATGAATTGAATTGAATTGAATTGACTTAATTTCTTACATTTTTAGACATGAGTAAAAGTCTTTGTTATGTCTCCATCTAAATGTGCCATGTGCAATTATAGTAATTTATAATAAATAGAACAGTCGATGTAATATCGAGTACACTCAAATCATCATGAGTTCAACAGTCTAATGACGTGGTGGAGAAGCTGTCTCACAGCCTGTTGGTCCTGGTTTTTATGCTGTGGCAGCCCTTCCCGGGTGGTATCAGTTGGAATAGATTGTGGTTGGGATGACGTGAGTCCCCAATGATCCTACGAGTTCTTTTTACACACTGGTCATTGTAAACGTCCTGAATCATGGAAAGTTCACAACTACAGATGCACTGGGTTGGCCGTACCATTCTCTGCAGGGTCTTACGATTAAGGGAGGTACAGTTCCCATACAAGGTAGTAATGCAGCCAGTCTGGATGCTCTGAATTGTGCCCCTGTAGAAAGTTTTCAGGATTTGGATGCCCAAACCAAACCTCCTCAACCGTTTGAGGTGTAAGAGGAGCTTTTATGCCTTTTTCACTACACAACTGGTAAGTAGAGACCATGTGATGAAGTCAGGGATCCAGTTGCAGAACACGTTACAGAGGCCCAAGGTTTGGAGCTTGTTGATGAGTACTGAGAGCTTGATACTGTTGAATGTTAAGCTGTATGCAATAAACAGCAGCCTGGTCTGACTGATCAAAGGCTGACGGGACAGCTAGAGAAATTATATCCGATGTAGATCTAAATTTAGTTAAGCATATGCAATGTTTAAACTGAATATTACATTGTACAACTTGTGATGCCACTTTAAGTCTTGAATACTAATTTTCCAGGGAACTGAGGGTCTGTAGTTAATCAAAAATACAAAATGCTGGCAGAACTCAGGAGGCTAGACAGCATCTATGGGAGGAGGTAATAATGACGTTTTGGGACGAAAGCCTTCATCAGGAGTGAAGTAACATGGGATGGTTGAGGGGGGATAAGAAGTGGGGGGAAGGTTAAAATAGAGAGCTGGGAAGTGATAGGCTGGAGGGAAATGGGCTGGGGGAAGGTGGAGAATTATGGGAAATAAAAGAGAAAGAAAGGTAGGGCTGGGGGGAGAGATTATAGTGAGGGGGGAAAAAGAGAGAGAGAGAGAGAAAGAGAACCAGACTAAAATAATAGATAGGGATGGGGTTGGACGTTCATGCTGGCAGGAAGGAGGCTACCTAGGTGGGAGATAAGGTATTGCTCCATCGACCTGCATGTGGCCTCATCTTGACAGTAGAGGAGGCCATGGACAGACATGTCGGAGTGGGAGTGGTCTGTGGAATTGAAGTGTGTGGCCACAGGGAGATCCCACCACTGCTGGAGGACTGAGTGCTGGTGTTCAGCGAAACGGTCTCCTAGTCTGCGGCGGGTCTCCCCAATGTATAAATGGCCACATCGGGAGCACTGGATATAGTATATCACCCCAGTTGACTCGCAGGTGAAGTGGTGCCTCACCTGAAAGGACTGTCGGGGCCTGGGATGGTGGTGAGGGAAGAAGTGTGGGGGCAGATGTAGCAATTCTTCCGTTTGCAGGGATGAGTGCCTGGAGGGAGGTCCGTGGGGAGGGATGGAGGGGATGAATAGACAAGGGAGTCGCATAGGGAGTGTAGGGGGCCCTCAGGGGCTTCAGCTTCCTCTCACCCCTACCCCTTCCCCCGCTGACTCCGCTAACCTCCCACCCCCCTCGGACCAGAGCTCTCAACACTGCCAGGTCTTCTCCATCCCCTCCGACCTTCCTTTCTCTGAGGCCGAGCGCTCTGTCCTTAGAAAGGGCCTCATATTTGTCCCCCTTTGCCCTCACCTCAGTGAGTTCCGCGTGCGCCAGAACGTGGAGCTCTTCTTCCGCCGGCTCCGTCTTCGAGCCCACTTCTTCGGTAGGGACTCTCCCACCCCCACCGATGACCCATTCTCCTGTCTCCAACCCTCCTCCTCCTCATGGACTTCTACCCGCCCTGGATCTGTTCATCTCTAATTGCCGTTGGGACATTAACTGTCTCAACTTCACCACCCCTTGCTCCAATTCCAACCTTACCCACTCTGAACGCTCTGATCTCCATTCCCTCCGCAACAATCCCAACCTTACCATTAAACCCGCTGATAAGGGGGGTGCTGTGGTCGTCTGGCGCGCCAACCTGTAAATAGCGGAGGCACGACGACAACTCGCTGACACCTCCTCTTATCTACCCCTGGACCATGACCCCACTAGGGAGCACCAGTCCATTGTTTCCCAAACCATTTCCGATCTCATCAGCTCGGGAGATCTCCCATCCACGGCTACCAAACTTATAGTTCCCACACCCCGCACTTGCTGTTTCTACCTCCTACCTAAGATTCACAAACCTGCCTGTCCAGGCAGACCCATTGTCTCTGCTTGCTCCTGCCCCACTGAACTCATTTCTGCCTATCTCGACTCTGTTTTATCTCCCCTTGTTCAATCCCTTCCCACCTATGTCCGTGATACTTCCCATGCTTTGCATCTCTTCAAAGATTTCAAGTTCCCTGGCCCCCAACGCCTCATTTTCACCATGGACGTCCAGTCCCTATATACCTCTATCCCCCACCAGGAAGGTCTCCAAGCTCTCCGTTTCTTCCTGGATTCCAGACCCAGCCAATCACCTTCTACCACCACTCTTCTCCGCCTCGCGGAATTAGTCCTCACCCTTAACAATTTCTCCTTTGGCTCCTCCTACTTCCTCCAAACTAAAGGTGTAGCCATGGGCACCCGCATGGGTCCTAGCTATGCCTGCCTTTTTGTCAGCCATGTGGAGCAATCTATGTTCCAAGCCTACACCGGTATCTGTCGTCCTCTTTTTTTGCGTTATATGGACGACTGCATCGGTGCTGCTTCCTGCACACATGCTGAGCTCGTCGACTTCATTAACTTCGCCTCCAACTTTCACCCTGCCCTCAAATTCACCTGGTTTATTTCCCACACCTCCCTTCCCTTTCTAGATCTTTCTGTTTCTATCTCTAGAGACAGCCTATCCACCAATGTCTACTACAGACCTACTAACTCCCATGGCTACCTAGACTATTCCTCCTCCCACCCTGTCTCCTGCAAAAATGCTATCCCTTTCCCTCAATTCCTCCGCCTCCGCTGCATCTGCTCTCAGGATGAGGCCTTTCATTCTAGGAGAAAGCAGATGTCCCCCTTTTTTTAAAGAAAGGGGCTTCCCTTTGTCCACTATCAACTCTGCCCTCCATTGCGTCTGCCGTATTTCATGCACCTCTGCCCTCACCCCATCCCCCCGCCAGCCGACCAGGGATAAAGTCCCCCGGTCCTCACCTATCACCCTACCAGCCTACAGATCCAACGCATAATCCTCCGTAACTTCCACCACCTCCTACGTGATCCCACCACCAACTACATCTTCCCCTCCCCCCACTCTCGGCTTTCCGCAGGGATCGCTCCCTACGCGACTCCCTTGTCCATTCATCCCCCCCATCCCTCCCCATGGACCTCCCTCCGGGCACTCATCCCTGCCAACGGAAGAAGTGCTACACCTGCCCCCACACTTCTTCCCTCACCACCATCCCAGGCCCCGACAGTCCTTTGAGGTGAGGGACCACTTCACCTGCGAGTCAACTGGGGTGATATACTGTATCCGGTGTTCCCGATGTGACCACTTATACATTGGGGAGACCCGCCGCAGACTGGGAGACCTTTTTGCCGAACACCGGCGCTCGGTCCTCCAGCAGTGGCGGGATCTCCCTGTGGCCACACACTTCAATTCCACAGACCACTCCCACTCTGACATGTCTGTCCATGGCCTCCTCTACCGTCAAGATGAGGCCACACGCAGGTTGATGGATGGTTTCTTCAAGTGAGAAAAATTGCTTCTTTACTAAAAGCTTCAAGTATTTTGATAAACAATGAACTGAATTGGATTTTTAATCTTGCTTCCCACAACATGAGGGAGTTAAACTTCTTTATGTTATGACTCTGTCGCAATGTACAGACATGTGAAACTTATAAGTCTATAAGGAGAAGCACTGTCAATGTTTCGGGCCGAGACCCTTCATCAGAACTAACTGAAAGGAAAGATAGTAAGAGATTTGGAAGGGACAATGCGAAATGATAGGAGAAGCTGAGAGCCAGAAAGGTGATTGGCAAAAGGGATACAAAGCTGGAGAAGGGAAAGGATCATGGGATGGGAGGCCTAGGGAGAAAGAAAGGTGGAGGGGAGCACCAGAGGGAGATGGAGAACAGGCAGAGTGATGGGCAGAGAGAGAGAAAAAAAAGGGGGAAAAAAACTAAATATATCAGGGATGGGGTAAGAAGGGGAGGAGGGGCATTAACGGAAGTTAGAGAAGTCAATGTTCATGCCATCAGGTTGGAGGCTACCCAGCCGGTATATAAGGTGTTGTTCCTCCAACCTGAGTGTGGCTTCATCTTGACAGTAGAGGAGGCCATGGATAGACATATCAGAATGGGAATAGGACGTGGAATTAAAATGTGTGGCCACTGGGCGATCCCGCTTTCTCTGGCAGACAGAGTGTAGGTGTTCAGCGAAACGGTCTCCCAGTCTGCGTCGGTTCTCACCAATATATAAAAGGCCACACTGGGAGCACCGGACACAGTATACCACACCAGCCGACTCACAGGTGAAGTGTCGCCTCACCTGGAAGGACTGTCTGGGGCCCTGAATGGTAGAGGAGGAAGTGTAAGGGCAGGTGTAGAACTTGTTCCGCTTACAAGGATAAGTGCCAGGAGGGAGATCGCTGGGAAGGGATGGGGGGAGACGAATGGACAAGGGAGTAGTGTAGGGAGCGATCCCTGCAGAAAGCAGAAAGAGTGTGGAGGGAAAGATGTGCTTGGTAGTAGGATCCCATTGGAGGTGGCGGAAGTTACGGAGAATTATACGTTGGACCTGGAGGCTGGTGGGGTGGTAGGTGAGGACAAGGGAAACCCTATCCTGAGTGGGGTGGTGGGTGGATGGGGTGAGGGCAGATGTGCGGGAAATGGGAGAGATGCATTTGAGAGCAGAATTGATGGTGGAAGAAGGGAAGCCCCTCTGTTTAAAAAAGGAAGACATCTCCTTCGTCCTGGAATGAAAAGCCTCATCCTGAGAGCAGATGCGGCGGAGGCGGAGGAATTGTGAGAAGGGGATCCCATTCAGGGCCCCAGACAGCCCTTCCAGGTGAGGTGACACTTCACCTGTAAGTCGGCTGGTGTGGTATGCTGCGTCCGGTGCTCCCGGTGTGGCTTTTTGTATATTGGTGAAACCCGACGCAGACTGGGAGACCATTTCGCTGAACACCCACCCCCTCTGGTCTCCTATCATTTCGTATTTTCCCCTCCCCCTCCTACTTTCAAATCTCTTATGATCTTTCCTTTCAGTTAGCCCTGAGGAAGGGTCTCGGCCCAAAACGTCGACTGTGCTTCTTCCTATAGATGCTGTCTGGCCTGCTGTGTTCCACCAGCATTTTGTGTGTGTTGCTTGAATTTCCAGAATCTGCAGATTGCCTCGTGTTTGAATTTATGTCTAATTGTTTTTAGAAAGATGCTGTTCCATAGCCTGTTGGTCCTGGTTTTAATGCTGTGGTACTGTTTCCCAGATGGAAGCAGCTGAAGCAGTTTATCGTTGGGGTGATTGGTGCCCCCGATTATCTTCCATGCCTTCTTTATGCACCTGCTGTCGTAAATGTCCTCAATGGAGGGAAGTTCACATCTGCAAATGCACTAGGCTGTCTGTACCATTCTCTGCAGTGCCCAGTGATCAAGGTTGGTGTAGCTCCCATTCCATGTGGTGATACAGCCAGTCAGGATGCTCTCAATGGTGCCCCTGTAGAATGTCTTGAGGATTTGGGGTTTGTGCCAAACTTCTTCAGTCACCTGAAGTGGAAGAGACACTGTTGTGCTTTTTTTTGCCACACAGCCGGTATGTACAGTCCAGGTGAGATTTTTGGTGAAGTATATACCGAGGAACTTGAAACTACTCACCCTCTCAGCTGCAGTCCCATTGATGCTGATTGGGGTGAGCCTGTCTCTGATCCTCCTGTGATCTACAATCAGCTGCTTTGTTTTTTGGACATTGAGGGAAAGGTTATTATTTTGGCGCTACTGTTTCAGGGTGTTAACCTGTAGACTGTAGGCTGTCTCATCACCGCTAGAAATAAGGCCTGTTAAAAAACATATTGATTTAATGACATCAGATTATTTTTATATTAATTGTAGAACAGTCAATAAGGATGAGATTGTGTTTGCAGAGCAAATGTACCTTGTTCAAGAATTGTATTTCACATGATTAAATTAGAAATCTGTCTGATGCTAATTACTAAAGTTTCATCAATGTCTCATAGCTGTGAACAATGATGTGTTGACATATTCTTTTTGCATTTGAATATAAAGTTTCACAGTGAAGATCAGTGTAACAGGAGTACAAACGACAT
The DNA here is from genome assembly GCF_030144855.1 of Hypanus sabinus. Taxonomy (NCBI): domain Eukaryota; kingdom Metazoa; phylum Chordata; class Chondrichthyes; order Myliobatiformes; family Dasyatidae; genus Hypanus; species Hypanus sabinus. The sequence goes on from NC_082727.1 coordinate 27,139,944, forward strand.
AAAAAATGAATGAGTGCTAATTCTTCACTTTCTATTGTAATCACCAATCACAAGTTCTGGAAATTTGATATTGATTCATTTGCAGATTGCTTACCACCAGAGACAGGTAAATCCATATATAATTTTGTTAAGCTGCAGGAACAGCTGCTTATTAGTGATCAGCCACTGTGCAATTAATTTGAGGTTATCAGTCAGAATTACATGAAATATTAAGGTACTCTAGAGTTATTATTTTTTGTTTAAGTTTGTCTTTACATTTGTAGTTATTCTTCCAAATTGATGGACATTGAATTTTCTGAATGTAAAATAAATGATTTGCATAAGAATTCTATACAACATCCAGTGGTTAATTTCACCATACAGTGGATTCTGTTTACTTAAGACTCATTGGGATCAGTACATTTTGGCCCATTAAGCACTGCCCCAATTAATTGAAGTTTCATAGAAATAGTTAAAAAGGTATAAAAAAGACAAGTTACTGTTTTGCTGAGTAACAAATTATTTATTTAAATTAAGTACAGAACAAATTAGAGCGCTACCAATACTACTACAGTGCTATAAAACTGTATTAATTTCTAATAGTTATCGACAGAAGAATTCATCTAGTGTGAGCTGCTATATTCTTTTGATGACTGTAAAGGAAAAAATCAGCGAGGCAGATAATGAACTGACTTCATTCTATATTTTTGATGATCGCATTCTCTAAATCTTCATTTTCGTTCGAACATTCAAGATGATTGTTGATAGCTTCAAATTCTTTGTTGTTCCTAACTTGTTGAAGTAGTAAAATCATTTTATTTTTATTCCTGGCCACTTTTGGCATCTTTAGAAGTCTGAATGTTTGAAACCACAGTGAGCAAAATAATTCTGAATTATGTTACTGTGTGGCGACCCATTTCCTGGCACATCCGAACCGGCTCACAATTAGATAGCCTACGGGGGTTTGCGAGCACAGAGCTTTGGAGCCTCCGTGCCACGGGGGGCAGGTTGAGGGAGGCTTAAAAGTGAGGCTGAGGATTTCGAATAAAGTTTTTCCTTCGACTGCAGTTACCGACTCCGTGTTGTAATTTTAGCGCTGCGTGTAGCACACCGCTACAATTGGTGACCCTGACGGTTCAAACGATTTTTGGACCAGAAATGACCGACGCCGCCTCTGTTCATGCGGTTTCGTTGAAACTGCCGGGTTTCTGGACACAGCGACCGAACCTATGGTTCCAGCAAGCCGAAGCCCAATTCCACGTTCGCCGGATCACCTCAGAAGACACCCGCTACTACTACGTGGTGAGCTCCCTCGACCAGGACACAGCGGCCCAGGTTGCAGAGTTCGTACAGTCGCCCCCGGCAGACGGCAAGTACACGGAATTCAAAGCCCTGCTCCTCAGGACTTTCAGACTCTCACGGCGCGAGCGGGCTGCCCGTTTACTGCACCTGGATGGCTTGGGCGACAAACCTCCATCGGCTTTAATGAATGAGATGTCTCTCGCTGACGGACACACACCCTGCCTCATGTTTGAGCAGGCATTCCTGGAGCAGCTGCCCGAGGACATACGCCTGCTGCTGTCCGACGCGGATTTCAGTGACCCCCGGAAGGTGGCAGCCCGGGCGGACTTGCTGTGGAACGCCAAAAAGGTGAGCGGGGCTTCCATCGCACAGATCTCCCAGCCACGCTCCCAGCAGCAAATCAGTCCAGGCCCGGCCGCAGAGCCCGCCAACCCCCGGCCCAATGAACACTGGTGCTTCTACCACCAGCGGTGGGGCGCAGAAGCCCGCCGTTGTCGCCCGCCCTGCAAGTTCCCGGGAAACGCCAGGGCCAGCCGCCGCTGATGGCTACGGCGGCTGGCCATCGGGATAGCCTCCTGTATGTGTGGGATAGAAGGTCGGGACGCCAGTTTTTGGTCGATACTGGGGCTGAAATCAGCGTTTTACCTCCGACGAGTTATGACACCCGCAGCAGGACACCGGGTCCCCCCCGAGGGCCGTGAATGGCAGCTCAGTAAGGACTTATGGCACCCGTCAGGTGCAGCTACAGTTCGGCTCCAGCCAGTTCACGTGGGAACCCAACCGCTTCTGGGTGCGGATTTTTTGCGAGCTCACAGCCTACTGGTCGACCTGCCCAGGAAGAGACTGGTACATGCCGAGACCTTTCAGACGTTCTCCGTGGGTGCAGCCCAGTTGCCAGCCCCTCACCTCGGCTCCATCACGCTGTCCGACAACGACTTCACCAGGGTCCTGGCGGATTTCCCATCGGTTCTGGCACCGCAGTTCACAGCGGCCATGCCCAGGCACGGCGTACAGCACCACATCCCGACCCAGGGACCACCCCTCCACGCCCACGCTCGGCGGCTTCCCCCGGACAAGCTCCGACTGGCGAAGGAGGAGTTCCAGAGGATGGAGGAATTGGGGATCATCCGGCGGTCCGACAGCCCATGGGCCTCCCCCCTGCACATGGTGCCCAAAGTGACGGGAGGCTGGAGACCGTGCGGCGACTACCGCAGGCTGAACGAGGCTACCACACCGGACCGCTACCCTGTGCCACACATTCAGGACTTTGCAGCAAACCTGCACGGCGCACGGATCTTCTCCAAGGTAGACCTCGTCCGAAGGTACCATCAAATCCCGATGCATCCTGACGACGTCCCCAAAACGGCTCTCATCACCCCGTTTGGCCTTTTCGAGTTCCTCCGCATGCCGTTCGGCCTGAAGAATGCCGCACAGACGTTCCAGCGGTTAATGGACGCGGTGGGACGGGACCTGGACTTCGCGTTCATCTATTTGGATGACATCCTCATAGCCAGCAGCAGTCGTCAGGAGCATCTGCCCCACCTCTGTCAACTCTGCGCCCGACTGAGTGAGTACGGTCTTACAATCAACCCCGCCAAATGCCAGTTCGGACTCGATACCATTGACTTCCTGGGCCACAGGATTACTAAAGACGGGGCAACCCCTCTGCCCGCTAAGGTAGATGCGGTCCGCCACTTTCCCCGACCCACCACGATCAAAGGCCTTCAGGAATTCGTAGGTATGGTCAATTTCTACCGCCGCTTCCTCCCTTCAGCTGCCCGGATCATGCGCCCCCTGTTCGCCCTGATGTCGGGTCCGAGCAAGGACATTACCTGGGACGAGGAGTCCGCCGCCGCTTTCGTTCAAACGAAGGAAGCTTTGGCGAACGCCGCAATGCTAGTACATCCCAGAATGGACGCCCCTACCGCCCTCACAGTGGACGCATCTAACACGGCAGTTGGTGGGGTGCTGGAGCAACTCATCGCAGGTCGCTGGCAACCCCTGGTGTTTTTCAGCAAACACGAGCTCAAGTACAGTGCTTTCGACCGGGAACTGTTGGCGCTGTACCTGGCAATCCGGCATTTCAGGTACTTCCTAGAAGGTCGGCCCTTCACCGCGTTCATGGACCACAAACAGCTTACCTTTGCGTTTACGAAAGCGTCCGACCCCTGGTCATCCCGCCAGCAACGCCACCTGTCCTACATCTCTGAATACCCGACGGATGTCCGGCACGTCTCGGGTAAGGACAATGTCGTGGCGGATGCGCTCTCTCGCCCTACCGTTCATGCCCTTTCCCAAGGGGTAGACTTTGAGGCACTGGCAGAGGCGCAGCAGGCGGATGAGGAGATTCCGAGTTACAGAACCGCAGTCTCCGGTTTGCAGCTCCAGGGCCTCCCCGTGGGCCCGGGTGAGAGGACCCTACTCTGTGACGTCGCCACCGGCCAGCCCCGTCCCGTCGTCCCGACAGCCTGGCGGCGCCGTGTTTTTGACTCCATTCATAACTTGGCGCATCCCTCCATCCGGACAACTGTCCGGATGGTTTCCAGCAGGTTTGTTTGGCATGGACTCCGCAAACAGGTCAGTGAATGGGCCAAAACGTGCATGCACTGCCAGACGGCCAAGGTGCTGCGGCACACCAAAGCCCCACCCCAGCAGTTCCATCCCGCCCACCGGCGTTTCGACCACATTCATGTGGATATCGTGGGCCCCCTGCCAGTGTCGCGCGGAGCGCGGCACCTCCTGACTATCGTGGACTGGTTCACAAGATGGCCAGAGGCGGTCCCGCTCACCGACACCACCTCCAAATCTTGCGCCCAAGCCCTGATCGCCACCTGGATATCTCACTTTGGTGTACTGGCCCACATTACCTCCAACAGAGGCGCCCAGTTCACCTCCAGCCTGTGGTCAGCTATGGCCAGCCTTTTGGGGACTCAGCTGCACCACACCACTGCCTACCACCCACAGTCGAACGGGCTAGTGGAGCGTTTCCACTGTCACCTGAAGTCGGCCCTTATGGCCTGCCTGCGAGGAGCCAACTGGGCGGACGAGCTTCCCTGGGTCCTACTCGGCATCCGCACAGCTCCCAAGGACGACCTGCACGCCTCGTCGGCCGAGTTGGTATACGGCGCGCCCCTGGTCATCCCTGGGGAGTTCCTACCAGCCCCACGGGGGCAAGAGGAAGATCCCGCAGCAGTCCTGGGCAGACTACGCGAGAAGCTCGGTAACCTGGCCCCCATACCCACTTCACAGCACGGGCAGCACCCGACCTGCGTACCCAAAGACCTACAGAACTGTAAATTTGTGTTTGTACGAAGGGGCGGGCATCGGCCACCGCTGCAGCGGCCATACAAGGGGCCGTTTATGGTGCTCCGGAACAACGGGTCCACGTTCGTGCTGGATGTTGGGGGGAAAGAGGAGGTTTTCACGGTGGACTGCCTTAAACTGGCCCATGTGGACCTGGCGCAACCGGCCGAGTTTCCGGCACCTCGGCGCAGAGGCCGACCTCCCAAGCAGGTTCTGGCCCAGACTGTGGACATTGGGGGGTGTATCGCCGGTTCTGGGGGGGGGGGGGGGGGGGGTTATGTGGCGACCCATTTCCTGGCACATCCGAACCGGCTCACAATTAGATAGCCTACGGGGATTTGCGAGCACAGAGCTTTGGAGCCTCCGCGCCACGGGGGGGGGGGGGGCAGGTTGAGGGAGGCTTAAAAGTGAGGTTGAGGATTTCGAATAAAGTTTTTCCTTCGACTGCAGTTACAGACTCCGTGTCGTAATTTTAGCGCTGCGTGTAGCACACCGCTACAACTGCTTATTTCTCGCCAAATATCAGTAACAAGTCACTGCTTTTTGAACATAAACACACTCAACTGACATTATTTAAAAACTGTTCACTCTAAGCACAGTGTAGTATCTAATGGCTACACAAGCGCACGCGACAAACATTAGTTAGAAACTGTTTGGTAACAGAGTCCTGTTCCAATTAAGTCACACAGTGCCCCAAATAAACAAAAGAGAATCCTAATCCTGGCTATTTTCTCAATTAGTTCTTGTTTTTTAAGAGTTGTCCCAAATATGCGGCCTCCCCGATTAACCAATTGCCCAATTACTGGAATCCACAGTATTACTACTCAAACTCTTACTAAAATAAATATAGGTAATGGGAGTGCTTGTAGTAGGAAACTGTACCTGAAGCAATTCACAATTTAAAAAGCGTATGTAAACATCTTGTGGTATGGTTGATAAACAAACAAATGGGATAATCTTGAAATGAGTCGTGGAGAGATGCAGCACAGAAACAGCCCCTTTAGCCCACTCATTCCATGCACAATATCAATCACACATATACACTGAATTGAATTGACTTTATTACTTACGTCCCTCACATATATGAGGAGTAACAATCCGTCTAAATGTGCAATTTATAGTAATTTATAATAAATAGTATGTACAACAGGATATACTATATCATAGAACATATAACATAGAAATACAGTTGTGTCAGCATGAGTTAAGCAGTCTGATGACCTGGTGGAAGAAGCTGTCCTGGAGCTTGTTGGTCCTGGCTTTTATGCTGTGGTACCATTTCCAAGATGGTAGCAGCTGGAACAGTTTGTAGTTGGGGTGACTTGGGTTACCAATGATCCTTCAGGCCCCTTTTACGCACCTGTCTTTGTAAATGTCCTGAATAGTGAGAAGTTCACATCTACATATGTGCTGGGCTGTCCGCACCACTCTCTGCAGAGTTCTGCGAGTGAGGGAAGTACAGTTCCTATACCAGGCAGTGATGCAGCCAGTCAGGATGCTCTCAATTGTGTTGCTATAGAAAGGGAATCTGATTTATTTTTTAAATTCTTCCCACAGTCGCCATCAACTTGATTGAGGTTGAGTTGCTTGACTATCTCAATTCTTTATCAATTATTCTTTGTAACTGAAAGTCCTGGCTTGTTATTTCCACAGATTATTCAAACCAACATCTGCTATCTGTGACAGATTTATAAATATCTAGCAGGCATCTCAGATACCTTTGTCACAAAATGTACTCTGGGATAGGAACTTCAATGTGATAGTCCATGATCTCTTCTACTGCCACAATGAGGCCACTCTCAGGTGGAGAAGTAAAAGCTCATATTCTGTCTGGGTAGCCGCTAACCTGATTGCATGAACATCTCTAACTATCAGCCTCTCCTTTCTCTCTTTTTCTGTTCTACATGTTTGCTCCCCAGTTACCTCTTTGTTTTTCTTCACCTGCTCGTCACCTCCTTCTGGTACCCTTGCTCTTTTGCAGGGCCCTTAGCATTGTCAATGATCCTTCCTATCCATCCAACAATCTCTTGACCACCTACCATCAGGCAGGAGGTACCTGGCATTAGGACAAGGACTACAAGGTTGGGGAAACTGTTTCTTCCCGCAGACCTTAAGACTACTGAGCTCCCTTCCACCATTCAAGTCTGACCATGTGTGAAGCGCCAGTAATGTTATACTGTTTACTTTTAATGTACCTTAAATACATCTTATTACTTGTTAACTTATTTGTGATAATGTTACTTTATGTGCTATGTGTGAGTTATATGTACTGTGTTGTAGATATTGGTCTGGAGGAACGTTGTTTTGCTCTCACTTTTACACCTTAATTACCACCCACCCAACATCCCCCTCTTTTGGCTTCTCCTATCACCTGTCAGTTTGTGCTACTTCTTCTCCCCCATCTTTTTGGTCTGGTTTCTTTCCTCTTCCTTTCCAATCCTGGTGGAGAATCTCAGTCCAAAACGTTGACTGTTTATTCCTCTTGATAGATGATGTTTTACCTGCTGAGTTCCTCCAGCAATTTATGTGTTGCCAGAGACTTCAATGTTTATGATCACAAATGGATGGGCATTAGCATTGATGGCTAGATATTGAATAGGATAACTCCCAGACAAGGTTTTGATAGATGATGAATAAACTAATGTAAGAGGTAAATGTATTTGATCTTGTCATCACCAATCTACTGTCCTTAGTTGATCTAAACATCAAGCAGCATTTTACTAAGTATGTATCAAGAATCTGAAGTTAGTTGAAATCATAGAGAACTCTTCAACGTCTAGAGTTGTACCTTGCTCAAAAATGATTGTGATTGTTAGAGCACAGCCATCTCAACCTTTTCTTGGGCAGTTTGGAAAACTAAATATGTTTTACCATTTCATCAATCGGTCCTTCCCTCAAAAAGTCAGAGTTGGGACATTTGCTGATGGTGCCATGATGTTCAATTCATTTGCAACACCTCAGGAAATGAAGCAGCTCACATGTGTGAAAGACTTAGACAACATTCAGGTACGTGATGATAAGTGGAATATTATTTGTGCTAATGAATGCCAGGTATTCAGCATCTTTGTCAATAAATTCTTTGGTCACCTAACCTTGACATTCAACAGCTTTGTTACCATTGGATCCCTCCCTATCAACATTCTAGTGTCCAACTGTTAACAAGTAATTTACCTAGACCTGCCATAATTTCTCTTGATATTTAAGCAGGTCAAAGGATAGATTTCATGCAGCAAGTGACTGTCCTGCCAAAGCCTGGTCACTAACTATGAGGCACGTCAGAAATGTGATTTAAAAAGCCACAGATGTGCGCAATCTTTCCCTCTGCACTAGCTCCATATACAACAGGGATTCCAACTTTTTAATGTCTTGGACCAACACCATTAAGCGAGGGGTCTATGAACCTCAGGATGGGAACACCTGATTTACAAGTTTGTAGATGACACCACTGTAGTGGGCTGCTTCTCAAATAATGATGAATCAGAGTACAAGAAGGGGATAGAGAGCTTAGTTCTCTAAGCTGTCATAGCAATGACCTTTCCCTCAATGTCAACAAAAGCTAGTAATTGACTTCAAAAAGGAGTGCTAGTGGTGCATTAGCTCCTGTCTACATCAGCGTTGCTGAGGTTGAGAGATTCAGAGCTTCAAGTTCCTAGGTGTGAACACCATTAACAGCCTGTTCTGGTCCAACCATGTTGATGTCATGACCAAGAAAGCTCACAAACAGTTGGTATGGCAGCTGATCTGCACATAACTACAGGAAACTGCAGAGAGTTCTAGACACAGCTCAGCACATCACAGGAAACATCTATGGACTCTATCTATACTTCTTGCTGCCTCTGTAAAACGCCCAGCATAATTGAAGACTTCACCCACCCCAGACATTCTCTTTCCCCCCTCGCATCAGGTAGAAGATACAAAAGTCTGAAAGCATGCACCACAGGCTCAAGGACAGCTTCCATCCCACTGACTTATGAACAGACCTCTTGCACAAAATGGACTCTTGGCCTCACAATTGGCTCATTACGACTTGCACTACATTTTCTCCGTAGTTTTATACTTTATTCTGCATTGTTACTGTTTTATCTTGTTCTAGCTCAATGCACCGTGTAATGATTTGATCTGTATAAACAGTATGCAAGACAAGCTTTTCACTCTGTCTTAGTACATGTGACAATAATAAACCAATCCCAATACCCCTGGTGATGACAGAGCATGGAATAGTGTCTGCTTTAGGAGTCTGGCCTGTGAACATCATGACTTATCCAACAGAGAAACTAAGGTCTCTGTACTCATAGCATTGGTCTGGTAGAAGATGCTGGAATTTGATCACTTTCAGTGAATTTTGATTTTGTGGAGACAGTTTTGGTGCCATCCCTTCAGTTTGTGTTGCCAGCTGTAAGCAGTCAAATTCTTAGCAGTGTAAGGGGTCATTGCAGTCTGAAAGGCCAGGAGGCCTAGGCCAGTTTTGTGATGTTGATCTTTCAAACGCCCTATTCATTGTCTAGCTCGAGAAGGTAGGGATGCGTTAAGGGCTATGGTGAATTTCTTCATGGATGTCTGTCTTGTGTAGAGGTGCCCCTGCCCATAAGACATAAGAACTGGTCCATATTTTTCCAGGGTATCAGTAGAGGAAGTGTTGTTTGGAGGGTTAGTTGGTAGAGGGCCTTTGTTTTGTGATTGTTATGGCCATTTTCTTACATGCTTTAGTGAAATAGTGAACAAAGAGATCAGCCTCCAAGAATGGACTTGTGCAAGTGGTGTCTGCATACTGCCTATGGTTTTGCTGGCTTTAAAAAAATACTGACAATTTCCCTGGTCTGGATATCATCATTTTTAGCCCTTCACTCCATAGTGCCTTGTATTTGAGTGATGTTTTTTTAAAGAAAAGAACAGAATATGTCTGAATCAAAATAAAAGAAAATTTACAATAGGTTAGACAGGTTTGAAATGGTCTAAAATAATCCTATTCATAAGGGAATGAATTGCTACACCAGAGTATTGTTTGTAAGGAAATCAAGCGAGAATTGCCCAAGAGTTGACATTAATCTGGTTTTTATCTGCTGCAGTGAGTAAACGCCTCCTTCCGAATATCTCTTAGTTAGACTGAGTAATCATTAACATGACTCATGCTGGAAGTGACTGTTTTACCACCTGTGACTTGGTTTTAGTTTGAAAGACCGCCCTTTCCGCCTCGTTTGAGCTGTCTTTATAAAAGGAGGTCGAATTAGGGTTGCTCATGCTCCTCTGCAGTCTATTTTGTAAAATTCGTCAAGTCCAAAAACATAACTCATGGTGCAAAACCTTTCAATTTTATAATTTTTGTTCAATTATCCATTTTGAATGGCTGACTAAATAACCAGTTCTGGAGTGACGTTCATGAACTCTACTATATGGTGTGCTAACAGTTGCATGGTTTATTTTTTGTTAGCACTAATAATGACAAAGGGAGATCAGTGATCCGCTTCTGCACAATCTGCATTCGGCCGTAAAGGGAGGGAGAAGGCTCTCGCAGCAGAGGTACTCAGTTATTTTTCCAAAAGAAAACCAAAATTTACAACATGTACATTGCTTGCCCTTTTAATGTGTTAAATACTGAATCGCTGGAATGTAGTACAGTACATTCAACTGTTCTGCACTTTAAACTGAAGTAGTTCACTGATCCTGAGACTGAACGTGTGCTGTTGATCAAGAATATTAATCTGTAATCTTTGGCATCTGGTTTGTTCACACATATGCAACAATTTGAACAGGAATTCTTTGGGAAGAAATAGGTTTTCTCAATATTGTTCTCTGTATTTGTGCATTGGAGTGTGTTTTGAGTCGGATAACGACCGTGGATTATCTTTTTGATTTGACACCGTTGACAAAAATCTATCGGTAAGACTGATTTACTTAACATTGCAGTTTATCCTTTACGCAAAAGTAAACTGTATTTAAGTACAGAATTCTTAATCAATTATATGCAGTAAAGAATTATCATGTTTTATTTGTGAGAGCTGATAAGATAATAAATTTAACACTGCAGTTTTCAGCAATCTTAATGAAGCGTAACCACTGGACATTCAAATTTCAAGTGTTTATATAAAGGGACTCGATTGCTCTGTCGAGGCAGATTATATTTTCTATTGCTAATTAGCATGAAGAATATCTTGTTTTCCACAGTTGTAACAGTCACTACATTGCAGTTTGTAGTTATTTTCTAGGGTAAAAGGATCATGTTTTTATATATTGTATTTGTGCTTATGTGTCTTGGGTATTTGGATGCTTATGTTATAGCTACTGTAAAATTACAGTATTTAGTTTAGTACATTTTGAAATTGTGTTGACATTTAGTTGAAACATCTGATTAAAAGCTACAGTAAGAATTCATTATTTTTGTACTTGAGTTGTGAATGGAATGTGGTGCTGCACCAAACCCAAAACAGGATATAGTTGTTGCAGACATTTCCGTAGTCATAGTATCATGTATGCTGTGAAGAATTCTCAGGTCTTGCAAATCTAAGAGTCTGACTGGGTTAGTTCCGTTGCACCATGGGTAGGACTCCATTAAGCTCTTAGTTATTAATGGAAATTCTGTGCAGATAAGCTCAAATTCCTCTAAGTTGTTAAATGCTTAGAAGCTGAAGTTTTGTCTATTTATAGCATGGGAACACTTTTTTGGTTTGGTGAATTGTAAGTGGTGGTTTAATCACACATTGCATTTCTACAAAAGAACAGTGTACTTTTAATATTTGTTGGATCCCATCTTGATACACTCTGGCATAACTGAGTGACTAATTTAAGAAACGCTTATTTATTTTTCAAATGGGAGTGTTATTGGCAATTGTAGCATTTCTGTTGCATTCCTAATTGCCATTGAGAGGAAGGTGTCTCGTCAACAACTTGGAAGTGTAGCATTTGTGTTAGAACACAATACAGTGCAGGAACTAATAGTTGACATTTCTGGCTGAGACCTTTCAGAGTCCTGATGAAGGGTCTCTGCTCAAAATGTTGATTGTTTATTCCTCTCCATTGATGCTGCCAGATATGCTGAATTCCAATATTTTGGGTGTGTGCTCACAATAAACCATGCAATAATGAAGGCGCAGCAATGTATTTTCAGCTGGTGTGCAACTTAAAGGGGGATTTAGAGGTTCTGCTCTTGCACACCTGGTTTCCAGAAGGATCAAGAGCAGAGGTTATAGTTTCATTGTCAGAGTGGCCATGTGGTGGTACATGTTGTACTGCAGTGGGGTGGAGGGATTATTGTTTAAGGTTGTGATTAAGGTGCCCAGTCAAATTGGCTGCATTGTCTTGGATGTTGGTACATTTTAAGTATCATTAGAACTACAGTTTAAATAAGTGGACAATACTCCATTATATTCTTGACTTGTGCCTGAGAGATGATGGAAAAGCATTGGGTGTCAGGAAGTTAATTACTTGTCGGAAGTGTCAGATCAGTTGTGGTAGCCACAATATTAATGTATTTGCATCTAAATTGTACTGTCAAAACTTAAAATTAAAGAAGAAAATGCCAGAACTACTGATCCATGGAAAGAAAAATAGAGTTAACATTGCAGGTTTATAACTTATATTAGAGCAAGGAAAAGTTAGAGATCTATTATGCTTTAAGTTGCAGAGAAGAAGTGTTGACAATGTCTGGCTGTGTCTGGAATTTACAGGTGGAACCTAAACAGAGCATCAGGGTTCAGGTTAATGGTGAATAGATATCAGTATTGAGACATTTCATCATTTAGCTGATCATTGAAAGTATTCTTGGTAATAATTAGCCCAGTTGGCTTTGTCCTGCTTTTTTATGGATAGGATATACAGGTATGTGAACATTTACATCGGTGCCAGGTTGTTGCCAAATATGTTACAGTACAGGAGCAACTTGATTAAAGAGGTGACTGATTAAGGAGCACAAATTTATGTGATAATGTTATGTGGTCCCTTCCATATGTGGTCTTGACTGTATCCAGTGCACTCATCTTTCTTGATGACACATAGAGTAACTTGACTGAAGAGTGGCTTTTGTAACAAAGAGCGATCTCAGGAGGGAACCAAGATGGATCATCTGATCAGAAGCATCTTCAGCTAGAGAAAGATTTTAAAGATAAAGATATGAATAGTTTTATTTGTCACATGCATTGAAACATACAGTGAAATGCATTGCTTTGAGTCAGTGGCCAACATAGTTGAAGGACTGTGCTGACGGCAGCCTGCAAGCGTCAGCGTCGCATGCCCACAGGTCACTAATCCCAATTTTATGACTTTTGGAATGTTGGAAGAAACCGGAACACACAAAATAAACCCTCACGTGCAGACAGCGGTGGGAATCAAACACTGATCAGTGATTGCTGGTTCTGTAAAGCAATTTCCTAACCATTACACTACTGTACCATGTGCTTCTGGCTTGAATGCAAGCATATACTGGGCTCATCATCTTTGTGGATAGGGCTCCTTTTTGAAGTCTCCTCTATATATTAGCAGTTTAATTGTTCACCACCAGTCATGACTGTAGAGCTTTGATCTATTGGGCCTGAGATTACATAGTTCTATCCATTTCTTGCTGTCCTTTCAGTTGTGTAAGCATGCAGCCATCTGTTGCAGTTTCACCAGGTTAGGACTGTAGATTTTGAAAAGTCTGATACTGCAGCTGGTATGTCATTCAGCACTCCTTTTTGAGTTCTTATTTGATTGTAGTGGTAGCCTGAGGCATATGGGATGGTCCATGATGATGATTTGTGGTAGAGCACATTTCAGTGGTACTCTTTGTGGTGGAGCTTTTCATTGACATCTTCTTTTGAATGCTAGATCTTTTCTGAATCTCTACCATAACATGTTAGATGTGCAGATGTAAAATTACTGAGTAGTGCCATTTTGTTTGAATTCATAAGACATTTAAAAATGATGTTACTGCCTTGTGAAATATCTGCTGTAAATTTCACATACAACATAATACCATCCCATAATGTTTTAAGAATTACTGTGGATGGTGTAGAGTATTGTGAAGGATCTGATGCAGCATAACATTCTTCTGCTGCATCTCTGCCTTTCAAACCTCTTACAAAGTGAAACCAAGCGATATAAGTGACAACAAGGCAACACTCCCAGATGAGCTTAATGCCTTCTGTGCTCACCTTGACCATCAAAACATGGAAGGGCCTTCACAAGCTCCCATAGCCCTCAGTGACCCTTAGGAAGAAGGTATAGGAGCCTCAGGACCCAAACCACTAGGTTCAGGAACAGTTATTACCCCTCAACCATTAGGTTCTTGAACCAGTGGGGATAACTTCACTCAATCACTTGTCCAATCACTGAACTGTTCCCATAACCTATGGACTCAGTTTCAAGGGCTCTTCACATCTCATGTTCTCGATATTTATTTCGTATTTATTTGTTGTCTTTTGCATATTGGTTGTTTGTCCCTTCTGTTGGGTTTGGTATTTCATTGATTCTATTATGCTTCTTGGATTTACTGAGTATGCCCACAAGAAAATAAATCTCAGGATTGAATATGATGCCATATACGTACTTTGATAATAAATTTACTTTGAACTTTAGGTGCCTATAAAACTGTTCATTTTCCTTTGAGGAAAGGTGGAGCTTCCAAATGAAGAATGACTTATTTATAGTTAATTAGTACCTTGATCTCCTATGGTTCTTGTTAGAGAAACTAAAAATCTACTTACAGGTACCAGTTAGGCAGCTTTTAGAGCTATTCATTAGCATTGGCATAAAAGTTTGGTTTATTAGATGCAAATACTTCATGGAATAATGCCAAGTTGTAATATATCTTGTCATCACCAGGGAATCTTATGTGAATTAACTGAAACCTCTGTACATTTTTGGTCAATCATCTATAAACAGTATATAATAATTGAAATACTGGCAATGACTATTGTATTGATTCAACAGGGCACGCAGAATAAATTAATGCTTCCTTTGTTACTGAGCAAACTGTTTTAGGTGTTCATAACAGTTTCAATTAAAAAATCAACACCATTTTCTGTAGCCACCTCTCAAAATGGCAGGTGAGTAACAGTTCTTCAGTGTACATGGAATAGTAAAAGTACATTATTTTGGTTTCATCTATCATTTTGAAATACATAATTTTGTATCTGTTTAAATCATTTACAGTTATGGAAAAGTTTTCCTTTCTGTAGGCCACATGCCACTGAAAGCCAGGAATGGAATTAACATGTCAAGTACAAAGTGTATTCAACATTCACCAGAAGAAACCTTTTGAAGACCAATCCAAAGGAACACCCTGGATTTGGTTCCACAGTGTCCCGTTTAGGTCATCTTTGCTGCTGGACTTGACCAACAAGATGTTGAGAAGGTTTACATTCCAGCTCAAAAATAACAAAGCTTTGAAAGCAGACAGCATTGATGCTGAAATCCTAAAATTTGGTCGAGAAGAGCTTCAGTTATTAATCCACAATCTCATTATGCACTTCTGGGAAGAAGGGGATATAGCAAGAAATCTCAGTGATTCTATGACTGTAATCATCTTCAAGAAAGAGAAATTTGATTGTGATATCTACAGAGGCACTTTCCCTGCTTTTTGTTATAGAGACAGTAATTGCCAGCGTTCTTTTCAACCTGTTTTCAGTAGTTATTGAGTAGTTGTCGGAATTACCGTGTAGATTTGACATCTTTACTTTATTGTCACCAAACAATTGATACTAGAGCGTACAATCATCACAGCAATATTTGATTCTGCGCTTCGCGTTCCCTGAAGTACAAATTGAATTAAATATAATAAAAATTTAAATTATAAATCATAATTAGAAAATAGAAAAGGGAAAGTAAGGTAGTGCAAGTCAGTTCTGGATAATTGGAAGGTACGGCCCAGATCTGGGTCAGGATCTGTTCAGCAGTCTTATCACAGTTGGAAAGAAGCTGTTCCCAAATCTGTCTGTACGAATCTTCATGCTTCTGAACCTTCTCCCGGAGGGAAGAGGGACAAAATGTGTGTTGGCTGGGTGGGTCATGTCCTTGATTATCCTGGCAGCATTGCTCCGACAGCGTGCGGTGTAAAGTGAGTCCAAGGACTATCACAGCAGTTTGAAAAAAGTGTAGTCAAATGGAAAAGTAGTTGAGCTTGGATTGTTGTTGTAGCAATAGATAAGGCTAAGTAGAAACTTGGAAAATTTTAAAAAAGGGGCTAGGATAGATTAGCTTTTATTTGCTTTTGCAGAGGTTCATAAGACCTAATGTTATAGATTTATAGTAATTGGTAGTGGAGATGAAACCTTTCATCCAAAAAGTGGTAGGTTCTAGATATTGATAATTGTGGTAAAGGCAAGAATAGGTAAATTACATTTTAAAAATTATTTTTGTTATTTTGTAACTATTTTTAATACATTTGCTTAATGCTTTTGGTAAATTCAATTTGTCATTTTTCATTTTAAGCTTAGATGGTTAATGGCATTCTAGCCATGGAAGGGCTAAGAATTAGACTGAAGCTTTCAGAAAGAATGGCTATATAGATGATCCATCTTGCTTCAGTGCCGACATCACAAAACTCACTTTGATTTCTTGATTTCTGTTAGCAGTGGATACAGCAAGGGCACTGGGGCCAGTGATTATCCCAGATATCCCATCTCGCGTTCTTTTAGTGTGATAGAATTGCATGCAAAAGCAATTTGTAATATTTGTTTTCTACGATCCAAAGACAATTCAACCCAAGAACATTGGGTACTGCAGGGCTTCTTGATCAGTGAGCTACTTGTTGATCAGAGTAGGTGGACTACTGTTGCTGGCAGAGCCAGCAGAGGGGTTGGAGGGGTCCACTGGGATATTAGTGGAGCCCACCAATGTGTCATACAAGCCAGTTTGGGTTTGTAGGAGCTTATCTGGCTGCAGACCTTGTTGCTGCCCACTACTTGGGAACATTGGAGTTGATCCAGTATATCCGTGGGTGATAGTCTTGGACATTTCAGTTGTCCAGCAAGACTGGACAGTGATAATGTAAGTTGCTGCATGCTTGTTACCCTTGTCTAGTGGAGGGACAGCTGACATGGGAGCTGCATAGCCTCAGTTGTAGTGAGAACTGGGCCTCAAGCCTCAGGCTTGCCTGTTTATGCAGACCAGGAGAAACGTGTGGAAGTGCTGCTGTGTGGTTGAGCTCAGCTGGAGCCTGGTCTCACCTGTTCTCCCACATTTGAGCAGAGAATATATGCGTCTGTACACTCCCGGGAGACTGTACCATCGATTGCTGGATGTTGTTGCTCAGGGTCTTGCATTATATGTTTCTTTTTCGTGTGAATATACTTCTTTGCTCGATAGCATGAATTATGTTATTCACTATTTCTGAGTGTTTGCTTGCTATTTTGAATGTGTTATTTGGCTGTACTTATGTATGGTTTGAATGATAATTAAACTTGATTTGATATGATGTTGATTTGAGATGTAGTACTGAAGGCCTATTCAGAACTAGCTGCTTATCTAGTTAAGTAGTGGCATGAGCTGTATGATGTGGAAAGTTGCATAGGTATCTCCTGTTCACAAAAAAAAGCAAAAAAATATCCATTCTGGCTGTTCATTGCCCATTCGGTTTAAGCTTAATTGCCTGGAGAGTGAAAGAAGGTATCTTCAATAGTGCTGTTGAGCAGCACTTACTGATCAATAACCTAATATCCATTGTGTTTTATTTTTCTGGACCATTGTGCTCCAGATCTTGATCCATATATCGACCAAATAATTGAACAACAAAAGTGAGATGAAAGATCTGGTATTTTATAGTTTGTAGCATCAAAAACCAAAGTAAAATTGAAGTTATTAGACATTGACAAAAATACTAAGATGTTTAAACTTGTAAGCCGTAAGGGGGAAGATGGTTATCGCTGATGGAGGTCAATCATTCTAGTCCCAGGATAAGACTGCAAATATACCTGTCAGTATGGTCCAAGTGCCAGCTCATATGCTTCATCAAAGACTTTCCTTAAAGTTAGAAGTAGGTACCTTGTTTGATCTTCATTTCATTTGCAAATGCTCAGCAAATTATACCTTCCATGCTAGCACAACATTCATGCATGGCCATATAATTGACAAGTAACAATCACAACATATGAGTGACCATCATCAAGAAGAGTCTCCATTAAACTCTCAACATCTTTGCAGAAATTTGGCAGTATTTAAGTAAATTTATTTTATTAAAATCTAAATGTAATTTGTTCATAGTCCTTTGTAGATGTTTCTGGAGAGAAATGGACATTGTGTAGGCAGAGGCTGAGTTTAGTTTTGCACCTAATTAATGGTTTAATTAGGCCCAAAGCATTGAAGTCCGAAGAGTGTGTTGCTATGCTGTCCTATTCTGTATTCTATGCTCTCTCCTTTGGAATGATTGGGCTGACTGGTCATTTGTCTAAGCAAATTTTGCAGCATAAAAACTAATTCACTTCAATTTTTCTTTGCTCCTGGAATCCAGAATTTTGCTATGTGAATGGGAAAGCAAAGAAGAATGTTCAGTAAGCATGTGATTTTGGCAATTGTGTGGAAATTTTGTACTTGTGGCACTTAAGT
This sequence comes from Hypanus sabinus, assembly GCF_030144855.1. NCBI lineage: Eukaryota > Metazoa > Chordata > Chondrichthyes > Myliobatiformes > Dasyatidae > Hypanus > Hypanus sabinus. The sequence continues at coordinate 27,158,040 of NC_082727.1, forward strand.
GGAAAACTGCCAAGCTTTTAGTGCAGTACATGCAGCTCTGGATGAAGCCACAAACCTCCATTTTCTCTATTTCCATTTTTGTTGGATGACAGTTGAAAGACTAGCAACAGAAATCTATATTTATGCCATGTGCAAATGACTGAATACTGCTGATTTTAAATTAAACTACCCATTCAAGTGATTTGCTGTTTTCAGGAAATTTTAGACTTTCAAAAAATATTATTATATCATTTGTTCGTAGAACTGTGTCTTTGATACTTGATATGTAAGGGAGTGAAAAGTTACTGTGGGTAGATGAGAATGTGAAGTTCTGCATATAGTTAGTTCAGCACAGGCTTGTGAAATGGTAGTGTGGGTTCGTATTCCTACTTTTTTTTATACATGCAGTATTCATGGCTGTGTATGTCATTTAAAACAAAACTTCCTTGCGTCTCCTGCAACAAAATGTCATATTTTTTGACAATTCACGTAAGGCTAATAAATATCTGAACAGTTGGCCATTTCAATTGATTTTCAACCAAGTGTTATATAACAAAGCTGTTGTAGAGTTGAATCACTGTCAGCAATTATGGGAATCTCACATAATCTATATATGCACGGAATCCTTGAAGCTATTGTCAGTTTCATGATCTAATGATCTAATGACCTCACTGTAGAAGACACTAGCAGTGTGCCAGATGTTGAAGGGTGTGAGGGAAGGGAAGTGAGTGCAGTTAATATTATAAGGGAGAAGGTGTTCAAACAGCTGAAAGACCTAAGGGTACACAAGTCACCCGTACCAGATGAACTGCACCCTAGGGTTCTGAAAAAGGTATTAATAGAGATTATGGTGGCATTAGTAATGATCTTTCAAAAATCATTGGACTCTGGCATGGTGCCAGAGGACTGGAGAATTATAATGTTACTCCACTCTTTAAGAAAGGTTGAAGGCAGGAGAAAAAAAGTTATAGATCAGTTAGCCTGACCTTAGTGGTTGAGAAGATTTCGGAGTCAACTGTTAAGGATGAGTTTCTGAAGTACTTGATGACACACGACAAGATAGGACAAAGTCAGCATGGTTTCCTTATGGGAAATCTTGCCTGACAACCTGTTGAAATTCTTTGAGGAGATTACATGTAGGATAGATAAAGGGGATGCAGTGGGTGTTGTATATTTGGACTTTCAGAAGCCCTTTGACAAGGTGCCACACATGAGGATGCTTACCAAGTTAAGAACTTGTGGTATTACCAGTAAAATTATTGGCATGGTTGGAGCATTGCTGATTGGTAGGAGGCAGTGAATGGGAATAAAAGGATCCTTTTTTGGTTGACTGCCAGTGAGTAGTGGTGTTCCACAGGGGTCAGTGTTGGGAACACTTCTTTTTATGCTATATATCAATGATTTAGATGATATGTTGCCAAGTTTGCAGATGATACAAAGATTGGTGGAGGGGCAGGTAGTGTTGAGGAAACAGGCTGCAGAAGGACTTGAACAGATTAGGAGAATGGGCAAGAAAGTGGCAGATGAAATATAATGTTGGAAAATGCATAGTCATGGTAGAAGAAATAAATCTGCAGGCTATTTTCTAAATGGGGAGAAAATCCAAAAATTTGAGATGCAAAGGGACTTGGGAGTCCTTGTGTAGAACACCCTGAAGGTTAACTTGTAGGTGAGCCAGTGGTGAGGAGGGCAATTGTGATGTTAGCATTAATTTCTAGAGGTCTAGAATACAAGAGCAGGAATGTGATACTGAGGTTTTGTAAGGCACTTGTGAGGCCTCACCTTGAGTATTGCGAATAGTTTTGGGCTCCTCATCTAAGAAAAGATGTGCTGGCATTGGAGAGGGTTCAGAGGAAGTTCACAAGGATAATTCCAGGAATGGAAGGGTTATGATATGAAGAACATTTGACAGCTCTGTTGCTGGAATTTAGAAGGATGAGTGGGGATCTCATTGAATGTTGAAAGGCCTCTATGATAGATGAGGATAGGATGTTTCAAATTTGGGGGAGTCTAGGACAAGAGGGCAGAGCCTCAGGATAGAGGGACGTCCATTTAAAACAGATGCAGAGAAACTTCTTTAGCCAGAGCTTGTGGAATTTATTACCACAGGCAGCTGTAGAGGGAAGGACATTGGGTGTATTTAAGGTAGAGCTCGATAGGTTCTTGATTGGACAGGGCATCAAAGGTTATGGGGAGAAGGCCGAGCAGTGGGGCTGAGGTGGGGAGGGGAAAGAATCAACCATGATTGAATGGCAGAGCAGACTCGATGGGCCAAATGACCATATTCTGCTCCTATGTCGTGTGGTCTAATATTGCCTAATGTCAGTAGTTAATAATAAGGTAAGAGATAATTGGCCCTCAGTAAAATTGCCATCTCTTCAGGACTGAAGGCAAAATCCGATCTTCTTTCTAAATCCGATCTAAATCTTCTTTCATTGAAGTTGTTTTTAAATAGTTCTTTAGACTATATACTACATTATATGAATATTTTATACTGAATAGTAATTTAAAGGGCTGGTGCATCTTTATGTTTTACAGTTATAACACAATGACATACTGTAATTTTGAATCCTTGTGTATGTGATGACCATTTAACAAATTGTTGTAAGCTTTAGTTTATTTATTGTGTAGTGCCTACAGTTGAATTATTTTCACATGTGGTCATGCTTGAATCTGGATTATGAAGTGCTGAACAATAAAGAGATACAATAATTCTTGCTTCTAATCTGTATTACTAGTATTCCAATTCAATGACTATCTTGTATGTACAGTGCTTGAATTACAATATAATGCCAAATTTGAACGCTATGGATACTGGAAATTTGAAATGAAAACAGAAAATGTTCGAAATGCTTTCCATGTCAAGCATCCTTTGTGGAGAGGAAATACATAGTTCCTGTTTCAGATTGATGGCCTTTCAACAGTCCTCTTGAAATGAACAAATTTCAAAAAGTAGTATTTTTGTTGGGTATTTACATAATATATTAAGACAGTTTAACTATTTTTAAAACTAATTTTGGAATCTGTGCCAAAATGTAAAGTTTAATTGCAACACTAATCAAGCTTCAACCAACCAAGGTTTTTTAAATTTTCTTTAGACGTTCAAGTCCGTAGTGGGAAAGCCTGTGCTTCATTTATTAATTGCAATCGAATTCTTCGTGGATAAACAACTGAATTTTATACCTGGGGATAGTGCTTTCCAAGTCTACCAGGTAGGATAGTGATCAATTTTTTGCAATGTCGGAAAATGATTAATTATTTCAACTTTTCTTAATGGAATGGAAGTATTTTATTAAATTAGACTGCAATATTTGAAAATGACCTGCTTTGTAATAAGCATGATCCATGACATTTTATTATAGCGTTGATAATTGTGTAAGCGGATGCACACATTATTGACCTCATTTCTGCAATAAAACCACAACTGCTCCATTATCTTTCCTAGTTAACTCTCTGGTTGAAGCTGACCTCATCAATCTTCTTTGGTTTTCCTTTCATTGTTTGTTTGCATGAGCTCTGCCAGTGGAACAGCATTCATCCACTTTTGCATTTGGAATACTTGCTTGCCATGAAACAAAGATTTTGATCGCCGGTGAATTGACTGAAATTGATTTCTTAGATGATAACATCTTATTCCTTGTTCTCTTTCCATCCTGATGTGCTTTCTGACAGTGTATTTTAGCAAGATATTTTAAATTGTCAAAATCATCACATCATGTCACGCATGATTCATTGTTCAGCAAACAACTTACCTTTTATTATACATCCAATTGTGTTTCCTGTATTTATGCCTTTTTCTAATCTAACTCCCTTAATCCCCCCCCACTCTGATTTCTACTTGAAAAATCCTTTCTTAGCCTGTTTGCTAAGATGCCTCTCATCTATAGTGATTGCAGTTTCTGATGTAGCCCCCCCCCACCCCCCCTTCCCTCTGTCTCAATTTGGTGTACGAGATAATCTCTTGTACCCATATTCAAGGACATTCCTGGCCACTTCCTGATATTTTTCACAACTTACAACATGGAAATGGTATATCCCACATTATTTATAATTGTACTTGATAATTCCCAATATCTTGCCTTCCATTTGTAATAAAATATCTGCATCTGTTAATATTGTAATCAATTGTTTGCTCTGCTAAGTTGCCTTGAAATCAAGGTTAATATTTATTCTCCTCATTTAATCACTATCATCCACCTAGCTCTCTCAAATTCTAGGATGTGCAGACTAACTCAAGTTTCTGACAAGTAGTTGACTTGGTGATAGTTCTCAGATTAGTTGGACCAGGATTACTTCCTGTATCATGCAGTAATGAGTTTAGAAATCAGAAGGAGTTGGTGCAGAAGGCAGGTTTTAAGATGTGTTTACATCTTCAGGAGCAGAGATGACCTGTACTAGAAGGATGGGTTGCACCTACGATGACTGTCAAGGAGTTTTCACCAAGTGGTGGTTGGGTTGTTTAAACTAGTGATGCAGGGAGTGGGAGCCAAAATAACATGGCAGCAGGAGGGGAGAGAGAAGCTTATGCAGTAAATAGAGCAGGCAGTTCCACTATGCACTGCAGCCAGGGATGGATTGGGAAACATTAGAAGGCTGATGAGCTTAACTGCATTTATTTTAATGCAGGGAGCCTTGAAGATGAAATGGATGATCTGGGAGCATGGATCAGCTTGTGCAATTATAATATTGTGGCTGAAGGAAGGACAGGAGTTAGCTTCCAATGATCTTGCGTGTAGTACTTTCAGGCCTGACCATGGGTCGGGTTGTCGGGGTGGGTGGAAGGGAGGAGCCTTCCAAAAGGGAAGAGATGTTACATTGCTGATTCGGGAGAGCATTACAACTGTACTGAGGGAGAATATACTGGCAGGATCAGTGAATGAAGGTTCATGGGTGGAATTTAGAAATAAGAAAGGAGTGTCCACTTTGGGATTATACTATAGGCCTCCAAATAATCAGTAGGACTTGGAATAGCAAATATTTAGTGAAATAGGAGCATGATGTAAAAACAATAAGGTTGTAGTGGATAATTTTAACTTCCTCAATATTGTTTGCAATTTCCTTGGTATCGTTGAGACATAGATGGGGTGGAATTAGTTAAATTCATTTTGCAAGGTTTTTTCAAGCAGTATATCAAGTGTCTCGCCAGGAAGGAAGCTGTACTTGACCTTGTTTCAGAGAATGCGGATGGGCAAGTAGAGTAACCCTTGGTGAACAGTGCACACAATTTGGAAAGCTTTAAACTAGTTGTAGAAAAGGTTGGACTCAGAGTTAAGTTTTAAATTGGTAGGGGCCGATTTCAATAGTACAAGTCCTAGTGAAAATAGATTGAAAGCAGCTGTTAGAGGTGGGAAAAACAACATGCAATAAATGAGAGGCACATAAAAGGAAATACAGGCTGAAACTCTAGTCAGCATTTTTGGGATGTAATTCGTGATGGACCATAGAAAATGCTGGACCATAAAATTGCTTCTGATCAATTTTCTCTAAGTAGGAGAACCATTCTTTTTTATCTAGTACAGAACACTCCACAGGTTATGTGGAGGTTAGTTCCTGAAAATCATTGTTAACCTGGATTCTCAGTAAATTGGAAATGCCATCAGCTGACAATGCAAATGTTTCACGGGGAGAATAACTAGGTACAGATTGTGCAGATCTTAGTTGAAATTAGTTAATTAGTACAACAGATACAAAACATGCCATACCTGAAAGTTTCAACCTGTGATAAGAATTTGGAAGCAGCATGACCCTGTATTGGGAAGAAGCAGGGGTAGCAAGATTAGGGAACTGTGGTTAAAAAAAGAAGTTTTAAGTTTAACCAGAAAAAAAAGTGTAGGTTTGTTATACGAGTCTTTTGATGCTTACTGAGCATAACAGGGAGATCTTAAGAAAGCAATTAGGAAGGCCAAAGATCAACATGAATTAGCCCTGCCCAAAAGAATTGAAGAGAATTTCAAAACTTTTTGTAAATATATGAGAAGCAAGAGGGTACTTAGGGAAAGAGTAGGTTCCCTCAGCCTCCAGAGGGCCTTCTTTATGCAGATAAAGGATGTATAGGAGATAATCTGAATAAATGCTTTGCCGGAGAGAAGTATTGTGAGATGGGGAATGTGTGCCCTGTTGGTCTGGAGCATATGTGTATTGGGAAAGAGGGGGTGTTTGAGATTTTAATGCACGTGATGGTGGACAAAATCCTGGGCTTGATGAAAGCTATCTTAGGGTGCTATGAGAAGCAAGCAAAGAGATTGCTGGGCCTCTGAAACAGACTTTTGCAGAGTGTTTAGCTATGGGTGATGTGCAAGAGGACTGCAGTTGAGCTACTGTTCCCATATTATGGTTAAGACAGGAGTGACCCTTGTGTTGGTAATTGGGAAATGTTTGGGAAAAAAAATTCTTAGGGATAGGAGTTAGGATATCTTGGAAAGGCAGGGACTGATTTTGGGGAGTCAGTATGATTTTGTGTTTGGGAAATTACGCATCACGCATCTGATTAGTGGAGCTTATGAAGAAAATTGAAGAAGGCAAAGTGGTGGGGATATGATAGATAAAGACTTTAGAAGGACTTTTAACAAAGTACCACTCAGTTGGCTGGTCCAGAGAGTCAGGGCATATGTGTTCCAAGATGCTTTGGTAAACTGGATCCAAAATTGCCTTTGTGATAGGAGGAGAGAGTAGTGATGGATGATTTTTTTTTCTGACTGGAAAGCTATAATCAATAATGTACTGCAAGAACTGATTCTCAGACCTGACTTCAATGAGAATGTTAGTTGTTTGCTGATAAAGATTGGAGGACTTTTGGATATTGAAGATGGTTGACTAAGTGATATAGATCAGCTGGAAAGCTTGGCAGAGTGGTGGAAGGTGGACTTTAATCTAAGGAAGTGTGAGGCAAAAACGCATTTTCTGGGTCATCCAGTACTGGCAGGACATGTATAGTAGTATCAGCAGAGTTCTTGGAAACATTGATGTACTGAGGGACCTTGGAGCACAAATTCATAGCTCCCTGAAAATAGTGATGTGGGTGAGTATGGTGTTGAAGCAGACATTTAACTTGCTTTCCATCATGGGTAGGGTTATTTCATTTATTAGCTGGGTCATAATGCTGTAGCTGAACAAGGCATTAGATTTGGAGTATTGTGTGTAGTTCTGGTCACCACATTATAGGCGTGATGTGGTAGAAAATATGCAACAGTGATTCACCTGGGATGTTGCCTAGAATGAAAGACTTGAGTTGGATTTTTTTAAATTAGTTTTTTAATGCATTTTCTATATTACTACAGATAGAAAAAAAACCCAAATCAAAATGAAGAAAATTAATACAGTGCAAAAATAAACATACAATAATAATATAATACAAAAAAGATAATTGAGAAAGCACCCAAATTGAAGACATATAAAATTGGTATCCTCCCCAAGCCCCACAACAAAAAAAAACTCCAGACCAACCATAACACAATATAGAGAATATAAATCAGGACATTCAAACTCCCAAAACTGTAAATACACTTAGCAACAGAAGATAAAAATGCCTACTACCAAAAAAAAGGAGCTGAAAGCAAGGGACTGAAAAAAAAACCCTAGTTAAGAGGAAGGTTATGAAAGTACTCAATAAGAAGTCCCCAGACCTTATGGAACTTTATATCTGAATTAAGAACTGAATAATGAATTTTTTCAAGGTCTAAGCAGGACATAATATCATTAAGCCATTGAGCATGCGTGGGCGAGGCAACATCTCTCCATCTAAGGAGGATTAAACGTCTAGCCAGAAGAGAAGCAAAAGCTATTCAAACTCAAACGTAAATCTGTCTCACCCAAAAAACCAAACAAAGCAATTAAAGGGTTAGGTTCTAAGTGGTGATTGAGAATATAAAATAAAGTTATGAAGACATCTTTCCAAAATTTCTCTAAGCTAGGACAGGTCCAGTACATATGAATAAGAGAGGCCTCGCCCCTTTTGCATTTATCACAAAGAGGACTAATATTAGGGTAAAATCGAGATAATTTAGATTTAGACATACGGGCTCTATGAACAATCTTAAACTGTAAAAGGCAATGGCGAGCACAAAGAGAGGTTGAATTAACCGATTTGAGAATCGAGTCCCAAGTCTCATCAGATAAAGAGATATTTAAATCATGCTCCCAAGCCATTCTAATTTTATCCACAGGGGCATGCCGTAAGAATGCTAATTTATCATGAATAAATGATATTAAACCTCTACCCAGTGGATTAATAGAAAGAAATAAATCCATAACATTTTTCTCAGGCATTTCAGGGAAGTTAGGAATTAAAGGATTAATAAAGAGTCTAATTTGGAGATATCTAAAAAAAATGAGCATTAGGCAGATTGAACTTAGCAGAGAGCTGTTGAAAAGATGCGAAGCTATTATCAATAAAAAGATCTTCAAAATATCTAATGCCCTTCCTATACCAATCATGGAATGCTGAATCATATATAGTAGGTAAAAAAAGGTGATTATGTAAGATAGGACTAGAAAAGGAAAAACCATAGAAACCATAAAATTTCCTAAACTGAGCCCATATTCGCAAAGTGTGTCTAACAAGAGGATTAACAATTAATCTGGACAAACTATTAGGGAGTACAGAGCCAAGAAGTGCAGAAATAGATAAATCTTTAGTGGAACTCAACTCCATTGCCACCCAATTAGGGCACGCGGGTTGGCCATGGAAAAAAGACCAAAAGGTAGCACAATGTATATTGGCTGCCCAATAATATTAACGAAAGTTGGGTAAGGCCATGCCACCCTCTTTTTTAGATTTTTGGAGATAAACTTTATTAATTCTAGAACGCTTATTCTGCCACAGATATGACAAAATAATAGAGTCTAAGGAATCAAAAAAAGATTTAGGAATAAAAATTGGGATTGATTGAAATAAATATAAAAATTTAGGGAGAACATACATTTTAACAACATTAATACGACCTACCAAAGACATAGATAGAGGTGACCATTGTGACAGACTCTGTTTTGTCGTATATAAAAGATTGGCAAAATTTTCACAAAAAAGATCTTTAAACTTCCAAGATAAGTAAATTGATTATGAACTACTTTAAAAGGGAGGTCACGAAATGTTAATTCTTGTGCTTCTTTATTAATTGGGAAAAGTTCACTCTTATGTAAATTAAGTTTATAGCCAGAAAACTGGCTAAACTGATCAAGAAGTGAGAACATTGGAGGTAAGGATGTAGACTGATTTGAAAGAAAAAGTAATAAGTCATCAGCATAAAGAGAAACTTTATGCTCAACACCCCCCCTCCAAATCCCGGTCAATTCAGGACAGCTTTGAAATGCTATCGCCAAAGGTTCTATAGCCAAATCAAAAAGAAAGGGACTTAAAGGGCATCCCTGACTGGTGCCACGTTTGAGGTTAAATAACTGGGATTTCTGAAAATTAGTCAAAACAGAGGCAGTAGGACACATACAGCAATTTGATCCAAAACTTCGACCGAAGCCAAATTTTTCGAAAACTGCAAAAAGGTAGTTCCACTCTATACGATCAAATGCTTTCTCCGCATCGAGGGAAATAACACATTCAGGAATCCCGGTTGAAGGTGAATATAAAATGTTAAATAAATGCCGAATATTAAAAAAAAGGAAGACGGTTTTTAATAAAACCAGTATGATCATCACAAATAATAGAAGGAATAACAGTTTCTAATCTATAAGCCAAAACTTTGGCCAAGATTTTAACATCAACATTAAGCAAAGAAATCGGCCTATACGAGGAACACTCTGTTGGGTCTTTACCCTTTTTTAATAAAAGAATAATAGATGCCTCATTAAAAGAAGGTGGCAATTTACCATAATTAAACGAATCAGATAGTACTGAGAGTAACTGAGGAGAAAGAAGTGAAGAGAATGATTTATAAAATTCTACGGGGAACCCATCAGGTCCAGGAGATTTCCCTGAAAACAATGCAGAAATTGCAAAAGATATTTCTTCTGATGATATAGGCGCATTAAGTTTGGCTTTAAAATCAGATGAAAGCGAAGGAATATTCAGATTATTTAAAAAATGATCAACAGAAATATTCTCATTCAGAGATTCAGAGGAATAAAGTCGAGAGTAAAAATTTTTAAATACGTCATTGATTTCTAAATGATCCGATGTAAAATCTCCATTCTCCTTCCGGATCTTTATAATATGTTGTTTAGCTTTGGAACGCCTCAGCTGATTAACTAGAAATTTACCAGATTTGTCACCATGAATATAAAAGCGACTCTTACTTTCAAGAGGTTGGCGTTCAACAGGGTGAGTAGACAAAAGATTAAATTTAGTTTGAAGTTCTACAAGCTTCTTGTATAATTCAGGATTCTTAGTTTGAGCATACAGTTGATCTAATTCTTTAATCTGATTAATGAGGTCTAATCGATCTGTACAGGACTTTTTATTAAGATTTGCTGTTTAGGAGATTATTTGACCCCTCAAATATGCTTTCATGGCATCCCAAACAATCGAGCCAAGATGCCAGTGTTTATTCCTCTGAGGGAGACCAGGAAAATTTAAAGACAAAGTAATTGGGGCATGGTCAGAAATCAGTATACTCTGATAATCACAAGAATAGACAAATGGAATAAGTTGATTATCAAGTAAAAAGTAGTCAATTCTAGTAAAGGTATGGTGAACATGTGGAAAAAAAAGAATAATCTCTCTCAGTAGGATGAAGGAAACGCCATATATCTGAGATACCATAATTAGAAAGAAGAGTGAATAGTTAAGGCAGATTTAGTAGGTAATCTAGTAACAGAGGACGATCGATCCAAATTAGGATCTAACCAACAATTAAAATCACCACCCAGTATAAGAGAGTATGAGTTTAAATCTGGTAGTGAGGAGAAAAAAACGTTCAAAAAAATTAACATAATCAAAATTGGGAGCATACAGGTTTGCTAGTACAACTTTAGTATTATATAATTTACCAGAAACAATAATAAAACGGCCATTTGTGTCAGATATCTTATTGTGGAGTTCAAAAGGAATATTTGAATTAATAAGGATGGAGACCCCCCCCTAGCTTGGCGGCAAAGGATGAATGAAAATGCTGATCCGCCCACTTTGACAAAAGCCGAGAATGATCAAAACTATGAATATGAGTTTCTTGAAGGAAAGCAATGTCAGCTTTGAGTTGTTTAATATGCAAGAAGACCTTCCTTCTTTTAACAGGATGATTCAATCCCTTTACATTCCAGCTCACAAATTTAAGTGTATTAACCATTATCAATTGTTTGTGCATAGAAGGTAGCAGGAATATAAAAAATCAAGCAGTACAATAACAGTCTGGGAGCAAAAATGTAAACATAGATCAGTAGAATCAAAACAGAGACATGTCCTGAATAACAAAGGAAAACAAAAGTAACAGTGAGTCGTGTTGGAACTGGAGAACCCACCCCACCCTCGCGACCCAAAACTAGACTGCTACCTAAAAAAGCAGCTAGCTCTCCAAAAAAAATTAACCCAAAAATGACTTCCAGTTCCGTATCGTTAACAAAAGTTCCATATAAGTAATATAGCAAATAATAACTAATTTATGCACTAGAAAACAGAATTACAAATAGGAACAACTTCAACAGAAGTATAAAACTTAATACAAAAAAAATCAGAAAAGAAAACACTAACCTACCCGCGAAAAATTATAAAAGATTAAATTGAGTTGGATTGACTGATTTTGTTGTCATGGGAATGCAGGAGATTGAGGGGTGACTTTATAGACATTTATAAAATTGAGGGGCATATATGGGGTGACAGTCACAGTCCACCATTTTTTTTCCCAGGTGGGGTATTCTGAAACTAGAAGTTTAAGATGAGAAGAGAAATCAAAATGATCTGAGGGACAAGTTTCTCTACACAGAGAGGTGGGTGTGTGGGACAAGCTGCCTTAGGAAGTGGTGCAGGCAGGTATAATCAAAGTGATCAAAATATCATTCAACAAGTACATGGACAGGAAAGGAATAGAGGGAAGTGATATAAATGCAGGAACATTGATTAGTTTAGATTGATATCTTGATCAGCACGAATGAGTGGGGCTGAATATATCAGACTATATTGGTGAACTTTATTGCTGGTTGTTTCACTTGCTTCTGATGCATTCACCTGTACTTCAGCATCATCCTGGAAATATGATATTTGGTTTTCTTTTCCCCTTGCCCAACCACTTTCTTAAACAGTACTTCTTTGCCTACTTCACCTTCATTTTCTCACAAGTGTGAATTCCTGGACTTATTTATTAAGGCTGATGAAAGGTGATGCTCCATTTCTCCCAGCATTCTTTATACCATGCCAAACATTGCATGTGCCCCATCTCTGCTTTCAAAGCATGGTCATTAATTGGAATGCCTTTTCCTCCTTGTACCTTGTTCGTATTACAGTTCTTGTTATAAAACCTTGTATTCCTTGTCCCCCTCATGAAAGCTAGCCCAACATGTTGCCTTGGGTAGTTACCTGTACATTTTTTAACGTTATTATTACATTCTTTATGAAAAAATCACCCACATCTATCGTTGAAAAACACCATTCTGTTTCCAATTTCTTTCTCAAGTCCTTGAGAATGCCTCATATTTTAGATATCTTTACCCTCATTTCCAAAATTCACTACTTAATCTCTTCAGTTTAACATACTGGTATCTTTTGCATTTTGTCTTTCCATCTTTTTGAAAAATGCATAGAGAAAAATTAGTCTCCATATTTTAAATAGCATACCCAATGACTGATTATCATTAATTATTAACAAAATATGCAATTATCTATATTTAGCTAATAAACAACATGTGAGTGCTTATTTACAGTAAGGTATTTGAAAAGGTAATTCTGGAAAATTTGCACGTGGTGTGTTTGCTTAGATGATAAGGGAATGCCGTTGTGCTATAAGCTAAAATTGGATATGAATTACAGTTCATAAAGTGTGTTAAATTTGAAGTTTAAATTTCAATTCTTAAAGGATCTTAGACATGTTAAGATTAGTAAATTTCCTTAATTTGACTTTTTATTGTCCTGAATAGAGTTCATCTTCACTGTGCCTGCAGGTTATTTGCACTCTTACCAATGTTGCCAGTGAAGGCCGAATTTTTTTTTTAAATATATATTTTTGACGACCTGATGTGTAATCAATGACCTTACTGAAAGCCATAAGCAGGGTGAATGGGCTCCTAAACTGACTTGATTTTTGACTCTTTTCTCTAGTTGTTTTTTAATCCTAAATCACTTGATGGGCTAGATCTTTTTTTTGGCCCTATAGAAATGTTATATTGTAGTCTTTCATTTGACTGAAGTTTTTCACTTCAATTTTAATACCATTTAAAAAAAATTAACTTCCACAAGAAATTATCAATGGAACACTCAGTATTTATTCATTAAACCGGGAAAAGTAACGTGAGATCAGGGGAGAATAGAATAACTGGGAAGATTATAAGTAAAACATTGAAGCAAATGGAAAAGTTTCTATAATTATTGACAGCTCTTGTGATTTTGGTTCTGTTCTAACCTGTGGTGCTCTCTATGTGGAGTTGGTATGCTCTCTCTGTGACAGTGTGGATTTCCTCTCATATCCCACAATGTGCAGGTTGGTAAGTTAATTGGACACAGAAAATTGATTTTAGTGTGTATGTGTAGTATGATCTATTTGGACAATAGAATGCGTTAGGGCAAGATTTGTGTAAAATTTGGATGATCAATGTTAACTCAGTGGGCTGAAGTTACATCTCTCTATGACAGAATGGATTATTTTATAATGGTTCTCCAGACCGTGATGAACCCACAAAACAAATTTCACACACAGCACATAAAACATAATACTACCACAAAAAGTTAGTAAAATGTAATTCAAAATGCATATAGTGAGCAGCCCAGGTAAACAGTAAACAGCATACTGTCCTCATGACAAGACCTTGCTGTTGGCAGGGTATTGGTCTCACAGCCTGAGGGAAGAAGTCGCTACCCAGTCTGGCAGTCCTAGTTTTGATGCTCCTATACCACCTTCCTGATGGTAATGGGTCAAAGAGATTGGGATGGCTGGTAGAGATCCTCAACAATGCTTTGGGCCCTTCATATACAAGGATCCAAGTAATTGTCACAAATAGGGGGAAGACCCCAGTGATATAGGGTGCAATAAACAAAGTACTGTGTTCAATTCTGGTCCCCTCATTATAAGAAGAACGTGAAAGCTTTAGAGAGGGTACAGAGGAGATTTACCACGATGCCATCTAGTTTAGAGAACATATTTTATGAGGATAGGTTGAGCAAGCTAGATTTTTTTCTCTTTGGAGCAAAGGAGGATGAGAGGTGATTTGATAGAGGTGTACAAGATGATGAAGAGACATAGAGAAGACATTCAGTGCCTATTTTCTGGGATAAAAATGACTGATATAAAGAGGGCATAACATTAAGATGATTGAAAGAAAGTACAGGCGAATGTCAGAGATGGGCTGTTTACACAGAGAGTGGTTGGTGCATGGAATGCGCTGTCGGGTGGTGCTGGTAGGGCCATTTAAGAGACTTTAGGGACATTTAAGAGACTTGTAAATAGGTACATGGATAAAAGAAAAATGGAGGATGTTGTGTATTTAATTTTTCAATAATGTAAATATATTTGATTAAACATTTTTTGTTTAAATAATTCATTGCAGGTTATATATAAAAATACATGAATGGCAAATGTCATCACGCCACTACAAAATAAGTGAGTGCTTTACTGAACTAAAAAACTAAATGTACTAGCTATTCCTGGCTCCTTGTTTTCTTTTGATTTGTTATTTGAGTTACAAAACATAACGGTGGTGACAAATAAGTTTTAAAACAAACCTGAGATAACTACCTATTTAAGTGTGGTGAGTTATTAGAGTTTAAGAAAAAAGCGCAGCACTTTTTCTTTGCAACAAGAGAGAAGCAGTTGATTTTTTTTGAAAAGCATAGCACGTGCTTCTTTGGGAAGGGACAGAAACAGTAGAATATTAAAATAAGAGCAGAAAATGGACAAATTCATGAGTTTATAAACAGTGAGTACTAGTTGTTAATCATAAATTTAAAAAATACAAATGGCTGACTACATCAGAAAGATAGACAAGTTCAAATGCACAAACTATAATTGTGTAATATATACAGGGAGAATTGAGCAGTATTTTAAAGCAAATGGAGTAGCTGATGAGAAACAAGTGCCAGTTTTACTGAGAGCAATAAATAGAACAAATAGTTTGCTTAGAAGTTTAACTGCTCCAACCAAACAAGCCAAAAAGAGTTTTGTTGATATCATGA
Source organism: Hypanus sabinus (assembly GCF_030144855.1). NCBI lineage: Eukaryota > Metazoa > Chordata > Chondrichthyes > Myliobatiformes > Dasyatidae > Hypanus > Hypanus sabinus. The sequence goes on from NC_082727.1 coordinate 27,173,281, forward strand.
AAGTAAAAACCATTGTTGATTACAGGACGCTTTAGGTTTCATAATTAGAATCTAAAGGAAGGGGGCCCCATTTCATTTTACGTGGCTTAATTGAGGAAGTTGTTTAAGCATTGTCAGTTCAGTGACGGGCTTAATGATGCACTAAAAGATCTTTTAGTTTGCGGGATCTTACTATAAGCGTTCAAAAATGGCTGCTAACTCAAGCACAACTCATTTAAATGAGCAGTTGAAATCAATGCAAATAGCAGCCAGAGACACAATTGAGTAGCAGCCAGGAATGAAAATGAACGTGAACAAAATTGCAGCATCTAAACAGAAGCTGGCCGAACAAATTGTGTTACTGTTGTGGCAGGGGCTCACGTACACCAGCCCAATGTAGGATTAAAGGTGACACTTGCAGAATATGCAACAAGGTGGGACACATACAAAAACCATGTTGGGAAGACAAAAATAAATGGACTGCACAGGGAAGATAAAAAGTCAAGCTGTAGTTTCAAAAAAAGCACTTATCTGCATGCTGTGAATGAAAAATCTGATAATGAGAATGACACAGGACTGGGTAGCCTTGTGATAAACTATGTGAAAACTAATAGAGAAACAATATGGCCTACACCAAAAGTGAACGGTAAATTAATTAAAATGAAATTGGACTCTGCTCAGCTGTTTCAGTTTTTATCATTGCACAAAATGAATGTGAATAAAGTTTCAAAGATACTAAACTAAAGCCTGCAGATATCCAACTAAGAACATATACTGGAGAAAAGATAACTCCGCGAGAATGACATTCATAACAGTGAGATGCAAAAACCAACGAGCCACATTGGGCTTGGATGTGGTAAAACATGAGGGCCAACATTGTGGGGTTAAGATTAGATGAGACAACTACAACTTGATTGGAGATCTATCCACCAGTTACATGCCACATCCCCTGCAATAAAGTCAACTGAAAGCAAATTAAGAAAGGTACTGAATGCCACAGCAGTGTTCATGGAAGGCACTGGAAAACTCAAACATATCAAGAGTAAAATAGTGTTACTTGAAAATGTCACCCCCAAGTTTTACAAAGCCCATCTAGTTGTCAGTGAGCTAGATCATATGGAAATTGAAGGAATTCTTTCCAAGATTGGGTGGAGCTCATGGGCAACACCGGTGGTCACAACTGACTATGGAAATGCTGATGGATTGTCCATTTTACCCATGAAAAGGAAATACCTGAAAAATGTACAAAAGAAGATGCCCCTCTTGATGAATTCTCCCTAATGCAAATCAGATGTAACTCTGTTTTGTTTAAGTGTGCTCATGAGTATTCGTGTATGGTTGGATGACAATTGAACTTGCAAGTCCCCCTAATACAGCAGAGGTCATCCAAAGGGAAACCAGAAAAGACCAAACACTGTATCAGGTCTAATTGGCAGCCCAAAATGGCTGTCACGTGCAGCAGAAACTCCAGTTCCCCATTTTTACCAGTGCCAGGATGAACTTGCCCTTGACAGAGGTTGCCTTATGCAGGGATTGAGAGTTGTTGTATCAACCAAGCTGAGAGCTAAAGTGAACTCAGCAGGTCGGGCAGCATCCGCTGAAAGAAGCAGTCAACATTGCAGGTCGAGACCTTTCGTCAGACCCGAAACGTTGACTGCTTCTTTCAGCGGATGCTGCCCGACCTGCTGAGTTCATCCAGCTTCTTTGTGCGTCTTGATTTGACACGGCGTCTGCAGTGTACTTTGTGAGAGCTAAAGTGTTGGAAGATCTACCTGCCAGTCATCTTGGCGTGGTCAAAATGAAATTGTTGGCTTGAAGCTCTGTTTGTTGGCCTAGGATAGATCAGCAGATCAAGCAACTTGCCATGCACTGTTTGGGATGTCTCCATGTCCAGAACAAAGGTGTCCGGAGCTCTCAGAACCAGTTCCTGAAGACCCAGAGTCAACTCCTGCAACCACCACAGAGGAGGACCCAGAACCTCAGACTGTTTCACAGCCACAAGTTTCTCCTGCCAAGGAGAATGACCACCCTTGTCAGGAAAGTTGTTATCCCACAAGAATAAGAAAAGCTTCACAGCAATCAAATCTTTAGGCCTGAATGGGACAATTTAAAATCTACTATGCTGCAAAGTGAAAACAGATTTGAAGATCCAGTGGGTGAAACAGAATAGGTACATTTAATGTCAGAGAAATGTATACAACATCCTGAAATTCTTCTTCTTTGCAAACATCCATGAAAAACAGAGAAGTGCCCCAAAGAATGAATTACAATAAAATGTTAGAACCCCAAAGCCCCCAGCCTCCAACTCACCCCACATGCATAAGCAGCAGCAGCAAAGCAACAACCCAGGTTCCTAGTGAGCACATTAACTGTTTATTTATAAACGAACAGTGAAACACTGAACCAGGCATATAGCTAAAAAAAAGTGCTCATCTATGCTACCTAAAGCTACACAAAACAACAATACTAAAAATTCGGTAACCCTTTTAACTCAACAGGTGTTCCAATAAATCTCCCCAAGTTATAAAACTGCAAAGTTAGCATGCCACAAATGAGTACGTAATTAAGTTATTATGGGAGACCTGCCTCTGTCTGCTAAGCTCTTCCCCAATGGTCCTTAACCGCTTGTTGTGACTTCAGCCTGAAGCAGGCCCTGGAGAGAAAAAAAGAGAGACTAAGTATATCGCATAAGCGATTCTTGTATTCCTCAGATGCCAGGAACCATAAACAGGCAACCAATGGGGAAGAGCTGCTGCATCCTTTAAATGGGCCAATCAATAACTGACAAGGCAGAAGTGGCTTTCGACCAGCAAATGAACTAACACCTCACAAAACACACACAAAATGCTGGTGGAACACAGCAGGCCAGGCAGCATCTATAAGGAGAAGCACTGTTGACGTTTTGGAGAGTCCGAGGAGTTCGGAGGGTCCTGAGCTGCGAGTCGAGGAGTTCGGAGGGGATCGAATGGTGGCCAGAAGACTTCAGTAATTGAGCTCCAACGGTTGTGCACGAAGTGGTTTGGACTTTGATAAGTTTGGCGCCTTTTCTTTAATTTTCTCTTCATATATACTGTATCATTATTAATCACTTAGTTATAGTAACCTTTATAAATTGTACTCATTTAATCGCATATGGTGTACTGTCTGTTTTTGGGCGAGGCGGGGACATCACACAGCATCCACACCAGCTGATTACCCAGTTTGGCGGGGCCGAAGGCTGCTCCCCCTAGACGAGAACGAGCTGAGCGAGCCTGAGGCGACCCAGGGGGTTACATTGTGGGGGCTCGTCTGGGATTGATTTCTGTGGAAGCTGTGTGATCACCCTCTTTAAATTGTGTCTGCGGCGAAGAGCTGGTGTGCCTTTGTGGGTGTGCGATTGCTGGTTATCGCTGTGTGTGTGTTGGGTGGGGTGGTTGCTGTTGGCTGACGAAATGGTGGTGGGACCATGGGCTGTCCGTACTGTTTGGAGATTGAGGAGTGACAGGTTGGGATGTTTCAGCAGTGGTGAGCTCCGCCCGGTTACTGGAATAATGTCCAGCCCTAAAGGGGTGGAGGCGTGGGCGGAGCGGACCCCTCAGTTGTTGGGTGAGTGGCAGTGCTTGGCTGAGGGAAAGCGACAGGGACGGGTTGAAAGTTTGAGTAGGCGGGCTGGTGACTTTGTTAGAACTGTCAGGCGCAATTACCTCGAAGTGACCGCTGCCAGTTCTGGGAAAGTGTGGGAAAATGCGTGTGGTTCGACTGGAAGTCAAATGCCGCAGCTGGGGGGCTTATCATATCCGTGGCAGGAGATTGGTGGGAAGTTTTTAGGGTATCCCTTTTTGCCTAGGGGGGCAGATAAATTGCTTGTGGTGCCAAGGGGATCTGTCAAGGGGATCAGTTGTTCCGTTGATTCGAGAGGTGTCGGGAAACTTAGAGGAGGCCCAGTGGGGGAACGGCTTGGGGTCTCTGGGGGAGTACGTTCCCAGCAATGTACCAAGGAACTCCCGAAAGGAGCAGACCCTATTCCTGAAGGCTTAGAGGGGCCATGCGCACAGGTGTTGTTACGGATGGATGGAAGTCAAGTTAAAGCCATCCTCGGCACCGGGGCGCCGGTGAAGTTGCTGTACAGTTTGTTTCATAACCGTTATTGGAAGCATTTACCCTTGACAACATTGAGGACACTGGAGATTCGGGGTACCAGTGTCGGTGATTATCCAGACAACGGTTGTTGGTCAGTGAAAATGGAGTTCTTGGAGGCAAATGTGGAGGAGACTGAGGTTCAGGAATCGTTAATGCTGATGTGTCCGGACCCTTTTGAGACGGGCAGCGTTTCTGTTCTAGAGAGAACCAAAATCCTGCTGGTGCGCTTGGGAGCCTGCCCGGAGGAGGCGGGTGAGCGCTGTTTGGAGGCATTGTCGATGCACCCAGGGTTTCGAGCTGCTTGTGCGGACGTGTGTAGCAGCATTGGGCCGATACCGAATTCAAACAAGAGCCAGTGGTGGTACGGCCTGGGGGAAGTATCTGATGGTGAGACCCTCTTCGTGGACGCTGCGAAATACCACAAGGGAGGGGAGTTGACTGCTGAAGACACCTTGGAGAGAGAGAGGTTGTGGCGACTGGCCCCTACAGCCGTGGAAGATGTAGGCAGCGTGTGTATGGATTATATTGCGTTGAAGAGGCGCACTGTCAGTGACCAGAATATGGCCCTGAGGGCCAGAGAGGCGATGGCCTGTCTGAGTGGTGTGAAGTGGTTTAAGGTGCTGGATCTGAGGAGTGGATGTTGCCAGATCCCGATGAGTGGGGCCAACAAGGAGAAGACGGCCGTTATAAATTCCCTAGGAGTCTTCGGGTCCGAAAAGATGCCACAGGGCATATCTGGAGCCCTTGCAACCTTCCTGTGGGGCAGGTGGAAGACCATAGGGGATGTGGAGGCGTTTGGAGTTTTGGTGTATGTGGATGATCTATTGGTATTTGTATTTGCCTCAGGAGAATATGAAGTGAGGTCATTGCAGGAGCAGCTGAGAACTACCGAGTTAAAGTGTTTTCGGGACACGTGCCAGGGCTGGCGAAGGTCGCAGCTAGTGAGAGACTGTCCCTACGGAATCAAGTTTGAAATGAAGACGGAGAGACTGGAGAAAGTGATCTGGAACCATTCGGAAGACTTACAAGTTGGAGAGAATGAAGAAAGTTGTCTGACTGAGGGTAATAGCAAACTGAGAACCCGGAGAGGGGAGTTTGCGGAGGTGAAGAAATTACAGATGAATCTCAGAAGAGAGAAGCGGAAGCTTGAAGGGAACCTGAAGATGACCATTGACAGTTCAAATGAAGTGCAAAACCTGAAAGTTGATCTGGAAGAAGTCATGAGGAAGAAAAAGCTGGAGAGAAGTGCAGTGAATACTGAACAGGAGGCTGAAGAGACTGCGGGAGCAGTGCAGGCCACGTGTTTCCGTTTGGAGAAGATCAAACAGCAGCTACCGATCACAGGAATGAGGAAGAATACAGATTCGATGGATGATGTGCTGGATGTGTGGTACATGCTGCCTTTTGCTGACTTTCCCTCGATTGAGGAAGAGACCTTTGGCCCTTCTCCCATTGAGTCAGGTGTAGCGGGGAGGGTTAGCTGTGTGCAGTGTGGGGCATGAGTGAGAGGTTGAGAGAGGAGTTGGTAGTGGGCCCAAGGTATCCCCAGTTGTGTCCGAGCCTGAAGGGTTTAGGTGAGGGGGTACGGAGGTCTCAGAAGGGTTAGGGAACTCCCAGATAGTTGGCCTAAGTAGCGCCTGAAAAACAGGGCGTGATGGTTACTGTGTGGGGAGAAGATGTCACTGTTTGTGCTTGGGTTACGGTGTGTTGGCAGGAAAGGTGGCGAGTTATTTAGTAGTCATGAGGACATGACTTTTATTTGGTGGAGGGAGAGTGTAAAGAGGGTTTCTTCTTTTTGTTAACTAGCAGGAATGCTAATTTACTGATAACGAGAATGGTGTTCCTTTGTAAACCAAATGGGGATTAATGTTCTTTCTTCTGAGTCTGTAAGCTTTTGTTGACGGGCTTTTGGGCAGATTGGCGCGAGGGGGTCGAGAGAGAGGACGCAATGCTCTAAGCTGGGCGAGGATCGGACCCCAAAGGGGGGGTCCGAGGCCGGGAGATTCTCCGGGGGGGGGGGGAATGAAGCTAGATGTGCTTGGTTGACCACTCGGAGGGTCCTGAGCTGTTTGGAGAGTCCGAGGAGTTCGGAGGGTCCTGAGCTGCGAGTCGAGGAGTTCGGAGGGGATCGAATGGTGGCCAGAAGACTTCAGTAATTGAGCTCCAACGGTTGTGCACGAAGTGGTTTGGACTTTGATAAGTTTGGCGCCTTTTCTTTAATTTTCTCTTCATATATACTGTATCGTTATTAATCACTTAGTTATAGTAACCTTATAAATTGTACTCATTTAATCGCATATGGTGTACTGTCTGTTTTTGGGCGAGGCGGGGACATCACACAGCATCCACACCAGCTGATTACCCAGTTTGGCGGGGCCGAAGTCTGCTCCCCCTAGATGAGAACGAGCTGAGCGAGCCTGAGGCGTCCCAGGGGGTTACATTGGTATACTGTATATTTAGATATATATGTATGTAACCGTACCTAAGTTGAGCTGCATTCTATATTGAGTTGGAGTTTATAGCTAAGCAGGGGGGAATGTTGTGTATTTAATATTTCAGTAATATTATAAATATATTGTTTGATTAAACATTCTTTGTTTAAATCATTTATTATGGATTATCTGTAAAAGTACGTGAATGGCATACATCATCATGCCACCACATCATAAGTGAGTGCCTTACTAAAGTACAAAACCAGAAGTACATGTTATTCCCAGCTCTATGTTCGTCTTTTGATTAGTTTTATGTTTTGGAATTACAAAACATAACAGAGGACTATGTGGAAGGGAAGATGTAGATTGATCTTAGAGTCGATTAAAAGATTGGCTTAATATTGTGGGCCAAAAGTCTACTTTGTTTACCATTGCTTTACTATATTAACATGATGTAAGATTTGGACTTGTTTATAACAAAACAGGAATAGTCCTTAAGCTGGAAATTTTCTCAAAATATGTACAGTATCTAAAAAAAAAAATTCCTTGGAATTTCCTGGCCAAAACTAATCAATTAATCTCTGATGACAAGGAGGAGACATTAGTGCCTTAGGGACATGTAATGAAAACCACAAGCTCATCTGCCCAAAACTACCTTGTGCTGAGCAACAGTCATTGATGAAAGGATTATCTCATGGTGATTATGCAGAGCACTAGATAGAAAGTAATGGTGTACCATCATTAGACGGGGTACCAAATGGTAGTGATGAGCCAATTTGTGGAAGCTACAAGTACACTATTTTTTAATAAAAATAAACCAAAGTGAGTGAATAGTTAAAGCAAGAAATTTTAAATGCCAAATATCTTTTCAGATTAGAAAAATATTTGTGGTATCAAAGCTGATATTTTGTAGCTTATTGAGTGCTAATTTATTTTTATATGTCGTTTATGCAAAGTAAGGTGTTCTTTCCTGTGCCCACAAGACATAACAAGTGGAGGAGAAGAAAACTCACTGTCCGTGGCTGTGAGAATTTTATTGACAGAGTTAAATTTAAGTAGTTTTAGAAGCTAATAAATTTGCATTTGAAATTATTAAACCATATAGTAGTGTGAGGCTAGGAATACACAAGCTTAAGGTAGAAAAATATAATTTAGCCCTAGGTGTCATAATTAAGCTATAATTATTGGGACATCATTCCAGCGTACCAATCAGTGGTGAGAGCAGTGCAGACAGGAGGATTCTTGCAGGTCGGCAGCACTCGTTTAAAAGGAGAGCTTCTTGGACATTTGGTGTCGTTCCAGTGGCCCAGTCAGTGGTGGGAGCAGCCCAGAGAGGAGCAAATAAAAGTACAGAAGGGACAAACTGAGTGGCCATTGTTGGGAGTGGATTAGTGGTAAGAATGAGAGTATTGGGCTTTGGCTCAGAAGTGGTGTTGGCTCTTGTTAAGCTTCTGGGTAAGTTTCTGCTAAGTTTCCGTTTTTCCTTGCTGTGCCAGAGGTACTTAATATAATTTAAATGGCCATTGTGTGTTCTTCATGCCAGTTGTTGGAGTCCTGGAAGACCCAGAGTCTCCCAGGGAACTACATCTGCATGAATTGCATCCGGCTGCAGCTTCTTGAAGACCATGTTAGGGATCTGGAGCAGCAACTGGATGACCTTCGGCTTGTACAAGAGAGTGGAGTTGCAGGGAAGTAATCACCCCTAAGTTGCAGGAGGCAGGAACCTGGGTGACTGTCAGGAGAAGGATTGGGATAGTGAATAGGCATTTAGCACAGAACACCCCTGTGGCTAATCCCCTCAATAATAAATATACCGCTTTGGTAACTGGTGTGGGTATTGTCCTCCCAGGGGAACGCCACAGACCAGGTTTCTGTCACTGAGTATGGGTCTGTGGTGCAGAAGGGAAAGTAGAAGAGGGCAGTGGTAGTGCTAGAGGACTCAATAGTCAGAGGAACAAACAAGAGATTCTGTGGACGTAAACAAGACTCGTAGATGGTATGTTGCCTCCCAGGTGCCAGGATCAGGGACATCTTGGATTGCGCCCACAGCAGTTTGAAGGGGGAGGGTGAGCAGCCATGTCTTGGTACATAATGGTACCAATGACATAGGAAGGAAAAGCAAAGAGGTACTGAAGAAAAAATTTAGAGAGCTAGGCAGAAAGCTACGAAGCAGGACCTCCAGGATAGTAACTTTTGGATTGCTATCTGCGCCACTCTCCAGTGAGGGTAGAAACAGGATGATTTGGTGAATAAATGCATGAATGAGAAGCTGGTGCAGGAGGCAGGGCTCCAGATTCTTGGATTATTGAGATCTCTTCTGGGGGATGTATGACCTGTACAAAAGGGACAGGTTGCATTTGAACCTGAAGAGGATTAATATTCTCACAGGCAGGTTTGTTAGAGTTGTTGGGGAGGGTTTAAATTAATTTGGCAGGTGGTTGGGAACCAAAGAAAAGAGAATCAGGATAGGATGGATGGTAAAAAAGCAAAGATAGCATATGGTGAGACTGTTAGGAAGACAGGCAGATGGTAGGAGAAAATTGCAGCCATCAGGTGAGTATCAGTGCATTAGGGATGCAGAATCAAAAAGGCTAGCAAGTACAGTACTCAAAGTGTTGTATCTCATGCATGGAGTATAAGAAATAAGCTGGATGATCTTGTTGCACTTTTACAGATTTAGTGGGTATGATGTTGTGGCCAACACTGAACTGTGGCTGAAGGATAATTAGTTGGGAGCTGGAAGTCCAAGGTTACACATTGTATTGGAGGGATAGGAAGGTAGTCAGTCATCACAATGTGATTGAGTTCAACTTCAAATTTAATAGGGAGAAAGTAAAGTCTAACGTAGCAATATTTCAGTGGAGTAAAGGAAATTGCAGTGGTGGAGGGGAATTGGCCAAAGTTAATTGGAAGGAGTTGCTGGCAGGAATGACAGCAGAGCAACAATGCCCTGAGTTCCTCGGGAAAAATGAGGAAGGTGCAGGATAGAAGTATTCCCAAAACAAAGGAATACCCAAATGGCAAAATAATACAACCGTGCCTGACAAAGGAAGTCAGAGCCAATGTAAAAGCAAAAGGAAGGGAAGAAATCAAAATTTAGTGGGAAGATAGAGGATATAGAAGCTTTTAAAAACCTGCAGAAAGCAACTAAAAGAATCATTAGGAGAGAAAAGATGAAATATGAAAGTAAGCTAGCAAACAATATCAAGGTGGATAGAAAAAGCTTTTTCAAAAATAAAAGAGAGATGAGAGTGAATATAGGACAGCTAGAAAATGAGGTCAAAGAAATAATAACAGGGACCAAGGAAATGGCAGATGCATATTTTGCATCAGTTTTCACTGTGGAAGATACTTGACTGTGTGCCAGATGTTGAAGTGTATGAGGGAAGAGAAGTGATTGCAGTTTCTATTTCAAGGGAGAAGGTGCTCAAAAAGCTGAAAGAACTAAAGGTGCATAAGTCACCTGGACCAGATAAATTGAACCAGAGGGTTCTGAAAAAAGTAGTGGTACAAATTGTGGAGGCATTAGCAATGATCATTCAAGAATCTTTGGGCTCTGGCCTGGTTCCGGAGGATTGGGAAATTGCAAATGTCACTTGCCTCTTTAAGAAAGGAGGAAGGCTTCAGAAAGGAAATTATAGACCAGTTAGCCTGTGCTCAGTGGTTGGGAGATGTTGGAGTCAATTGTTAAGGATGACGTTATGGAGTACTTGGTGACGTAGGACAATATAGGACAAAGTCAGCATGGTTTCCTTACAGGAAATCTTGTGTGAGGAACCTGTTGGAATTCTTTGAGGAGATTACATATAGGATAGATAAAGGGGATGCAGGAAATGGTGTATTTTTAGATTTTCAGAAGGCCTTTGACAAGGTGCCACACATGAGGCTGCTTACCAAGTTAAGAGCCCATGGTATTACAGGAAAATTACTGGTGTGGTTAGAGCACTGGCTGATTAGTAGGAGGCAGTGAATGGGAATAAAAGGTTCCTTTTCTGGTTGGCTGCCAGTGAGTAGTGGTGTTCCACAGGGGTTGGTGTTGGGACCACTTCTTTTTATGCTGTATGTCAATGATTAAGATGATGGAATAGATGGCTTTGTTGTGAAGTTTGCAGATGATACAAAGATTGGTGGAGGGGCTGAGGAAACAGGCTGCAGAAAGACTTGGATAGATTAGGAGAATGGGCAAGAAAGTGGCAAATGAAATATAATGTTGGAAAATGCATAGTCATACACTTTGGTAGAAGAAATAAACCTGCAGACTATTTTCTAAAGGGGAGAAAATCCAAAAATCTGAGATGCAAAGGGACTTGGGAGCCCTTGTGCAGAACACCCTAAAAGTTAACTTGCAGTTTGAGTCAGTGGTGAGGAGGGTAAATGTAATGTTAGCATTCATTTCAAGAGGTCTAGAATATAAGAGCAGGGATATGATGCTGAGGCCTCACCTTGAGTATTGTGAACAGTTTTGGACTCCTTATCGGAGAAAAAAGTACTGGCATTGGAGAGGGTTCAGAGGAGATTCACAATGATGATTCTAGGAATTAAAGGGTTATCATACGAGGAATGTTTGATAATCTAGGCCTGTACTCACTGGAATTTAGAAGGATGAGGGGGGATCCTATTGAAACCTTTCAAAAGTTGAAAGGCCTAGACAGAGTAGATGTGGAAACGATGTTTCCCGTGGTGGGGAAGTCTCGGACAAGAGGGCTCAGGATAGAGGGGTGTCCATTTAAAACAGATGCAGAGAAATTTCGTTAGGCAGAAGGTGGTGAATTTATGGAGTTTGTTGCCACATGCAGCTGTGGAGGCCAGGTCGTTGCATGTATTTAAGGCAGAACTTGATGGGTTTTTGATTAGCCACATATCAAAGGTAACGGGAAAGGCCAGATTAATTGGCATTAGAGGTGTTGAAAGTTAATCAAAACTTCATGTGGACAGCTGATGATATTTTGAAGTCAGTGAAGGCAATGGAGCCTTAGGTGTTGGGCATGTTTCACATCCCTCCATTACTGTTATTTTGTCTATCTCTGGCAGCCCCCTCTAAGGAAAGGGATGCTGTTTTCGGAAGACCTTTCTGGAAAATGTCTCATTACTCATTTGTCTTGAGTATGCACTGCTGCAATGTCTCTGTTGCTGGTGGTCTCACTGACTATAGCTGCCCCAGGTTGCTGTTGTCTCTAACCCTTGCCTTACCACAAATTCCACAATTGCAGTGCCTTTTTGCCTTGGTGAAACTTTCTAAGAGGGTGTGTCCAAATAGGCAATAATCTAAAACCTCTCGTGTGCCATAATAATTTTGTTTAGAGATTGTCATTGATTAGTGAATTGGTAACCATAGTTATGGATTTTTTAAAGGTAAAAGGACGTGTTCTGTTGCTTATTTATGTATATTCATTGTTTTACTATTATTAAAAGTATAACAGACAGATTGATAATATTTTTTTAATTTAAAATTATTAATATTAATCATTCAAAATAAAAATAAATATTCTTAATATTCATGGAGGCACTAAACTAAACTACATACAGTATTTACCATCATTATCACTGAATATCCAGTGTTTACAAGCCAAGTACTAATGTGTCCATCAGGTCTGTTGAGAATTTCAAAATATATCATCCATTGTCATGTGTTCTTGCATCTAGCTGGCACTAAGCTGGCGTGAGATGCTTCATGTGAAAACATCTCACTGCTCTTAAGTTGTAAAAAAATCATTGCTGCTTCATTTGGCAGCAAAGATCATCATTATTTATCTTCTTATAGGTGGGGTTTAAAGAATTGAGGGGCAGCACTGTATGCCAACAAAATTTTTTGTATGCAGTCTTAGGCATCCATGCCATAGGGCTGCCAGTCTTGACCTAAACTATACCCATATCATTTCATCTTTAAAGTCTATCCATTGTTTCTTTTTAATTTGTCTGCCAGTTTTTTATTCTAGCTGATCCTGACAGTTTTCTTCTTATTTCATTTGAAATGCCCTCTTCTTAAATTGGGAAGTTCTCATTTAAATTATTCTCCGCCCTTGTCACTTGTAAACCTGGACTTAAGAGTACTAATGAGCACTGTACCCTAACTATTCCTAGAGTGCCCCATGGAGATCAAGAAAGTTCTCATTGAAGCTCCTTCCTCTTCTTTATCCTTAATATCAATTAGTATTGGGATTACCATTTGCTCTACATCTCTTGCATCATTGTGTAGTTTCCCACCAGATTTGCCCAAATGATTGATCCTTTGTCTTTCTGCCCCAAGCATGGAGGTCCTTCTTACAATAGTTAGTTTCCAGAGTTCTCACTGTTTTACCTCTGTACCATTATACTTAGATTCAATTGGTTCTGATTTATCAAGACAGCCTGTGTCCACTTTTCATTGGCTCTAGTTCAAAACTACATGTAGCATTATCTCATTGCTCTTCTCCCAAAAATGGAAATTCCTATGATGTAATTCCTTTGTCTCCACCACTCTCCCCTACCCCAAATCAGACCATTTCAAATCCAGTTCAAGTCAGATGCTTGGCTCAGATTATTTCAGTTTACCAACATAGACTACTCTTATTAAAAACCTTCATTAATTATTCTACCTTATTAAAGAACATCCCACAAATAACTTCTTATTTGGAAATTATCTCTGACTTAGCAGAATATCAGTAGGCACTTTGTTCATCTCCAATTTTGATTTCTGTACTTCAGTCCAGAAAGAGTTAATTCAGAAAATCTGTTCATAAAATGGTGGTTACAGAATTGTCTCACTGAACAATAGCTGCAGCTTCTTTCACCACATAGCAATATGTGCACCCACATATTGGAGCAAAAATATTGAAGATGCCAGAAAACCAAACAAAAATATAAAACGCTGAAAGCACCTAGTAGGTCAAACACCTTCCATGAAGGAAGAAAGAGATGTTTCATCAGAACTGGAAAAATAGAGGGGGGAGTGGTTGTGAACAGGTTTTCAGCGGCAGAGAGGAGTAAAAGAACCAGAGGGATTATCTGAGACCTCATTGTCAACTGTTTTTCTTGCCAAAGATGCTGATTGACCTGCTGAGTGTTTTCAACATTTTTCTTTTTGTTATGCAAATATGTAATGTACCTTTGAGCTGAGCCACTGATACAAAGCACCTCATTTATTGGTAAACTATTTTGTATAAAATGTGGTTAATGTAATCCATAAATGTGTAACACTACATGTATTTAGTTAGTGTTTTGAGTAGGTGCTGTTGGTAAATACTTTGGGCTAATTCCCCTTGACTCTCAGTTGTGCCTGAAATTGCGAAGCATGTTTCATATGACTGTTCTCGGCAACTGTTTCTCATCTATCTTGAACATTGCAAGTCTTCAGTTTTGAGTGCATCTGTGCACCTCTTTCTTTTGGAGCACTTGCTGTTCTTGGTTCTTATAGAATTTGTGAGTTATATCAATCTGCACATATTCTGAAATGATTGTTGGTTCAAACAAGACTGATCGCATTCTGTCCGTCAATGAGCTGGAATTTTCCCATGCCATAGTATGAACATTTTTCTGATGGAACTCAAGTTTTGAGCTTTGTTAAAGTCTTTGACAAAATTCCTCAGGGCAAACTGATCCAAACATTTAGAATCCATGAGAAGTTGGCAAATTGGATCTAAAAGTATCTTGGCAAAAGGTCGTTTTTGTTGCTAGAAGACTTTTGACTAGTGGGGTACCATAGGAGTTCAGTGGTGTAACCCCTACTATTTGTAAAAAAATTTTTAACAATTTGGATGTGAATGAAAGAGGATTGAAGGAATTTATGCACTGAATGGTAGATCCCTATGAAATAATAAGAACAGGTGGACATCTATAGAAGTTAAAGAATCCCAGAAGGTAAAATAGAAGTTTAAACAAAAGATGGTTAAGAAGGCAGCCAGGTATTTGCCCTCATTAGCTGAAACATGGAATTTTAACAGTAAGGAAGTTATGTTTTATTTTTAAGCCCATCATCCCTACTGGAGCATAGCCTGCAGACAGCTGCTCGCCACAGTCCTCTATCCTGGGCCAGACTTTAAAGTGGACCCTAGATGTATCCCATCTTCAAAGATCCTTCTTCTCCCAGGGATCAGGTTATTCCTGTTGCTCTGGGTTTTTATGGGATGGGCTTTCTAGCCCCATTCCCAGCCCTCCTTTTCACATCTGGGCTTAAGACTGGCTATGGCAGAGTTGAAAGTTATAGTGCCACTATATAAAACATTGTTTAGGCCACAGTTATGATAGAGAGAGAGTGAGTGCGTGTATGTGTGTCTACACGTGTGTACGCACGTGTGCAGTTCTGGTCACAATACTAAAAGAAAGGCATGATTGCACTGGAAATTGTAGAAGAACTTAATCTGCATGTTGCTGGAGATGGAGCAACTGGATAGGGTGACAATATTTTTCTTAAGAGTGAGCAAAGGTGCCTGATGAGGTCTATAAAATTATGAGAGGCATAGATAGGATACATAGTAAGAAACTTTACTCCGTTGTATCTAAAATTAGAGATTGTGGGCTTGAGGGTAAGGAGCAGGAGGTACAAAAGAAATTAGAGAAGTAATTTTCATTCAGAGTTTGGGTAGAATCTGGAATGCATTGCCCGAGAGAGTGGTGGTGGCATGCTCACAATATTTAGGAATCTAAATGAGCATTTGACTTGCCTTGACATTGAAAATCTTGGGGGAATTGCTGGTAAATGGGATTGCTGTAGTTAGTTACAGTGGTGCTAGAAAGTTTGTGAACCCTTTAGAATTTTCTCTACTTCTACATAAATATGACCTAAAATTTGATCAGATTTTCACATGTCCCAAAATTAGATAAAGAGAACCCAATAAAATAAATAACAAAAATTATACTTGTTCATTTATTTATTGTAAAAAGTGATCCAATATTACATGTATTTGTCGGAAAAAGTATTTGAACCTGTTGTGACCTCCTTGTATTGCAATAACTTCTACCAGACGTTTCCGGTAACTGCTGATCAGTCCTGCACATTGAATGCTTGAAAGAACTTTAGACCATTCCTCCATTCAAAACTGTTTCAGTTCATGAATACTTCTGGGATACCTTGTATGAATAGCCCTCTTCAGCTCATGCCACAACACCTCAATTGGGTTAAGAGCCTGGACACTGACTTAAAAGCACAAATTCTCTTCTTTTTAAACCATTTTGTTGTTAATTTGCACTTGTTTTTGTTTTGGATCATTGTCTTGTTGCATCACCCAACTTCTATTTAGCTTCAGGTGATAGACTGCTACCCTGACATTTTCCTGTAAAATGTTTTGTTACAATTTTGAACACATTGCTCCCTCAATAATAGCAAGCTGTCCGGGCCCTGAGGCAGCAACGCAGCCCCAAACCATGATGTTTTTTCTACCATGCTTCACAGTTTGGATGAGGTATTGATGTTGCTGCACAGTGCCCCTTTCCCTCCAAGCATAATCGTGTGCATTTCTGCCAAAAGCTCAACTTTAATACGAAGTGTACATGAAATAATCAACAGGACATTGACAAACTTTCTCAGAAACTGAGGAGTGGCTTGGCTTGCTCCCCAATATGGACTGAAGATTCTCAATACCGTCCCATAGAAGATAGTATTTCAGAACAAAAGTATATTTTCAGCATGCAGACTTTTTAGATCACTGGCTAATCTGAATCTGGGAAGTTGCGCACCACTGGATTCGCCAAAGAGACCTGGCTAATATCTTTTGCAGAACTTGAGACTTCATTTAAGTTGGATTTGTAAGGCTGTGAGAAAGAAGATCGGAATGATATAAATTAGTTGTAGTTTATCTTTAAAATTAATGTGTTAAAGCTTTTAGTTGATAAAATTTTAAAACATATTTAATCTTCAAATATTTTAATTGTATTTTATTTTAATATTTGAATGCCATGACATTCAGAAATATTTGCAAGCATTGAAAAACCTGGAAGTAAGACTTTGCTGAATGTCTCACTTTCCAGGATAATCAACCCCAGTCACTCACTTGAAATGGAACTCTGCTGCTGCTTAGTATGTGTTTGACTTTGGAACCTACACGTCAATAAGGTTGTCTTGATCAAAACGAGGTACATTCAAGGGAATAGGGTTAGTTGTCATTATAAAACCTTTATTTTAAACCTGATTTTTACAAATTTCAGTTCATAAAATATAAATTGATGAAGGAAATATCTTAACTTTATGCACTATTCTTTTCAAGTTATGAACCTTTCCATTATGGCAATTTCTAGCTGTTGTGATGCAAGGTCATCTAGCTGTTGTGAATACATTATTAGCTGTTGTGGACATACATGAGACCCCAGGATGATATGTTGCCTCCCAGGTGCCAAGGTCAGGGACGTCTTGGATAATGTCCACAGCATTTTGTAGAGGGAGGGAGACCTCCCAGTTGTCTTGGTGTGTATTGGTACCAATGACATAGTAAGGAAAAGAAAAGGGATCCTGAAAAGAGAATTTAGAGAACTAGGTAGAAAGCTGCAAAGCAGACCTCCTGGGTGGTAATTTCTGGATTGCTGCCTGTGGCATGTGCCTGTGAGGGTAGAAACAGGATGATTTGGCAGATAAATGTGTGGCTGAGAAGCTGGGGCAGGGTTTCAGGTTCTTGGATCATTGGGATCTCTTCTTGGGAAGGTATGACATGTTCAAAAGTGACGGGTTGCACCTGAGCCCAAGGGGAACCAATATTTTAGTGGCCAGGTTTGTTAGAGCTGTTGGGGAGGGTTTAAACTAATTTGGCAGGGGGGTGGGAACCTGAGTGAAGGGACTCAGGATAGGGCGGATTGTAAAAAAAAACAAAGATAGCGTGCATTCAGACTCTCAGGAAGAGCAGGCAGATAATAGGACATATTTGCAGCCAGCAAAGTGAGAAGCAGGGCATTAGGGATGCAAAATCAAAAAAGGTAGCAAATACAGTACTCAAAGTATTATATCTCATGCATGGAGTATAAGAAATAAGGTGGATAGTCTTGTTGCACTATTACAGATTGTCAGCTATGATGTTGTGGCCATAACTGAACTGTAGCTAAAGAATGTTTATAGTTGGGAGCAGAATGCCCAAGGTTCCAAGTTGTATCAGAGGGATAGGAAGGTAGGCAGAGAGTGTGGCGTGGCTGTGCTGGTAAAGAATGGCATCAAATCATTAGAAACATGTGACATAGGATCAGAAGATGTTGAATCTTTGTGGGTTGAGTTAAGAAACTGCAAAGGTAAAAAGACCCTGATGGCAGTTATATACAGTCCTCCCTACAGTAGCTGGGATGTGGACCCAGGAAATAGAAAAGACACGTCAAAAAGGCAGCATTAAGATGGTCATAGGAGATTTCAACATGCAGCTCAATTGGGGAAAATCAGGTTGGAAATTGATCTCAAGAGTGAGTTTGTTGAATGCCTACGAGATGGCTTTTTAGAGCAGTTTGTTGTTGAGCCTACTAGAGGATCAGCTATAGTAGATTTGGTGTTATGTAATGAACTGAAGCATTTAAGGAGCTTAAGGTAAAGAAGCCCTAAAGAGACAGTGATCCCAATATGATAGAGTTCAACTTGAAATTTGATAGGAGAAAGTGAAGTCTGATTTAGCAGTATTTCAGTGGAGTAAAGGAAATTACAGTGGTATGAGAGAGGAATTGGCTAAAGTAAGTTGGAAGGAGATGCTGGCAGGGATAACACCAATGGTGTGAGTTTTTGGGAAAAACGAGGAAGGTGCTGGATAGATGTATTCAGAATCAAAGAAGTAACCAAATGGCAAAATAGTACAACCGTGGCTGACAAGGGAAGTCAAAGCTAATGTAAAAGCAAAAGAGAAGGCATACAACAAAGCAAAAGCTAGTGTGAAGACAGAGGATCGGAATTTCTCGTGGCAGTGCTCAGTGGTGGGGAGGGCTTTGCCTGTGATCCCCTACTTTTTAAAAAATCTTTTCTGTACTTGGGCATTGGTGTTTCCATATTAGGTTGTGATGTGACCAGTTATACTCTCTATCGTGCATCTATAGATGTTTGTCATAGATTTGGTGACATGCCAAATCTATGCAAACTTCTAAAGAAAGTTGTGCCTTCTTTGTGATGACTGTGCTGGTCCCAGGACAGGTCCTCTGATATGATAACGCCAAGGAATTTAAAGCTACTAACCCCCTCCATCTCAATCCCTAATGAGGATTGACCCATAGAGCTCCAGCTTCTTCTACCTACAAAGAATCAGCTCTTTGATTTTGCTGATGTTTAATGAGACATATTTGCTGTGGCACCAATTAACCAGCTTTTCAGTCTCCTTCCTAAATGCTGATTTGTTCCAATTTTTGATTTGGCCAACAACAGTGGTGTCATCATCAAACTTAAATATGGCTTTGAAGCTGTTCTTAGCCACACAATCATAAGTGTAAAGTGAGTAGAGCCAGAGGCTAAGCACACATAACTGTGGTTCACCTGTACTGATGGTGAGTGAGAAGATTTGTTATCAATCTGAGTAACTTGGCTCTGCCAATGAAGAAATTGGCCTTTATTACAAGACAGTTGGATTAATAAATGGAGAAGTATTGTTGTATTTGTACAGGATATTGGTGAGCCAAATCTGGAATATCTACTATTTTGGTCCCCTTATTTAAAGAATATACTGCATTGGAGATGGTCTAGAAATAAATTTACTAGGCTAATTAATTAGAGAAGCCAATGCAGCTATAGAAATTAGTGCTATATTCTTTGGAGTTTAGAAGAATGAGGGAAGATTTTATGGAAATATATAAAATTCTTAAGTGGCATGATGTGATAGATGTTGAGATAATTCTACTGTGGAAGAATCTTGTGAAAGGGGACATAATCTCAAGACTCGGTCATTTAAAACTGAGGTGCATTTTCATGGAGAGTGGTGAATTTCTGGAATTCTCTGCCCGGGAGATTGTGGTGGATCACTGAGGGTTTTAAAGAACCAGTAGATAAAGTTTTGAAAGATCGAGGAATTGAGAGTGTGAATTTGGCACAGAAGAGAAGATCCTGCAGCCATCAGTTATGATCATGCTTAAGATGGGGTAGACTTGAAATATAATATCTTGGATACATCAGAATGTTTTTAACACTACGTATTTTTGTCTAATGGTCTCATTTTCTACCCTAAAGATTCTTAGTAACTGAATCATGAGCCATTTACCACATTGCTTTGTTAACCATTGAATTTTCACCCTGCTATTGAAATGGCTAACCTGCAAAATTGAGTTCTCTGTGTAGTTGGGCAACACTGTTGGATTCCATTGCTGCCTCCCTACATTATACTTTAAGTTCCCTGTGTTACATCCTGCCACAGGATATTGAACAGTACTTTTTTAACTCTCAACCACATTTTCATTTGGAATATCAATAATAAGAAACTGCTTCAAGCATCATTGGTTCAGATCTGCAAAAAAATTAAACTATGCATAAAATTAATAGGATAGATGTGTTTAGATAGGTCTCTGGTAAACAAATATGATGTAGGATTGCTTTTTAGAGTAATGCATGCTTAGTGTTAATTAATGCAACCATACTGAAGTCTTCAAAATAACAAAGTCACTTGTTATTTTTAAAAAGGATGATATAGACAGTCTGAGCCCTGTTCTCAGAGACAACCCCCCGCTTCATGAAGAAGTGAAAGCCTGGGTTAAAGAACAAAAAGTTCAGGAAATTTTTATGCAAGGTATTATTTTGTGTTTATCTTGTGGTAACAATATAAAAATCATGGCATTGTCCACATAATTCTCATAGAACATAAATGATTTCAGTATGCAAGGAGACCAAATAGCCTGTCCAGACTGGTCTAGCTCTATGTATGAATCATCTAATAAATCCACTCTACGGCCCCTTCTCTCACTCTTGCATTGTTTTCCTTTCAGATACTTAGCTCCTTTTTGAATGCTGCACTTGAATCTGCCTCCACTAGTATACCAATAGTGCATCCGCATGCTGTGTTGAATTAAAAAAAATCTTCATGTCACTCCTACTATGGCCATTCAGTGTCCCTTATTTCTTGACTCTGCAGTCAAAGAGAATGATTTCCTATTATCTATTTTGTTTGTACCCTTCATAATTTTAAATACTCCTCTATTTCAGGGCAACCCTAACATCTGTATTCTGTCCACTTAAAGCCCTTCATCCCTGAAATGATTTTAGTGACTCTAATCTGTAAAGCTTTTATGCCTTTTCTAACATATGTCACCAGTATGTTTAGATGGGTCTGACTCTGTCTTTTTGTAAACCTGCATCATGACTTCCTTGCACACTATATATCCTTTTTAACCATTTTCTCAACCTTCCTTGCCACTTTCTAAGGAATATGAGCACAACATATCCCTGGATCTCTATGTTCTTGTACTCCTTTTAAAATTATGCTTTCTAATTTAGTTTTCCTCCTTGTTCTTGGGCATTTTGCCCCAAAAGTGATTCCTGGGGAAACTCCAGTGTGCACTTTCTGTCAGTCAAAAAAACTTTTAACTACTATTCCCGGTTCCCTTTTATTGGTCAATTTTCTATTCACCTGGCTACATCCTCTTTTATCCTAAGATAAAAGATCAGTTATGCTGTATCAAAGAGTCTTGCAATGTCCATATATATTATATCAACTGCATTTCCCTCCTCAACTATCTCTTCGTCAAAAAACTGTCATTAGACAGACATGTTTGCTGTGAAAAATTCCTTGCCAATTTTCTTTAACTATTGTCCACGTGACCACAAATTCTGCGCTAATTTATTAGTTTTTGAACTTCCCTCAACATCAAGTGTAAGCTCTGAAGTTACCAGAATTATCCCTATGCATTTTGTTGAATGGAAGTGTAACATTTACAGTTTTCCATTTGCTATCACCACTCATGTATCTAAATGTTTGAAAGGTTATGAACAGGCTTCTGCTGTTTCCTCCTTTGCTCAGCAGTCTAGGATACACCCTATCTGGAGCAAGTTATTTATTTATTTTTAAACGTAGCTGGCCTTTCTACTAACTCATAGTATATCTTTGTTTTTACTGAGTTGCCAATAGCTTTTTCGTACTGGGATAAGCATGATGCCATGTGCTGACTTAGTACCTCAGCTGTGTGCTCTTCTTTCATGAAAAGATTTCCTTAGTCTCTGATCAGCCTTGCCCCTTTTTGTAACCCTTTTCTGCTTACTTATGAAAAGAATATTTTTGAATTTTCTTGTATGTTTACTGCCAATCTTTACTCATGATCTCTTTTATTCTCATTTCCCTTTTTTAGTTCCCCTTTGAACTTCCTATTATCATTTTATAATTTAACAACCTGACAGCTGTCATATGTTCTTTTCCCCCACTATAAATTTTCAATCTCTTTTTGTTCACCCCAGGCACTGTCATTTGTCATTATCTCTGTCTAAAGGGAGGGTTCTTAGTCTTGGTTGAAACATCTCACCTTGAAGAATTTCTATTATTCAAGTGAAATTTTGTCTGGCAAGCTTTGAATTCTATTTAACAGTCCTTCTCTGTTTGTATCCATTGAGATTAGTCCTTCTCCTTTGACTTTTTTAATCTTGGGGTTGTACATGTCCTTTTCCAAAACCCATGCTAGATATGATATGAACACTGTTTCCTATAAATTAATGCTGAAATACAAACAGGATGATTTTTAGAATTTCTATTATTTTAGGATGAGTTATCTAACTCTCAGAACAGCAAAATTGATATATAAAATGTTTCCAGCCCCCCCCTTTCTTCCTATGAAATTACTTGTTGCTCAATTTGTGCTTTCCATCTTACAGGTCCCTATTCATTGAATGGCTATAGAGTGCGAGTATACAGACAAGATTCTGCCACCCAGTGGTTCACTGGTATCATTACTTACCACGATCTTTTAAGTCGCACTATGATCGTGATGAATGATCAGGTAAACAAACTTGAGGCCATGCTTATTAGAGCTGCATGAATTTGTTCATTTTCTTTTTTGAAAAATTAAATGTGGATATGGTGCAAATTTCAGCTTAAATTGTCCCTGCTTTAAATTTTGCAGTAGTTTATGGAAATATGTAGACCATCTTCAAAGTTGAAAGTAAATTTATTATCAAAGTATGTACAGTATATGTCACCAGAAACAACTCCAAGATTCATTTTCTTCTGGGTGTTGACAGCAAGTACAAGATGAAACAATGAAAGATTGCTCCCAATAGGATGGATAACAACCAATGTACAAAAATAACAAAACTGCAAACACAAAATGAGAAGGAAAAAAAGCTAAACTGTAATAAATAAATAAATAAGCAAGCAAGTAAGCAATAACTATCAAGATAATGAGTTGTAGAGTCCTTGAAAGTGAGTCCTTAGGTTGTGGGAATGAAATTGAGTGAAGTTATCCCCTCTGGTTCAAAGAGCTTGATGGTTTTTGAATAATAAATATTCCTGAACCTAGTCCTGAGGCTCTTGTGCCACCTCCTTGATGACAGCAGCAAAAAGAGCACATGACCTGGATGGTGGAGGTCCTTGATGATGGATGCTGCCTTCCTGTGACAGTGGTCCATGTAGATGTGCTCAGTGGTGGGGTAGACTTTACCCATGATGGGCTGGATTGTATCCACTACTTTTTGTAGGCTTTTCTGTTCAAGGGCACTGATGTTTCCATACCAGGCCATGACTTAACCAATAATACTCTCTACTGCACATCAAAGTTTTAGGTGAATTGCTGAGTCTTTGTGAACTTATAAGAAAGTAGAGGTGTTGCCCTGCCTTCTTTGTAATGGTATTTAGGTGGTAGACCCAGGACAGATCCTCTGAAATGGTAACACAGAGGATTTTAAAGTTGCTGACCCTCTCCACCTTTGATGCCCTGATGAGGACCGGCTCATGGAACTCCGGCTCCTCCTCCTGAAGTCAATAATCACTGCCTTGGTCTTCCTGATGCTAATCTTAAGGTAGGTGATGATATGTAATGTGGTTCTTAGTGCCAGTAAACATCCCTAATCTCATCAAAGTGGCATTTTTTCAGACGTGAGTCTCAATAGTGACAGAATATTCAACAAAATCATATGTATACCATCCAACAATTGGTTGAGGATAGAAGATATGTAAATATTACTAATCATGAATGTCATTAATATGTATTCATGGCAGAGTATAATATACAGTATTCTGGCATGAGAACAGAAAGTATTTTTTTTTAGTTGCACATTATAAATGTTGTCCTGCTTTTGTGAATAAACCAGGTGCTAGAACCTCAGAATGTCGATCCTTCTATGGTACAAATGACTTTTTTGGATGATGTTGTTCATTCTCTGCTGAAAGGTGAAAACATAGGCATCACATCAAGACGAAGGTCTCGCTCTAATCAAAACAGTTCAGTTCATGTGAGTTTTTCAGAATCATATTATTTAATGTAAATGCTAATGGCTCCTATGTTTCTAGATAAATAATCTAGATTATTTAATCAATTCCTGTTTCTAATTTTGTTTAATTAAAGCATAGTAGTAAGTATCTGGATGAATTTGTTCTACATATGTAAACATCAAAGTGAATCCAGCACATAGAGGAATCTTTGTATGAGCAATGGCATACCTGCAACTGACCTCCAGCTCACTCATAAGAAATAGGGAAAGCCATCTGGCGCATTAGGCCTATTAGGCTTGCTCTGCATTCAATAAAATCATGACTGATCCGGCTGTAAACTCGGCTCCACTTATTTGGCTTTTCCCCATACCCCTTAATTCCCCTGCTATGCAAAAATCTATTTAACAATGAATTAAATACAGTGGCATGCAAAAGTTTGGACACCCCTAGTCAAAATTTCTGTTACTGTAAATAGTTAAGAGAATAGAAGATGAACTGATCTCCAAAAGTCATGAAATTAAAGATGAAACATTCTTTTCAACATTTTAAGCAAGATTAGTGTATTATTTTTGTTTTGTACAATTTTAGAGTGGGAGGAAAAGGAAAGGAGCATCATGCAAATGTTTGGGCACCCCAAGAAATTTGAACTCTCAGATAATTGTTACCAGGGTCTCAGACCTTAATTAGTTTGTTAGGGCTATGGCTTGTTCACAGTCATCGATAGGAAAGGCCAGGTGATGCAAATTTCAAAGCTTTATAAATACCCTGACTCCTCAAACCTTGTCCCAACAATCAGCAGCCATGGGCTTCTCTAAGCAGCTGCCTAGCACTCTGAAAATTAAAATAAATGATACCCACAAAGCAGGAGAAGGCTATAAGAAGATAGCAAAGTGTTTTCAGGTAGCCATTTCCTCAGTTCGTTGGCAGTTAACAAGAACGGTAAAGGTCAAGTTGAGGTCTGGAAGACCAAGAAAACTTACTGAGAGAACTGCTCGTAGGATTGCTAGAAAGGCAAATCAAAACCCGTATTTGACTGCAAAAGACCTTCAGGAAGATTTAGCAGACTCTGGAGTGATGGTGTACTGTTCTACTGTACAGCGACACCTGCACAGATATGACCTTCATGGAAGAGTCATCAGAAGAAAACCTTTCCTGCATCCTCACCACAAAATTCAGCGTCAGAAGTTTGCAAAGGAACATCTAAACAAGCCTGATGCATTTTGGAAATAAGTCCTGTGGACTGATGAAGTTAAAATAGAAATTTCTGGCTGCAGTGAGCAAAGGTATGTTTGGAGAAAAAAGGGTGCAGAATTTCATGGAAAGAACACCTCTCCAACTGTTAAGCACAGGTGTGTTTCAATCATGCTTTGGGCTTGTGTTGCAGCCAGTGGCACGGGGAACATTTCACTGGTAGAGGGAAGAATGAATTCAATTAAATACCAGCAAATTCTGGAAACAAACATCACACCACCTGTAAGAAAGTGGAAGATGGAAAGAGGATGGCTTCTACAACAGGATAATGATCCTAAACACACCTCAAAATCCACAATGGACTACCTCAAGAGGTGCAAGCTGAAGGTTTTGCCTTGGCCCTCACTGTCCCCCGATCTAAACATCATTGAAAATCTGTGGATAGACCTCAAAAGAGTAGTGCATGCAAGATGGCCCAAGAATCTCACAGAACTAGAAGCCTTTTGCAAGGAGGAATTGGCGAAAATCCCCCAAACAAGAATTGGAAGACTCTTAGCTGGCTCCAGAAAGTGTTTACAAGCTGTGATACTTGCCAAAGGGGGTGCTACTAAGTACTGACTATGCAGGGTGCCCAAACTTTTGCTTCAGGCCCTTTTCCTTTTTTGTTATTTTGAAACTATAGAATATGGAAATAAAAAAAGTAATCTTGCTTAAAATATTAAAGAAATGTGTCATCTTTAACTTTGTCTTTTGGAAATCAGGTTATCTTTTACTCGCTTAGCTATTCACAGTACAGAAATTTTGACCAGGGGTGCCCAGACTATTGCATGCCACTGTATATCTGAAACTTCCCTGGGAAGATTATTTCACACATTCACTGATCTCTAGGAAAAACAATTTCTCTTCATCTCTGTCTCATATTTATTCCCCCAAATCTTGAGGTTGTGTCCCTTAATTCTTGTCTCACTTACTAGTGGAAATTTCCTGTTTCGATCTTATCTATCCCTTTCATAATTTCATATGTTTTGGTACAATTCCCTCTGTCTTATGAATTTCAGCAAGAATCAGAATCAGGTTTAATATTGCTGGCATATGTTGTGAAATGTATTAACTTTGCAGCAGCAGTACAATGCAATGCATGATAAGTATAGAAAAAATGTATTTTAGTAAGTACATGTATGTAAATTAAATAGTTAAGTTAAAATAAGTAGTGCATAAAACAAATAACTTTTTAAAAAAAGTAATGAGGTAGTGTTCAGGGTTCAATGTCCATTTAGAAATTGGATAGCACTAGGTGACTCGGTCTCTCCTTATAGGCTAACCCCATTATCTCCAGAATCATCTGGTGAACCTCCTCGGAAGCATCTCCAAAGCCAGTAAGTTTTATTAAGTAAGGAGACCGGAACTGCATGCAGTACTCCAGACGCATCCTCACCAGTACCCTGCACAGTTGCAACATCACCTCCCTGCTCTTAAATTCAATCTGTCTTGCTATGAAAGCCAACATTCCATTTGCCTTCTTGATAACCTGTTGCACCTGCAAATTAGCCTTTTACAGTTCATGCAGAAGCACTCCCAAGTCCATATGTGTAACAGCATGCTGCAATCTTTCAATATTTTAAAAATCTGATATTCTGTTTTAGTTGGGTTCTCCCCATATTTTCAGTATAGTGCCTGAGACCTAATTTTATTCTATTGTGTTTCGGAATTGCGGTTGCTAATATAGACTGCAAATTCACAACCTACATTGTGCCCTAATAAGAAGTCAGTGTCTACTATAACCATAGTTTCCATTTCATGTACAGGACTTTCAGCAGAACATTGATTGTATTTTGTTAATTCAATTTAAATTTAAACAGGTCTCTTCAGATAGTATCCCTCAGAAGAAGTAAAATTTGTGTTTAGTGCCCAGTTGTGCTCCTGGGTTTAACATATTGTGTGCTTCTAACTGATTTCTGAAGCTCACTCTTTTTAGTAAAATGTTTCACTTTCTCTTGTCAGGATTATTTTTCTTCTATTTAGATAGGTTAACATATTATTCCACCTTGAGCTAAACATTTTCTATATGCATGTATCTATGTAGCAAATGTGTGTTTTCGATATTATTCTACTCATCCTCACTGAAAAAATAAACAATTTCCCCACTAGTCAAATTTTTTTGACCTAATCCCTGTTTTATAACTAGCTCATTAAATATCTCACCATTTATTCATACATGGGATATGTAATTAGCTGCCAGTGCCAACCTTAATTGCTCATTTCAAATTGCTTTTGAGAGCTAGTACTGAGCCTCAGTTTTCATAGTGTCAACAAGAGAGAATCTGCAGATGCTGTAAATCCAAGCAATACACACCAATTTGTGGAGGAAGGGTCTCGGCCTGAAATGTCGACTGTACTTTTTTCCACAGAGGCTGCCTGGCCTGCTGAGTTCCTCCAGCACTTTGTGTGTATTTCACAGTGTAAAGTTACTTTTACGATGCTGTGAATGAATTGCAGGTTTTAAATACAGAGTTAATGAAGGAAAGGTGATTTATTTCCAGTTCGAGATATGAAGAGAGTCTTTCTAAATGTTCGAGGTTATGGTTTTGACAGGTGCTGCTGAAGAAGCCTTGACATTTTGCTGCAATCTGTCTTGTATATGATTCACGTTGTGCTGGACGTGTGGCAGTACTTGATTAATTGAAAATAAAATTTTGTCCTAAATGGTGTTGATTTTCTTGTTGTATAAGCTGCATTCATTTGTGGCTTCTGAAAATGTTTTACGGAAGCAGAAAGTGAGTTTTTGTCACTGAATAGTTGGTCTTTAGTTACTCTTGTAGCCATGGTGTCTTAAGTTTCCAGTCAATGGTGATTTCTTACATGTTCTAGGTAAGTAGTACAATGTCCAGGTGTGCTTTTAAAGCTTATCTGCTGCGTTAAGTATGACTATATCCACTGAAGTCTTGCCCCACCCACCAAATATAGTTTCCTTTGATAAATTATACTTGAGTTCCTTGATTCCATCCTTGGTAAAACCAGTCATAATGTGACATATTGTATTTTGTGCATGTTGCTTGTGTTTCTCTTGTTTATAATGTGAAAAGTGTTTACTTTCTCCTCAGCTTTGGAGTTTATTTAGTCCATGTTTGTCAAAGGCTGCAATGAGGTCTCAAACCAGATGCTCTTGGCAGAATACAAATGAGGCATTAATAAGCAGGTTATTGATGTGAATTTGTAGCTCATTGCATTATCAATGACTCTTCCCATTACTTCACTGAAGATTAAAAAGGAATCTGTTCAGTTAATAATTGGCCAGTTTGTGTAAAGGTTGAGGACAATTAATTACTTTTGATATATGACAACAATGTATTTTAAGAAAACATGGCAGCTAATTTATGCATAACTGGGAATATTTGATAGATTTTTAGTAAATACTATATTTAATTGTAGCTAGAACAGCTTCATTAGAAGTAGTTAGTTCTGGAGCTTCTGTACTGCAGTCCAAATGTTGGAATTTGTAGCTGTAGCTGCATCTGTTGTGCTAAATCTTTCATCATATGAAGTGAATTAAACGAGCTGAATGACACCATCACAGAAATTGGCAACTTTTGAAGGAAGCTGAGATGAATTTTCTGGCACTTCTGCCTGTGGATGATTCCTGACCTTTCTGTCTTGTTTTTACATTTATGTTGAGTTCCAGCATTATTGAAAATGGGAGAAAATATGCATCCTCTCTGTTACTATATTAGGTAGACAATTATGTGTTCACCTAATTCTGGCTACATTTGATGGCTTCTGTTAACAAGCATATTTAGTCTCCTAGAGTTTCATCCAGTTACAACTTATTCAACCATCCATTAAACCAGCATTGTAGTCCTTGCTTGATGATAGTGGTAGAGTGAGAGGTGTGATTGACTGAGATTGCATATCGTTATCAAAAGCATTTTTACTGCTGAGTGTAAATACAATAAAACTATAATACGAATAGAAAATGCTGATAATAATTAGTGTGTCAAGAAGCATTTATGGTCAGAGAAAGAGTTAACGTTTCTGGCCAGTGGTCTTAGCATCAGAACTCCTCATGGATGACCAGCTGGAAATGCTTTTCTATTTAGCATGTTTGTGTCTGCAGCAAACAGAGTGTTCATATTATCAACATCTTTGTTTCCACAAAGTCACTTCTCCAATCACCATTGAAATGGACAGTAAAAACAGAAAATTCTGAAAAACACAGCAAAGCAGGTAGAAATTGCAGGAAGCGAAACAAGAGTTCATGTTTCAGATGTGATGCCCTTGGTCAGAATTGGTCTGACTTCTGTACATTTTCAGCATTTTCTTAATTTCAGGTGTCTAGCATTTACAATTGTTTGATTTTAGTTTATTGAAATAGGCAGATTCAGTAGTAACAAGTAGATTGGCAAGGTTGAGGACAACTTTTTTTGCCTTATGTTGCTTTGTTGCTAACCTAGTACAGGTTTTCTATGACATTTGATCTTTTGAAGCTCAGTATATTCTGTGCTATGTTGTCCTCTAAATCTTCCATGTGCTTATCGGGCATGAAGGAAATGATTTGTCAGCAGAGAGTACACAGTAGTTTCCTGGCCAATGCTTGATATGATGAAATGAGACTTTAGAAAATCTGGAGTCAATGTTGAGTTCTCCAATTTAAAATAGCAGGAAATTACTTAGGTGATTTTGAATCTGAATTGTAAGTAGCAAAAACCAGTTGAAAATAGCAGACTACTTTTCTACCTCAGAAGGCCATCTATGAATTTTTTTGTGGTGCTAGTAAGTTCATGGTCATTATTACAGACAGTAGATTACTTCCCCATTGAAGAATTAATTCTCTGTCTAGATGATCCATCCGTTCCTTTGAGTTACTGGTAAAATGAGCACCATGCTATGGTACCTGCTGCATCCTGAAGTTGTATACCTAAACAGTGTTATATGTCACAGTTATAAAGCACAGAAATGTGCCTTTCAGCCCAAGTTGTCCATGCAGAACCTGAGTTAGTTCCATTTGTCTGAATTTGGCCCACTATCCTCTAAATAATTCCATGTATTATATAAATGTGTTTTAAAGATTGTAATTTTATCTGCCTCTACCACTTCTTCTGGCACGTTCCCCTTTAAATATTTTCCTTCTCATGTTAAATCTCCTACCTTGGGGAAAAGACTATGACCTTATCTATACCCCTCATGATTTCATATACCTCTATAAGATCACCCCTCAGCCTCCTTTTCTTTCAGCTCCCCTCCCCCATTTGTCCCAAGTCTTTATCTGCATTATATTCTGTGGTAATGTGGTATTATGTCTTGGGTTCTTTTGATTTGTAACTCCAAAACATAAAACTGAAATAAAAACACAGAGCTGGAAATGCATGTCTTAGTTTCATTTCTACTTTCACCAAGGTGCACACAAATAACATGGTGGCATGATGACGAATACCATTCAAATGCTTTTACATATAACCCATATAGAAATTTTTAACCAATCGAAGAATGCTTAATCAGAAAATATATTTATAAAATTACTCAAATATTACTGAAATATTAAATATATGACACTTCCTGAAATATAATACATCTAGTATATAGATATCCACAGCATGTAAATTTTAAATTGTCCCATTCAGTAGACAAGATTTAATACTGTGGAGAATTTCTTACTCTTGTGTGATAATGTCTTGCCTGACAAGTTGTAGAAAATTGTAGAACAAATATAATTCATTCAATCAGTCTCACTTTTGAGCACTTAATATGTAGTTCTGCACGTGATACTTCACGCATCCAAAATATTGACAGCTTTCTCCCGATTGGCACTGCTTGACCCACTGTTTCTTCAGCAGATTTGTTTCCTATTCTTTATGTACCCATCTAGTTCCTTTTTAAATGTAGAAAAGGTTCTACCTCCATCACTCTTAAAAGCAGTGAATCCAACCCCCTCATCACTGATGAAATTTCTTATTTTAATACATCTCTAATCTGCCCTTCTCTTTACACAACCTATGGTACATTAATTCTCAATCCCAATCCCTTTCTGATCTGTCTGTCTGTGGCCCCACAGCCAGGGAGGTTGAATTTAAAGTAGAAAAACTTTATTTTTGTCACGGTAGTTTGCAACTTTCCAGTATGAACATTGAATTCACCGACTTCAGATAAATTGCTCTCTTGTCATTCCCATTATTGTGTTTATATCCTTTTCTTACCCCATTGCTTCAAAATCCCAGCTCTGCTTAGAAAACTTAAAATCCTCCATTCTTCTCCTGGTTCCCTAGAAGGGTTGTTGACTGGAAACAGGGACTGGTTTCTTTCCACAGATGTCTGAATCAGAATCAGGCATATATCACTGGCACATGTCGTGAAATATGTTGTTTTATTGCAGCAGTACATTGCAATACATAATAAAAACTATAAATTATATTAAGATATATATTAAATCAAATAAATAGTGCAAAAAGAGAGCAACAAAAAGAAGAAAAAGTAATTAGTGTATATGGGTTCATTGTCCTTCCAAAAATCTGATGGTGGGGAAGAAGACTTGAAGAATACTTTCTAAAATGTTGAGTGTGTGTCTTCAGACTTCTGTGCCACCTATTGAGGCATCTCCTTTCGAGGATATTTTCAACATTGGAGAAGCTAGTGCCCACTATTGAGCCAGCTGAGTGAAGCTTTTTCTGATTGCAGTGGCCCCTCCATTCCAGCATTGCTGAGTTACTCCAACATTTGTGTTTGTTACAGATTCCAGCATCTCCAGTTTTGTTTGTTTTTCACTTACTTATTTTCAGCTCTGAGAAATAGTTCCTGGTTACCTAGTATACATGTCCCATGATATACGCACCTTGTTTAATTAAATATCTCCTCTCACTCTCCTTTATTCTAAATAAAAACCCAGTCTTGTCAGCATAACCACAATTCACCAGACTTGGCAACAAACTTGTGTCCTGGACACTAGGAGTTTACTTATGTTATCACATAATTCCATTAAGTGGTGACCAGATCAGAATGAATTTGCAAAACATTTTGTACAGCTCTAGCATGACCTCTCAGATCTTGCATTCTAAGGCTTAATCTATGATAAGTACATTCATATACAAGTTGTTCATGTACATCATGTATATTCCTATTGAACAGCTCCAAAATTCACTTATGCCTCTATACATCTTTGTATACAACCATTTATAGGGTATTGTTTTCCTCATCATATGTCTTATCGCACTCTTTACCAGACTGGATTAATGGTTGCCAATCACTTAAACATTAAGTACCTCCTGATAGATTTAATGAAGCTTATTGAAATCTTTAAAGAACTGTTGCAACAAATATTGAAGCAAAGTATAAATAATATTATTTGATTACATCTAGGGTCATTATACACGTGCTCAAGCCAATAGTCCACGATTAGTGATGAGCTCCCAGAATAATTCTGGGAAGCAGAATCAACAACAACGAATCATCCGCTCAAATAAAAGGAAAGAATCTGATTTCAGTATACTGGAAGAAGATAAGACAGAAGATAAACATGAAAATTCTGTAAAAGAAGGTGAAACTGTTTTTTAAAATTTCTTCTTACCTTGACTATGTGCAAAGTATAGTTACTGGCTAAACATATATTCATATTTTTCCATATAGAGTCTTCTAAGTGCAAAAGAAAGCATTTGGTTAATAAAAGGAGGAAGCCATCAGAAGATGAAAATCAAGTCACTTCAGAAGGACTGAAAACAAATAATAACTCGGACACAGAGAGCAGTGAATCTGAAAATTCTGTTAACAAAGTTATCTTAGATTCTTCCTCTGAGCAGTGTTCAGAAAATGAACTGACAAACAAGATAATCTTGGATAACAATAGAGATGAAAATATCTTTCAGAACAATACAGAAATGGGGGAAAAGATGATAATTGATAACTCTTACTGTGATAAGATGCAAGAAGTTAAAAAGGACATTGAAACTCGGAGGCCTGAACTAGTTAATATGAATATCCATAAACCAGAAATTGATTGCCAACAGAGTATAACATCACAAGAAGTAGCTAGTGGTTGTGTTAGTGTAGAAGTAAAAACCGTCAACGAATCTGTGGAACCATCGCTAGAAAGGGTGTTACACTTACCTGTACAGAAACCTACACTTGGTTTCAGTAATGGAACTTCATCTGAAAATGTGCTTCATGAAGCTGGTGATATCTGTTCTCTCAGTCTTGTATCTCAGAAAATGGAAATCAATACTGTGAATTCAACACATTCTGTTTCAAAAGAGCATGTATCAAATATTCAAAAATCTGAGGTAGATTTAGATCTGAACAACAGAATGAACAGAAAATTCAAATCTCAAGTTAATGAATTCTCTGTTGTTACTGAACGCAACAATAATTTGGGAAAAAAAAACACATTGAATGCTTCAGGACCACAATTCAACGTTTCTGTTCATGCTACCAACAAAATCAGTAAACCAATTAAAGTGACCACTTCATCTGAAATGCTGAAGCTGGAAGTTTCTTATCCTCGCATCATAGCTGATTCTGTTTCCAGATCAACATCAAGGTGCAGAAATGAGTCATCAACTTTCCAGCCTTTTCCTGCAAGAACATTTGTGGAAACTACAAGAAGCCCTTTAATTATTGATAAAAATGAGCATTTTACTGTATACAGGGATCCTGCTTTGGTTGGGCCTGAGCCAGGAACAAAATCTTTGTCGCTGTATTTGCAACCGCATCTTCATCCCCTTCACACTTCAGCACATTCAACTTGTTTGACCACAAATTGTTCTAATTTATCTGTAAGAGTTTCATCACAAGATTGTGCAAGATCTGCACAGACTTGTGCTTCTAATGATGCTCGGGCTGTCAGAACTGTGCTTTCCCACTCACTTCACTCTTCTCACCTCCTTCCTGGAGTACTACCAGGAGTTCCATCTCCATCTTTGGTGTGTGGACATTTAGATTCTGTGCATGCAAGAAATTTGAGCCCTTTAAGACTGACACAATGCCAGCAACCGTTTTTGCAGCCACACTCATCTCAGCTCGTTGGCCGGACTTGCCCATCTGTTCCTTATAATCAGCTTGGAGTCTATCCTGTTATCTGGCAGTATTCAAATGGTACAACTCTGTCTTCGGCTCTAAGTATGGCCTCGTCTAAGTGGATTCACCCTGAAAACTCAGTGAGTGCTGAAGCTTTTCAGAGGGTATGTTTCTTAGTTACACTTTACACTGTTCAAATTTGTAAGGGTCTTATGGTTGAATTTTAATAATTCCTAAATATTCAGTTTTGGTACAGATAAACTGTTGCATGTCAAAATTTAATTTACTTGAATAATGTTGTGAAGTAGTAAGCAATTAGTAATTATTAATGCAACTAACAGAACTGGAACACTAAAAAGAAAAACAATTTTAATGAATTCTGATTGTAAACTATTGCAGTAGAAAGATTGTAGAATTATTTATTTATGTTTTATATTGTTCATATCTCATACCTGAGTGCCTAACCTATTGGAATGATAAGACTCAGATGTCATCGAGTTCATTGCAAATTATTTTATGTGCACCTTAAGCAAGTAGTTAATTGATGAGCGTTTTATCAAAATTAACATTGATTAAAAAAAATCAGGTTGCAGCCCTTTTAAAGTTTTCAAGTTTGATTCTCTAGGGTGCTGCCTGACTTTGATCTGGACATATCTGCCAAGTTCCTGAAGATAACTGCAGCTCCCTCAGCATGAGAGAGAATCAGGTGGTAGTATATAGCCCCTGAGAACCAGTTTAGAAGAATAAGTGAATATGAGCAAAATAGTTTTCCAGCTTTATGTTGAGAGGTGATGAAGATTATACAAGACGGAAAGAAATTGTAACACAAACTACCCTAAACCTTTAAATTTTTGTTTTGCTTAAATGTGCAATTAAAATGGGTCCTCCTAACAGAGATCAGTCAAGATGAACTGGATTATAATTTCCTATTTCCCCCCTCCCCCCCCCCCCCCCTGCTTTTCAAATGTTCTTTTTTACCATGTGTTCAGGAAAAGCTGATTGCTTGCTGTCAAAGAGTTAACATAGGAGATGATGGTTTCCTGTCTTAATTGAGTTGAATTAGTCAGGTAGATCAAATTAAATTAATCAGATCAGGGTGGCACTATGATGCAGTTTGCAGTTGCTATTTCACAGCTCCACTGACCCAGGTTCAATACTGTCCTCTGTGATTCTGTGTGAAATCTTTACATTCTCCATGTGACTGTTCCAAATTCCACTTTGCAAGTATCCATATTTAGTAATCCATACTTTGCAAGTATGGATTGACTACCTATAGATTTCCTCTAGTGTGCAGGCGAGTGCTTGAATCTGGATACATTAATATGAATGTGAGGAGAAGAAAATGGAATTAATGTAAAGAGGATGGCTGAAGTTGAGTGTTTCTAAGCTGTATAATTCTTCTGAATTCTGTTTCACTTGTATATCTATTGTGTAGTTAACTCGAAAATTTTAACATTGAGAAGCAGCTTGGATAAGTTGTAACAGGGTAGCTAGAATTACTTTAAATTGAATAAACATTTTATGCATTTCTTGTGCTCCTTTAATGATTGATCAGGTTTATTGCTGTCTGTGCCACAGTTGGGCCAAACAAATTGTGGTTCTACTGTAGGAAATAATTTTAATTAATTTCTGTGCTAGCAGCTTTTGCATTGTTTATTGATGTAATCTGTGTTTTTGGAACAGAATGCATCCAGTCCTTGGCTACCTCAGCACACCGCTGATGATCTGGGGTTACTAAACCACATTCCTGTTCGTCCTGCTAGTGCTGAACCTCATCGACCCTTGAAACTGGCCTCGTGTTCTAGTCCACCTTTGTCTAAGCCAACTGAAAATCATCAAAAAGAGTAAGCCTTGTGAAACTATTTAAACATGTTGTAAGTCATGCTAAAGAGGGGTATATTAGAATAGGGGAACTAATATGTAATTATGAATGAAAGGAGGTAATTGTTTGAAAGAGCTACATTTTGTCCATATTGGCAGTAGATAAAAACTAAAAGACAGAAATTTGGGTAAGGAGCAAGAGATTTGAAAGAGATCTGAGGGGATCCTTTTCACTCAGAGTGATGAGTGCATAGATGCACTGCTTGATAGAGTGGCTGAGAGCACTTAAATGTTAAAGCGAGCCTTTGAACTACCCATGCTAAAAGTTAATGGGCAAATATTGGAAGATGGCGTTAATATTGCTGGGTGCTCAGGAGCATGGACATGGTGAGCCAAATGGCCTGTTTCCATGCTATCTGACATTTACCCACAGTCGACTTTTGGACTACTGAATTATGACCTGTGAACAAGTTTGTTTCTAGAAAGGCTTGATCTATAATGACAAAGGAATAGCAGCTGAAGTAGACTAATGGCTCTTCTTGCTTGCTGTGATGTTCAATAAAATCATGGTTGATTTTTACAAAAAACCTTTGGTTCCACTTTCCTGCTTTATCCCATATCTCTGAAGAACTTTTTTTCTCAAGACCCCTTATTTTGAGACTCTGACCCCTCTCTTGACATTCCAACTGTGGTGAGTGACATTAAACCCATTAAAATTTTTGTATATTTCAGTGTGATGTCCTTTCATTCTTCTAACTTCAGTGACCATATTGGTCTCCTCTTAAGACAACCATGTTCCAGATATCAACCATTCTGTTTTACAAAAAAACTTATCCCAAGGATCATCTTATAAAAACTTCCTCACTTGAAGCCTCTTGTTTCTGAAATCCCAACCACTGAAACCCAAACAATAAGAAAAAGATTTTGACTACCTACACTAAGTCTCATAATTGAAATAACCATTAGGTCACTAATGGAAGGACTAGAGGGAGTACAGAAAGATTTATGAAGATATTGCAGGAGTAGAGGGTCTGAGTCGTAGGGAGAGGTTGGCCAGGCTAGGACTTTATTCCTTGGAATGTAGGAAAATGAGCGGTGACCGTATAGAAATGTTAAGAATTATGAGAGATAATAATATCATTTAAAAAATCATTTGGATAGGTACATGGAGGAATGGGACTTTGAAACTCAGGGAATTGGTACTGGCTGGTGGTCACCGTGGTCAGCATGATCTTGTTAGATTGAAGGCTGTATTTGAGGTGTATTGCTCTATGATTAATTAACTGATGCAAATGACAAAATATGTTTTTTTTAAAAGTGTCTATCACTTTCCTTGGTGTTGATTGTGACCAAATTAAAAAAGGTTATAGAAGTCCTCTGGGACGATGGTGAGTCTAAACATGGTGAAAATTCAGAGTAACAAATGTGACTTCAAGGGCATTCTGCAGTTACACAGAACTGTCGAGCCTGCTTATCCATACACTATATCTTATCAGCTCATTGTCAACACAATGTGGCCCACTGTTTCTACTGTAAAATCTGTGTTATATGTAACAGGGTATCGTAACAATGAAATGTTCTAAGTAACAAATTAATTAAGAAATTACTTGTCACACTAATGATTTTACTTGGTGTGTCCAAATAGGAAATAAAGCTACCAATATTTTAATATGACCCAGATACTTCAGTAACAATATGATTTGGAATACCTTGCTACAGAGCTTAATGGGTCGAGGCAAGGAGAAGTTAACGGTATGAGTGACAAGACACTGCATCAGCACTAATCCTGATAAAAAGATTTGACCAGAAACACCAGCCATCCCTTTATCTCCATAGATGTTGCTTCGCCAGTTGCTTTCTGATGGCAGTTTATTTTCGCTCTGGATTCCAGGGTGTGCAGTCTCTTGGTGCCTCTATGATTTGGAATATCTTGACTGCTTTGAAAATACAGTGGTTTGTTAACCCTGTAGAA
Organism: Hypanus sabinus; assembly: GCF_030144855.1. Classification (NCBI taxonomy): domain Eukaryota; kingdom Metazoa; phylum Chordata; class Chondrichthyes; order Myliobatiformes; family Dasyatidae; genus Hypanus; species Hypanus sabinus. The sequence goes on from NC_082727.1 coordinate 27,211,050, forward strand.
TTTTCTCTATTTCTGCATAAATATGACATAAAATGGTAATCAGATCTTCATGTAATTCCTGAAACTAGATAAAGAGAACCCAATTAAATCAATAACACAAAAAGTTATATTTGTTCATTTGTTTATTGAGAAAAATAATCCATTATTACAGGTATTTTTTGGAAAAAGCATGTGAACCTTTGCTTTCTGTAACTGGTGTGACCCCCTCCCCCCGTACAGCAATAAATTAAACCAGACATTTCTGGAAATTGTTGAAGAGTCTAGCACATTGGCTTGGAGGAACTTTAGGCCATTTTTCCTTGCAACACTGCTTCAAAACTAGGATGCTGGTGGGCTTCCTTGCATGAACTGCTTGCTTCATGTCCTTCCACAAAATTTCTATGGGATTAGGGTCAGGGCTTTGACTCGGCCATTCCAAACACAGATGTTCTTATTTTTAAACCATTCTGTTGTTGATTTGCTCTTGTCTTTCAGATGGTTCATTGTCTTGCTGCATTTTCCAACTTCTATTAAGCTTCAGGTGACGGACTGCTACCCTGACATTCTCCTGTAAAATGCCTCGATACAATTTTGAATTCATTGTTCTCTCAACAATTGCAAGCCATTCAAGTCCTGATGCAGCAAACCAGCCTGAAACCATGATGCTCCTTCTACCATGCTTCACAGTTGGGATGAGATTTTGGTGTCAGTGTGCAGTACCCTTTTCCCTCCAAATATAGCAACGTGCATTTCTGCCAAAAAGTTCAACTTTAGTCTCATCTGTCCACAGGACGTTGTCCCAGAAGTGTTGTAAAATATCCAGATGGTCTTTTGCAAACTTGAGACGTGCAGCAATAATTTTTTTTGGAGAGCAGTGGTATCCTCTATGGTGTCCTTCCATTACTCCATTCTTGTTCAGTGTTTTTCTTATAGAGGATATATGTACAGAGACTTTAGCAAGCTCTAGAATTTTCTGCAGGTCTTCTGCTGTTACCTTTGGGTTCTTTTTCACCTCATTCAGCATTGCATATTGTGCTCTTGGTGTGACCTTTGCAGGATGACCACTCCTAGGGCGAGCAGCAACATTACTGAATTTCCCCCATTTTTAGACAGTTTCTCTTGCTTGTGGACTGATGAACGCTCAGATATTTAGAAATGCTTCTGTAGCCTTTTACAGCTTGATGCATCTCTACATTTCTTTTTCTGAGGTCCTCTGAAAGTTGTTTTGATTGAGGCATGGTGCACATAAAACAGATCTTTCCTGAGAAGAGCAAGCTCTGTCAGTAGCCTGACTTTGTGTGTTTTTTATAGGGCAGGGTACCTCTACAACCCACACCTCCAATCTCATCTCATTGATTGGAACGCCTGACTCCAAATAGCTTTTGTAGGAGGCATTACCCCCAAAGGTTCATATACTTTTTCCAACAAAGGCATGTAATATTGAATCATTTTTCTCATTAAATAAATGAACAAGTATAATGTTTTTTGTGTTACTTATTTAATTGGATTCTCTTTATCTAGTTTTAGCACTTGTGTAAAGATCTGCTCACATTTTAGGTCATATTTTTGCAGTAATCAAGAGAATTCTACAGGCTTCACAAACTTTCTAGCACCACTGTACCATGCCAATGAAAGTTATTTCTGATAATTGGTGCCAATGTGACTGCAAAGTGTCAAAAATACTGTAATGGATAAAAATTGTTTCACAGAGATTCATTAATATTTGATTTTTAATATTGTCAAAAACCTTTGGAAGGGTTTGCAACTATTTTAACTTATGAATATTCTTTCAGATAAACCATTGTCTATAATCTTTCTCGTTTGCTTTTGGAATAGAAAAATTGACAAGAAAACTTTACTAGAATGGAATGAATCGGTTACTTCTGCTCAAATGAAACTTAAACTTAATCATGATGGCCCTTCACAAGGAATGGAAAACCAGCGGGCCCAAGGATTTACGAACACAGTGCTTTGTCAGAGTAAGCCAAAAAGATCAACGCAGGAACAATGTGACAGTCACAATAAATACAAAGAGGAAAGTCGTAGGATTCTACAGGAAAGTATTGAAGTAGCTCGTCTTGCTTCCACAATCAAAACAAATAAATCTGCTAAAGATGAAAGTTCTAGAATGATACCTTTGCCTAATGAAAGCCTAAAACCCCAGAACGTAAAACAGGATAGTGAAACTAAGTATTATGCAATTCAACTTCATACAGCAAAGAACTCAGTACCTCATTCTGTCCCCCAAAGCAACTACTTTACTACTTTGTCAAACAGTATTATAAATGAGCCACCTCAGTTATATCTTCCTAAAGATGCATATAGTGAGAAAACAAATTCTTCATCTGCTCTCCCTTCCTATAATAAGGCTCTTTCCAAACCTCCTCCACTTATTAAGAATCAACCTAAGGGCGAGGGAACAGTTGCCAAATCTACAGGGCAGTTTTCCCATCAAGTAACTTCTCAAAGTCATGACTCAAATGCTTCTGATCACAGGGGAATTACAGAGAAGTTGCCAGTTTCATCATCAGTTGTTAGGAGAGGTATGCCATCTCTCCATAGAGCTCCTGTTCACCAACATACATCTCATCAAGTTGCAGACCGAAAAGAAGGTAGTAGTCGCAGTCTCTCCCCACCAACCTTAACTCCAGTGCTGCCTGTCAATGCTGCTAAGCTTTCTGAATCGCAGAAACCTCCTACTTTGCTGCCGGAGCCAAGGCCTGAAGTAAAATCTTCTATGAATAATCATACAGTCAAGTCTGCTAACAGTTGGAGCACTAATGCAGGGTTTCTTTGTAAACCTGTTTGCCATTTGGACAATAAAAAAAGTGAAATATTGCAAATGTCCCCAACATCTGTTATTGTAAGACCACCTTCCATAGTTAAGCAAGAAAGTAAAGCAGAAGTTCAGTGTATTGCAAAGGATTCAGAAAAGGAACGGGTGTTAATACAATCAAATTTCTTTAATTCAAAAGTCAAAAAAATGTGTACAGTAATTTTGCCTAACATGAAGACAGATACAACAAGTATGGAACATGAAAGAAACTTTAAAGCTTTCCATCCAGGCAACAATTCAGACTTCAGTGCTGTTACCAATTCTGTATACAATAACAATCCTGACCCTTCAACTTCTCAAGCTATAACAACTAACATTTTGAGTGCCAAAGAAACAAATATAACTTCAGGCCAGTTGCGCACCTTTATCAATAACAGTGTAGCAGAATCTTCAGATCATTTAAGAATACAAATAGAGGAATGCACAATTGATAAAATATCTGATAAAGTTTCCTCAGCAGATGTGGCAGGAACAGGAGCCACTGTGCAAGGTGACACAGGAATCCCAAATGCAACTGATTACTACCATCTGAAGAAACACAAAGCTGCACTGGCTATGGCCCATTCTGGAAGTTCTCTTCCTCATAACAATGAGTCTGCAAGTCTCAAAAGTGATAACAGTTCAGCATCTCTACTTCCCAAAAATACTGGAACAATCGGTGTATTTTGTAAAGTAAATTCTGTCACCAATGGCCAGATTTCTCAATCCAGTCAACCCAGTTTTCACACAAAATTGAAAAAAGCTTGGTTAACTAGACATTCGGAAGAAGACAAAAACACATGTAAAATTGAAAATAGAGAAACTACGGGGAGCGAGGCAAAGGAGCCAATTACAATTAGTTCATCAGCTTCCACAACAGATGATGTGGACAAGAAAGCTCACTCTGGTGGAGTGAAAACTGAGCAGGATGAAAAAAAAACAAGAGGAACGAAAAGAACTTATGAATCTGGCTCTGAAAGCGATGTATCAGATGAAGGTGAAAGTAAATTGGAGCATAGGGTCAAGCGTCAACCCAAGCCAACCTATAAAAAGAGGCAAAATGATCTGCAAAGGCGAAAAACTGAAACAGAGAGGGAGGAGGTGGAAATGAAACCCAATGGTACTTTATATAAGAATGCAAAGGAAAAGAAAAGTAAACTTCAGAGCAGTAAGTAATTTCAATTAATGTATAATTTGTCTTAATTTATAGTTTCAGATCATTAATGTATAGTTTCCTTTGCACAGAAGCACAAGTTTAAAAGTCCAATTTAAAAAGTGATACATTTCAATTTTAAATGCTTTTTGGGGCCAATGGTTTAATATTAGCAATCATTGGACTGAATTATATATCTTTATAATAGGGTATTCTGGTGCAATGTTGACAGATTCTTGTGGACAACCAAGCATTTGAGTGAACTGTGGATTTTATTATTAAACTATTATTCTAGAGACCTGAGTAGAGTTCTAGGACAGTATTTACTCTATTATTTGAAGCAGTTAGGAATCAATAATAGAATCAGTTGCAAACTAATCCTGGAAGATTAATAATAAGTCTCTTGCAGAAAGACATGAGACATGACCTTGCTTATTTAGTTAGTTTTCTGCTATCAGCCCATAAGTTATCAGATGAATTGAATTATGTTTCTAATTGCTTTGGACAGCTGATCTAGTAGTATTATGATCAGTAGATTATTACACATTGTACATCATGAGCAAATGCTGTAAATGATAAACTAAGAATATTACCATACTTTTTGAAAAAAAAATGATTAGTTTACAATCAGAGGAGGAACAACAAATCAGTGATAGATAGATTCTTTATTGATCCCAAAGGAAATTAGTGTCACAGTAGAATTATAAGTGCACAGAAATACAGAAATTTAAAGTTACCTTAAAAATATGATGTACAAGATTTCCAAGGTCATATTGAGAAGATGGTAGTGAAAGAATTACGATAATATTATACAGCAATGGTTACACATTCACACCATCCAGATAAGAAGTGATGATAGTATTGCACAGGGTATCTGCGGTAGCAGGGTGTGGTAAACAGAGTTTAAGTAGAGAAAGTAGAGATCTGGTAAACAGAGGTTAATGGTGGTGGGTGGGGGGGCGGGGGGGGTTATCACTTTCCTGACTATAGGTTGATTCATTACAGAACCTAATGGCTGAGGGTGGGAATGACCTCATATAGTACTCTTTGGAGCAACGCAGTAGTTTTAGTCAATTACTCCTCTGTTTAGCCAAGGTGGCATACAGAGGGTGAGAAATATAGTCCAGAATTACCAGGATTTTCTGGAGGGCCCTTTGTCCTACCACAGCCTCTGTGTCCAGTTTGACTCCTATAACAGAACCGGCCTTTCTAATCAGTTTATTGAGCCTGTGGGCATTACCCGTGTTGATTCCATTGCCCCAGCACACCACCGCATAGATTTGAAGGTGATTATTTATTACATTTCCATTTAAAGTTTCTTTCTTCCTAATGATAGTTACTCTGCAAAATAACAATTGCACATGCATCTTTTGTGTTTAATAGTTAAACTATGTTATTCTGGCATCCTCTGGCTTTGGTGCTATACTGGCAGACATTCGGGACTATCAGATGTTGTTCACTTATGCTCCATATTCACTTTTTATTTTATATTTTACATAGTAGTGGAAAAGATTTTACTGTGAAAAAGAATCTGATAATGAATTATGGGAGGATCCCTGTAGCACGTCATGATTATGAAAAAGGAAGTCTTGATGGTCCTGAAGTGCATAGAGTTGGATCAGTTCCTAAGTCCTGATCAGGTGTATCATTGAACATTGTGGGAAGGAAAGGAACAATTGCTGAGGCCTTGGCAGAGATTTATCTGTCTTTGTTAACTGCAGGTGAGGTACTGGAAGAGTGGAGAATAGCTCAAGTAGTGTTCTTACTGAAAATGGGATGAAAGGAGAATAATAAGACATAGAAGCATGGTCATTTGGCCCATCCGTGGCTGATTTATTATACCTCTCAACCACATTCTCCTACCTTCTCCCTGTAACCTTTGCTGCTCTGACTAATCAAGAACCTGTCAACTTTAAATATACCCCATGACTAGGCCTCTACAGCTGTCTGTGGCAATGAATTTCACAGATTCACCATTCTTTGGCTATATAAAAAAAAATCCTCCTCATCACTGTTCTAACCGGATGTCTCTCTATTCTGAGGCTGTGCCCTCTGGTCCTAGACTCCCTGACTATAGGAAACATCTCCACATCCATTGTCTAGACTTTTCAGTATTCAATAGGTTTCAAGATGTTGTCGACGTGGACTTTGAGGCCCCACTTTGTAGGCTGGTCTGGAAGATTAGAACACAGAATCCAGCTGAGCTAGCCAATTGGATGCAGACAGACAGATCATTTCATACATATGTATATAGTGGTAGTAGAAAGCAAAACAGAATTCAGAATATAGAGGTAGTGCAGGTAGACTAATAAGGTATGAGGGCCATGACAAGGTAGACTGGGCATTAGTTGGATAGAAGCTGTCTTTGAGCCAGGTGGTATGTGTTGTCAAACTTGAATCTACTGCTCAATTTGGAGGATAGTTGTGGAGATGAGAGAATGATTGGGGTGGGAGGAATTGTTGATTATATTAACTGTTTTCCTAAGGCATTAGGAAATGTTGACAGACAGTGCAGGAGAGGCGAATTTGCATGATGGACTGGGCTCAATTGCAACTCTGTAATTTCTTGTGGTCTTGCGTAGAGCAGTTGCCATACTATTCTGTGATGAATCTAGATAGGTAACTTCTATGGTGACTCTGTAAAATAAAATGGTGAGAGTCATGTCAAATTTCCTTAGCCTTCTGAGGAAGTAGAGGCATTGTTCTACTTTCCTGGCCATAGCATCCACGTGGCTGAACCCGGGACACATCACTGGTGATATTTATACTGCCAAACTTGAAGCTCTCAATCATCTCCACCATGGATCTAGGCCAGGATATAGCGGTGTTAGAAAGTGTGTGAATGCTTTAGAATTTTTTTGATTTCTTCATAAATATGACCTAAAATGTGATCAGATCTTTGTGTATGTCCTAAAACTAGATAAAGGGAACTCAATTAAACAATATAATACAAAACAAATACTTGTTCATTTATTTTATTGAGAAAAATTATCCAGTAATACATGTATTTGTTGGAAAAAGTATGTGAACTTTTGCTTTCAGTAACTGTTGTGACCCCTTGTACAGCATTTAACTTCAACCAAACTTTTCTGGTAGCTGTTGATCAGTCCTGCACATATCAGCTTGGAGAAATTTTAGGCCATTCCTCCACACAAAACTGCGTCAACTCTGGGATGTCAGTGGGCTTCCTTGCATGAACTACTTGCTTCCACAACATTTCTATAGGATTAAAGTCAGGACTTTGACTGAGCCATTCCAAAACATGAAATTTCTATTGCTTTAACCAATCTTTGGTAGAATGACTTGTGTGTTTAGGGTTCATAACTTGCTGTGTGACCCACTATCTTGAGCTTCAGTTCACGGAGTGATATCCTGACATCTTCTTGTAGAATTTGCTGAAACAATTCAGAATTCATAGTTTCATCAATGATGGCATGCTGTTCTGGTCCTGAGGCAGCAAAGCAGGCCCAAAGCATGACAGTGCCACCACCATGTTTCACAGATGGGATGAGGTTCTTATGCTGGAATGGAGTGTTCTTTTCACTGAACATAACACTTCTCATTTAAGCCAAAAAGTTCTAGTTTGGACTCATCTGTCCACAGAATATTCTTCCAATAGCCGTCTGGCTTATCCATGTGGTCTTTAGCAAACTTTAGATGGGCAGCAATGTTCCTTGCAACCCTGCCTTGCACACCATTGTTGTTCAGTGTTTGCCTGATGGTAGACTCATGAACACTGACATTAGCCAATGCAAAATAGGCCCCTTAGATGTTACCCAGGGGTTCTTTGTGACCTCCTGGAATATTACATGCCTTGCTCTTGGAGTGATTTTTGCGGTCGGCCTCTCCTGTGGTGAGGAACAACAGTGTTGCATTTCCTTCATTTATACACCATCTGCCTAACTCTGGATTAGTGGAGCCCAAATTCTTTAGAAATAGTTTTGTATCCCTTTCAAGCCTGGTGAGCATCAACTATTTTTCTGAGTTCTTCAGAAATCTCCATTGATCGAGAAAAGACACACTTCAAAAAATCAATGTGGTGAAGATCAAACTTTGATAGTGAAGACCCAGGTGTATGTTCTTTAAATAGGGCAGGACCTCCCACGCTCATACCTGATTGATATCCCATTGATTGACTGATTGAAACACCTGACTCTAATTTCCCCTTTAAATGAACTGATAATCCTCAAAGTTCACATACTTTTTCCAGCAAATACATGTAATATTGGATCATATTTCTCAATAAATAAATTAACAAGGATAATGTTTTTGTTATTTATTTAATTGGGTTCTCTTTGTCTATTCCTAAGACTTGCATTAAGATCTGACCACATTTTAGGTCATATTTTTTGCAGAAATAGAGAAAATTATAAAGGGTTCACAAACTTTCTAGCACCACTGTATGTACTCCACCCTGCTTACAGGAATCAATGACTAGCTCTTTCCTTTTGCTGATGTTCAAGGAACGGTTATTGTCTGATGCTATACCAGTATGCTCTTGTTGTGGTGGGAAGGGTTGTTTTTTTTACACTGGATTCCTGTAAGGCAGGGATTAGTGTTGGTCTCCTGTTGTTCCTTAAGTGAGCTAGTTGAGAATGTATATGGCATGACTAGTAAGTTTGCAGATGACACCATATTGGTAGTATAGTGGACAATGAAGGTAATATATGATCACAACAGGGCTTAAAACAGATAGAAAAGTGGGCAAAAGAATAGCAAATAGGGTTTCACATTGGCAAGTGCAAAATTTTTCATTTTGGAAAGTTAAACCCCGGGGCATAGTGAATTGGAAAGTTCCTGGGGACAGTTGTTGAGCTGAGGGGCAAAGGGGTACAAATATATAGTTCTCTAAAAGTGAAGACAGGTTGGTGAAGGGGTATGGTCTGCTTGCCTTCATTGTCTGTGGCATTGAGTACAGGAAGAGGGACACCATATTAAGGTTGTACAAATGTTGTAAAGACTGCATTATGTACAGTTCTGGTTGCCATAGTGTAATAGGAATGGTGAAATTAATAGAGAACACAGAAAAATATCACAAGGATGTTCGATGGAAGGGAGAGATTGAATTGGCTTGTACTTTTCCCTTAGAGCATAGGAGGCTGAGAAGCTACTTTGAAATTTAGAAAATTATAAGAGGATAGATAGAAGTTGATAATCAGCCCTTTCCCCAGGATAAGGGAGTCTAAAACTAAAAGGCATAGGTTTAGTGTGAGAGGGGAAAGATTTACTGGAAATCTGAATGGCTTGTTTTTTCACTCAGAGTGATGGGAATATGAGACAGACTGCAAGAGAACTCAATTATAACAGTTGAACGTTTATACAAGAACGTGGATAGGAAAGGTTTAAAGGGAAATGTGATCAAGTACAAGCAAATAGTATTGGCTTAGATAGATGTCTTGGTCAGCATGTATGAGTTGGGCTAAAGGACTGTGCTGTATAACTCCATGAATGTTCCAATGAATTCAGTAAGATTAAAGGAAACACAGAAAGCAGGAACCTGGCGTGTTTGAGGAGAGAGTGGGGAAACTAATACTGTGAGTTTCAAGGGAGCATGAGAACCAGGGCCCCAGCATGTCCTTGGACCCCGGAATCAGCACCCAGTGAGTCAGATGCTGAACATTTGATTTTTTTAATAATGGAATAGTGGATTATTGAATTTTAATGTATTTATATCTGGGAATGTGCTGTGCATGCAGTCATGCTGTTTCAATGACTTCTATCATAGAATCTGTCTAGTGTTGGTATCCATAAGCATTAAATTCCACTTGAAGCCATTAAATCAATAAATAGTTAAAAGGGCTGAATCTGATCAAGACTAATGATTCATCAAAACTCAGATTCAGTGTTCTTGGTCCAACTGAATGGTAAATGCCTAGCTTGGCACTTAATTGACTTTAACAGCTGGTGAAGCCCCATCCACTGATTTGATGACTAACTTGTCATCATTCCTTTGTAAAAAAAAAAGAGATAACGGGTCAGAATTGCATTTCTGATATCTCATCATCTGGTTTTGAATGGTAAATTAATTGAGGATGAGTAGAAGTGAGTTGCTCATCTTTTAGTAAAATAACATCCTGTGTAAGCATTTTACTGTTTATACTAGTAAACAGAGAGACCTTGGGATACAAGTCCAAAGTTTCCTGAAAATGAAGTGATTGAAGAAATATCAAATGCCTGCTTTCATTGGAAGGGGCAGAGAATATAGAGTTGTAATGTCATGGTTAATCTGCACTGGAGTATTGTGTTCAGTCCTGGTTGCCACACTATAGAAAGGATGCTGATGCACCAGGATATTGCTTGGATTAGAGGGCTTTATTTACAAGGAGAGATTGGATAGGCTAGGCTTGTTTTCCCTGCAGCAAAGGAGGCTGATGGGTTACCTGATAGAAGAATATAGATTATATGAAGTCTGGATAAGGTAGTTATTGAAAAGAGTAGATTGAGGACATAAGTTTAAGGTAAGAAATGAGAGGCTTGGAAAGGATCAGAAGGGAAAATGTTTCCAGACAAGAAGGGTTCATAATCTGAAAGATTAGCAGAAGGAATTGATAGAGGAAAGTACAATCATAATATTTTAAGAGGCATTTGGTCAGGTACTTGAATAACCAAGGATTAAAAAGCTACAGACCTAATTCGGACAAATAGTATTAGTATAGCTAGGTGCAAGAGCCAGCATGAGTATAATATGCTGACTAGCCTGCATCTGTACTATGTTTTAGTCTTAGGGATATTTGTACAACTTTTGCAGATGGTTTACCACGTTCTGTCTTGAAAGACTGGAGAAAAGTTAAAAAGCTTAAGCAGACTGGAGAACCTTTCCTGCAAGACGACTCGTGCTCTGAAATAGCCCCAAATCTACAGAAGTGTAGGGAATGTCGCATGATTCGTTATCGGAAAAACGAGGAGTTCAGCCAGTCAGCTGTATTCTGCAGATTCTATTACTTCCGCCGGTATGTAACTATGATTTTTGGGCTCACAATATTGAGAAACTATTTATGATGAAGCATGAAAGTAAGAACTATCTTTTCCCCTCATAGACTGAACTAATCTAGTTAACTTTATAATTCAGAGTTTAGTCTAGGATCCCCAAGCCAGGGTGATAAACAAGAAAACAGTTTTCTTACCCATAAATGCAAAATTTTTAAGTAATTTGAAGAATGGAAGTGATGAGATCAGAAGCAACATTAATTAGCATCAAGAATATTCTAGGCCTGCGATATTTAAGAGCACAAGAGATACAATGTATCAGAGTTCTCATACAGAGTGATGTGTTCGCAAACAAAATAATATTGAGCTCAACATCAATTTGCCTCTGCTCAAACATTTGTGAAGAACAAAAGTCTCTGGAACATAGCTTCTAAAATCATGGTTAGCACTTGAAAGAAACAATATTGAAGAAAATAGAGGAAGGATCCAAAGATGACAATTTGAAAGATGAAGGAAAATATATGTTGAGTATACAATAAACATAGCTCTTCTATCATTTATAAATGAGATAATAATGGTAAGCAGGAGTTATACTGTGAAAATTCCCTTACTTCACTATCGGATTATTTGGAAATCCTGATGGTTTAACAATAGGCATCTGGTGATGTTTGTTCATATTTTGAAAACTAAGTGAGGATACAAAATGCTCAAAATGCTAGTTTACCTACCTTAACTAAAATGAACCAATTATTAGAACAAGGAGATACAGAATTTTTATGCAATATTTGTTAAATAACTAAAAGGAATAATAAAATCTTAAAAAAAGATTTTGGGTAATAATCCATGTTTTAGACCATAAATTATAAATGTAATAGAGCCATCAGAACATTATGAAATATTATATAATGCAAGGATGTGGTCAAAGCTGCAGCTTTTAAATGAGCTAAAGTGACTCAAAATGATGTCAAGTTCTGGCAGGTTAACTAATGTTTTTTCTATGGATTGTACCTAGCCAATATGGACTGAGAAAAAAATACCACAAGGGTAGTATAATGAGTGCATAGGGCACTTCATGTAGCTTTTGAGTCTGTAGCTACAATATTATTTAAAAAATAAAATACTTTAAATATAATTAGATAAAAATTTGGTGGTAGACAGAATACAGAGAAAGACAATGGCATTCTAAAAGCAAACGAGAAAATCTGCAGGTGTTGGAAATCCAAGCAACACACAAAATGCTGAGGGTACTCAAGCAGGCCAGGCAGCATCTATGAAAAAGAGTACAGCCGACGTCCAGCCAAAGAGTCTTTCCCCAAAAAGTCGACTGTACTTTTTTCCATAGATGCTGCCTGGCCTGCTGAGTTTCTCCAGCATTTTGTGTGTGTTGCTTGGCTTTCTAGAAGCTCAAATTGAAAAAGGCATAATTTCAGTTTTAGCTTCTGAGAAAGAATGTGTATTTTATATTATGGAAAACAATAAACTGCAGCTTTTGTGGTTATACTTTTCCCTGTGTACTTCCTCAGACTGGCATTCAGTAAGAATGCTGTACTAAGGACTGATGGGTTTTCAACTCCAGACCAGTATGATGATGAAGCAATAAACTTGTGGCTGCCAAAATACTCTGCAGATCTGAATTTGGACACAGAATCTTCCAAGTACATATTGAGAAATATTGGAGATACATTTTGTCAAATAGAGACATCTGAGAAGACCGCTATGACATGGTTGAAACCAGATGGTAATACTTAACCTTTAATGACCATGCCGAGTTACTGAACTGTTTCGATAATATTAATTTTATTTGTAATTTAATTTTATGTAAAGCTGTGGTTTCCATTTTGATTATTAACTTTTTGCAATGTAAATAATATATATAATTACTTATTAAGCTGTGTTGACAAAGAGATATTTGATTTGAGAATTGGGGTAGATCTTGTGTATTGGAAGCTAATGTAGGAAAAACATAAATAGGTGATGTTGGCAAATTTATGTTTGAAGTACTGTATCATTTTCTATTTACTTGTTTAGGATATGGGCCTCAGTATATTTTTAAATTGTGCCAGACATGATATTGGGGGGACTGTTACAGGGATTATTATTTTTAAGCATGATGTAGCCTAAACAAAGTGCAATCTAAGCTGGTGAACTTTTCCCTATTAACTGAGAGCTTCAGTATATGGTAACACTGTTTATTTTGTCTTTCAGCCAAATTAGCCTGGAAGAGAGCCGTAAAAGGAGTTCAGGAAATGTGTGATGCATGTGAAGCCACATTGTTTAATGTCCATTGGGTTTGCCAGAAATGTGGATTTGTGGTCTGTTTGGACTGTTATGAAGCAAAGGAAAGAAAAGGTTCCAAAGGTTAGTTTCTGAATTAATTTGATACACAAGCAATATTCATTAACTGTACAGTAATTTTGGTGCTGCGATTGCCATTCTTTTAGAGCATTGGAATGAAAATCCTCAGTGATTTTCACATCTATGTTCATGCTACTGTGATCCACAAGGAGTCATTAATTCTTGGAGTTGCACCAAGTTATGCGTTCATCAGTCCATAGGGTTTTCTATGTTTGAAATACAGAATCTGACTGTGGTTCTATGAAAATGGTATCAAGATGTGCAAAAATATGCAGTAAAGTTGAGGTAGCTCTTCAAGACTTTAGTTGAGGGTATATTGTTCAGTACCTCCACAACACATTCTTAATTAAAATCACTGGCTAATGAAAAAATGAACTATTTCAGAAAGCTGAATGATTCTTTTAGTTTTGTCTCTCCCAGAAGTTTATAAATTCTTAGCTTGTTTCCTTTCCATGCTTTAAAATTATCATAAAATCCTAAGTGCAAGTGTCTAGACAGCTAAGTTTTATGAGAAATATTGTAATTCTCATATTCTGGCTATTATTCTGTCGTCTCCAAAATTGAATGAAATGGGTACATCATTGTTCATAAGGCCTTGTTCATAAGTTGGCTCTTGTATTTGGCTACATCACAACAGTGAGTGCATTTTCATGATATATTGAAGCATTTGCAATGTCTGAAGACAATGTGAAGGGTATTAATGCAAGCTTATTCAACTGTTTTTAAACTTGAATAACATTCATATTGTAGGATGAAAGGATATTGTAATCCCAGCATGATTTTGCTGAATATTTTCCTTTTTTTTTAAATACTCACTGTAATTCTGGTTTATAAAGTTGAGTTTAATTGAGGTTTAAACCGATTCTGGATCAAAAGTTTGATAAGTACTGGGCAGACTTTAGGCTTAAAGTCCAGCATGTTAAACATGCTTTACAAAGTGCTTAGGAAATCTTTTGGTAAATAATAAATTTAAAGGTTTCAGGAGCAGTGATCCTCTGATTCTCACTTTAACCATGTAGCTCTGTCAATTATTATGACAGAGCTCCATATAAGTAGTTTCAGGAAAAAATATAAGCAACATAAATATGGTGCTACTATTTTGGATGTAACTGTTACAGGGTTCAGTGTGTAGGCAGTTTCACCTGCTTAATTATAAACACAAGAGATTCTGCAGTTGCTGGAAATCTTAAGCAACACACAAAAAGCCGAAGAATCTCAGCAGGAGAGGTAATATCTATTGAGGCGTAGGAACAGTTGAAGTTTCAGGCAAGACTCTTCACCAGGACTGAAAAGGGAGGGTTCAGAATTCTGTCCATATCCTTCCTGTAATGGATTGACCAAAACTGCACATAGTACTCTACAAATGTGGCTTAATAAAAGTCTAAAAAGCTGCAACATGGCTTCTTGGCTCTTATAGTCAATGGTAGGGTTTGCCTTTTGCTGTTTTCCCTAATGAAAGAGGAATTCCTTAAAATCTCTTTTCTCTTCCTCCCCCAGTTACAGGAACTATATTTCTGAAACAGAATATTATAGAAATAAGAACAATTTCAGGGTTCACTTGTGGAAATAAAAAGAGTCAGTGCATTTAGATATATTCAGATTATTGTCATTTAGAAACCATAAATGCAATGCAGTTTAAAAAATGAGACAACGTGCCTCCAGAATGATATCACAAAAGCACATGACAAAACAGACTACACCAGAAAATCCACATAACGTTTGGCAATCCCCAATCCAGAGTCTGGAGAGGCTGCTGCATGTTAATATCGTGCTACTATCTTAGCGCGTTCCCTGGAAAGAAGCTCCAAATCCGCCAGACAAAACAAGACCAAAAACTAAAGCTACAAGACCTGCACAAAACCACATAGTTACAACAGTGCAAATAATAGCATAGTTGATAAAAAAAAACAGACCATGGGCACAGTAAAAATAGTCCAGAGATAAGTCTGAAAGAAACCACAGTACAGTTTCCACAAGTCCTCAGGGTCCTGACAGACTCGTCATCCCACGCAGGAGGCAGAAGGGAATACCCCCGCTATGGACTTCCACGGCGCCACCTGACTCAGCCTCGCAGACACAGCACACAATGAAAGTGCCACCGGACCCAGCCTCACAGACGCAGCACCCAGTGAAAAGCATCCTGACCGCAGCAGACTCTGAGTCCGCTGAACCTCCAAGCCTCCGACCATCCCCTCCGGCACAGCTTCTCCGAGAACCATCCTCTGCCAAGTGTATTAAGACACCCCGGCCAACAGCCACTGGCACAGAGGACTGGGGGCCTGTTCTTCTTAGAAGAGACCCTGACCTCACAGCAGCAGCAGCAGCAGCAAATAAGAAGGCCTTCCTGGAGATTTCCAGATGTTCCTCCATGTTCCCACGTCCGTTTTTCATCAGATTAGGATCACGCACGGCACCCCATTTAACAAATAAAACAAAATAACATATCAGCTCCGGAGTGGCCACTGCAAACTGCGTTGCACCGCCATCTTGGTGGGAGAAATGTAGCTATTTATATATGTAGGAATTTTGCTTTAAAAAAATAAACACTTCTGTTTCCAACACTCAGAATGTGTTTATTATTGATGGAATCGTGTGAATGTTCACATTATTCAGTCACAATCATTTTAACATAGTTGAAGTATATATTTCCTTTTTTTACGATTGTAGCTGTTAAAGAAATTTATGTCTGGCTGAAGTGTGTCAAAGGTCAAGTTCATGATCCAAAAAGCCTGATGCCAACACAGATTATTCCTGGCTCTGGTAAGGTTCTGCATTTACAGTTTATTTGTGAATCAGTTTTGCTAAACTTTTAGGTAAGCATGAAACATATCAAAAAACAGTTCTTTCTTTATATTCTGCTTGAGACAAAAAGGACTATTTCCTTAATCATGGAATGCAAGGGCAGTTTTGTTTGGTATTAGATCGGAGTATCATACTTAGTAGTCTGAAAAATATAATTGTTTCAAAACAGACACTGACATGTGAAATGTGAGCCAACCTACTATTCCTATTTATTCAATATTCTTAAGCATTATGGAAAATATTAAATAATACAATTTGTCACCTGAACAATGTTTTTGCTAATATGTTCTGTTTTTCTTTAAAAAAGCAAACAGAAGTTTCTTACTTTTTATGTTAGTTTTGACAGATATTGGAGAATTACTGCATTCTATCAATGACAGCTGGAAAATTGCTGGAAGTTATCCCTGCAGGGAGCAAAATTTGCAGACTTCCAAACTCTCTACAACTAACGGAGTTTTGCAGGTATAGTACAAATGTGGCTAAATGCATTTAATAATTATTTGGATTAGTAAACCTCAGTGGTCTTTTTAGGTATTTCCCATTGAGTATTTATTAGGCATTTTCAAACAGGGTGAAAGGCTCAGCTCAGGAATTCAAAGCCTTGTGTTGCAGTTGCATGCAGTCGATCCTAGTTACTGTTGCAAAGGTTTCTCTTGTGATCTAACAATCACATGTGCTGTGATAAGTTATTTTTCTGTTTGCAGTATTGTCTCCTAGTTCAAACAAGTTATAAAAATAATTCACCCTGTATGGGAGAGAAAATTGAATTTTATTCAAGAAATGTTGTATTTATTACACCCTATAAAAGACCTCTTTGGGAACATTATATTTCCTCAGATTTTTAAGATGTTGCTAGGGAGAGTGGTAGAAGCATGGTGACATCGGTGTTTAAAAGGCATCCTGCTTGTACAGGCCCAGTCTGCTTCAGAAGCAGTCCCAATGATCCAGGAACTTGATTCACTTTTTTTTTGCACCATCCCTTTGGCCATGAATCCATCTATCTATCCTGACATAGCTCATGGCATTTGAAGCAATGCACCAATTACATCATTTAAGATCCTGCTCTTTAAATGGTTACACAACTCCTTAAACTCACGTTGCCAGACTTTGTCCTTTCTCCTACCTAAGTCACTAGTGCCTTGCTTATACCATGACCCCTGGTTGATCAGCCATCCCTTTCAGAATATCATCCATCTGTTTTGAGTCGTCCGTGGTCCTAGCACCAGGGAGGCAATGTACCAATCAGGAGTCATCTTTGTTGCCACAGAAGCTCTTTTCTGCTTCCCTCTGTGATAAAGTCCCGTAACACCTATTGCTCTTCCAGTCCTGTTCTCTAACCCTTCCCCAACCCACCTTCAGCGCCATTAACTAGGGCCATTGCTGCTTCTCTCCCCAGGACTACAGCTCCAACTGCTGTTAGTGGGCACCAGGGGAGCACAAAGCTGTCCTCACACCCATAATCTTTATTACTATTTCCTTTGATTGCAACTGTAAGATAAGTAAAAGAGAGACAACGACTGGCACTGAGCAGAAGACACTGTACAAGGAACTGCTTCTCATTTTCAAGGTTCAATGTTGTATCAATTTTGAGCTATTTGTATTAAGTTACTGTTTTTTGTTGACCAAGACTATAATCTAAAGAGTCATTGATTCCTCATGATAAATGCCTTGACTAGTTTTTAATGTATTTTTTGTCATTTATATTGTTTGATTTTGCAGTGTGTCCTAAATCGCAGTGCAATCAAGTCAGTGGCTAAGCAATGTTCTGCAACAGAGAACTTGGAGACCGACATCACTTTAAAAAGCTGTAGTGGAGACATCACTGTGGACAGTAAGTTTGCTCTTTTTGATTCTTCCCTCATAGGTTAGAATATTTAATGGAACAGAAAGGCAAACAGATGCAAAGTGAAAATCTAAGAACACAGAAATAATCAAAAGTTGACTCAATCCTTTAACTTCTTTAGTCATAACTGGAGAGTTCACAGTTAAAGTACCACTGAAAGTTTGATTTCTAGCTCACTCTAACCCTAGGTTTTAACATTCTCTTTGTGCTTAAGGATTCTGAGTAATGCTATTCACATTAAATATCCAAATGTATGTAAACAGTTTCCTATTAGCCATAAATTAATAGCCATAAAAACACTCAAAATCTTCTATAGATGCACCATGGAATGCATTCTGACAGGTTGCATCACTGTCCATCTTGGGTACTAGCCTACAAAGTACCCAGGACATCTTCAAGGAGCATCTCAGAAAGGCAGCATCCATTATTAAGGATCCCCAGCACCCAGGGCATGCCCTTTTCTCACTGTTACCATTGTAAGAGGTACAGAAGCCTGAAGGCACACACTCAGCAATTCAGGAACTGCTTCTTCCCCTCTGCCATCTGATTCCTAAATGGACATTGAACATGTGAACACTACCTCACTTTTTTTAAAAATATATGTTCTGTTTTTGCACAATTTTTGATCTATTCAATATACATATAATGTAATTGATTTATTAATTATTTTTTTCTTCTATATTATGTATTGCATCGAACTGCTGCTGCGAGGTTAACAAATTTAAAGACACATGCCAGTGATAATAAACCTAATTCTGATTCTGACTTTGTTTCCCCAGCTGAAGTCCAAATATACCATTTTACATGGCAGCACTATGTGCTAATATAGGAAGTATTCTCTGCTTGAGGAAAATACAGTTATAACAAAAATGGGATTGGTAAAACCACAATTTGCTGGAATTGGTCAGGTAGAATCAGATTCAGATTCAGTTTATTGTCATTTAGAAACCACAAATGCAATGCAGTTTAAAAAATGAGACAACTTTCCTCCAGAATGATATCACAAAAGCATATGACAAAACAGACTACACCAGAAAATCCACATAACGTTTGGCAATCCCCAATCCAGAGTCCGGAGAGGCTGCTGCGTATTAATATTGCGCTACCGTTCCCCGGAAAGGAGCTCCAAAGCCACCAGACAACCAAGACCAAAAACTAAAGCTACAAGACCTGCACAAAACCACATAGTTATAACAGTGCAAGCAATAGCATAATTGATAAAAAAAAAATAGACCATGGGCACAGTAAAAATAATCCAAGATGTTAAAAGACTATAAATTCAAAAGAAATCAAAAGAATCAGTGCTAATCCAGGTTTAACATCTTAGCCTTTTGCTCTTGGTAAATGTTATGGACATGAAGATTTTTATTAACCAAAAGGCCAAAGGGACCGAGTAAATAAAAATTAAAGTTTGGATAGACAAGCCAGCAGAGATTTAGACTGGTATGACCTGTTGAGTTTCTCCAGCATCTTTCATATTGACAAATGAAAGTTTGGTTGAAAGGCATGAATGATTGAATAACAAAAAGATTCAATAAAAAGGAGTGATAATACGTTGCAATGAAGCAAAATGGATGTAGAGGAGATATAAGTTGCTACAGTATAATCATTGGTACTTTGTATTATGTGATTGCTAATGTTACCTTCTCCCTCAAATTTCATTCAACTTGGTTTATGCAAATTAATTACAAATGAGTTCTGTAGTTCTCTTTATGTTGACCAATGCAATAAATATTTTGTGTCAGCAGGAATAATATAATGATTAATTCATTTCTAAAGTTGGTGGTTTAGGAGCAAAATTGTTTGCAATACTAGAACAATTTTATGTGATTTGAATGGTACCTTGTGATCCTTACTTTACTAAAGCAGGACAATTTAGTTACCAAACAGCATTCCTTCAATATCTGAATATTTTATGAAGACAATACTGCAGATTCTGGAATCTGGAGCAAAAAGCAAACTGCAAGAACTCAGCACGTCAGACAATGACTGGAGAACGAAAGGAAGACTGGATTTTCTTTTTTATTGAGACCTTGCATCAGGGCTGACTGTCAGACTTGATGGAGGGTCTCAACCTGAAACATCGACCATTTATTTTCCTTCATAGATGCTGACTGGCCTTTGAGTTTCTCCAGAAATTTGCATCTTGCTCTATTTTATATTTGGTTTGCTTATTTGAAGTACTTAAGGGTTAAGGCTGGCAACTTTCATTTCCTTTGAGAAGGTGGTAGTGTGTTACATGATGGAAACACTGCAGTAACATAATCCCACAGTGCTGTTGGTAATGAGTTTCAGGACCTGCATCCAGTAACGATGAAAAAGTAGTGATACACTTCAAAAATTGGGATTTATGTGGCTTAGAAGGGGACCTGTGAGATATTGGTTATTTTATCCTGTCCTTGGTAGTAAAGATCACAACTCTGGGAGATGCAATCGGAGTAGCTGAGCGGAATTGTAACATTACATTTTGCAATTGTTATACAATGCAGCCATACTCCAGTGAGTCCAGTGGAAGCGCAGGAAATGGGCATGGTGAATCTGAGCTGCACAGTATTAGGACTCAGTGAATCTGAAGAGAGCATAGGATTATTTTATGCCTTATTATTTTAAGCCTTTTTCATTGGCCATTCGTAGTAAAAGGCAGGATGTTTTCCACTGGATATATATCCTCCCTGGATGACAAGTGTCTGACTTATGAACACTGGTTCATATTAATGATTTACCATAAATATTATTAAATACAAATGAGACCCAGTCTTTGGTGTGGGTGTGGGGGGGGAGTGAAAGCCCTCTTTACTTTACCGGAGTAAATAATACCAGTGTCTCTTTTTTAAAAGAAGCTAACAATTACACCATGGGAAACCATACAAGAAAGTTTGGAAATTCACAAGCAATTGTGTCTATTGATAACTTCTGTAACAATATTTTGTTGAACAATGTCGCATCCACTAATACTTCAAAGCCATCAAAACAGGATATCCTAGTAATGAAGTGGGGAAGACAGTAAATAAATAAATGTTCATGTAATTTGGTTCCAATCAACACCATTTATTACATTCTGTGGAGCTATTGTTACTATAGCATGGGATTTTAAATACTATACAGCATATTCTGATGTAAGGATAAAATCCACTTATGAACATCTGTATAAATGGAATCCATTTGTAACTCAGGACTGCCTGTTGTTAATGAACATTGCAATCCCCTTACTCTGCATTTTCTGATTTTAAACCAGGAAACATTTGTGGTCAGTTTTTTTATCATTTGATTTGATCACATTTTTAAAAATTACTCCAATCTTTTTTCCAGAATTCTCTCCACAAAAATATGTTCCATGTGCCCATCTTCTTTCCTAGAAATAGATCCCGTCTTATTTTATCATTTGCTGAGATATATATGCTGATGAAGAAATTCATTCCACTATTTCTTTCCACCATTTGGCCTGTAGAGTATACCTTCAGACATAATCTGTTCTCTGTTGGTCCATAAATTCAATTTATATAACTTTTAGAGCTACTCAATAATCGATTGAACTTTATTGGAATGCCTTTAAAGGTAAACATGCTGATATGATAACTCCACATTCAAAATAAGGTGCTAATTGCATCATTGAAGCCAAAAGATTTGCCCATTGCTTCCAACTATCTTTTATGTCATTTCTTCAATAGGCAAAGTCTACTATGTTGCATTTAGAATTTTGTTTGAACTCATACGTGCTAATACTTAGAGATACATATTCATTGAATTTCAAATTTCAATTTCTCTTGTGCTATAAATGGGCATATTGAAACAGAGCAATCTAAGCATGTAACAGAATTTCATTTTTTAAAATATCCTTCAATATTAAATGTATTAGATTATTAGTATTGCAACCAGACCTTTGCACTCGCCTAATTTATCTTTTGTGTTTTTTTTCTATATGGATGTTTAATTGTAAAATTACTAATGTCTTATTTTGATAATCTATGCAAATAATTTACTGGACAAATCTTGTGTCTTTCCTGCAGTGATGTGGTGATCATAGAATAATAATCTGTATTTGCATGTAAAATGTTAAAGTAAATCAGCTGTTTTGCTTTGGATTTGTTGTAGAAAACAAAGAATCGCTTGTATCCAAGGTAGTGAAAGTAGAATTAAACCAAATTCACAAAACGGAGAACCATAAAACTGCTGCTGTCGGCAATGACCAGGGGTCAACCCTGCGGGATTTACTTACTACAACAGCTGGCAAATTGCGTTTAGGTTCAACTGATGCTGGTATTGCCTTTGCCCCAGTGTTTTCTGCAGAAACACCTGTGAGTAGAATTTTATTATTTAGATGTTTATAGGTTTGCTGTTCTATAGTGCAACTATTTCTTTATGTAGAACAACTGCCTTAGTGGGAAAGCAAGTGAATGCCTAATAAAACAGTTGCTGACAGCATGATAGTCAATTGATAATGGTACAGCCTGCATTTTATTTCCAGAAATACTAGTTTTATCCATGGTCCTCTACATCAAGGATTTGAAACAGATTTTATTACAAACTACTAAAAATGATGAAATGGTAGAAATAATCAAATGATGTTGCTTTATTTGGTGCTGATTGATTTTTCAGGGGAGCAGGTCTTATGCTTTCTTGTACTTGGTCTTATGTTGGTTAGCAATATTGCGTCCAATATTACATGTTTTTGTTGGGAAAAGTATGTGAACCTTTGCTTTCAGTAACTGATGTGACCCCCTTGTACAGCAATAACTTCAACCAAATGTTTCCGGTAACTCTTGATCAGTCCTGCACATCAGCTTGGGGGAATTGTAGGCCATTCCTCCTTACAAAACTAATTCAACTCTTGAGATGTTGATGGGCTTCCTTGCATGAACTGCTTCCACAACATTTCTACTGGACTAAGGTCAGGACTTTAACTTGGCCATTCCAAAACACAAATTTTCTTCTTTTTAAACCATTCTGTTGTTGATTTACTCTTGTTTTTAGGATCATTGTCTTGTTGCATTATCTAACTTCAATTAAGCTTCAGGTGACAGAATACTACCCTGATATTCTCCTGTAAAATGTCTTGATAAAATTTTGAATTCATGCTTGATACATTGTTCTCTCAGCAACTGCAAACTGACTAGGCCTTCAGGCAGCAAAGCAGCCCCAAACCATGATGCTCCTTTCACCATGCTTCACAGTTGGGTTGAGATCTTGGTATTGGTGTGCATTGCCCTTTTTCCTCCAAACATAGCAGTGTTCATTTCTGCCAAAAAGTTCAACTTTTGTCTCATCTGTCCACAGGTCATTGTCCAAGAAGTGCTGTAGAACATCCAGGTGGTCTTTTGCAAACTTGAGATGTGCAGCAATTTTTGTTTTTTGGAGAGCAATGGTTTCATCTATGGTGTCCTTCCATGAACACCATTCTTGTTCAGTGTATTTCTTATAGTGGACAGATGAACAGAGACTCCGAGATTTCTGGAGGTCTTTTGCTGTTACCCTTGGGTTCTTTTTCACTTCTGTCAGCGTTGTATGTGTGTTCTTGGTGTGATCTTTGCAGGATGCCCACTCCAAGGGAGAGTAACAACAGTACTGAGTTTCCTTCATTTGTAAACAATTTCTCTTACTGTGAACTGATGAACACTCGGGTCTTTAGAAATGCTTTTGTAGGCTTTTCCAGCTTAATGGTAAATCCTATTACTAAAGTCCTCTGAAAGTTCTGTTGATTGAGGGATAGTGCACATAAGCAGATCTTTCTAGGGAAGAGCAGGCTCTGCCAGTAATCAAACTTAGTTGTCTTCTTTGCAGGGCAGGGCATCGCTACAACCCACACCTCCAATCTCATCTCATTGATTGGAACACCCGACTCCAAATAGTTTTTGTAGAAGGCATTACCCCAAAGGTTCACATACTTTTTCCAACAAATACATGTAATATTGGATCATTTTCCTCAATAAATTAATGAAAAAGTATTATAGTCTTTGTGTAATTTACTTAATTGGGTTCTCTTTATCTAGTTTTAGGACTTGCGTGAAGATCTGATCACATTTTACGTCGTATTTAAGCAGAAATAGAGAAAATTCTGAAGGGTTCACAAACTTACTAGCACCACTGTATAATCAACAGAATGTTCTTTTTAGCCCAGTAGACTTATTCAGTGGTGTAAGATGGTCATAACTTAAATGTGATGAACATTTAACAGCACTATTTTGTCATTTGTTAGACTGTCAGAGGTGCAAGAAGCATGCCAAATCTCTTGGATGACATAATCGCATCAGTTGTTGAAAATAAAATCCCAGCAAGTAAAACAGAGAAGTCACATGGGAAAGAAGAAACAAACCAAAATTTTCAAAAAGAAATTAAAAGCCTAAGTTTAGACTCCATCAGCAAAAATCCTTCAGAAGTACCATATTCCTGGCTTTGTGAGGGAAATGTATTGTGGCTTCATGATCCTGGACACCCCAGCAATTGTAAGATATTCAGAGAATGCTGGCGACAAGAACAGGTCCGTATAAATTGGTATTGAGGATTTCAAAGCAAATGAAAGCATTTGGCACATGACTACTGGAATTTGTGGCTATCATTATAAATATAGATTTGTTAAATAACTTAAACATAATGCTTTATTTGGAATTATTAGTAATAAAATTAAAATAAATACTGTGGTGGCCATATATTTAGCAATTAATTAACTTGGAATCACACTGCAGTTATTTTCTGGTGAGAAATATTCTCTTGAAAATTGGTTCTTCCCTTCTTGTCGCCCTGTCATTTATTTTTTCTTTGCAGCCTGTTCTTGTGTCTGGCGTGCACAAGAAACTAAATTCTAACCTTTGGAAATCTGAAAGCTTTAATAAGGAATTTGCTGACCAGAAAGCTGATCTAATTAACTGCAAGGATGGCAGTATAATATCCAGTGTAAAAATGCAAAACTTTTGGGATGGTTTTGAAGATATAACTAGTAAGTATTATTTGCAGATGATTTGCTTGCCATGATTATGTTAACAATTAACTGTTCTTAACTTCATTTGCAAAATGATATTTTTCTTATCACTCTCTTATATACATTAGTTGCATCTTTTTCTAATTTCATTAAATATTTAGATTTCTTTGAATAACCCAAAGCAATTAGTCCTATCTTAGATAAGTACATTCATACTTTATACGGAGTAATAGAAATCTTTACTCCTCATCCAGAACGGTTAAAGTCCAAGAGTGGGGAGTCTTTGTTACTGAAGCTCAATGATTGGCCTTCTGGTGAAGATTTCAAAAACATGATGCCTTCTAGGTAAAATCTAAAATTCATTCTGAATTTTAATGACTATCTGTTAAGTATTGGTATATTTTAGATTTCCCCTCTATTTATGTCTGCCTGCATTATTTATTGTTCTGTTAAGAATTTGTATTTGCAGTTTGATTTCTTTTGCACATTGATTGTTAGTTTTTGTATATAGATTTCCATTGATTTTATTGTATTTCTTTGTTCTACTGTGAATGCCTGCAAGAAAATGAATCTCAGGGCGGAATGACGTACATACTTTGATAATAAATTTAATTTGAATTTCGAACTTCAAAGAACAGCATTTTTCTCAATGATGTTTTATGTTCAGTTATCTATCACAGTTATGTCAGTAACGGAGGAGATAATATTAGTAATATTTGGACCCAAATCCTGCTTGAGAAATGACCTAAAGGAAATGTAGCACTTTGATTTCTTTCAAAATTTAAGTGTTGGAAACTTAAAAAGATATAGCCATTTAGCTTTACCTTACTGTACTCACTTTGAAACTCAGGTTTCTAGAAGCACAAGTGCTTCAGAATTCCAGTATGACTTAGAGTGTGCTGGACTGGCATGGGCATGATTGAGCAATGGGAGTTTAGGTGATTATTCACCATATTACAATTCTACTTGATCACATTGCATATTTTTGCACCCCTGTACCTCTTAATCTGCTGGCTGTATGAGTGTCCCTCAGTTCATCTTAGTGACACCAGAGGTGCTCTTGTCTGTTGGCCAGGAGCCAGAGAGGAATGCCGTAGTTTGCTGCAGGGCAATGGGTGGAGCGGGGAGTAGAAAAGGGCATTATCGATCCAGCAGTTGGAGGAGGAGGTGGTTGGCAGGATCAGTGGTAGGTATGGTAATATGAAGGAGTCTGGCATGTTCTGGCCAAAGGATTGGGAAAATGATGGGGCTATATGTACAGATCAAGGATTTGGGAAAGCTGGAGTAGGTTTGGAACTCAGAGGTTCAAGGTCAAAGATACTCATTTATCTGCCTTGCAGGCTTCCCAGTCGGTATTGATTTCTAAGACTTTAGATACCCAATGACAGATATTCCTGGCACAGTGCAGTTCAGGTTTCTATGCAGTGCTCCAAAAGTAGCACTATATATTATTTATGTTCCTAAATTCACATTGGAATAGAAAGCTTGAGTGATGCTAGGAAGTGCCTGGTCAGATTTCACAATTGGTGTCCTTGTCTTGGAATTGCGCACAAGTAGAATTTATTCTTTTAATTAGATAGTACTGAAGAAAACAATTCAGTTATGTGATCCAACTCCTGGACGACATTGATCTGTCTTGAAATTACATGTGCTTTCTGTTTATACGTGTAGATCATTATTTGGCCATTTTAAGATATTACATCATTGTAAAGTTTTGGTTAATGCAATATAAGAGCTATATTTTCCTCCCTTTTTAGATATGATGACTTTATGAAAAATTTACCACTGCCACAGTATTGTAATCCTGAAGGAAGTTTAAATCTGGCATCTCGACTACCAAGTTTCTTTATCCAGCCAGATTTGGGGCCGAAACTGTGTGGTGTTTATGGTAAGTAAGAAGTGTTCTGCAGTATTAAAAAATATATGTAATTATATATTTATTTTAAATTTTGGAGCCTAATATGCAAACAATTATATTATTTACAGGACGGGCCACAGTGGATGAACATGGAACTACTAACCTCCATCTAGATGTTGCTGATGTAGTCAATGTCCTTGTCTATACTGGAGTACCAGAAGAGAATGGAAACAATCACGGAGCAGGTAATGTTCACAATGGGTCCTTCATTAACTTCAATTTATATGTTTATTTTGATTTGATCTGTAAAATTAAACTCAAATTGAACTTTGGCTGCATTTTGAACTATTCCCATGTTTTCAGGTCCTGGTTGTGTTAGTGTTAAATAAATGTGGTCTATTTTAGGCTTGATGTTTTCTATACTTATTGTCCTCATTGCTCTCAAACTTGCAATTTGATCGCGGTAACCTACTGCATCACTATTACAGCTTGTGTCGGAGTTCGGAATTCAATTCCAAGTCTAAGTCATCCGTAAAGAGTCTGTACAGCTACCCATAGAATGCATGGGTTTTCCCTCGGTACTCTGGTTTCCTCTCACAGTCCAAAGATGTACCAGATAGGTTAATTGGTCATTGTAAATTGTCCCGTAATTAGGTTAGGGTTAAATTGGAGTTGTTGGGGGCTGCTGGGTGACGTGGCTAAAAGAGGTGGAAGGGCCGATTCCGCACTGTATTGCCAAATAAAAAATAAATATCTTTTGATTTATTGTATTTTGTAGCAAATGATGTTGATTTGGGGGTCTAGGCATCTTCAGGCATTTATATTTGGCTGCTGAAGTCTGAGGATGTGCTGGAGAGCCTATTTAGAAACAAACAAATATTTGTGAGAGACATGGGGCAGGAGGAAGATTGAGAAAAAAGGTGGAGGAAAGTAGTAGTTTACAAGGACAACTGTGGCATTACTTCTTATGGTATCATTATTCAAAGAGTATCACAGAATGTACAACACAGGAAAGGTCCTAAGTAACATCCATACATTAAGCTGATGTAAAGATTGTGATGTCCTTGACTTCCTTATAATGGAATTTTAACAAAACCCCATTCAAATCTGAATGAACAAGGAGTATTGAGAGTTCAGCTACTGAATAAAATATGTGGACCACTGAATCTTTGAAGAAACTTCACGACTTAAGAAAGAAAAGTCGGCAAAATCCCCCATCATCCAAGTACGTAGATAACCAGCAGTAGTTCAAACCTTTTCCAGAACAATTTCCACAGCACCAAGTTCTTTGCCACAGCACTAAGGAAGTTTTTTGGTGTATTTTTTTGTTTACTTATTGTACTTTGTTACGAATTCCCGTAACTGGATCACTTACCAGCAAAGATAGAGAGGTCCGTTGAAGTCTGATGGTACTATTTTTAAAAGTATTTATTGATAAAG
The DNA here is from genome assembly GCF_030144855.1 of Hypanus sabinus. NCBI lineage: Eukaryota > Metazoa > Chordata > Chondrichthyes > Myliobatiformes > Dasyatidae > Hypanus > Hypanus sabinus. Next base: position 27,239,135 of record NC_082727.1, read on the forward strand.
GAGCACAAAAATAAGATTAATGCAAACATACAGATAATATACGTCGTCAATACTAAATCTAAAGCGCAGGTATGATCATAACCAATAAAACGTTTCGCTATCGTTGTCTAGGGGATTATGTATTGTCCGATGGAAATATAAAAATCATTAGCTCGTTCAGGCTGCAGCGTTTTGGGTTTAAGAGAGGGAGGCGTTTAAACTTGCCCAAGTCTTTTATAATGCCAATCCGTTGAGTCGGGAGCGGGTTTCCCCGTTGTTAGCTAAAAAGCCGTTTTCCGTGGTTTCAGCCACCAATTCCAGCCACGGAATTGAACGCATGTGGCTTGGTTTCCGATGACCGTCTGCTGTTACGTGGTCGCTTAACGTTTCTTCTGGTGCGTCTGAGGGGTTGTTCCTACAGCCCCTCTTTTATTCTGACTCGCAGGGTCGTAGATGTCAATCAGGTTGGGGGTGATGCAATCTCTCCCTCAACCAGCTCACTTTGCCCGAGGGCATTCACGTAGCAGAGCATCTCAATCCACAAATCTGTCTCCAAGAGACAATGGCCATGTCCCGTAGCTTTACATCGCCGGAGAAACGAGCCAGCCTGCACGTCTCTTTTCCCAACCCAATAAGTGATCTTGCGATTCTCACAAGGGAGGGGGCTACGGACCTAACAACATGCACTGAGTGAAAAAAAAGTATGTTTACATATAGCAGTAGTCAAGGTTTTGGGTTTATTTTAGAATTGACCAAATCAATATGATTGACTTGGATGTCATGGTTTGAAAATTGCTCACTGGGTGAAGCAGGATGAGAGCTCAAATGTAGGCGTAACTTTCAGGAGATGGCATTTGAAAACTGTGCCTTCATTGAAGAAGAACTATTCAGTTTTTTTTAAATTCTTGAGCTTTAGCCCTTAAGATTTTGATATTACTGAAATGTGAAGGTTTACCTCCACCACTCTTTCAGACATTGAATTGAGGTTCTTACCATTCTTAGGATGAAAATAGTTTTTCTAAGTTTCCTTGCAATTCTTTTACTTATTAACTTGAATCTATGCCTCCTTGATATTAACCCCTCTGTTTTGTGAAATTGTACTGCCATTTTTCACTCCAAATACAACTTCTGGCAATGGAAAGGATAACAGCACAAGATTACTTGATCAATTTGCAGTGTAAATGTGAACCAAGATTTTAGAATGGAAATGTTGGTATCCACAGACAAGTATGGATAAATTAATGTAGCTCAATTTAATCTGAAAGTTGTAAGCTACAAGATATCGGTGCTAGGTGGGGAAATCCAGAGAAGTGAGATAATATCCTTAAGAGAATAAAAAATAGTCAATTGTCCAGCCATCATATCCACTTTATGAAATCCAACCAGCTTCTGACAACCTTACTACACTCAGAGTCTTCTAATTTCCTAACTCACCCAACTAATCATAACAGTGTGGGGAAAATTAGTTACTTTATTACTAGAAAATTAGGGCATTTTCAGAAGCACAACAGTTCTACCACATACGATATTAATGAAAATTCCTATATCGTGTTTTTCTAGCTATCTTGAAACAAACTGAAGAAGAAATTGATGAAAACACAAAGAGTAGATTGAAGAACATTGATGAGATTCCAGGTGCCTTGTGGCATATCTTTTCATCCAAAGATACAAACAAAATAAGGGAGTTTCTGCAAAAGGTATGCTTTCATTGAATGTGAAATTTCATGAAAAGTGGTGGGAAATGTGAAATTTAAATGTAATCATTAAACTATTGTATTATAGAAACCAGCTATTAGTAATGTCAGATGTTTAGGAAATTAAATGTATTTTGGGGTTGTCTAGACAGGACAGATTTACCTTAGTTCCTTTCTGATTTTAGAGATATAATGGATTCCAAAGGTAAATTACTTTTATCAGCTGAAACTGAGCAATTTAACTCTTAACTGTGGTGTTTGATACTAATAGAGTTTTAAAAATGTAATGTTTAATTAAAACAAGAAGACCTGCTGTATATAGAGTCAGGGTTTGATCGACGCACGACTGCGCAGGCGCATGGACATCAGTGAGTAAGATCGGTGGGAAGAATTCAAAAAGTAGACAGCTTTATAGAGGGGCATTGGAGTAGAGGGAGTCAGAGTAGGAGGGCTTAGGCTCAACAGGGCTTCAACGATAATGGGTCGAGGCAAGGTAAGTTAGGAATAGGAATAAGAATAAGACTAGGAATATGAAGTATGTCTGAACGGCCGTCCAGCCTCCCGGACGGCCACATATGCACCAGGCGCGTCGAGCTGCAGCTCCTTAGGGACTGGATGACGGAACGGGAGATGCAGCTTGATGACCTTCATCTGGTCAGGGAAAGTGAGGAGGTGATAGAGAGGAGTTACAGGCAAGTAGTCACACTGGGGCCTCAGTAGACAGATAAGTCAGAGCAGGGAAGGGCAAGAGTCAGATACTAGAGAGTACGCCTGTGGCCGTCCTCCTTAACAATAAGTACTTCTGTTTGAGTACTTCTGGTGGGGGAGTGACCTACCTGGGGGAAGCAATAGTGGCTGTGCCTCTGGCACAGAATCTAGCCTTGTGGCTCAAAAGGGTAGGGAAAGGAAGAGGATGGCAGCAGTAATAGGGGACTCTATAGTTAGGGGGTCAGACAGGCGAATCTGTGGATGCAGGAAAGAAACACGGATGGTAGTTTGCCTCCCAGGTACCAGAGTCCGGGATGCTTCTGATCGCACCCATGATATCCTGAAGTGGGAAGGTGAACAGCCAGAGGTCGTGGTACATATTGGTACTAACGGCATAGGTAGGAGAATGGAGGAGGTCCTGAAAAAAGACTACAAGGAGTTAGGAAGGAAGTTGAGAAGCAAGACCTCAAATGTAGTAATCTCAGGATTACTGCCTGTGCCACGCTGCAGTGAGTATAGGAATAGAGTGAAGTGGAGGATAAATACGTGGCTGAGGGATTGGAGCAGGGGGCAGGGATTCAGATATCTGGATCATTGGGACCTCTTCTGCGCCAGGCATAACCTGTACAGAAAGGACGGGTTGCACTTGAATCCGAGGGGGACCAATATACTGGCGGGGAGGTTTGCTGAGGCTATTGGGGAAGTTTAAACTAGAATTGCTGGGGGATGGGAACCAAACTGAAGAGATGGAGGAAGAGACGGATCACAAATTGAGAAAGCTTGTAGACCGTGTGAGAGGGAGGATAGGTAGGTGATAGAGAAGGGATACACTCAGACTGATGGTTTGAGATGTGTCTATTTTAATGCAAGGAGTATCATGAACAAATTGGATGAGCTTAGTGTGTGGATCGGTACAGAGCTATGATGTTGTAGCCATTACAGAGACTTGGATGGCTCAGGGGCAGGAATGGCTACTTAGAGTGCCAGGCTTGAGATGTTTCAGAAAGGCCAGGGAGGGAGGCAAAAGAGCTGGGGGTATGGCACTGCTGATCAGAGATAGTGTCATTACTGCAGAAAAGGAGGAAGTCATGGAGGGATTGTCTGCTGAGTCTCTGGTGGTTCATTTTGGTAGGTCAAATATGATGGCAGAATATAGTATTGATGGTGAGACTCTTGGTAGTGTGGAGGATCAGCGGGATCTTGGGTCCATGTCCATAGGACACTCAAAGCTGCTGCACAGGTTGACTGTGTGGTTAAAAAGGCATATGGTGAATTGGTCTTCATGAACTGTGGGATTGAGTTCAAGAGCTGAGAGATAATGTTACAGCTATATAGGACCCTGATCAGACCCCACTTGGAGAACTGTGCTCAGTCCTGGTCACCTCACTGCAGGAAGGATGTGGAAACTATAGAAAGGGTGCAGAGGAGATTTACAAGGATGTTGCCTGGTTTGGGGAGCATGCCTTACAAGATTAGGTTGAGTGAATTTTGCCTTTTCACCTTGCAGTGACAGAGGATGAGAAGTGACCTGATAGAGGTGTATAAGATGGTGAGAGGCATTGATCGAGTAGATAATCAGAGGCTTTTTCCCAGGGCTGAAGTGGCTAACACGAGAGGGCATAGTTTTAAGGTGCTTGGAAGTAGGTACAGAGGGGATGTCAGGAGTGCGTAGAATGGACTGCCGGCGACTGTGGTGGAGGCGGATGCAGTAGAGTCTTTTAAGAGATTCCTGGGTAGGTACATGGAGCTTAGAAAAATAGAGGACTGTGGGTAACCCTAGATAATTTCTAAAGTAAGTACATGTTACAGAGCATTGTGGGCCGAAGGGCCTGTATTGCGCTGTAGGTTTTCTATGTTTCTATATCCTCTGGGAATTTTATTTATTTTGAATTTGTGCTTGTTAAATAAATTCAATTTTTTGTTAAGTGGTGTTAAGATAGAGTGAACTTCTGACATTGGGCCAGGCTTAGAGAGAAAAAAAATCTCTTCATAATATAATAAGCTGTTTGATAGCCTAAGTTTATCAACGGTGATAAAAAGATTATTGTTTTACTTTTTCAAATAGGTTAATGAGGAATTGGGTCAGGAATCTTCTGAACATGATCCACTCCATGATCAAGTCTGTTACCTGGACAAGAAACTACGCCAGAGACTCTATAAAGAATGTGGAATACAGTGCAGGTCCATCTTGCAGTTCTTGGGTGATACACTCTTAATACCGGCTGGGACACTGCGTCAGGTAATTCAGGACATTCTCTGCCAGGAATTCAGGAGCCAAAGGGTATTGGTGGGTGGGTATTTTTTCTACTGGAATCAGGGCTGGGACCTTTATTGTTTGTAATATACAGTGGCATTGAAAAGTTTGGGCACTCAGGTCAAAATTTCTGTTACTGTGAGTAAAGTGAGTAGAAGATGAACTGATCTCCAAAAGTCAAAAAATAAAGATGAAACATTCTTTTCAACATTTTAAGCAAGATTAGTGTATTATTTTTGTTTTGCACAATTTTAGAGTGGGAAGAAAAAGGAAAGGAGCACCATGCAAAGCTTTGGACATCCCTAGAGATTTGAGCTCTCAGATAACTTTTTACCAAGGTCTCAGACCTCAATTAGCTTGTTGGGGCTATGGCTTGTTCACAGTCATCATTAGAAAAGGCCAGATGATGCAAATTTCAAAGCTTTATAAATACCCTGACTCCCCAAACCTTGTCCCAACAATCAGCAGCCTTGGGCTCCTCTAAGCAGCTGCCTAGCATTCTGAAAATTAAAATAAATGATGCCCACAAAGCAGGAAAAGGCTATAAGAAGATAGCAAAGTGTTCTCAGGTAGTCGTTTCCTCAGTTTGTAATGCAAATAAGAAATGATAGTTAACAGGGACGGTGAAGGTCAAGTTGAGGTCTGGAAGACCAAGAAAACTTTCCAAGAGAACCACTCAGAGGATTGCTAGAAAGGCAAATTAAAACCCATGTTGGACTGCAAAAGACCTTCAGGAAGGTTTAGCAGTGGTGTGCACTGGAGTGGTGGTGCACTGTTCTACTGTGCAGCGATACCTGCACAAATATGACCTTCATGGAAGAGTCATCAGAAGAAAACCTTTCCTGTATCCTCACCACAAATTTCAGCGTCAAAAGTTTACAAAGGAACATCTAAACAACTGGTGCATTTTGGAAATAAGTCCTGTGGATTGATGAAGTTAAAATAGAAATTTCTGGCCGCAGTGAGCAAAGGTATGTTTGGAGAAAAAAGGATGCAGAATTTCATGAAAAGAACACCTCTCCAACTGTTAAGAACAGCGGTGGATCGATTGTGCTTTGGGCTTGTGTTGCTGCCAATGGCATGGGTAACATTTCACTGGTAGAGGGAAGAATGAATTCAATTAAATACCAGCAAATTCTGGAAGCAAACATTACACCGTCTGTTAAAAAAACGGAAGATGAAAAGAGGATGGCTACTACAACAGGATAATGATCCTAAACACACCTCAAAATCCACAATGGACTACCTCAAGAAACGGAAGCTGAAGGTTTTGCCATGGCCCTCACAGTCCCCCAACCTAAACATCATCAAAAATCTGTGGATAGACCTCAAAAGAGTAGTGCATGCAAGACGGCCCAAGAATCTCTCAGAACTGGAAGCCTTTTGCAAGGAAGAATGGGCGAAAATCCCCCAAACAAGAATTGAAAGACTTAGTTGGGTCCAGAAAGCGTTTACAAGCTGTGATACTTGCCAAAAGGGGTGTTACTAAGTACTGACCATTCAGGGTGCCCAAACTTTTGCTTCGGGTCCTTTTTCTTTTTTGTTATTTTGAAACTGTAAAAGATAGAAATAAAAAAAGTAATCTTGCTTAAAATATTAAAGAAATGTGTCATCTTTTACTTTATGCCTTTTGGAAATCAGGCCATCTTTTACTCAGTTGTTCACAGTAACAGAAATTTTGACAAGGGGTGCCCAACCTTTTGCATGCCACTGTTTATAAATGGATGATAATGTAAGTAATGAGATTAGTAAGATTGAAATGATACAGAATTTGGTGGAGTCGTAGATAGTGAAGAAGTTTGCCTGTGGATAGTGGTACATAGATTGAATGGAAGATGGGCTAAGCAGTGACAGATGGATTTTAATCTACACGAGTGCAAGATAAAGTACTTTGGAAAGAGAAATTCTGGTAGGACCTTGGGATCATTGTTCCTGGAACTGCTGTGTTTATTGTTATGTCTTTGTGTGAATGAAGAGAAAGAAACCACGATATAGAATTTGACTACCTTTGGATGTAAGTTCATGGTTTGCTGAAAGTAGCCACATAGGTAGATAGGATAGTGAAGAAGGCTTCTGGTATCTTTGCCTTAATAAGCCAAGGCAGTAAATATAAGTTGGGTTGTTAAGTTGCAGCTGTACAAACAGGTTAGACTGCACTTGGAGTATTATGTTGAGTTCTGGTTGCCGTACTGCAAGAAATTGTGGTTATATAGTGGGCAGAAGAGATGCATATAACCTGAATGGAGGGCTATGGTAATAAGGGATAAGATAATAAGGGATTGAATACATTGGGTTCATTCTCACTAGAATGTAGAGGGCTTCTGAAGGGTGACCTTAGAGGTTCATAAAATTATGAGGGGAGTAGATAGGGCAGATGGTCTTTTCCCCAGGACATAGTCTAGAACTAGAAGGCACAAGATTAAGATTAAAGAGAATTTTAAAGGGGATCTGAACAATAAGATTTTTACAAAGAGAGTAGTGGTTATCTGGAATGAGTTGCCAGGAAAGGTGGTCAAGGAACATACAATGCCTAGTAGTTATTTAGATAGCTACCTGGACAGATCAAGTGACAAGGCCTAATTCAGGCAAGTGAACTTAGTATAGGTAGGCACTACTAGTTGGCACGTACAAGGTTACTGGAAGGGCCGTTTCTGTACAGCATGATTCTGTATCCTAGTTTCATATAAAGATGAAAGACAGCAGTTCCAAGCTTTATTTGTTGTTTAATTGTTGTTTCAACACACACAAAATGCTGGTGGAACTCAGCAGGCCAGGCAGCATATATAGGGAGAAGCACTGTCAACGTTTCGGGCTGAGACCCTTCTTCAGGACTAATTGAAAGGAAAGATAGTAAGAGATTTGAAAGTAGGAGGGGGAGGGGGAAATGTGAAATAATAAAAGACCAGAGGGGGTGGGATGAAGCTAAGAGCTGGAAAGGTGATTGGCGAAAGTGATACAGAGCTGGAGAAGGGAAAGGATCATGGGACCGGAGGCCTAGGGAGAAAGAAAGGGGGAGGGGAGCATCAGAGGGAGATGGAGAGCAGGCAGAGTGATGGGCAGAGAGAGAGAAAAAAACAACTAAATATGTCAGAGATGGGGTAAGAAGGGGAGGAGGGGCATTAACAGAAGTTAGAGAAGTCAGTGTTCATGCCATCAGGTTGGAGGCTACCCAGCCGGTATATAAGGTGTTGTTCCTCCAACCTGAGTGTGGCTTCCTTTCAGTTAGTCCTGACGAAGGATCTCGGCCTGAAACGTTGACAGTGCTTCTCCCTATAGATGCTGCCTGCCCTGCTGTATTCCACCAGCATTTTGTGTGTGTGTTGTTTGAATTTCCAGCATCTGCAGATTTCCTTGTGTTTGCTCTTTAATTGCTGTTGTCTGTTTCGAAAACCAGCACACAATGCATATCCCTAAATTCATTGTTTGAGGTGTTATTCTTAAAACTGATAATCAATGCCACACACAAAATGCTGGAGGAATAACAATGCACTAATAATCATTGCTTTAATTATTTTTCTATTAAAAAGTTACTTGATAAATTTACTTGATAAATTGTGTATACGTAATTACAGTACCTTGAAAAAGTATTCAGCCCTCAACCCTTTGCATTGAGTATTACAACCAGAGATTTTGGTCAATTTAACTGAGAATTTTTACTTGTGAATTGCATGTTCTTTTTTTCACAGCGGAGCCCAAAAACAGGAAAATTGTAAAACATGAAAAACTAAAAATTCAAAAACTGAAATGTTAGCAGCTCAAAACTATTCATGCTCCTTTGCTTAGTACTTAGTTGAACCACCTCTCACTGCTATTACAGCCAGTAGTCTTTTTGGGCAAGTCTCTATTAGCCTTGCACAATGTGATGGAGCAAGATTCACTCTTTTCTCCTTGCAAAATTGCTCAAGCTATATCAGGTTAGTTGGGGAGTGACAGTGGACAGCAATCTTGAGGGCTTGCCATAGATATTTGAATGATTTAAGGTCTGCGCCACTCAAGGACATCAATTTTCTTCATTTGAAGCCAATCCATGGTTGCTCTGGGTTTCAAAAGCAAACATGAGGAAATCTGCAGCTGCTGGAAATTCAAGCAACACACACAAAATGCTGGTGGAACACAGCAGGCCAGGCAGCATCTATAAGGAGAAGCACTGTCGATGTTTCGGGCCGAGACCCTTCGTCAGGACTAACTGAAAGGAAAGATAGTAAGAGATTTGAAAGTAGCAGGGGGAGGGGGAAATGTGAAATGATAGGAGAAGACCGGAGGGGGTGGGATAAAGCTGAGAGCCGAAAAGGTGATTGGCAAAAGGGATACAGAGCTAGAGAAGGGAAAGGATCATGGGATGGGAGGCCTAGGGAGAAAGAAAGGGGGAGGGAAGCACCAGAGGGAGATGGAGAACAGGCAGAGTGATTGGCAGAAAAAAAAGGAGGGGGAAAAAATTAAACATATCAGGGATGGGGTAAGAAGGGGAGGAGGGGTATTAACGGAAGTTAGAGGAGTCAACGTTCATGCCATCAGATTGGAGGCTATCCAGCCAGTATATAAGGTATTGTTCCTCCAACCTGAGTGTGGCTTCATCTTGACAATAGAGGAGGCTATGGATAGACATATCAGAATGGGAATGGGACGTGGAATTAAAATGTGTGGCCACTGGGAGATCCTGCTTTCTCTGGCGGACCAAGTGTAGGTGTTCAGTGAAATGGTCTCCCAGTCTTACACGGGTCTCACCAATATATAAAAGGCCACACCGGGAGCACCGGACGCAGTATACCACACCAGCCGAATCATAGGTGAAGTGTCGCCTCACCTGGAAGGACTGTCTGGGGCCCTGAATGGTGGTGAGGGAGGAAGTGTAAGGGCAGGTATAGCACTTGTTCCACTTACAAGGATAAGTGGCAGGAGGGAGATTGGTGGGAAGGGATGGGGGGGGGGGGGACGAGTGGACAAGGGAATCGCGTAGGGAGCAATCCCTGCGGAAAGCAGAAGAGGGGGGAGGGAAAGATGTTCTATGTTCTCCATCAACCTTTGGTGCTCCCCTCCTCCTTTCTTTCTTCCTAGGCCTCCCGTCCCATGATCCTTTCCTTTCTCCAGCTCTGTATCCCTTTTGCCAATCACCTTTCTGGCTCTCAGCTTCACCCCACCCCTTCCGGTCTTCTCCTATCATTTCGCATTTTCCCCCTCCCCCTGCTACTTTCAAATCTCTTACTATCTTTCCTTTCAGTTATTCCTGACAAAGGGTCTCGGCCCGCAACGTCGATAGTGTTGCTCTGGGTTGCTGTCCTGCTGAAAAATGAACTTCGTTCCCATTTTAAGCTTTCTGGCGGGGCTATCAGGTTTTTATCCAGGATCCTTCAGTATTTAGCAGCATTCATCTTCTCATCAATCCTGACCAGATTTCCAGTTCCTGCTGCTGAAAAGCATCCCTATGGCATGATGCTACCTCCACGATACTTACAGTAGGGACAGTGTTAGCTGGCTGATGTGCCACACATACCAGTTAGTGTTGAGGCCAAAAGGTTCCACTATAGTCTCATCTGACCACAAGACCTTCTTCCACTCTTTACATTATCTTCTAAGTGACATTTTGCCAAGGGTTTACGGACAAGAATATGCTTTTTTTAAGCCAGGACTTTTTCCATGCTACTCTTCCATAAATACCTTTATTGTGCAAGGCCTTAGAGATAGTGAAGCCAAGAACTTCATCTCCATTTGCAGTCACTAACTTCTGCACTGACTGTTAGCATCACCTTAGCCCAGGCATGGGCAAACTACGGCCCGCGGGCCTTATGCGGCCCGTTAAGCTTTTTAATCGGGCCCGCAGAACTTGATGAAATTATATTAATAAACCTTGTTAACGTTTTCTCCCCGCAATTCTGGCGTTTTCCCAATAGATGACGCACTCTATATACATTGACCTTTGTTGAGGTGCAGCGTATTACTCCACATTTGCGCTTTACTTTGTGACCTTGTGGCGACCCACTTCCTGGCACATCCGAACCGGCTCACAATTAGCCAGTGTTCCGGCTAAGAGAGATAGCCTGTGGGGGTTTGCGAGCACAGAGCTCCGCATACCGGCGCGCTCTCCCTGCTTTGTCATTGTGCGGGTCGTTGTTGAGTTTTGGCACAGGGGACAATTGAATAAGAAGGAGCAGGACAAGTAGACCTGCATCTCCTACCGTTTTTGAAATAAAGACAGTCAGGAGGAGAGTGATGATGATAATATCTTGAAGGATAACAGAATTTTCAGTGTTTTAAAAGTCATTTCAATAAATAGCTAAATATCATGGGACTTCAAAGACAGATATTTTGTTGTAATGCACTTGTTCATTTTCAATTGAAATTAAAGCACGTTTTCTACATATCCCATGATATTTTATTTTCTCTTATGAGATGTATTACCAAAACATTCCGTCCATCTGCTCCTGGTCCTGCCCCCCTGTCAAATTTTAGAACCCTTTGTGGCCCTCAAGTCAAAAAGTTTGCCCACCCCTGCCTTAGCCTCTCTTACAAGAGCAATTCTTCTCTGGCAACTAAGTTTAAGGGGCAACCTGACCTAGGCAGTGCGGCTGCAGTTTCATTTCTCTCCCACTTTTTCATGATGGACTTCAATGAGCTCTGAGTTATGTTCAGTGCCTTTGAGATGGTCTTGTACCCTTCCCCAGATTTGTGCTTCTCTATTATCGTTTCCCTGACTTGTCTTGAATGCTCTTTTGTCTTCATTTTGGTTTGGTCTGTTGAAAATCTGTTGGACCTTAGAGAGGGGTATTTATTCTTATGAATTCATTTAATACAGGTAATCCTCCAATTTTCAACATCAAGTACTGATGAATAAGTATTTGAATAAATGCTTAATATGATGAATAAATACTGACTAATAAATAAGGTAATATATTGCTCTTGAGGAAAGTTAACATAGTAATTACAAAGTGGATGAATACTTTTTCAGCCTATTTTGGTTTTAAATCTTTAGTAAATTATTGACTGGTTTTAGATTTCTTTGTTTTGAAACTATGCACAATAATTAGTAGATTTGCTCAATAATGCTACGTGAATACATTTTAAATTTAGAAAATGAAACAGTAAAATGTGAAAATAGTTGTGGGGATAAACACTTTTTCAAGGTACTGTATGTATGGTAGATTCATTGAAAAGTGGTCTGTTTACTGCCTTACAGATGCAGAGTATTTATAGTTGCATTCAAGTTTCTGAAGACTTTGTGTCACCTGAACATATACAACACGCTTTTCATCTGACACATGAGCTAAGACACCAGTCAAGAGATGAGATAAACTATGAGGATAAACTACAGGTATGAACTATTTTGAATGCTTTATTAGCCTGTTCCAATGAATGCTTTTTAGAAAAAATGGAATTATGGCATTCAAATCCACAGTTCATTAAAAGTGGCATCACAGTTAAATATGGCCATAAAGAGAGCCTTTGGTACATTGGCTTTCATAAATCAGAGTATTGAGTTCAGGGTTTGGAATGTTATGTTGAAGTTGTATAAAATGTCAGTGAGGCTAAATTTGCAGTATTGTGCACAGTTCTGGTCACCTGAAGTACCTACAGGAAAGATCAGAAAGATTGAAAAAGTACAGAAAAAATTTACAAGGATTTTGCCAGGACATTTTTGGGCCCTTATCTTAGAAAGGATGTACAAACGTATTATTATCATTGGAGAGATTTCAGAGAAGGTTCATGAGGATGATTCTGGGATTGAAGGGTTTAACATATGAGGTGAGTTTGGCAGCTTTGGGCCTATACTCACTAGAATTTAGAAAAATGTGTGGGGATCTCATTGAAATGTACCAAATGTTGAAAGGACTAGATAAGGTGGATGTGGAGAGGATGCTTTCTCTGGTGGGGGTATCCAGAACTAGAGGACACAGCCTCAAATTCAGTGGCAACTTTTTAAAACTGAAGTAAGGAGGAATTTTTTTAAAAAGTGGCGAATCTGTCGAATCACCACTGTGGTGGAGGCCAAGTCCGTGGGCATATTTAACACGGAAGTTGGTAGATTCTTAATTGGTTGGGGCATCAAAGGACATGGTGAGAGGGCAGGTGTATGGGTTGAATGGAATCTGGGATTAGCCATGATGAAATGTCGGAGTGGACTCAATAGGCTGAATGGCCTAGTTCTGCTCCTTTGTCTTATGGTCTTCAGGATTTGAGGACCTGAGTTATAAGAAGATGTTGAGTAGCTTAGGACTTTATTCCCTAGACTGTAGGAGAATGAGAGGAGATTTGGTAGAGATATACAAAATGATGAGGGGTATAGATAAGGTAGGCATTTTCCACTGAGGGTGAGTGAGACTAGAACTAGAGGTCTCTTCACTCAGAGGGTAGTGAGAATGTGGAACGAGCTGCCAGTGGAAGTGATGGATACAGGTTCGATTTTAACACTTAAGGGAAGTTTGGGTAAGTACATGGATGGTAGGGGAAATGGAGAGTTCACTGACCAGCCGTCCTGTAGATGCACATTTCATGCAGTTCAGGTAATTCCACTTCATTTATGGGAGTGCTGAAAGCTATTGCATAAAATTTGCCCAGTCTAGTAGCACTGACCTCTGATAAGCTACCCATTTAATCCTATTCCCCTCTTCTTTTCATCTGTTTTTCCCTTCCATAACTTCCATTATTTTTTAACATTGCCACCCATTTCAAATTCTACCAATTTACTGTATATGTAAATAGGAAGACATGAGAAAAATATTCCTGAATCTTCTGTAGTTCTTAGCCAATCATTGTATCTTCTGGTTAGCGACCTTTCTGCTTTTCGACAGCTTTCTGTATTTTAGCAAAACCATTAATGACTTAAATATATATTTCTATTAAATCTGCAATTGGTCTTCATTCTAAGATCAGTTAGAGATTCTTGACCTAATTGAATTAATTCCACTAATTAATTAAATCCCCGTAGATCACCTCTAAGATCTTAACATTCTTACATAAGAATGGTGACCAAAATTATCTATTATACTTTGGATGATTTCTATTAACTACAGGCAGTCCCCGAGTTACGGATGTCCGACTTGCGAACAGAGGAAGGAGAATGCCGTCCGCCATTTTAAGTCGGATCGTGACGCCATCCGCCATTTTAAGTTGTTGCCATTGACACTGTGTTGATTGTCTAACTTTGTATTTGGCTTAAATTTTTCTTAGTAAGATTCACCCTGGTTCCTGCCCCCCCCCCCCCCCCCCCCATTCTGGTCTGCTGGTGGCGCAGTGAGATCAGCGCCGGGTTGGAGAATGGAGTTTCCCGAGTTCGATCCAGTGATAGACTGCTCCCGTGCCGGGTTGATGTTGATCCGGTGACTCCCGTACCATCCGTGCTGTGTTGATATCGAGCTCGCAACTCGACCTTGTAAAAAAAACACTGCCACCTCCAGTTTTAATTCCCACGTGGGGTATTGTAGATGATCAAGTACCCAAACCCAGCACAGTCCCCACTTGTCCCATTTGGCCTGTCTCAATGCGGTGGTCCTTACGACCCAGCGGACCTCGGGAGCCAGCAAAGCTGGGGACCCGCCACCTGCAGTGTTTCTGTTCCATTGACGGGAAGTGTTCACGATTGAAAATAAAGTGGAAATAATAAAGCATTTGGAAAGAGGTGAAATGCCATCGGTCATTGGAAAAGCATTAGGCTACGATCGGTCAACGATGGGAACAATTTTAAAGGATAACGGATAAAGTGAGAATAATGGAGCATGTGAAAGGTGCTGCCCTATTGAAAGTTACAATTATTACTAAGTAACGCAGTGGTTTAATTATTGGAATACATATGTTTCTTAAGTTTTATATGCATAGAAAGGTAAAATATATACTAAGACAAACGTTTGACTAACTGATGCTAAATAATACTGGATGTACTTGTTCCGACTTCCGTACAAATCCGACTTAAAGACAGTCTCAAGAATGGAACTCGTACATAACCCAGGGACTGCCTGTATATAAAAAAAATCATCATTTTGTTGTTTTTATACTTTATTGATAAAACTAAAGATCCCATTTGTCTTAACAGAGTACTAATCTTGTTTTATCCATTTCAAAAATCAGTGTCTGTATGTGTTTCTACTAATGCATTTCCTTTTAAATTTTTCATTTTTTTTATTACCTTTCCTCATTCTTTGAACAAAATGGATCACTTCTCAGTATGAAGTTTCAACTCCCCACATGTACTCCATAAACTTTAGAACTCTTATTACTTACCTGTTTGTTACTGGAGAAATTAAGCAGAACAGTCACTTGGACCTAATGGCCAGTATTCTTATGTTCCAAAATGAAAGTTCAAGTAAAAGTGGGTACATTGACCATCAAGAACTCTTTAGACTGTGAAATAGCCAAGAAGAATTGGTGGAGATGGAAGTGCAAGCAGGGTATCATAGATGGAGTGGCTTCTTTGGAATTCTGAATGGGTGGGGAAATATGTCTAGTGGTGGCAACACTTTGAAAGTGAAGTGAATTACAGGATGTGGATACTGATCAGGTGGAAGGTAAGGGTAGGGGGACGCCAAGGTAAGGACTATAGGAAATGAAGCAAGGAATGTGAGAGCCATAAGTTTTGGTGGAAAGGAAACAATAGGAGAAACATTTTGGAGGCAGTGGTATCGAAGATGTATCAGAATGGATAAACTGGGAGAAGAATGGTTACCTTTGAGAAAGCCACTGGGGTCCTTGGGCTTCTGTTGGATATTGTTTGCTAATCTATTCCATGCAATAGAGATTGAGAGAAGAAGGGAAGGGAAGGTGTGAAATGTATCCAGCGAAAAAGGTAAATATTTAATTTGTGCATGAGGCAAGACAATCATATCAATCCTTCAACACACAAAATGCTGGTGGAACACAGCAGGCCAGGCAGCATCTATAGGAGGAAGCACTGTCGATGTTTCAGGCCAAGACCCTTCATCTTTGAAAAATGCAAAGGGCCCTTAGGCCATCTT
Source organism: Hypanus sabinus (assembly GCF_030144855.1). Taxonomy (NCBI): domain Eukaryota; kingdom Metazoa; phylum Chordata; class Chondrichthyes; order Myliobatiformes; family Dasyatidae; genus Hypanus; species Hypanus sabinus. The sequence continues at coordinate 27,254,710 of NC_082727.1, forward strand.
GATGTGAGATAAAGATGTAGAGGGATTGAACATCCAAAGTGAAACTTAGCTGGATAGCACCAAGATCCTCACTTGTCTATCAGTGAAACCATCAGAGGAGTTACTGATAGACATGGAGAGAAACTGGACCATGGGAAAAAGAATAAAGGCAAGGGGGTGTGTGAGACAGGGATAGACTGAAATATTGAATGTCTTTGTTTATTTTGCAATGGTAACTAGAGCTTTCAGTTGCTTGCCATTTTAATTCACCCTCTCATTCTCTCTCTGATCTTGCCATCTTTGGTTGTTCGCACTGTTCTGACATGAGAGGATATTTCCTATAGTGGGAGATTGTAGGACCAGAGGTCACATCCTCAGAATAGACTGATGTCCATTTTAAACAGATGAGGAATTTCTTTATCCAGAGCGTGGTGAATCTATGGAATTTGTTGCCACATGCAGTTGTGGAAGCCAAGTCATTGAATTTATTTAAGGTGGAGGTTGATAGGATCTTGATTAGTCAGGCCATGAAAGGTTACAGGGAGAAGGCAGGAGAATGGGGTTGACAGGGAAAATGGGTCAGCCATGATGAAATGGTAGAACAGCCTCAATGAGCCAAATGACCTAATTCCACTCCTATGTCTCATGGTCTTAAAAGACAAACACAGCTCTGAGACCCAACCAATCCACCCTTCTGACCGGCACATTACTTCCCTCAGGACGACTTTAAATTCAACATTTTCAGATATGTAGCCTTTCCAGTTTACGTCAGGACTGGCTGTGACTTCAATTATTAACTGTATTTCTCTTTCTGCGTTGCCTGACATGGCCAGCTTTTCTGGCCTCTGTTGTTTTTATTTTGGATCTACAATGTTTTCTGTTTGGCATGTCCATTTTGTAACTCTCATTTCCAGTTGTGATTTTTTTCCTCGTCATTCTCTGCTTCTATTTGTCTCCTTTTTGCATCTCAAGGCAGATACCTGTAGTTAATCAACTTTCAGCTATCATCTTCACAACTTGTCAAAGTTCAAGTAAATTTATTATTGAAGTATGTATGTTCAGTGGCCACTTTGTTAGGTGCAGGATTGGAACCCAGTATGGTCTACTGCTTCTGTAACCCTGTCCACTTCAGGTTTCGACGTGTTGTGCATTCAGAGTTGCTAGTCTGCACACCACTGTTGTAAAGCATGGTTAATTAAGTTACTGTCACCTTCCTTTCAGTTTTAACTAGTATGGCTATTCTATCTCATTAAAAAAGTGTTTTGCCCACAGAACTGGATTTATTTTTTGTTTTTCAAATAATTCCCTGTTAACTTCAGAGAATTGTGAGTGAAAATCCAAGGAGATCAACAGTTTTTGAAATACTCGACTAATGCTCAAACTCTGGCACAATCATTCCACAGTCAATATGACAGATCGCATTTCTTCTGCATTCTGATGTTTAGTCTGAACAACTGAACCTTTTGACTATGTCTACATACTTCTATGCCACATGATTGATTGCTATTTGCGTTAATGAAAAGGTGTACAAGTGTACCTAATGAAGTGACACTGAGTGTATACTATCTTTAGATTCATTTTCTTGAAGGCAATTACAGAAAAAATAAATACAATAGACTTTTACATAAAGCTATACATAAACAAAACTAACAATGTGCAGAAGAAGACAAAGTGCAGGGGAACAAATAATACTGAAATCATGTTGTAAAGAGTCCTTGAAAGTGAGTCTGTAGGTTGTGGAACCAGTTCAGAGTAGCTGTGATTGAAGTTATCCATGCTGGTTCAGGCGTCGGATGGTTGAAGGATAATAATTGCTTCTGAACCTGGTTATGTGCACCTTCTGCCCGATGGTAGAATGTACTGTGATGGACTGGATGGTATCCACCACTTTCTGTAGACTTTCCATTCCTGGGCATTGGTGTTTCCATATAAGGCCCTGATACAACCAGTTAGGATACTCTCCACTTTTCACATAGAAGTTTGTCAAAGGTTTTGATGACATGCTGAATCTATACAAAATTCAAAGAAAGTAGAGGCACTGTCCTGACTTCTTTGTGATGACACTTGTGATTCCCTGCATATGTTAACGCCAAGGAATTTAAAACTACTGACCCTCTCCACCTCCGTTCACCTAATAATGACTGGCTGATGGGCCTCCAGCTGCTTCCTCTTGTAATTGTTAATCATCCCTTTGGTTTTTCTGATGTTGAGTGAGAGTCATTTAGGGTTTCAGTTTTCACTCCAACCTGTTGAGTATTTTTAGTATTTCCTGTTTTATTTCAGATTTCCAACACCTGCAAGTATTTGCCTTTTTTTAAGATACAGAAACGTTTACTGATAAGGCACAGCTAAGAGGAAAAGTAATCTTTGAGGACCAAAGAGATATCACCAGGTGAAGTATGTGAGAAAGAAAGTAACAAATAGTGCAAAATGTGAGGAAATTTATGGTCAATTGCGTTGAAATTGTTGACAAATCAGGAGAGACAGGAACACAGTAAAGGGCAAGGAAAGACCATTAATTTAAACTGCATTTATATCAAGAGGCATAATAGATAATGCTGGTGAACTCAGGGTGTGGATTGGCTCTGGTGACTGTGATATAGGCATGACAGAAACATGGCTGAAGGAAGGGCAGGACTAGCAGTTCAGCGTCCCAGAATACAGATGTGACAGAGGTGCAGAAGAGAAGAGAGAGCCGTTTTCTTAGTGAAAGAGGACATAACTTTGGTCATTGGAGAGGATAATCTTGTAGGATCATTCATTGAGGTCATATAGGTAAAATTTAAAGAATACTTCATTTTTTTTTACTGTGGAGAGAATGATGGAAGCTAGGGAACTGAGTGTTGATGTCTTTGACTGCATACAGAATATCAGCAAGGAGGTAATGGCAGTCTTAAGGTGCATTAAGATGCATAGATCCCCAGAGCCTGACCTGATGCATTTTTTGAACTTTTTGGAAAAGCTAGAGAAGAAATTGCAGAGGCCTTTGTAGAGACTTTTGCTTCATATCTGGCCACAAGTGAGATTTCAGAGGAATAAAGAGTGACTAATTGTGGTACCATTATTTAAAGAAGGGCAGCAAAAACAAGCCAGCAAACTGCAGGCCAGTGAGTCTGATATTGTTGATGGGTAAATTGCTGGAGGGAACTCTGAGTGACAGCATCTAATAACATTTGGAGAGAGGAAGTTTGATTCAGGACAGTCTTTATGGCTTTGTGTTTGGGAATTCGTGTCTGATAGTTGCAGAGATAACCAAAAGGGTGAATGAGGGTAGGCCAGTGGATGCTGTCTATCTAGAGACTTTAGAAGGCCTTTGACCTAGTCCCTCATGTCAAGATAGTTAGATTGCATGGGATCCAGGGTGAAAAAACAGACTAGATTCATAATTGGCTCAGAGCAAGGAAGCAGAGTGTGATGGTCGAGGGTTGTTGCTGGGATCATTGTTTGTTATTATAAATTATTTCAAAACTCTTTCCAGCTGAACTGCCATTTGGTTATTTTAGTCATAGGATTGTACTGTACTGATTTAGCCTTTTTGGTCCACTGGATCTGTGCTGATCATCAAGTACCTATTTACACCAATCTTACACTAATTCCATTTTATTATGTCCATATTCTCATTTTCTCCTTTCCATCCAACCCCCAACATCACTATCACCTCCCTCAGATTTGCTTCTGTACACTATACAGTATCTACAGTTGAAGCAATTTACAACTGCCAGTTCACCTACCAACCCCATGTTTTAGGGCAGTGGTGGAAACCAGCACACCTGCCACTCCACCCTGATTATACCCCACATAACTTTAACCACTCTGCTCCAGGAAAAATCAATCATGGCTCCCCAGACTCTTATAACTGAAACACTGCCCGTCAGGCAACATCCTGAATTGTGATGACCAGAACTGCATAGCTTACCCCAGCTAAGGTCTGACTAGTGTTTTAAAAAGTTGAAGTGTAGCCACTCTGCATATGTACCCACATGATCATAGGGAAACTGTGCAAACACCTAACAGATGCACAAAAGGTCAGGATTGAAGCTAGTTACAGGAGGTGAGGTAGCAGTTCCACTGTGCCCTCCTGTTGTGATGGAATACTGGACTTGAACTAAATCTCTGTTTCTTAAACAATTGAGATTAATAGATTAATCTCTTGGAATTTTTTTTCTCACTCCATCTAAAGTTTAAAAGCTTTTCTACCTTTCCCTCCCTCCCAATGTAGCATTAACAGAAGTGAATAGAGTTTACTCTGCAGACAGATGTAGAGCTTTGATTTAAAAGTTTTGGACTCAGGCCTCTGCTGATTTGGCAGTCTGACCCTTTGCACTTCACTTCAGCAACTCTTCTGGTCTATTTCCCAGTCAGTTGTACACCATTCATTAAAATGTTCATGCTGGGAATATTTACTACATAATGAATATTAAAAAAAACTATATTGTATTGATATTCGTGGGGCCTCCCTTCATACAAATTGCTCTCTTATATCACAAGATTGGCTACCCTTTGAACTGGCAGTTTAAAAAGCCGATGTTAAGCTCTGTGGTGTTGTGAGGTTTTAAGTGACCATTACATAAATACACAGCATTTTTCTTTTTATGTCTTATGTTGTTTGAAGTTCAAGTTTAATTGTCATTCAATCATACATGTATACCCATGAATACAGCCAAATAAAACAGCGTTATTCTGGGGCCAAGGAACAAACACAGTACCAACAGTCAACACTGCCCAAGGCACACATGGCACAAATAAGATAGCAGTTAAAAATGTCATACAAAAAATGTAGTCCAAATCCCTGATTCCATAAATGTTGCAAAGGTCTGCAGTGAAACACAATACATCTTGTCTTCTGTCGAGTGATCACTGGAGTGAGCGCCAACTCCAGCCTGTGTGCCACGCTACACTGCCTCTGGCATGCTGTTGAGGTGCTTCAATCCCGATGGCTGCAAGCAGGCGACACTGTGGCCTCAGGCTTAGTCCTTGCTGTAATCCAGGCCATGCAGCTCCTCTTCCATTCGCCAATAAACCAGTGTATTACACACTACAAATGTCTAACAGAGTCTTGCAATCACAATGAAAGCACCTAAGGCGATCACTCGCTGTTAGACTGTACACCTGCATCAACTTTGACACTTCCCTGATGCAGGCAGCAACATAATCCACCAAGTCCAACTCTTTCAGTTTTTCTGCCAACAAGCTACTCGCTGTGCCAGGAGACCTGCAGTACTTCAAGTTCTTAGTGTCCAGCAGGGTCTCGTGCTCATTAAAAAAAGAGTTTAAAAAAGACAGTTGCATCTTTCGTAGGCTCCTTAGAAGCTGCTACATTTGAGCACACCACCATCTTCCCGGAAGTCTTCATCTAGTATGTCAATTCCTAGTCATTTCCTGGCTTGAAATTTAAGTTTTTCTTTATATTTTTCTTCCAAATATCCGGACCTGACTTGCACTACCTTACTTTCCCTTTTCTATTTTCTAATTATGTTTTATAATTTAAATTTTTATTATATTTAATTCAATTTGTACTTCAGGAAGCACGAAGCACAGAATCAAATATCGCTGTGATGATTGTACGCTCTAGTATCAATTGTTTGGTGACAATAAAGTAAAGTAATATTATATCTTTATGTTTGAAAATTATTATTAAGCTGAACTGCTGGCTGAGTACCAGGATTAAATGAATCAGCAGTTTCCATTATTTGAAAGGAACAGGAATATAACCAGGAAATGGGATGTATCATTTCACAGTGAAAATTACAATCTAGGTTAGTGGAATGCTGAGGCAACACACTCCATTTTCAATTTAAGGGATTATCCTTTGAGCTTCTCACCATTTCTTCCTCAGTTGACTAGATTTCTTTGGTTGTTGTCCAGAGAACTTGAATTGATTTCTGTCAGAATCTATTGGTGGAAAAAAAGTCAGTTGTGGAATTTCTGAATGTTGTGCACAGAGAAGATCATTCACCCCTGTTACACTGTGGCATCTTAAGTTTGAAACGAGTTTTGTCAGCTCAGTTATACAGTCTACTCAGTCAATCATTTAGCAAAAAACAGACCATTCCACCCATCATGTGCAAAGCCGCCTATGCTTAGGCATTTTAAGTAGTCCTTTAGATATTTCAATGCTGTCAGTGAGTGACTGCTTCCCCCATACTCTCCAGCTGTGCAATTCAAGTACTTGCCACTCTTTGGTTGAAAATAAGTCCCCCTCCGATCCCCTCTAAGTCCCTTGTCCTTACCCTAAATTTATGTCCTCTGATTTTATCTATCTGTGATATGGGTAAACGTTTAGCTGCCAGTCTACTCCGTTTATACCCCACTTAACTTTAACGACTCTGCTCCAGGCTTCTTTCAATCCTGTGCAGTAGCCCTCCATACCAGACAGTGATGCAGCCTGTTAGAATGCTCTCCACGGTACAACTATAGAAGTTTTTGAGTGTATTTTTTTGATGTGCCAAATCTCTTCAAACTCCAAATAAAGTATAGCCGCTAACACACAATACTCTGCAGATGCTGGGGTCAAAGAAACACGCACAACACGCTGGATAGCAGGTCAGGCAGCATCCGTGGAAGCAAACAGTCAACGTTTCGAGCTGAGATCCTTCATTAGGTCCCTTCGTCAGTATAGCTGCTGTCTTGCCTGATTCTGATTATGCTATAACCACATTATCTACCTCTGGTGCCACCTTCAATCCTTCAAGGATCTTTGGTACACCAAGATCCTTCAGTTCCTCAATCCTCCTTAAGACCCTAACATTCACCATGTATTACACTCGGCCCTCTTTATCCGCGGTGGTTTGGTTCCAAGACCCCCCGCAAATACCAAAAATCACGGATGGTCAAGTCCCTTATTTAACCTGATTCAGTGCGGTGGTTTTTAGGACCCAGCGGAACCACGGACTTTATTTAACATGTCCAGAGCAGTGGGCATTAGGACCAGGCGTAGTTCTGAATCCGTGATGTTTCTGTTCACGAAATAATCACAATCACGATTGAAAATAAGATGGAAGTAATAAAGCAATCGGAAAGAGGTGAAATGCCATCAGTCATTGGAAAAGTGTTAGGCTACAGTCGGTCAATGATCGGAACAATTTTAATGGAGCATGTGAAAGGCCCTGCCCCGATGAAAGCTACAATTATTACTAAGCAACGCAGTGGTTTAATTTTTGGGTTTTTGATCCTCCACATCAAGCCGGGACGGTGGAGAGCGCACTCGATAGCGATCTGTCACTAGATCGAACTGGGGAACTTCCCGAGCCCGGCGCTGAATCATACGTTCTTAAGTGTTTTATATACATAGAAAGGTAAAATATATACTATATACAAATGCGAATGTTTGACTAACTGACGCTAAATAATATGGGATGTACCTGTTCCGACTTACTTAGTAAGAACTATCAGTTTTTTAAAAATCTTGATCCACGATAACCCACGCACATCCTCCCGTATACTTTAAATCATCTCTAGATTACTTATAACAGCTAATAGAATGCAAATGCTATGTAAAATAGTTGTTATACTGCATTGTTTAGGGAATAATGAGAAGAAAAAAAGTCTGTACATGTTCGAACAACAAGTGCTGAAAGAGCACTTCCGGGTTTTCGCGATTCGCGGTTGTTTGCATTCGTGGATGCGGAATTTGCGGATAAGGAGGGCTGACTGTACTTCCAAAATGCATCATCTCCCTTCTGTTTGGATTACACTCCCATCTACCATTTTTCAACTCATCTGACCAACACCTTAGTAAAATGCCACTAGCTTAGGTGAGAATCTTGGTCAGCATGGAGCAGGTAGATTTATTTTGTTTAATTATCATTCAACCATACATGAATATCCATGATTACGGGCAAACCAAATAGCATTCCTTCAGGGCCACGATGCAAAATACAATACCAATAGTCCTGCACAGCACAAGACACATATAGCACATTTAAGGTAGCAAGTAAACATGCATTGACACAGGAAGTATATATAGCCCAAGTCCCAGAGTGATATGTCCTGTAAATTGATTAGGCATGAGTGTTATTGGCAAGAACAAGCAGTTCTTAACCATCTGTAGACGAACATACACACGCGTGCACACAATGCAGCTTGTCTTCCACTGAGCAAACATTGGAGAGCAGCACTGACAGGAGACCCCCAACCCAGCATGGACACCTTGCTACACTGCCTCCAGCATCTCTATTCCTAGACTACTGCAACAGGCAAGTCCATGGTCTGAGACCTAGTCTGTGTTGCATCTGAGACCACAGAGCTCCCCTGCCATCATTCTCACCAATAAACAAGGGAAATGGACTAACAGGATTTTATATTCCAGATGTCCAACAGGGTCTTGCAATTGCAAGAGAAATGTCTAAGGCAATCGCTCAGTTGGACTGAAGGATCTGTTTTTTTTATGCTGTAAGACTCTGACATTGGTAATACCTTGTCATCTAAGACTACCCTCCTGACTATCAAAAAGTCCACTGATCTTCATGTCAGCTTAAAAACTACTGAATCATTGAACTACATTGTTTGCTTCCTTTATGAATGCTGATGAAGAATATTCATTTATGACCTTTGCTACTGTATATTTCCCGGCCCCACACACAGATTGTCCCTGTTGACCACAATGGGCACTACTCTTTCACTGGTGGTTTTTTTGCCCTTCATTTACATATAAAACACTTACGGATTTAACTGAATCCTACTTCCTAGTGGTATTTTGTGATCTCTCTTTGCTTTCCTAGCTCTTTTGAAGGGACACCTGCACTTTGTATACTCTTGACAGGCCTTTGCCTTCTTTTGTTTCTCCATATCTGCCATATGCATCCTTTTTCTATTTACCCAACCCTTGATATCCTATGTTGTTGAGAGTTCCTTGGACACGTTACCTTTCTCTCACTATTACGTGAACATGTTGGTCATAAACTCTCACTGCTTCTTCTAAAAGTGCTTCCTGTTGTGCAAATAGATTCTTATAATCTACCTTTGTTAGTCCCTGTCTCATCTTGAGAGTATGTTTGTGGTCTTCTGGTGCTTTTGCATATCCATTTCAAAGTTCAATGTGCTGAGCATTCAGAGATGTTCTGCACACCATGACCAGTATTTGAGTTACTGTTGCCTTCCTGTCAGTTTGAACCAGTCTGGCTATTCTCTGACCTCTCTCATGAAAAGGCGTTTTCTCCCTCAGAACTGCTACTCACTGGATGGTTTTGTCTTTTGCATCATTCTCCGTAAACTCCAGAGACTGTTATGTGTGAAAACCCCAGAAGATCACCAGTTTCTGAGATACTCAAACCGCCCCATCTGGCACCAAAAATCAATCCACAGTCAAAGTTACTTGGATCACATTTCTTTCCCAATTCTAATGTTTGATCTGAATAACAACTAAACTTTTTGACCATGTCTGCATGTTTTTATGCTTTGAGTTCCTGCCACATGATTAGCTGATTAGATATTACATTAACAAGCGAGCATATCTAATAAAGTGGCCACTGAATGTATATAGATTTATGGCCACTACCTCCAAAATGCTCCCCGATGTTACTTCCTCCATGTGGCTAGCTACATTCCCCAATGGAGCAAACACAATGTTCCTACCTATTTTCTATGATGTACACTAAATGATAGCCGGTATTTATTGTTTGAGTTGTTTTGCTAATTGTTCTGTCTCAATTTTTTCTTGCAGATAAAAAATGTAATTTACCATTCTGTTAAAGATGCTGTGGGAATTCTGAGACTGCAGGAAGAAAAGGCGCATCAGAAAGTTTAATATTTTCTGAGTAATGTGACTTTGTCACCTTTGTTCAAAACTGAACATCTACAGTGCCAAGAAAAGTTTTGCCATAGTGGCTGAAATAATTATTGGCCAATATATCAAAATTAGTACAGGAAAAAATAAATGTAGCTACAACGGTCTGTGGGATAATAGCACTGTGTTCCATGTACTATATTGTACATTTGAAAATGACACATTGTATTTATTTTTAAAAATTTGTTACAGAACTTTATGCTGTGTTATAGATCTAATGTAAATGTGATTTGTACAGTTTAGTTTGCAAAAACTGATATTTTTCACTACATAGAGACAGTTACTGTGAAAAGGTGGGTGCAATTTACCAGCAATGCCTATTTTCTAATCACTGAATCGCACAGTCATCCTAAAAGTCCTGCCTAAAGAAATATACTTCGAAGTTCCTTATTGTATGGAAAATGACTGGATGGATATTCTATATACATTAGCTTTTAATTAAGTGTTCATTGTAACATTTAAACATCTTACAGCATTGTAATTTATTCAAACTGACATTCTGTTTTATATTAGTTATTGTGAACTTTTGCAAGCAAAATGACTTTTAAGAAGAGAAAGTAGTTATTCTATGTAAATGCATACATATATATTATACATCAATAATGTATTTTTTTAAAGCATAGCTTGCTTCAGTTTGTTAAACTACAAGTGTCACATGCTTTATACATTAAAATTCAAAAGGGTTTTACATTTTGCAATAAAATTGATTCATCTGTTATCCAAAAATAGCCATTTTGTGTAAACCAGTATATTTGTGTTCAAATGTCGGGCCTAGTGGTTTTTTGGAAAATATTTTATACGTATTTCATTTTTCTCAATATGTCAGCTGTGGCTGAGTAGGTAGCATTCCATCCTCTGAAACTGAGTCAAGTTCCACTCCAGGCACTAGAGTAGAAAAGCCCCAGTGATCCTCCAGCACGCTGCATTACCAAAGTCATCTTCTTTCTTGGTTGGGTGTAAAAGATCCAATGGGACTATTTCACAAAAGTTGCTGCAAGCATGTTGGCCATTCTAACACTCAGTCCACGTGCCTTTTGTAAATGTTTCCTCTGTAAATTGGCCGTTGCATTTCCAGGTTACAAGCGCAATTTCATTTTAATTGTGTTTTCTCATCTCAGCTGGAAGACCATCAACTCTGCTGGCTTGTAGAACATTCCCATCAATCCCATTCCCCCTTTTATCCCCCCAATAATGTAAGACAGTGCGTCACAGTGTGTGTGTGTGCTGGCTGTGATGCAAAATATCAACTGCATATAATCTATATCCCTTAACTCCCTGCCTGTTGATGTGCCTACCTAAATGCCTCTGTATCTGCTTCTACCACCTTTTTTTAACTTTCCTATGCATGAATTCCCTGCTATTTCTCCTGCACCCCACCTATACAAAGGGGCAACTTGCAGCACACCTTTGAGATGTGGGTGGAAAGTGAATCACCTGGAGGAACCTCATGCAGTCTACAAGTGAGACTATAGATGTTGGAGATCTGGAACAACACACAAAATGTTGGAGGAACTAAGCAGGTCAGGCAGCATCAGTGGAGGGGAATGAGCACTTGATATTTTGGACCAAGACTCTTCTTTATAGCCTTAAAGTACCAGTTGATGTTAAATTGTAAACAGCCTTTATTTACCTGAAGACTGGTTCTGCAGTCTCTTGCCACTTTTAATTAAAATCTGCTTTTCCATAATTTCATAACTCCAAAATAATCCCCAAGAGTGCTGTCTCCACACAGACAACTGTTGTCAGAGTTGTGAGGCAGCAGCTCTACCTTGAACTGACTGCAATGTTCCATGAACTGTACTGAATTCTGAATTATGCAGTCAAAAGGTGTTCGTTGTTCTGAGGCAAATTAGGGTGGACAAATCCCTAGAGTCTGACAATGTGTTCCCTTGGATTCTGTGGGAGGCAAGTGCAGACATTGAAGAGGACCTAGCAGAGATAATCATCCTTAGTGACAGGTGATGTACCAGAGGGATTGTAGGACAGCTAATGTTCCTCTGTTTAAGAAAAACTCTAAGAATAAACCAGGAGATTATAGGCTGATGAACTGGAAGGTATTCTAAGGGATCAGATATTTGAGCATTTTGATAGACAGGGAATCATTAAGGCTGGTCATCATGGTTTTGTGTGTGGTCAGTCCTGTCTATCCAATCTTGTAGAGTATTTTGAGGAAGTTACCAGGAAAGTTGATGAAGGTAAGGCAGTGGATGTTGTCTACATAGACTTCAGTAAGGTATTTGACAAGGCCCTGCATGGAAGGTTGGTCAAGAAGGTTTAGTGGCTTGGCATTCAAGACAAGACCGTAGATTGGATTAGGCATTGATTTTATGGGAGATGCCAGAGAGTGGGAGTAGATGGTTACCTCTCTGACTGGTGACCTGTGTTTAGTGGAGTGGTGCTGGTTCCATTGTTGTTTGTCATTTATATCAACAATCTGGATGATAATGTGGTTAACTGGATCGATAAATTTGCAGATGACACCAAGCTTGGACAGTGAGGAAGACTATTAACGCTTGCAGTAGGATCTGGACCTGCTGGAAAAATGGGCTCAAAAATAGCAGATGGAATTTAATTCAGACAAGTATGAGGTGTTGCACTTTGGGAGGACCAGCTCAGTCTTACATAGAGAGCATAGAGTCATAAAGGAAGTTTTTGGCACATTTGTCTTCATATGCTGAAGTACTGAGTACAGGAATTGGGATGGTATGTTGAAGTTGTGTAAGACATTAGTGAGGCCTGATTTAGAGTTTGTTTGCAGTTTAGGTCACTTACCTGCAGGAAAGATGCAAATAAGATTGAAGAAGAATGGTTACAAGGATGTTGCCGGGACTGGAGGACCTGAGTTACAAGGAAAGATTGAATAGATTTGGAACTACTTTCCCTAGAATGTACAGTAGAAGATTGAGAGGAGATTTGATAGAGGTATACAAAATTAGGAGAGGTAAAACATAGGGTAAATGCAAGCAGGCATTTTTCATTGATGTCTGGTGAGTCTACAACTAGAGGTCATGGGTTAAGGGTGAAAGGTGAAATGTTTAGGGGGAACATGAGCTAAAACTTCTTTACTAGGGTGGTACAAGTGTGGAATGAGTGCAAGTGGTGGAAACGATTTTGATTTCAACATTTAGAAGTTTGGATAGGTACATAGATGGAAGGCTATGGTCTGGGTGAAAATCAATAGGATAAGATTTAAATGGTTCACCACGGACTAGAAGGGCCAAAGAGCCTGTTTTTGTGCTGTAGTTTTCTATGACTGTGCACTTAAGACTTTTGCACAGTACTGTAGGTGCAAAAGGAAATGAATGAGCTGAAGAGGAAGGAATCTGATAAGAGGAGAGTAGACCACAGGAGAAAGGGAACAACTGGGGGCACCAGAGGGATGTGATGAGCAAAAGAGAAGTGGTGAGAAGGGAACCAGAATGGGAAATGGAAAAAGAGAAGGGGTGGGGGTAGAAATTGCGGTAAATTAGAGAAATCAATATTTATGCCATCAGGTTTTAGTCTACTAAAGTTAAATATGAGGTGTCACTTCTCCAACCTGAGTATAGTCTCCCCATGGCAGGACGGGAATGGAAAGTCAAATTGAAATTGGTGGCCACTGGGAAATCCCACCCTTTGTGGTGGATGGAGTGAAGGTACCCAACAAAGCAGTCCCTCACGTTATGTCTGATCTCATAGATGCAAAGAAGGCCGCACTGGGAGTACCTAATACTGCAGATGACCCCGACATCATTAGCTGGTTTTGATCTGCAATGTCTTTTTGTGGCGAACGCCACCACCTCAATTTCACCTCTTGCCTCGTGCTCTGGCTGCTGTCTCCATCTGGTTTCAGTTCAGAAATTTGCAATGAGGTAATGTCATCGACTAGGTTGATCTAAAGACTCTCAACAGCAAATACCAGCGTTCATTTTCAAGTTTAGAGCTTGGGTGTATCAGTGAAATTTCAGGGGCTTACCTCAATGGAATGTGATACTAGTTTTTTCAAGCTTTCTGTTCAAGATCATCAGCGATCCAAATCGGAGAAAGGGTGTTGATATCATTTGGAAGAAGAGGTGGCAATATTTGTGCAGCAGGTGATGATGTGCTGTAAACATCAGATCTCCACACACTATGGCACAGAACATTCTTTTCCCAGAGGTAAATTCCTTAGGAGGTAATTAAAATCAGAGCATGGATAAAGCAGTGGCTGATTGGCAGGAGGCAAAGAGTGGTAATAAAGTGAGCCTTTTCTGGCTGGTTGATGGTGACCTTGATAGAGCAGATGTGGAGAAGATGTTTCCTATGGTGGGAGAGTCTAAGACCAGAGGACACAGCCTCAGAATAGAGAGGCATCCTTTTCATACGAAGGTGAGGAATTTTTTCAGCCAGAGAGTGGTGAATCTGAGGAATTCATTTCCATGGGCACCTGTGGAGGCTAATTATGTCTAGTCAAGGCAGAAGTTGATAGATTCTTGATTGATTAGGGAATGAAGGGATATGGGGAGAAGACAGAAGACTGTCTGAAAGGAAAATTAGAACAGCCATGATGAAATGGTGGAGCAGGCTTGATGGGCCAAATGGCCTAACTCTGCTCCTATATCTTATGGTCTGATGGTCTATTCTTGAACCTAGTGGTGTGTGACCTAAAGCTCCCTGCATCTGTCATCCACCTACCTCTGTCTCCCAACTCCACCTCTCCTCTTCTCAAGATTCAAGTTTATTTATCACATTGAAATGTACAGTGAAATTCATCATTAATGTTAACAACCAACACACCCAAGGGTGCCCCGAAGGGTCACCACACATTCTGGTGCCAACATAGCATGCTTACAATGCTCAGCAGAACAATGGAGACCACAACAAGCAACAAAACAACAATGGGAAAACCAGCCCCGCTCTTCTACCTGAATCCATCTGCCCATCATCCTTCATTCTTGCATGGTCCACCAATTACTTCTGGCTCCTGTCTCAGCCCTCCCTCTCTCCATACTCCCCTCTGTTCCCTCAGAACTGATGCAGGGTTTCGACCTGTAATATTGACAGCTCCTTCCCCCACCCCGACCCCACAGATGTTGCTTGACTGGCTGAGACTCTCCAGATTCCAGCATGTGCATTCTCTTGTGCCTGCATAAACTTAGAACATAGAAATCTACAGGACATTACCGGCCCTTCGGTCCACAATGCTGTGCTGACCATGTAACCTACTCTAGAAACTGCCTAGAATTTCCCTACCGCATAGCCCTCTATTTTTCTAAGCTCCATGTATCTATCTAAGAGGCTCTTAAAGACCCTATTGTATCCACTTCCATCACCACTGCCAGCAGTGCATTCCATGTACCCACCACTCTCTGTGTGAAAAACTTACCCCTGACATCCTCTCAGTATCTATTTCCAAGCACCTGAAAACTATGCCCGCTCATGTTAGCCACTTATAGCTATATACACTATTTCTGTCCAGTGATCTAGACTTCCAAATGACAATTGTTAGATTTCACTGCAAGAGCTTAACAAACTGCATTTATACAGTACCCTTCACATTCTCGGGTTATTCAAGTGCCAAAAGCATTAATGATATTTAGAAAAAATTAATTGAGACTTGTAGTAATTTTTTTAAAGTATAAATGAATTAGTAAAAGAATACTGGTGCAAAAATAAATATAAAATTGTTTCCAAATAAAGTATAATTTTGATCACTATGGAAGTGAAATCTATTAATATTTAGATAGTTGTAAAAACACATTGTATTCACCAACAGATCATTTCTAATCTGTATTGTTCCTGTGAGCTTTCTTCCACAGAAATAGAACCACATGAAGTTCATTATTTGAATCCCCATCCTGTATTATAGTTATAGGAAAGATTTTAACAGCAGGAAGTGTATTTACACACAAAAATGCTGTAGGGGCTCAGCAGGAATCCTGATAAAGGGTCTCAGCCCAAAACGTCGATTGTTTATTCCTCTCCGCAGAGGCTGCCTGACCTGTTGAGTGTGTATCACCCTGGATTTCCAACATCTGCTGAAACTCTTTTGTTTTCTGATGCACTGTGCGCTTTCTCACATCTTGAAGAGAATGACCCAAATCTGTATTTTAACCTCCTCAGCCTTCTCGTCCTTTGGAATTTCAAAACATTCAAGCTATAACTCAACTCAGTCAGGGACTACTGACCTCATACAACCCAGAGAGAGTGTGAGTGAGTGAATGCCATGTGCTATGTGCCTGAAGGTTACTCAGGCATTGACGCTCAGATTTCCTGGGCCTGTGCTTGTTAGGAAGCAATGTTAAATCTGTTGGTCCTGAATAGCACAAGGGTTCTTCTGATTTGTTGTAGTCGGATTGATGCAAAATTAACAACTTACCTCCTTGATGCTCTAAACAACAATTGTGCAGGCGTCAAGGCATGCAGCACAATGCCAGTCACGAAATGTACCCCCCGCCCCCCCCCGACAGGTGGGCACAGATCTCTGCAACACTTCACTCGTCCAGGCTGCTTTCCCCACACGTTTCAAATCAGAAACCATCAACCCTGTACCAAAGAACACTACACATTCAGAACTAAACGACTACCACCCGGTGGACCTGACACCAATCATCATGAAGAGCTGTTTACGGCTATTGATGGCACATATCAAAAACTCCTTTCCTTCCACACTGGACGCTCACTAACATGCTTACTGATAAAACCGCTCAATAACAAAGGCTATAGCAACTGGCCGTGACAAAGCTAGAAAACAAGGACACTTATGTCAGAATGTTGTTTCTGGATTTCATTTTGGCATTCAACATTATTGTCCCACAGACTTTGGTGAACAAACTTCTATTCCTCGGTCTAAGTACACCACTGTACAACTGGGTGTTGGATTTCCTAACTAACAGATCTCAGATAATCAGGATGCACAACCACTCTCCCTCTCCATCATCCTCAACACAGATGTCCCTCAGGGCTGTGTGCTGGGCCCATTGTTGTACACTCTGCTCACACAGGACTGCTCGGCCAAACACCCGAGTTATATCGTCAAGTTCACTCAGGAGACGACAGTGGTGGGGCTCGTCACCAACAAGGATGAGACGGCCTACAGAGAGGAGGTGGAACAGCAGGAGGCCTAGTACCAGGCAAATAACCTCTTCATCAATTGCAACGAGACAAAGGAGATGGTTATTGTCTTCAGGAGAGCTCACAGCGTTCTTTCGGCCAGCAGCCCAGCGGTTCCAAACTCCTGGCAGTACACATCTCACACAACCTCTCGTAGTCCCCGAACACATCCTACACAGTCGCGAAAGCTCACCAATGCCTGTGCTTTCTGAGGAGGCTGCAGAAAGCCAGACTATGCACACCTTTGCTCATGTCCTTTTACAGATGTGCAGTGAAGAACATCTCTGCCTGGCACAGAAACTGCACTGCGGCAGACAGGACGGCTCTGCAATGGGTCGTCAAAACAGCCAACGCATCGCCAGCACTAGCCTACCCACCATCAAGGACATGTAGACCGAAAGGTGCCGGGAAAAGGCCATGACATCATGGAGGATCCCACCCACCTTGTCCCTCTCCCATCAGGGAGGAGCCTATGTAGCATCCACACCAGGACTACCAGACTCAAAATCAGTTACTTTCCCCCCTCAGTAAGGCCTCCACCCACGAGTTCACCTCACCACACTCCCCAACACTATTACTTTATCATTTCCTGTCAGCCACCTTATGCACAGACACTCCTGTGCCTAGTGTCACTTTATGGACCTACAAATAATCAATGTATGTAAACTATCTTATGTATTTATATTTATTGGGGTTTTAAATTATTGTGTTCTTTATCTTGTTGTGTTTTTGCTTGTGCTGCATCGGATCTGGAGTAACAATTATTTCATTCTTTGCACTTGTGCACTGGAAATGACATTGAAGGATGTTGAATGTTGAACAAGGGTAACTATACAAAGTCGTTAAAACAGCCTTGGGGGTGTATTACACAAGGTATCTGTCTTTAGATATTTGCACCATGTCTCCAGGCTTATTAATCTGTCAGTGGAGTCTCTCTCCAGCCTATGGCTCAAGCTTCATGAAACGTATCAGTAAAATGGAAACTTTTTTTATTGAATACAACTTCACCTTTGCCACGAATACAAATTTACAGACAGAAAATACAGAACACATCCCAGTAGGCACATTTCAGACAATATTCTAAAACTCATATAAAGAGAATGAGTCGTATTGTGTATGGTGAGCAGTTTGGAGCCCCTTATCGAAGAAAAAATGTGCTGGCATTGCGGAGGGTCCAGAGGAAGCAATGAAAGAGTTAATGAAATTAATGTATGAGGAGTGTTTGATGGCTTGAGTTTAGAAGAATGAGGGAGGATCTCATTGAAACCCCTCGAATATTGAAAGGCCTTGGTAGAGTGGATGTAATGAGGATGTTTACGACAGTAGGGGAGTTTAGGATCAAAGCGCACAGCCTCAGAATAGAAGGACATCTGTTTAGAACAGAGATGAGGAGGAATTTCTTCAGTCAGAAGGTGGTACATCTGTGGAGGTCAAGTCATTGGGTATATTTAAAGTGGAGGATGATAGATACTTGGTTATTAAGGGCATCAAAGGTTACAGGAAAAAGGCAGGAGAATGGGGTTGAGAAGGATAATAAATCAGCCATGATGGAATGGTGGAGCAGTCTCGATGGGCTGAATGGCCTAATTCTTCACCAATGTCTTATGGTCTAAAAATAACCACACCAGTTGAAAATCAAAGCTGAGAGTGCACACTTTCAAAGGTACTGCTCTTGAGTTGTAAATGTGGTTCGTCAAATATTCCATCATAATGAAGGACAGTCAGTAGTATTCTAGTTTACAAGTGTAATTAACACGATTTATGGTAACCAAGGTGCAATACTGGATATTTCCTTCACTTTTGCTTCAAGGCACCATAAATAATTTCAGTTCTGCCACTTCTCCAGGCGGGGGCAGTAACCCCTCACACGTTCTGTTGTCTTTACTGTCTTGTCCCGTTCTGCCTCAGTCCCAATTCCCAAAGCAGCCTCCGATATCACCACTAAAGTTACTGCAGCTTCCCTATGGGGGAGCAGGAAAACAGGACCAGTGGATTCCAATCAAATCAAGATGATTGAAAGTTAATTTTGTTAACTCAGGGCAGCACGTAGTGCAGTGATTAGTGCAATTGCTTTTACAGCGATCATCGATCCGTCAAGACTGACAACGGGTCTCAGCCTGAAACATCGACTGTTTATTCTCCCCTATAGATGCTGCCTGACCTGATGGGTTCCTCCTGCAACTTGTGTGTGTTTCACAAGTTCAAACACTTCCCCCGGCTAAGAGCCAGTGGATGGCTCTCTCCTGTTCTCCACCCAGAGGCATTAACTCTACCCCTTTCCACAGAGACTGAATCCTCCTGTTATTTCAGATTTGAGAGGTGGTGGGGAGGCCCTCGGTGAACACTTTGCTTCTGTATTCACCAGACGTGCTTGTGAGGCCAGCATAAAAACAGACAGATATGCTAAAACATGCCAACATTAGTGCATTGGAGCATTTGAAACACATTAGGATAGATAAATTCCCAGGGCTGGATGGAATATACCCCAGGTTACTACGGGAAGTGAGGGGAGAGATTGTTGCCCATTTGGCCATAGAAGTTGACCTAACAATTGGCAAATGTTATTCCGTTGTTCAAGAAGGGGAGTAAGGAAAACCCTGGGAATTATAGACCGGTGAGTCTCACTTCAGAGGTGGGAAAATGACTGGAGAAGATTCTTAGAGACAGGATTCACAAGCATTTGGAGAAGCACAGTCTGATTACGGATGGCCAGCATGGGCTTTGTGAGGAGCAAGTTGTGCTTCACGAGTCTGACTGAATTCTTTGATCAGGGTGGAGGAGTGGATGTGGTGTATGTGGGGGGCTACGTAGAAGGGAAGGGTTAGATTGATCTTGGAGTAAGTTAATGGGTCGGCACAACATTGTGGGCCAAAGGGCCTGTACTGTGCTGTAGTGTTATATGTTCTTTATGTTCCTTTGTATAGAGTTTATTTCCAGTACAGAGATCTATTACTCCAACCTGCTCAAGACTAAATACATTCCAGGGAATGTCCGCTGAGGGAAGCCAGGAGCAGAAGGGCTGTGGGGGTGGGGGTGGGGAGGAGGGTGCACTTTGGGCTGTTGTATTCCAGAGTTTAT
This sequence comes from Hypanus sabinus, assembly GCF_030144855.1. Classification (NCBI taxonomy): domain Eukaryota; kingdom Metazoa; phylum Chordata; class Chondrichthyes; order Myliobatiformes; family Dasyatidae; genus Hypanus; species Hypanus sabinus. The sequence continues at coordinate 27,274,622 of NC_082727.1, forward strand.
CCCAAGGTGCTGCTGGGGATTATGGAAGTGTGGGCTGATGAGAGGCAAGTCACATCATCTATAATGCACAGGGTGAGATGGAATAATCTCTGCCAGCCAGGGTAACCACAGTTCAAACATTATCCAAGGTCGACATCATCCAAGGCAGAGCAACACGTTTCTGTTCGACTGGCATTCCATCCACAATTTCAAACAGACACTTAATCGCACACACCCGTTGCTCCAGGACCTGCAATTACTTGCCTGGGATGCAACAGCATTTCCTAGAGCCTGCGACCATCATCACCAAAAGCGTACGTTCATCCGGCAAATGAGAATCTCAGAATCAGAATCAGACTTTAATCGCCAAGTACCTGTGCACATACAAGGAATTTACTTCCGGCAGATGTTGTCTCTCTGCTCATAACAATAATAATGATAAATATAAATGAAAATATAGATTATACATACAAGTAGTGCAATCCAAGTAATAGTTAGCCAACAGTTAACCGGAAGTTAACTGTTCAACAAAGTGACCGCAGTAGGGAAAAACCTCTCCAGTGCCTATTAGTCTTAGTCTGGAGGGATCTGAAGCACCTACCAGATGGAAGCAGTTCAAACAGTCCGTGCGCAGGATGGAAGGAGTCCTTTATGATGTTCCCCGCCCTCTTCTTCAACCTGGAAGAGTACAGGTCCACAATAGAGGGCAGGGAGGCTCCAATGATGCGCTCGGCAGTCCTCACTGTGCGCTGTAGTCTGGTGCTATCCTGCTTGGTGGCGGCTCCAAACCACACAGTGATGGAGGTGCACAGGACAGACTCAATGACTGCAGTGTAGAACTGCAGCAGCAATTCCTGAGGCAGACCATATTTCCTCAAGAGCCGCAGGAAGTACATCCGCAACTCCAATCTCCACTTGTAACTTTCCCTTCAAGCCACACACTATCCTGACAGGGAGATGTATTGCTATCTTTTCTCTATCTCAGTTTTGGAACATCCGGATAAATAATTCTTTGGGAGGGCGGACCTTGACCGGAAGAACATCATCAGGGAAAGAAAATGGCTCAAGGACAATTAGTGCTGGATAAAAATCCTGTCCTCAGCACAACACCTCAAAAATGGATAACAAGATAAGAAAGTTTGGATTAAGTATTCATTTACAGAGATGATTAGCTGATGGGTGATGCAGGAAGAATAAATTGATCATTGTGTGGGACGCAGGGTGTTTGAGGACTGAACTCAGCAAGTTTGGCAACTTGTGTTAAGATCATAAAACTCCCAACACTTACAGCCACAGTGCACCTTCCATTTGAATATGTGGACTGATTTTAAGTAGGGCAGACTGGTGCTAAGGCCGATTTTTGCAGCCCCGGAGCAACGAGCATAATCCAAATCGAATTCATCAAACAAAAGGACTTGGGCTGATGCACTGTTTTGTGGGGTTAAAAGAACTGCAAAACATGAACGTAATGGACCAGACAGTGAATAAAAGAAATGGACATGTGCCCCTCATTCTGGATCAGCTACCTCGCTACCCGGCATGACAGTGGGTAACAGCAGTGTAGTCTGATAGCCGTAGAGCCCTGTGGCGGAACTGCAAAGGACTCTGTTAGGAAACTCGTACTTCCTGCAATGTGGAGTCCGAGGAGCGAAGTCAAACTGGAGTTTACTGTCTGGTGCACAAATATATACTGTCTCTGTACAGATGCAATGAAAAACAGCACTATCACAGGCATATAACACCAAATAGGTAGCATTCAGAGGAAAAAATAAATAAAGCATAAAATACATCTTTTTTTTAACTACCAAAAACACAATTAGAACAAAAAAGAAGTCTATGGTAGTGCTGAGTGATAAAGGTTGTCATGATGTTGCTAAACCATAGGGATTTGGGTTTTGATGGTTGGTTCAAGAACTAAATGGTGGAAAGTAGCTTTTCTTGAACCTGGCTTGTGTAGGCTTCTGCACCTCCTACCTGATGGTAGTTGCAAAATGACGGTCTAGCCCGGTTGGCAGAGATGGCGCCGTGACGTACAGGGCTTAGTCAACTACTCTGCATCTGCTTATGTTGTTGTACATGTGACTATGATGCAACCAGTCAGGATATTTCCAACAGCACAGCTGTAGAAGTTAGAGCATGCAGTAAGTGACAAGTCGAATGCCTGTAACTTTCTAAGAAAGTAAAGTACACTTTCCTCATGATTGTGTCGATATGCTGGGTCCAGGACAGTTCATCCAATATGTTAACACCCAGTAATTTAAAGCTCCTAACTCTCTCCACCAGTGACTTTCATTGGTAAGAGGCAAGTTTGCTCTCCTTCCTTTTCCTGAAGTTAGCAATCAGCTTTTTTTTAGTTTTTCTGCTGTTGAGTGGGAGGTTGTCACTCACCCAAATGTCCTATCTCACTCTTGTAAGCTGACTTACCGTCACCTGTGGTTCATCCAACAACAGAGGTGTCAATAGAGGATTTGAAGAAGCTGACGGAGAGGTGAACCGGCAGAAATGAAGACTGAAGTTACGGGACATCTGAATCGCAACATCCGATCCAACAGCGTGCTTGCACAAGACAGAACATCTACTCCGGGCTCTCCATTCATCAGAAACCGGCACTTGTCAGAAAAATATGCTTACTGCCCCAAGCAACTTTATGCTTATCAGTTTTTATCATGTGCTCAATGATTTTTTGGTATAATGAAAAAGGCTCTAACAAAAAAAATTAAGGGGCATTCAGGGGCAACCTTGATCATCTGTGCAAGTGGGCCGAGGAATAGCAAATGGACTTTCAATTGTATTAGTGCAAGGTGTTGCGTTTCGGAAAGTCAATTTAAGGTAGGACTTTCACAATGAACGTAGAGCCCTGTGGAGTGTTACAGAACAGAAGGACTTGGAGTTCAAGTCCATGGTTACCTGAAAGTGGAGTCACAGGTAGATAGGATGGTGAAGGATGGAGTACTGTGTTCAGTTTTGGTCACCCTGCTATAGGAACTGGAAAGAGTGCAGAAGATATATTGCCAGGACTTGAGGGGGAGATTGGTCAGACTGGGACTTTATTCCTTAGAGAGTGGGAGACTGAGATGTGCGCTTATGGAGCTGTCTACAATAATGAGGGGCGTTGGTAGGCTGAGTACACTCAGTATTTTCCCCAAAGTTATGGAACCAAGAACCGGGGGCAAAGGTTTAAGGTGAGAGGGGAAAGATTTAATAGTAGTTTGAGGGGCAAGTTGTTTTTACCCAGAGGGAGACACCTATGTGGAATGAGCTGCCTCAGGAAGCGGTTGAGGTAAATGCATTAATAATTTCTAAACTCAGTTGGACAGGCGTATGAACTGGAAAGGTATAGATGCTAGCAAATAGCCCATCTAAGCTGAACCCAGCTTGGTTAGCAGAGACCAGATGGGCTGAAGGGTCAATAACCATATTCTATGACTATCTTCAGCTGCTCATCAATAAACCTCTTGCAGTGAGGAAGCGGAAGGGGCCGTGCAGAGTGATGTAGCAATTCAACTCTGGGTATCTCCTGCTTGACCCGTGGGAGCTTTCTGCTAATTTCATGGGTTTCAACAGCTACTTGTCACCTTTCTGAACATCTTGTAATAAAATAGCACAGTACAGAGCAGTAGTTCCCAGAGTCGGGGATATCGACCCCAGGGGCAGTGAGAGTTTCTAAAGTGGCGATAACAATGAAGAGGGTGCTGGGGGCACTTTACAGCAATGGGGTCTGCTGAGGCATTACAGCCTTAATTTAGGAAATGAATTATTTATTACAAGCATTTTATTCTTAGTGCCTCATAATCGATTACGATGATCACGTAATCAACTCTGCTGTTGCAAATTGACTGATTTTATAGACTTTGCTCAAAGCACATTATAGTTGTTGAAAAGCAATGTGACACTTCTGCATTTGGCACATCATGAGAAATCTGGACTGAAGATTTACTTCCAAGGGCATTATTACCATTCCCTACAGTACAGTGTTAGCTAGCACACAAGTCCCATACTCTAGCAATTCCTGTGAAGTAGGTTCTAGCGTTTGTTATGTTTTGTAGCTCTGAAACAACAGATGGAGAGCCCAGAATGCGAGCCTAGCTTAGTTTTCACTTTAAGCGAGATGCGTGCGTATATGAGGTGGCAGTGTGATGCCGTATGCTGTTCACATTTTGTTACATGAATTATTTAAGCAAACAATGCTTATTCAAACAAAACATTTACAATATTACTCAAATATTAAATACGTAACACTCCTCCCTGCTTAGCGATAAAACTGCAACTCAATGTATGTAGAATGCATCTCAACTGTATATGTAGTATACTATATAATACAACTACTGTATAGACATCCTCAGTATAGTGAATATTAAATTGTCTCATTCAGGCCTAAAGATTTAATCACTGTGGAGGCTTTCTTACTCTTGTGGGATAATGTTTTTCCTGACAAGGCAGCAGCAACTTGTGGCTGTGAAACCATCTCAAGTTCCAGGGCTTTTTCTGTGGTGGCTGTAGGGGTTGACTCTGCGATGAAGGAAGTTGTTTTAACAGCTCTGAATACCTTTCTTCTGGACATGCTGGTCATAATGTGTGGGTGAAGTGTCTGACCCCACCATTCCCTTTACCTTTTGGAAAGCCACCTCACACTGCTTTGTCCATTGCCATTTCTTCCCGATCTGTAGTAATGAGCACAAGAAGTGGAACACAGGAGACAGGTTTGGCAGGAAACTGTTACAATAATTGACAGATCCTAAAAAGGGACCACAGCTATGATACGTCTTTAGGCGTTGGGGCATCCACCCCTGTTTGAATTTTCTCAGCACACTTGTGTATCAATGGTGTGACCACAGTAAGTGATGCTTAGTTTAAAAAAACTCATATTTGTTGTGTCGTGTTCTGAGCCCACAATTTTCCAATCTTTTTAACACTGTCTTGAGATTCTCTTGTCATCCTTACAGGTAACAATGATGTCATCCAGGTAACAATGAATGCCTGGGCAGCTTTGAACCACTGGTCCGTAGCTTTCTGCCAGAGTGTTAACCCAAAAATAAGCTTACTATAGCAATAAACCCTTTGTGAGTATTTATGGCAAGAAACCCTTTGGACTCTTTTTCCATCTCCATCTGTAAGCAGGCCTCAGCTAAGTCCACTTTGCTGAAGTGTTTTCCTCCAGAAAGGTTTGCAAAGATATCTTCTGTCCTGGGCAGAGGCTATTGATCTACTTTCAGTACAGGGTTGATGGTGACCTTAAAATCACCACAGATCCTGACAAACTAATCCTTCTTGATTGCTGGGACCTCTGGCATTGCCCATGGGTTCCACTCAACCTCGGAAAGAATTTCTTCAGCCTCCCATGTGATCTAGCTCACTGGCTATTTTTTCATGGATGGTATAAGGAACCAGGTGGGCCTTGCAAAACTTGGGTGTGGCATTTCCATTGAACACTATTTGACCTTTGATATGCTTGAGTTTTCCAGTGGCACCCATGAACACTGCTGTGTCATTGTCCGGTAATTTTTAAAAATCACTTTCACTTGACTTACAGGGAATGTGGTATGCAAATTGTGGATGACTCTCCAATCAAATTGTAGCAATCTCAGTCAATCATGTCCCCACAATGCTGGCCCTCCTGGTTTTACCACATACAAACCCAATGTGGCTTGTTGCTTGTTGTATCTCACTGTTACGAATTTCATTCCCACAGGAGTTATCTTGTCTCCAGTATAACTTCTTAATTGGCATATCTACCTGCTTCGGTTCAGTATCTTTGTAATGCCTTTCAAACTCATTTTGTGGAATTACTGAAATGGCTGAGCCAGTGCCCAATTCCATTTTAGTTAATTTGCCTTTTACTTTTAGTATAAGCCATATTGCTTGTCCATTGTTAGCTTTCACATTGTAAATCTCAAGGCTATCCAGATCTGTGTCCCTCTCATTGTTATCAGCTTTTTCATCAACAGCACGCAGATTAGTGTTCTTTCTGAAAATACAACTTGACTTTTTTATCTTTTTCCCTCCCCTGTGCAGTCCATTTATTTTCTCTATCTGACATGCCCTTTGTATGTGTCCTAATCTTTCTGTAAGTATCAGCTTTAAATCTGCATTTGTCTGGTGTATGTGAGCCCCTGCCACAACGTAACACAATTTGTTCGGTCAGACTGGTTTCTGTTTAGACATTGCGATTTTGTTCACGCTCACTTTCCTACCTGATTGCAACTCAATTGTGTCTCTGGCTGCTGTTTCCATTGATATAGCAATTTCAACTGCTCTTTAAATGTTTCAGTTAGGAGCTGTTTTTCAATATTTTCTTGTAAGATTCCACAAACTGTACGATCTCTCAGTGTATCATTAAACTCATCACTGAACTGACCATGCTCAGACAATCTAATTCAGTCACGTATGCTGAAATGGACACCCCTTCGTTTTGATTTGGTTTATGAAACCTAAAGTGTTCTGCAATCAACAATGGCTTCAGTTCTAAATGTCACTGCATTACTTTCACAATGTCAGCAAAGTTAACTTCCTGTGGTTTTCTGGAGCAGTCAAACATCGAAGCCAAGTGTATGCCTTTAAACCCAATGCACTCAGCAAAACTGGTACTTGTTTCTCATTGGCTATTTCATTAGCTTTAAAATAGAGCTCAATCTACTCCATGTATAATATCTACTAATCTTTTTTTTTAAAAAATTATCATCATCTGGCACTCAGTTTATGAATTCTGTTTTCTGCCTTTAAAAAAAATTCAGTCATGTCTGTCTGTTCCTGAAGGAACCAAATGCCTTTTCACTCCACCGTTTTTGCTGTGCTTTTTAAAAAATTCAAACGTCTCGCTGCGCTTCAACAGGTAGGTGGTAGCCTAAAACTTTTGTAACTCCAAAACATAAAATTAATTTAAAGGAAATGATGGAGAGTCTGAAATGTGAGTCTAACAGATTTTACTTTCAGCAAGGTGGCAGATATGATGTGGAATGTGATGACGTATGTAATTTTACATATATGTACTGTTACATATAATGCTTAATGATTTACCTAAACAAAGAATGCTTACACAAAGAATATATTTACAATATTAATCAAATATTATTGAAACAGCGTTCAATGGGGTAAAGTTCAGAATCCCCCTTTCAATCAGTCTTGACTGCATTTCTTGAGCTCACAGCACAACAGAGATATCACTGCCCCAATTGATGTACCTTCAGGCAAAGAGTGAGGATTCGCTTGAGCTATGATAGCATCATGACTTTCCCCTTTATTGATCGCAGTGTTTGAGGCTGGACTTCAACAATTGGTGTTTGACTGTGGTCATTAATCCATAACGAAAATGGCAGAAGGCCCGTGAGCCAGTCTTCATCGGAGGATCAGAGGTGACGAGGGTCAGTAACTTTAAATTCCTGGGTATCACTGTCTCAGAAGACCTGTCCTGGATCCATCATATAAATATGCTTGCGAAGAAAGCACAACAGTGTCTCTACTTCCTCAGGAGTCTACAGAAGTTCTCATGCTATTAAAAACCTTGGCAAATTTCTATAGATGTGTGGTGTGCTGACTGGCTGCATTGCTTTGAGAAGAAAATCTTACAAAAGGTAGTGGAATCGGCCCAGTAAAACTCTCCCAACCACTGAGCATATCTATGTGAAACGTTGCAATAGGAAAGCAGATTCCACCATCAAAGATCCTCACCACCCAGGCCATGCTCTCTTCCTGCTGCTGCCATCAGGTAGAAGGCACAAGTGCCTCAGGACTCGTAGCACCGGGTTCAAGAGCAGTTACTACCCCTCAACCACCAGGCATTTGAACGAAAGAAGCTAAATACGCTCATTCTATTCCTGGTGTTCCCACTTTGTCTTACTTTGAGGACCCTTTATCTTTGTTATTTCATGTTACTTATTGCTATTTATTTATTTATATTTGCATTTTAACAGTTTGTTATTCATTGGTTACAGTAACTGTTCTATAGATTTGCTAAATACGCACACAGAAATAGAATCTCAGGGTTGTATGTGGTGACATGTATGTCCTCTGATAATAAATTTTACTTTGATCTTTGAACTTTGCTCCACAGAGGGATTATTCAACTTTGCGAGGCAACGAATCTTTGCTTTTTGGTTATGTTTACTTCATAAAAGATGAAAGATTCGTTCAAAGAGTTCTTATTTGCAAGGGAGCTGGAAAGAATTACGAAGGGGAGTCAATATTTTGATTGTTGAGCAAAGAGAAGGATATTCTGCTCACCAGTATTCTTGCTTATGCAACAGATGGGGCACCATCAATGACAGGACATACTGCCACGTTATTACTTTCTTCAAAAAAGCTGTACCTAACATATTTATCATACACTGCATAATCCACAGACAACATCTTGTCGCAAAAAAGTGATCAGCTGCCCATGCTCTCAATTCTCAATTATTTTGAGAACATTGTATTGAGAATGATAAACAGTTTGAATGCTTGCTGTTGCACACAGAAGTAAAAGGAAACTGCCTGAGATGTTTTATGCACTTTTTGAATCTCTGATAAAATTCTTTCAAGACTCAAATGCTTCATTCAGTATTCAACTCAAGAGTATCAGGGCTGACATTGCTTATTTGTCAGAATTATCCGCAAAGTTTAATTAAATCAATCTTCAATTGCAAGGATTCATATCAAAGTCAAATCAATTATCTCCACATTTTTGCCCTATTTAAGTGTAACATTGGCTGTCGCAACCATTTCCAATTTCCAAGCTTTTCTGAGTTAGAAGAGCAAGAAAAAATATCAGCCGATGATCTTCAAGTATACTGTGTCCATTTGGGTGAGCCAGATAAGGACATATCAGAGAGATTTCAGTATCTTCCCTCAATTCAATTCCAGATTGGGTAATAAATCTATTCCTGAACACTATAATGAGGAATTAACATGAAGAATGGAGGAAGGACACAAAATGACTTTGAGCTGAAGCTATGGTTCAAAAATCATATGAAAACTTTTGGTTGCAGAAAGAAATCTCTGAATGTGATCCTACACTGTGGAAAAAAGACGTTCTTTTGTGCCTTTCCAACATTATGTTTAGTGGAGAATAGCTTCAGTCCATCTCCCAGCTTCTTTCAAAGCATCATAACCGACTGCAAATGTGGGCATCTGAGACTGACATCACTGCACCAAGCCCATCCTTCTCACTGAGAGGTGAAAAAGCAATGAAGTAGTGAATAGTTGGACTACTAATGTATACTCTAAAATTGTTGATGAAAATTGTTATTACTGTGATAAAATAAAGGAATTATTTTATTTGTAGCTTTAAATAGATTTGAATAATTTTTGCAATTATTTGTCACTACTTCGAATTTACATTGTTATTTTCTTCCAATGCATCACAAATCAAAATCCTTTAGTTTTTATGTGATAGCTGGAAAGGAAGAGGGGGTGCTGGGGATGTGGTCTGGAAGCCAAGGCAGTGGCAACCCAACAAAGTTTGGGAACCACTGGTATAGAGTCATAGAGCACTACAGGACAGAAACGCTCCTTCGGCCCATTTAGTTCATGCTAAACCGTAACTCTGCCTGGTCTCATTGACCTGGACCTGGACCGTAGCTTCTGTACCCTGTCATTGAGAGCTGTCAAATGTTGGGAGCAAACCGGCATCTACCACTTCCACTGAGTAGTGACAGGCCTTTGTACAAAATACATCATGCATTTAGCCCTTAGTACAGGGAGGTAATTATACCTGAGATGCAGGACACAAGTAACCATCAGAGGGGGAAAGGGGATTAGCAGTTGGTTCAGAGTACACCTGTAGCCATTCCCCTCAATAACAGGCATACTGTTTTGGATACCACGTGTGGGGTGGTGGATGACCTAGTAGAGGAAAGCAACAGCAGTCAGGTCTCTGGCACTGAAGAGGCAAGCTGTGGTAATAGGGGATTTGTTAGTTAGGGAGACAGAAAGGAGGTTCCTGGATGGTATGTTGCCTCCTGGGTGCCAGGATTGGGGATATCTCAGATCGGGTCCATTGCACATTCCTAAGCAGGAGTGTGAGCAGTCAAAGGTTGTAGGCCACATTGGAACCAACGACATGGGATGGAAGGGTGACAAGGTTCTGCTCTCAGGACTGTTACCTATGTCACCTGCTAGTGAGGCCAGAAACAGGACGATCATACAGTTTACCACATGGTTAAGGTGATGGAATAATGGGGTGGGCATCTGACTTTTGGATCATTGGATGCATGGAAGGTGGAACCTGTACAGACAGCACGGTTTGCATCTGAACTGAAGGGGAAAAACATCTTTGTGGGAAGGTCTGCAGTGGGTGGTGGTTGCAGGGGATGGGAACCAGAGTGCCAGAACAGATAGTGGAGTGGTTGTGGGGAACAGAATTGTGAAGTCTACATACAAAGTCAGGAATGGAATGGTTGAGCATGGTGGGATGTACATTTCAATGGAAGGAGTACTGTAGGAAAGGCAGATGAGTTTAGAGCGTGGATCAGCATGACATTGCAGCCATTAGTGAGACTTGGTGGCAGAAGGGCAGGACTGGTAGCTCAGTGCCCAGGGGTTCCATTGACAGAGCGGAGGGACTGAAGGGGGAGGGGTGGCATTACCAGTCAGGAAATTGTCATGGCAGTGCTCAGATAGGACAGGCTGAAGCTATATGGGTGGAACTGAGGGATAAGAAAGTGATGACTATGTTAATTGGATTGTATTATGGGTCTGTGGGATTTAGAAAAGCAAATTTGCAGAGAGATCTCAGACTGTTGCAGGAAACACTAGGTTGTGATAGCAGGTGATTGTAATTTTCCACATATTGACTGGGACTCCCATACTGTAAAAGGGCTGGATGGGGAAGAGTTTGTCACACACACAAACACACACGAAATGCTGGAGGAACTCAGCAGACCAGGCAGCGCCTATCGAAAAAAGTACAGTTGACGTTTCAGGCCGAGACCCTTCATCAGGACTGGGAAAAAAAGATGAGGAGTCAGAGTTAGAAAGTGGGGGGAGGAGAGGAAGAACCACAAGGTGATAGGTGAAACTGGGGGGGGGGGGGTGGGCAGAGGAGGTAAAGAGCTGGGAAGTTGACTGGTGAAAGAGATAAAGGGCTGGAGAAGGGGGAATCTAATAGGAGAGGACAGAAGACTGCGAAAGAACGAAAAGGGGGAAGAGCACCAGAGGGAGGTGATGGATGGGTGAAGAGATAAGGTGAGAGAGGGAAAAGGGAATGGAAATGGTGAAGGAGAGGGGGGCATTACTGGAAGTTTGAGAAATCAAAGTTCGTGCCATCAGGTCGGAGTCTACCTAAACGGAATATAAGGTGCTGCTCCTCCAACCTGAGCGTGGCCTCATCACAACAGTAGAGGAGGCCATGGACTGACATGTTGGAATGGGAAAGGGAAGTGGAATTAAAATGGGTGGCCACTGGGAGATCCCACTTTTTCTGGCAGATGGCGTGTAGGTGCACGGCAAAGTGGTCTCCAAATCTGCATCGGGTCTTATTGACATACAGGAGGCCGTATCCTGCTGGAGATGGCATAAGTTACGGAGAGTTATGTGTTGGATGTGGAGGCTGGTGGGGTGGTAGGTGAGGACAAGAGGAACCCTATTCCCTGCTGAAGTGGCGGGAGGATGGGGTGAGGGCAGATGTGTGTGAAATGGAAGAGATGTGGTTGAGGGCAGCGTTGATGGTGGAGGAAGGAAACCCTTTTCCTTGAAGGGGGACATCTTTGCTCTGGAATGAAAAGCCAGATCCTGACAGCAGATTGAGAAAAGGTGATAGCATTTTTACAAGTAACAGGGTGGGAAGAGGTATAGTCCAGGTAGTTATGACATCAGTAGATAAGCTGTCTCCAGAGGTAGAGACAGACTGAGAAAGAAAAGGGAGGTGTTGGAAATGGACCAGGTAAATTTGAGGCAGGGTGGAAGTTGGAAGCAAAATTGATAGCCAACAAGCTCTGCATGACTGCAGGAAGTAACACCAATGTGGTTATCGACATAGCATAGGAAAAGTTGGGGAGTGACACCAGTATAGGCTTGGAACATAGACCATTCCACAAAGCTGACAAACAGGCAGGCAAAGCTGGGACCCGTGTGAGTACTCATGGCTACCCCTTTTGTTTGGAGGAAGTGGGAGGTGCCGAAGGGGAAATTACTGAGAGTGAGGACAAGTTCCACTAGATGGAGGAGAGTGGTGGTGGAGGGGAGCTGGTTGAGTCTGGTGTCCAGAAAGAAACAGAAAGCTTTGAGACCTTCCTGGTGGGGGATGGAGGTGTATAGGGACTGGACATCCATAGTGAAAATACAATGATCAGGGCCAGGGAACATGAAATCATTGAAAAGATCAAGAGCTTGTGAAGTGTCACAGATGTAGGTGGGAAGGAACTGAACCAGGGAATAAAACAGAGTCGAGGTATGCAGATATGAGTTCAATGGGGCAGGAGCAAGCTGAAACAATGGGTCTACCTGGACAAGCAGGTTTGTGGAGTTTGGGTAGCTGGTAGAAATGGGAGGTGCCAGGTGCGGAAACTATGAGGTTGGTGGCAGTGGATGGGAGAACCTCAGAGTCAATGAGGTTGGTGATGGTTTGGGAGACAATGGCCTGGTGCTCCTTAGTGGGGTCCTGTTCAAAGAGTAAGAGGATGTGTCTGACAGTTGTTGCCAAGCCTCAGCAAGGCAGAGGTCAGTCTGCAGACTACTACAGCACCACCCTTATCTGCGGGTTTGATGGTGAGATTAGATTTAGTGCGGAGAGAGTGGAGAGCCAAATGTTCTGGAGGTTGGAATTGGAAGAGGAGTGGTGAAATCAAGACGGTTGATATCCCATCGGCAGCTAGCAATGAAAAGACCAGGAGGGTTTTAGACAGAAGGAGTCATTGGTATGGGGTGGAAATTTCGTCAAATGTGTTCAGGGAAGTTTCCTTCATCAGTACATAGAAGTCCCAATGAGAGAGCGGGATACAGAATCTCCACCCGAGGAATGAGGCAGGACAGGTGACATGTTTGTGTAGGAAAACATGTAGCATCTAGTAGTCATAATGCCGTTTGTTTCAAGATAATTAAGGAAAAGGATAGGTGTGGTCCTTGGAAGATCATTCTGAGTTGGAGAAAGGCCAATTCTGTTGGTATCGGAAGGGATCTGGCAAGTGTGGATTGGGACAGGTTGTTTTCTGGCAAAAGTGTATTTGGTAAATAGGAGGCATTCAAATATGAAATTTTGTGAGTATAGAGTTTGTGTGTTGTCAAAATAAAAGGCATGGTTAACAGGTTTTGGTAACCTTGGGCTTTGAGGGAGGTTGAGGCCCTGGTTAAGAAAATAACGTGCATACTGGTTATAGGCAGGAAGGAACAACTGATGCATTTTAGGATTAAACAAAATGCAAGAGAACACTTAAGGAGGAAATCTGGAGGGATAAAAGAAGGCATGAGATTACTCTAGCAAAGTGGAGGAGAATCCCAAAGGCTTCTACAGATATATTAAGAGCAAAGGGATTACAATGGTCAAAATTCATTCTCTTGAAAATCAGCAGTCATCTATGCTTGGAGCCAGAAGATACAAAGATCTTAAAATAGATTTTTTGCATCTGTATTTACTTGGGAGATGGCTGCAGAGTTTATAGAAGTGAGCCAAAGCAGTAGTGGGCTCCTGGACCATTTGCAGATTACAGAAGAGGAGAGGTTTGCTGTCTTGAGGCAAATTAGGGAGATAAATCCCCAGGGCCCGACAAGGTACCTTGTACCTTGTGGGAGGCTACTGCAGAAATTGCAGGTATTCTAGCAGAGGGATTTAAAATGTCTTTAGCCATGGGTGAGGTGCTGGAGAACTGCTAATGATGTATTTTGTTTAAGAAAGGCTGTAAGAATAAGCCGGGAATTTGTATCCCAGTGAGCCTAACATCAGAAGTGGGTAAGTTATTAGAACAGATTCGAAGAGACCAGACATACAGTATAAGCATTCGGATAGACAGGGACTAATTAGGGATAGTCAGTAGGTCATGTGTAACCAACCTTATACCATAGAGTATTTTGTGGAAGTTACCAGGAAAGTTGAAGGCAAGGCATTGGTTGTTGTCTATATGGTCTCTAAGAAAGTCTTTGACAAGGTCCTATCAGGACCATTAAGATATAAGACACAGGAGCAGAATTAGGCCATTTGGTCCATTGAGTCTGTTCCACCTTTCCATCATGGCTGACTTATTATCCCTCTTAGCCCCATTCTTCTGTCTTCTCCCTGTAACCTTTGATGCCGATTAATTAAGAACCAATCAACCTCCGCTTCAAATATACTTCTTTATGACTTGGCCTCACTGGGAGTATTGTGAGCAGTTTAGGGGTGCTTATCTAAGAAAAGGGATCTGACCGCAAGTCCCTACAAAGGATTGCAAGGACCGCTGACAGGATCATTGAGGTCTCTCTCGCACACATCCGGAATATGTATCAGGAGTGGTGCGTGTACCGGGCTCTTAACATTGTCCATGGTGCCCCCATCTGTCCAGCCATCTCTGACACCCACACACCATCGAGCAGGAGGTGCCGCCACATTAGGGCAGGAACTGTTAGGATGTGAAACAGCTTCTTCCCCCACACTGTAAGGACTCTCTGCCACCGCCCAGGCCTCATCACATATTAAGTGCCATTAGTGTTAGTTTGTTTACTTTTGAACTTGTATCATGTATGGACGTTATTATTTGTTAACTTACTTGTGGTAATATTACTTCACGTGTTAGATGTGTGAGTTATATGTACCGTGTTGTACACTTTGGTCCAGAGAAACATTGCTTAATTTGACGATAGATATGTGTACAGTTGAGTGACAAGAAACTGAATTGGAACTTGAAAGGATGTGCTGGCATTGGAGAGGATACAGAGGAGGTTCACAAGAATAATCCTATGAATTAAAGGATTAACATATGAAGAACATTTGATGGCTCTGGGACTGTACTCACCGGAGTTTAGAAGAATGAGCAGGGAATCTCATTGAAACCTATTGAATATTGAAAGGCCTTGCTGGAATGATGTGCAGAAGATATTTCCAATGGTGGGAGAATCTAGTACAAACTCAGAATACAAGTCCGTCCCTGAGGAGGAATTTCTTTAACTGGAGGGTGGCAAATCTGTGGAATTCATTGCTGTGGAGGCTAAGTCACTGGGTATATTTAAAGCAGAGGTTTACAGATTCTTGGTTGGGGTATCAAGGAGGATGCAGGGGAATGGGGGGTGGGGGGGTTGAGATGGATAATAAATCAGCCATGATGGAACGGTGGAGCAGACTTGACAGACTGAACAGCCTAATTCTGATCCTATGTCCTAATAAATCAGTTGAGTAAATTTCACGCCTTCTCTCCACCAAAGCCAAATATAAATTAACATTTACTTTGCAAAAAAATGGAATATTATTCCTTACTTCAAATCATAGATCCTTACATTTAACAGACTTCCCGAGCTAATCAGTTTAATTTGCCGTAAAGATACAAATACAAAGTAATTCTGTTCATTACAGAATGGGAGAGGCAGTTCACTCAAGGCTGGAGTTACTGAAATGGTAAAAATGGGTTTAAGTAAACAGATTTATCAAAATTTATGGACAGTCTTTTCAGTCAGCTGCAACAGAAACATACAGGCAAATACCTTTATGTCCCCATATTCAGTAGGAAAACTAAAATAGCTCCTAGGTACAAGCAGAAAGGATACCCAGTGCCACATTATTTTTGTTATAAACCTGTGGACTGTTATTTTTTATTAGAGGTTCAAGTCTCCATTCTGATAAATCAAAATTCAAAACTAGCCAAATTTAAACTACATTGGAATTAGCTGTTAACAAGCACTAAATTCTTAAAGCGTGGCACTATATTGGTCATTTTAATGACAGGTCATATGTGATGCACTGATAGGAATGTTTTTAAAGCATCTGTGAGGTTCTGCTGAAGCAACATTCATGATGAATTATTTTAAAGCCACTCAGGATCATGTCAACAGTAACAGAGTAAATGCCCATCGAGAGGAAAGCAGATCACAGCATCAGAAGTCTCCTCTTCAAACAAGGTCATATAATCTTTCAGTTCTGGTCCAGTGGTGCCCCTCACCTCCAGCATCCACCCGATGAGGTTGGATCCTCCAACCAGCTGGCTCAAAGGGGAAATGTACAACCAAACATGTGACAATAGTGCTTTAAAAAAACGGTAAATTCTATAAAATCAAATTGCAAGGATAGTATTTTTATTTAATTATCTGATCTGCAAATCAAATACTGATACTATTTTATTCATTCATGCAGCAACAAAAAAGTTACAGTTCATCTTTAGACAATTTATATCACACAGACTAATTTGTTTAGATTGAAAGACTACAATAAAAAAGGTATACAATGATGCACCCCAATTATTGTAATGTAAACTGATCATTGAGAAGTTGTTGATTTGGTTCCCTCATTATACAGTAGAAATACGTGTAACGTTCCTGATTGGCTTTGAAATACACATCACATTAAGAGTTCACTGAGTGGCACAGGCTGATTCATGAAACTGAGTACCCAGCTGTAAACAGTGCCCCAGTCCACCTGCATGAGAAAGTCATAAAGATCATACATCTGATCATCTGGCACTCGTGTTGTACACACAACAGGAACATTGACTGCTATTCTGAGGCACTGTACCTTTAATTTGTTAACTTTTTTTTTGCAAGTATACTCCCTATAGTGTGTCTTTTGAGGTTTCCTTTTGGTTGTCCAATAGTTCTTTCAGGTTACACACCACCTCCTCAGGAAGTTCTAAAAGGGGGAGATCAACCAGTGAAATGTCCTGAGCTGGCATTTCCAAAGGAGGAAGGTTGGGTATTGGAATGTCTTTTGCTTTCCCAGCATTGGTGACATCAGTGGACGGTTGACTCAAGCACCATAACTCCGACTGTACAAAGTCAGACTCCACATCCAATTCCTTCTCCAATGGGGACTTCCTGAGCCTCGCAATCTCCGTCTTCAGCTGCTTATTCTCCTTCTTTAACCTCTCGTTCTCAGCCAGAAGGAGGTCAACAAGTCTCTTCAACTCAGAGATTTTCACCTCTTGCTCCTCAATCCTTGTTTTGTCATCTTTAGGAGTTTTGCTCACTGCACAGGTTTTTGAAGCGACATGCTTTTTTTCTAACAGAAACAGAAGAGTGTCTGGTTCCCGATCGCAGGAATTCTGAATCCGTCGCAGATACTCCTCCTTGTTAAGGCTACCTATTTCTACACTCGCAGAAAGTGCCTTCAGACCATCGGATTCAGAGGAGAGTTTTGTAGACAACTGCAGATCAGCCTCCCTGTCTGTTGCTGCTGGGTATAACTGAGCCCTCAGCTTTTCTTCCCTCTTAGCTCTCTTCCACCTCTCGTGAATTAAAAGCTGATGTTTGATATGACTGTCTCTCTGTAGTTCCAATGACAATAAAGCCTGAATATTGAGAAAATAATAACTTATTAACATGGGAATAAAAGTCTTCACATAACATAGAACATTACAGTACAGATGTTCTGCTGAGCTATTCAATTTCTCTAAGGTCAATCTAACCCTTCTCTCCTAGTTGTCCCTCCATTCTTCTATCACCATGTGCCTATCCTAGCGTTTATTAAATGTCCCTAATGCACTTGCCTCTACCACCATTCCTGACAGTGCAGCCCATACACTCACCACTGTGTAATAATATTCTCTGACATCTCCGCTATACTTTCACTAGAATTAGGCTCCCTGGAAAAAGGTCAGCAGGTCGGGCAGCATCTGTGGAAATGAGCAGTCAACGTTTCGGGCCGAGACCCTTCGTCAGGACTGTGTTCCTCCAGCATGTTGTATGTGTTGCTTTGACCACAGCATCTGCAGTGTACTTTGTGTTTACTGGAAAAAGGTCTCTGGCTAATCAGCCTCTTATCACTTTGTGCACCTCCATTAAATCACCTTTCGCCCTCCGTCACCCCAGAGAGAACAGCCCTAGCTCACTCAACCTATCCACAGAAGACATGCTCTCTAATCCAGGTAGCATCCTGGTAAAGCTCCTCTGTACCCTCTCTAAAGCTTTAACATCTTTCCTACAATGAGGCTACCAGAAAAGTAAAGTAATATTTCATTGACGAAATTGAAGAAGATAGCAGTGACTCTGGACGCAGGTCAGCACACAGTTGTCAGGATTGCTGTTGCTCAGTCATTTGCTCAAGTTGGGTGAATTCCATGTTCCCTGGTGGTAGATCATACAGAATTAAGGAATGAAAGGGAAACAACATTTGTACATTTGCCAGGTTGTCCAAGAGCTGATCACTGCTCAGTGACTGTACTGTAGCAGAAAGCACAGTCTGCTTCAAGATGTTGTCAATTTCACAAAACCTCCCAGGATTTCCCAGAGTCAACCCCATGATACTCTCAACAGCACCATGAGATCAGAGGCCTGGGCAAATCTGACCCTGGCTACATGCTGCACTTTTACCGAGATTAACCTTTCCAACCCCAACTGACTGCTGAAGAAATTCTGACTTATGAAACCAAAGAGCACTCCACCCATTCTGCTTCACTCTACCGCCCATTACCACAGAGAGGATGGTGGGTTCATTAATTTGTATAATCATGTAAATGCAAGCTGTAATGCTTGAACTATTTGATATTATCTGATGCCTTCCCTTGGAAAAAAATCAGCTACCATCTCCTTGGTGACATACAAAAGATCCTGAAGGAATTTTTATTCATGGAGCCCTTTGTCATGTTAATGTTAATGCAGATGCATGTGGTAAGCATTTACAAAGTGCTAGAAAGTTGTGAACCAAGCTTTCTTGGCCAAACATGATGAAACCCAAGCTCTGGTCCTGTACTTAGAGCATAGAAATAAGCCTTTCAGGCCACTGCACCCATACTAACCATACCATTTGCCAGCAATTGGTTTACAGACTTTATGAATCGGCAATTCAAGAGCTACGCAACTGTACCGTGGGTGGTACTGAGCCGCCCAGGTTGGGACCTGGCTGGGTTTGAACTCAGGACCACCTGCCTTGTACTCCAGTGCTGATACCACTACACCACCAGCTGGCACAGAATTTATGTATTGGCAATTCAAGAGCTATGTACCCATACTATGGTGTGACACAGTGGGGTAGCTGTTAATACCCATCGGGACTCTACTCTTACCACTGGGAGGAGTTTGTACATTAGGATTAGTAAGTTCTGGGCATGCTATGTTGGTGCCAGAAGGTTGGTGACATTTTTAGACTGCACCCAGCACATCTTCCACCTATATTGGCCATTGATGCAAACAATGCATTTCGCTGTATGCTTCGATGTTTCAATGTACGTAAAAAGTAAAGCTAATCTCTTATCTCTTTAACCTCTACTCATCTAAATTCCCAGACACACATTGAATATTATGGGCATCTGACTGCACCTTGGGCAAGGTGTTCCACATTCCAGCCATCACCAGGGTGGGGAAAAAGTCCTTCACGATTCATCTCTGAACCTCTTACTCTAATTTTATGTTTCAGAATGCTCTGATGTGGGGCGGGGGGGGGGGGGGGGGGAGAAGTTTCTTTTCATCTGCCCCAGCTATTGTGGGCTTCTGCCCTGTCTCTTCTACTCAAAGGAAAACAGACCCACCTTATCCAATCTCACACAACTGTAATGTTTCATCACAGGTGTGAATCTCCATTGCACCGCTGACTACAATTAAATCCTTCCTATGATTTGGCAACAAGAACTGTACGCCCTTTCCAATCTAAAATTAAAATTGAAGTGGTCTTCCCTTTGAATTTTAGAATGAAGAATTGAGTCTCTCTTTTGGAAAACAGAACAAGAGATTTGATCAGGAAAATTTGGGAAACAAAACCTATTTTTCAATGAGGTACAATCCATAAATAAGTGGTGTTATGCTCTAACATAGAAAGCATTGTTCAACAACAACTTCATAGTTGGTTAAAAATATTCGGACTTGCCACTATTGTTTCTACCCATTAATTTAATCATGTTCTAATCTACTTTTTGGGCCACCTGTTACCTCATCCCTGGCCACAGTTATCTCTTAATTAGCCTCTCATTAACACACCATTATCTTCTTATTTGGCTACATTCTTAAGTCACTGATGTGTTCAATAGTACAGAGACAGTACAGAGATTTCATTCTCCTACTAAATTGGATACATACATAGCAAATAGCAAACACAAAGCTGACTACATAGTTTTGGTTACACAGCAAACAATGCAACTTTATACTCCAATAACAGCAGGTCAGCTGTAAGATGGGAACTCTATTCCAGCTGCTGTCTGTAAAGTTTGTATGTTCTCCCCATGACCATATAGGTTTCCTCCAGGTGCCCCAGTTTCTTCTCACATTCCAAGTACGTACGGTACCTACAACCCTCTGTGATTTAATTTGATGCAAACAATGCATTTCACCTAGAACGTTTTGATATTTCAATGTACATTTGACAAATAAAGCTAATCTAATCTTTAAAAGGAATGATACTAAATCACAAAAGGGGATGTTAGGGAAGATGACAAAAGGAAGTTTTATACATAATCCTACAATGAGGGAATTCCAGAGATACAAGAAACTGCAGAGGCTGGAGCCTGCAACAACAAACTGCTGAAGCAACTCAGTGGGTCAGGCAGCATCTATGGACAGCTGGTGTTTTGGGTCAAGACCTTTAATCTGGAGATAGTCAACACAAAAAGGAGAGTGGAAAGGGTGGGGTAAGAGCTGGCAGGTGATAGGTGGATCCTGGTGTGGAGAGGCAAGAAGAAGGGAACAGTGGTAATACCAAAAGGCTGGGAGGCTGCAGATTGGGAAGGAAGGTGGAATACACAACGAATCAAGGGAGATGGGAACAGTGGGGGAGGGGGGGGAGATAAACCAAATGAGAAGCAAGGTACCTGAAATTGGAGAATCTAGAATTTGGGGCTCGTAAACTCAAGGACACTTAACATGCTATGATTAGATTAGTGCAGGCATTGAAGGGCTGTTTTACTGAGCTACGTAGGCACAGGAATGTGAGGCGACACTGGCGAGCTGCTCCCAGCACACCCTCAGGTGTGTTGGTTGTTAACATACTTCACTGTATATTTCGATGCATGATAAATCAACTTGAATCTCTGTTAAAGCCATGTAGACTAAGAGATTGTAAATGGAAAAATCATGGAAGAATTTAAAAATACAGATGAGAATTTAAACAACCTGTTACCAAACCAGAAGCTGGCTGAACCTTAGAGTTCTGCTTCTGATCTCTATAGCTCAAAAAGCAGAGCAGCGTTATAGAGTCAAGAGATACAGACTGTTCAACTCACTGACTAGCCAACCAGCAATCACCCATCTGCACTAATCCTATATTCTCCTACATTGCATATTTTATTCTCCCCACAATCCCATCAATTCCCCCCATTCTACCACTCACCTACACACAGAGCACAGTCAAACAACATCACAGCACAGGTATGGGCCCTTTGACCCATCTAGTCTGTGCTGAAGGGCTGGGGCAAGTTGCAGCATCCAATTAACTATCAACCCCCTTGTCTATAGAGTGTGGGAGGAAACCTGGGGGATCATGCAAACTCCACACAGACTACATGAGCGATCAGGACTGAGTGTTGTGTGCACACAATTTACACATTTGCAGATAGCCAGTAGAGCTCTGGATAATTCCAAGACCATAGAGAGTAGGAAGAATATATTGGAATAGTTAAGATGTAACAAAGAGATGAATGGGAATTTCAGCATCAGAGGAAGCGAGTAAGGGGTGGTGGTTTACTTTGACTGGAATATAGCTTCCTTTAACAATCAAGAAATATCTAAAATGTCTTAAAGATTTATTAGTTTTAGCCTGTACGGTTAACAGCTCAGTGAAGAGGGCAGGAGAACGGAATAGTTAATTCACATGATTTTTGAAGCACTCAACGTTAATTATTAATCTGGGCTTAGATTTCTACAAATTGTACTTGCAAGAAACATCATGTTTACTGCATTTTTCTTGTGAAGACAATGTCCTCTGTAGCCAAAGGGAAGGTTTATTGTCAAGGAAAATTAAAACTCAGCAACAATAACCACAGAGGTGCTAACAAGGCATCTTTGTATCATGGCTTTCTGAGGCAGAAAACTAGTTGCATTATTAAACACAGAATTGTTTCACAAGAGGTCAGGGGTTCAGAATGGAAGAGAAAAGATATGAAAAAATAGCTGATAATATAAAGAGGATACCAAAAGTTTGTTTCCTAGCTATATAGAGAGTAAAAGAGAGGCCAGATTGGATATTGGACTGTTGGAAAATGAAGCTGAAGTGGCAGTAGTGGTGAACAAAGACATGGCAGACAAACTCAGTAAGCATTTTTGCATCAATTTCCACTGTGGAAGACACAAGCAGTATGCCAAAAATTCGAGAGTGTCAGAGGGCAGAAGTGAGTTTAGTTGCTATTACTAAGAAGATGCTTCAGAAGCTGATAGGTCTGAAGGCAGGTAAGTTACCTGGATCAGATGAAATACACCCCTAGGGTTACGAAGGAGGCAGCTGAAAAGATTGTGAGGGCATTAGTAGTGAT
Source organism: Hypanus sabinus (assembly GCF_030144855.1). NCBI lineage: Eukaryota > Metazoa > Chordata > Chondrichthyes > Myliobatiformes > Dasyatidae > Hypanus > Hypanus sabinus. The sequence goes on from NC_082727.1 coordinate 27,297,076, forward strand.
ATTTTAAGAATCACTAGATTGTGGAGTGGTTCTAGAGGACTAGAAAACTGTAAATGTCACTATACTCTTTAAGAAGGGAGGGAGGCAGAAAACAGGAAATTTTATGCCAGCTCGCCTGAATTCAAGGGTTTATAATGTGTTGGAATCAATTACAGATGCCCCCCACTTTACGAATGTTCACTTTATGCCATTTTGCTTTTACAAAAGACCTACATTAGTAACCTGTTTTTGCATTACAAAGAGGATTTTCATTTTTACGAAGATTTTTCCCATATAAATTAATGGTTCTTCGCTTTATGACATTTTGGCTAAAGAAAGGTTTCACAGGAACACTCCACCTTTGCAAAGGGGGACACACCTGTATTGACAATGAGGTTTCAGGGTACTTGGTGGCAGAAGTCAGCAAGGTTTCTTTAAGCAGAAATCTTGCCTGACAAATCTGTTGGAATTCTTTGAGGAAATATCAGGCAGGATAGACAGAGGAGAGTCAACAAATGTTCTTTTATTTGAATTTTCAGAAGGCCTTTGACAAGGTGCTACACATGAGGCTGCTAAATAAGTTAAGAGCCATGGTATTACAGGAAAGAAACATATAGAGATCGGCTGATTGGTAAGAGGGAAAAAGTGGGAATAAAGGTACCCTTTTCTGGTTGGCTATCACTGACTAGTAGGATTATATAGAGGCCGGCATTGAGAACAGTTTTTTTCACATTATATTTCAATGATTTGGATGACAGAATTGATGGCTTTGTTGCCAAATTTGTGAACAATATAAAGATAGGTGGAGGGGCCAGTAGTGTTGAGAAAGAAGGGGGTCTGCAGAAAGACAAGACATAAGGAGAATGGGCAAAGAAATCTCAGGTGGAATGCAGTACAGGGAAGTGTATGATCATGCACTTTGGTAAAAGGAATAAAGGCATAGATTCTATTCTAAATGGAGATCAAATTCAGAAATCAGAGGTGCAAAGAGACTTGGGAATCCTCATGCACAACTCCACAAAAGCTTAGTTGCAGGTTGAGTCGATAGTAAGTAAGACAAATGCAATATTAGCATTCATTTAGAGAGGACTAGAATATAAAGCAAGAATATAATGCTAATGTTTTATAATTACTTGGAGTATGCAGAAAGGCAGACAGATTAGGCAGTTTTGGGCCCTTTATCTAGGAAAGATTGTGCTGGCATTAATGAGGAGCTTTTGATGAATCTGGGACTGTACTCACAGGAATTTAGAAGAATAAGGTGGGGGGAATCTCATTGAAATCTATCAAATATTAAAAGGCCTAGATAGAGAGGAGTGGATTTTTCCTATAGTGGGGAAGTCTAGGACCAGAAGGCACAGCCTCAGAATTAAGAATGTCACTTCAGAACAGAGGTGAAGAGGAATTTCTTTACTCAGAGGGTAGGAGTTATAAAGAAGGCAGGACAGCGGCTATACTTTATCAGGAGTTTGAAGAGATTTGGAATGTCAACACATACACTCAAAAACTTTTATAGTTGTACCATGAAGAGCATTCTGACAGGCTGCATCACTGTCTGGTATGGAGGGACTGCTGCACAAGACTGAAAAAAGCTGCAGAAGGTTGTATGTCTAGTCAGCTCCATCTTGGGCATTAGCCTGGAAAGCACCCAGGAGATCTTTAGGGAGCAGTGTCTCAGAAAAGGCAGCGTCTGTTATTAGGGACCTCCAGCACCCAGAGCATGCTCTTTTCCACTGCTACCTATACAGAAGCCTGAAGGCACACACTCAGTGATTCAGGAACAGCTTCTTCCCCTCTGCCATCCAATTCCTAAATGGACATTAAAGCTTTGGACACTACCTTACTTTAAAAAAAAAGTCTTTCTGTTTTTACATAGTTAAAAAAAAAATTCAATATATGTAATTGATTTCCATGTTAATTTATTATTATGTTTTATTTATTACTATCATTTTTTACTCTCTGCTAGATTATGTATTGCACTGAACAGCTGCTGCTGCTAAGTTAACAAATTTCATGTCGCATGCCGGTGATAATAATTCTGAATCTGAGGAATTCATTGCAACTGAAGAGGCCAAGTCATTAGACAGGGTAAAGTGGAGGTTTATAGGTTCTTGATTAGTAAGGGTATCAAAGGTTATAGGAAGAACACAGGAGAATAGGGCTGAGAGGGATAATAAATGAGCCATGATGGAGTGGCAGAGCAGACTCGATAAGTCGATTGGCTTAATTCTGCTCCTGTGTCTTATGGTCTAAATCTGATGCACGTTCTCAAATATATCAACTTCTAACAAATGACTAATATATAAACATGCACTTGTAATTGGAACATGCTGTCTTGTTCAAGACAACAATATTTAGAACATGCATATGTGGTTAGAAATTAGTTAACTTTGAGCTTGTTTTTCCAATTAATAATTTTGCAAGATTTTGCAAACCTGCAATGAATGTTGGTTTTAAGAGATTCAAGGTGGTTATTTAAAGCAGGTTTAGCTTTTTTGCATATGCTTGTGAGATCAATGATTGAGGGCTCCTAGGGAAGTAGGCAGTTATCTGGATCTGAAGAACATGTCCTAGCAAATGGTCACCCGGAATATTTTAGTTTAAATTATTTCCTCACCAGAGCAGTGCTGATGAGCACTGCCACTCCTTCCTCAATGTGGGCAGCAAGGCAAACAGTTCAAAAGGTGTTTTCTAGATTCTATGCTCAAAGATGGATTCAGAGAATTTTTACTCTAGGGACTTAGAAATAGTTGACAACTATGATTCTAAAATGAATTTTTTAAGTAAGTGACATTCAGCTGTGACTCAAGCTTGACATTTACAGCAACTTAGTGAAAGTATTATAATTTAAGATACTGTTTTCATCAGTTCTTTGCCTCATAGAGTGCAAAGATTTCAATCAAGAAATACAAGCAATTTTGTATAGTCCTACCCTGGTCTATGTGGCTGTCAGGGATGCATAACAGTCTGAACTGATTTAGCTACGGTTTTAAAAAGCACAGGCGATTATGTCAATTGGATTTATGGGAAGTTTAACAACTGTGTAAACACAATATTTAGAGTCCCAGTAAATATTATTGAACTAAGCAATTGGTTTGACAATTACAATGTTGATTTCATTTTGAGGGAAACGATTGGCTCAGACTTCTGCTCATGGCTGAAATTCTCCATGCTTATTACTAGTATAATGTTGTTCTTCCTCTCCGTGCCTTGTGGAGCATTGGGCAGCAACGTCGCCATTTCTTTAGCATTTGTCTGTGTTTGTTTTGAAGCTGTGTTGCTAGCTCAGTGCTCCACCCAGCATGGATGGAAAGTGTGCAAGCAGCCAGCAGGATTCAAATCTGGGACCACTCGCCTCGAAATCCAGTACCGACACCACTACACCACTGGCTGTCATATTCCTGGGTTTATGCGGGGTAATTGCAAACTCCTGGGAAACAACTAAAGCAATTACCATACAGGAAGACACTGGAAAAGGATAAAGAGTATCCAGAGAGTTTGAAGAATTTTCTTAGCAGGGGTACAGAACACCCACCTCTGCAAAACATTTCAATTAAAATGTGTGTACATAAGCGCTTTACAGATGAGCTTGAACAGTGGACAATCTGAAGTGGGAGGCAAAAAATAAAGGTATCTTCACCCAGGTCGAGGAGGGATCTTTAAAAATCAGTGCTTCATGGACTTTTTTTTTGGAGTTTGAACAGCAGCCAAATTGAATTTTGGGATTCATTAGCTACATCAAATAAAAATAAGATGGGCAAGTGGAGCAGTCATTGTTGGAGCGGGGCAGTGTTAGAATGGGGAGACTTTTGGCTTTGCTCAATACCCCTGGTCAATAACAGGCAAGGGTGACACAAGTACCTGGTAAGCTTTTTCTTGCTCAATCTTCATCTGTTAGTGTATAGTTAGGTCAATAAGAATGGCTCCAAGGGCAGTGTTTTGTTCTGTGTGTGGGATGTGGGAATCCTGGGAGACCTCTAGCATCCTGGATAACCACACCTGCACCAAGCTGCAGCATCTCAGAGAACGTGTTAAAGATCTGGAGCTGCAACTAGATGACCTTCAGCTCATAAGAGAACCAGAGGAGGTGATAGATAGGAACTACAGGGAGAAAGTCACCTTTAAACTGCAGGAGGCCGGTGAATGGGTGACTGTTAGGAGAGGGAAGGGAAATAGGTAGACGGTTCAGAGTACCCATGTGGCCGCTCTGCTCAATAACAAGCATACCATTTTGGATACTGTTGGGGCAGGAGGCGCTTGAAGAGTAGGTTGGATCAACCTACCAGAGAAGAGCTGTAGTGACTGGGTCTCTAGCATTGTGACTCAGAGAGGAAGGGGGCAAAGAAGGAATGCGGTGGTGATAGGTGATTCCATAGCTAGAAGAGTAAACTGGAGTCTCTGTAGATGCACTAGAGACACCCAGATGATATGTTGCTTCCCAGGTGCCAGGGCCAGGGATGTTTCCAATCATGTCCACGACAATATAAGGAGGGGTTGGGGTGTGAGCAGCCAGATGTATTGGTATATACTGCTACCAATAACATCAGAAGGAAAAGAGAGGAAGTCCTAAAGATAAAATTTAGAGAGCTAGGTAGAAAGCTGAAAAGCAGGACCTCTAGGATTGCTGCCTGTGTCACGCACCAGTGAGGGGAAGAATCACCAGATTCTGGAATGGTTTCGGAAGACTGGAAAATTGCAAATGTCACTCCACTCTTCAAGAAGGGAGGAGGCCAGAAGAATCAGAATCATGTTTATTATCACCAGCATGTGTTGTGAAATTTGTTAACTTAGCAGCAGCAGTACATGATAATATAGAAAGATAATTAAAAAAGTAAATAAGTAAATGAATGAAAGTACATATATGTATATTGAATAGATTAAAAATAGTGCAAAAACAGAAAACATAGATTAAATAAAAAGTGAGGTAGTGCTCTTGGCTGAATAGCCATATAGGAATTGGATGGCAGAGGGGAAGAAGCTGTTCCTGAATCATTGAGTTTGTACCTTCAGGCTTTCACAGTTCTTTCCTGAGGGATACTATGGAGGCTAGTACTCAAGACTGAGCTAATTTTACAACTTTCTGTAGCTTCTTTCAGTTCTGTGCAGTAGCCACAGAGCGCGCCCCCCCACCCCGTACCAGACAGTAGTGTAGCCTGTCTAAGCTATTTACTAAATTCAAAAATCTGAGATGCAAAGGAACTTGGGAGTTCTCATGCAGGGTTCCCTAAAGATTAATTTGCAGGTTGAATTGATAGTTGAGGAAGGCAAATGCAATGCCAGTATTAATTTCAAGAGGACTAGAATATAAAAGCAAGGATGTAATGCTGAGGCTGCATAAGGCGCTGGTGAGGCCTCTCAGAGTACTGTGAGCAGTTTTGGGTCCCCTATTTAAGAGAACAGGTGCTGACATTGGAAAGGTTTCAAAGGAGGTTCATGAGAATGATTTTGGGAATAAAAGGGTCATCATATGAGCAGTGATTGAAGGCTGTGAGCCGCTTCTAAATTCTAGTGAGGTAGGGAGGAGGATATTTCATTGAAACTTATCGAATGTTGAAAGGCCTACACGGAGTGGATGTGAAGAGGATGCTTCCTTTGGTTGGGGGGGCGGGGTTGAGGGAGTCTAGGACCAGAGGGCACACCCTCAAAATAGAGGGTGGTGAATCGGTGGAATGCATTGCCACAGGTGGCTGTGGAGGCCAGGTCATTGCGTGCATTTAAGGTGGAAGTTGATAGGTCCTGATTTGTCAGGGCGTGAAAGGTTATGGGGAGAAGGCATAATGGTTGAGAGGGAAATAGATCAACCATGACAAAATGGCAGAGCAGTCTCAATGGGCTGAATGGCCTACTTTTGCTCCTGAGTCTAATGGTCATGTAATCTTTTACCTAAATATGTTATGTAGTGGAGATCAGGGAGGAAAGTTGTACATTGCAGGAAGATTTAAAGAAATAATCATTTGATGAAGGGAATCTATCTTGACAAGGCATGAAGTTAGTACTGGGGAAGTGCAGACAGAGAAAGTTAATAAAACATTTAAAAGCAAGTTAGAAGACTTGTAGAAGGACAAGGGAAATTTAGGAGTCAACATTCATAGATTTCTGAAAGTAGGAGAGCAATTTAATAAAGTGGCTATGAAAGTAAACAGTGAAACTTGAGTTTGTTGGCTGAGGTATGAAGGTATACTGGAACTGAACAAGATGCCAGTTATGGCACAGTCACATTCAGTTTTGGTCACCAGACCAGAGGAAGGCTTGGCACAGTATTAGAACAGATGCAAAGGAAATACTCAAGGTCATCATCAGGGATATAACATTTTATTTATAGGAACAGACTCAGATTTAATTGCTGCATACAATATTATAAAACACATAGATAAGGTGAATATGAAGGACCTATTTCCCTTGGCAGTGTCAATAACTAGATAATTTAAACTTAGTTTTATTAGTAAAGGGAGACAGGAGAAAGACTAGAGATGGTCTGACTGGAATAGCGCTGAAGAGGTTTTCAGGATATACACTTGAGGAGCCTTAACCTGCAAGACAATGGACCTAGAAATGCAAAATAGAAATGCCTCAAATAGCTCCTTTTTTGGCTGGTATATACATTAAGGGTCAAATGTATTTTGCTGTGTTGTAATCTTCTATGGCTCTTTCATACTGGATCAGGAGAGGGTAGAGAGTGCCAAGCAAGAAGCGTTTACTTTCCTGATTCAATGTGATGTTAAATAAAGTACTTGTGAATTAATCACATTTCTCACTCAATGCATACCTGTTCTGAACGTGTTAGCTTCATAGCTTCTCCAAGATGTTCTGCACAGAAAGGGGAAAAAAAAGCATTGTCAGTGGATGGTGCATGATGTGTTGTTAACAAGTAATAAATTTACCACATTTAGAACCATAGAAAAGTACAGTACAGAAACCAGGCCTTTGGGCCATCTAGTCTATACCGAACCATTTAAATTGCCTACTTCAATTGACCTGCACCAGGACCATATCCTTACCTCCATGTACTCCTCTTAAAACTCGAAATCGAGCTCGCATACACCATTTGCACTGGCAGCTCCTTACACACTTTCACCCCCTTGAGTGAAGAAGTTTCCCCTCATGTTTCCCTTAAACACTTCACCTTTCACCCTTAACTCATGACCCCTGGGTGTATGCCTACACAGCCTCAGTAGAAAATGCCTGTTGCAATTTACCCTATCTATACCCCTCCTAATACCCTTTATAAATGGACAAGACAAATATTACAAAAGACCAGGGCTTTATAGACAACAGTAAAATCACTTAATGCACAATTATTCCATTCCATGAGAACCTTCCCACTCACTGAACAATGGATATCATGGAAACAATGTAGTCATCAAGTAAACGACTGAATAAGAGGTATAACAATAGCATCCAGGTGCACTACTTCCATGTTATCCAGGAAACAAACTTATTTAAATATTTAAATATCAACACAAAGAAAGCTGTGCAGCCTCATGATCCAAGTACAGACATACACAGCTCTACATCTTTATCTAAATGATGAGGTTAAACATTAACTGGATTCATCAAAATAAATACCAAAATCACATGCCTTGTCGCTAAAATGTTGGATAAAACCTGGATTATGGAAGCTTCAGAACAAGTTAAAATTCAAATTGTTGACATTAAAAAGTTCACATAGGTAATCCAAATCCAACAGTCCACTTTCCAGCTTCAATTCATCTTAATGTGATCAGTGTCATGGGGTGAAGTTTGAAGTTGGAGGCCCAAAATCTGGGAGTCTGAGAATCTGGGGACAAGGACTGGAGGCAATCTGTATTGGGGCAGGAGGTCTGCTTGGAGTGTGAGCGTGAGCAGTGTATTTTGTTGCTGGTTATCTTTTTTTTTTGCGGCTTCTGTTGTTCTGTGAAACACTGCGGTCATGCTACTGTATGTTGGCATGTATGTGCCAGGTTGTGTGGTGATACTTGTGGGCTGCCCCCCAGCACGTCTTTGGGTAGGCTGGTTGTTAACACATTTCACTGTATGTTTTGATGTACATGTAATAAATAAATCTGAAGCTTATATAGCAATGGACAGTCGGCATTCATGTTTAATTATTGCCATTTCTAGAAGAACTATTTCAACTTGCACTGCAATTTTGAAAAATATTGAAAAAACATTGATCATGCAATAACCCCAATTGAGCGGAAGGATGGGACAGGGCAAACGACCAAAGCTACACTAGGCTAGGTAGGAAAATGCTGGTTTGGATCTGTTACTGTCGTGGTTTCTTGTGCCCCACAAAAAACCAGGAGACGCAGAAGATTCTTCAAGAAGTGTTAAACTTTAATTTGCAAATCAAAGCTGAGACAGTCAGTGAGCTAGTCACTGATTGCCCACCGATCCTTGTGCATAGCATTTTTTATAGCAATCTCCTGGTTTAGTTGCATTAGCATATCCAATCGGTCTACAGTTGCGTATCACCAGTACATCAGCTCCCGACTTCCCACTATTGTTTCTACCCATTAACTTAATCATGTTCTAATCTACTTTTTGGGCCACCTGTTACCTCATCCCTGGCCACAGTTATCTCTTAGCTAGCCTCTCATTAACACACCATTCTCTTCTTATTTGGCTACATTCTGAAGTCACTGATGTGTTCAATAGTACAGAAACAATACAGAGATTTCATTCTGGCTGATAAGTTGGATACATACATAGCAAATAGCAAACACAAAGCTGACTACATAGTTTTGGTTACACAGCAAACAATGCAACTTTATACTCCAATATATCCCCCCTTTGAGACCCATAGTCCTCACACAGAGAAAGAAGACTAAGAGTCCACGCACAAAAGCCCCAATAAACTCAAGCACTTATTCCCAAATCTCTGGTCAAACTATAATTTTCTGCACCAAGACCTCAAAGTATTCTCTCCGTTACCCTGGGTCGCTGAGCCAAAAACCTGTCCCTTTGTACCCGAAACAGGGAAAAAAAGCTCAGAAGCCCTTACAATCTACTCCCACACTGTCATTTTGCTCTTGTTCATCCTGCAGGTGTTGTAGGCTGTAACAATACACCTTCGGTGCTTCTTTCTCCACTAAGCTTGCTTCAGTAATTGCCACGAGCATCGGAAATTGTTTGGTTGCAGCACGCACTACAAGAGACTTGAGACAAGGAAGAAAACAGCACAGCACAAGCGCACAGCTCAACAATACTGACAATTATTGCCATTTTAGTCAACCATGCTCCCCATCCTCCGAGTCTATTTTCTAACCAGTCAAATAACTGATGTCTGAACCCTGCATTCTGTTTAACTTCCTTTCTTAGAGTTTTCAACTTATACATTGCCTTAGTAAACGATCCTTCTGGACTAGTGTTATTTGGTATAAAAGTACAGCACTTCTCTCCAAACGTCACACAAATGCCTCCTTTTTCTGCCAACAGCCAGTCCAATGCTTGTCTATTCTGCCACGCCATTTTGCTAGTTGCATCTAACTGTTCCCTTCTTATCAGTTCCTGCTGGTGTGTGACAGGCCATGGTGTAAACGGACCTTCTCATGTGACCTGGCTGATTACATCCCCAGCACAATCTCTCTACCTCTCTTTCCTCACTGGTCCCCTCTACCCATAGCTCCTCTGTACCCCTCCTTGGGACTTCCAGTCCTGTCTGGGCTGTTTGAATTTAGTCTGTTCCTGACAGGGCATTTGTGGGAATGCTCCTCCAAAGATGTTGATTATTGGCATGGGGTTTTCCGGCCCTTGTCTTACAGTATGATCGGTTCCTCCATATAGTGGTGCTTCATCCAGTTCGATGGCTGTACTCAGACTGGTAGTTGCTGGCAGCATCTTTTTGCTTTTCTCTTTTTCCTTCTTTTTGAGTTCTTCAAGCTGCATTTGTATTAATTTTCTTTGCACCTCTTCCTGCTGCTCAGCCAACCTTCGTTTGTCTTTCCGGTATTTCTCAACCGCATGGACTACGTGGTCTCTAAATTCTTGTGGGGTCATTGACGCCAGCCCAACCACTTCCTCCAGTTTGGATTTTACTTGAGGAGGCATTGCATCCAAAATGCTATGTCTGAACAGTGTGGTGATAAATAAGCTATTTTCCACCTCTTCCTCAGTCTCCAGTCTCCACCTTTTCAACTGGTTTTCTACGTAGGCTGCTGGGTTTTCAGTGTGTCCCAGTGGATCCCCCTTTAAGGCTTTGGGGTCCACTTTGGGTGGATAAAGCTTCCTGAGGACCTGCCATACCCTCTGCCTCACTCTGTCAAACCCGTCTCCATCAGTTCTCAGGTCGTTCGAGTTTACTATGCCAGCCATTTCCATTAGTTTGTTAAATTTGGAGGTTCCCATCAACCTTATCAATAATGCCTTCAAATCTCCCATAGCCAATAATTGACCCGCCGTTTCTTCTTCAAAGGCTCTAATCTATTTCCCTGCTCCTTCATGTAGATTGGGCAGAGTGTTTTTCAGCCCTTCCAGGTCCTGGGATCCCCAAGGGATATACTGCACTTGTCCTGATCCTTTAACTAACAATGGCATCATTCTTCCTCCTTCTTCCCACCTGCCCACCTGCCCTGGCTCTCCTCCTCGCCTGACTCCCCATCTGTCTCAGGGTACGTCTTTACTGCCTCCCACACAAATTTCTCCGGGGTCCTCTTCTTCCCTCGGTCTCCCTGTGGAGTCCTTCCTTTCCGTCCTGATTCAATACTTGGTTGGCCCCTGGAGTAATTTTCACATCTCCTCTGGCAATCCCCTCTCAGTAACTTATCTAGCTCTCTCTCTACTTCCGCAAGTTGCTTCCCTACCGCCTCCTTCTGCTCTTCTAGGCTTCTGCTTCCTACCTCTTCCCCACAAATTCTCGCATCCTCTCTCTCACCACTTAACTCTTGCTCCTCCAATGAGTCACCTTCTCTTTCTTCCTGTCCGTGTCTGTACACCTGTGGCAGGGACTCCTCATGACCCTTACTCGTGCTTGATTCCCTTCTCGTGTTTCTCCAAGACTCTCGTCTCCTATCTTTTTTCCACTTCCTCTTGAATGCCTCAGCTCTTCCTGCCCTGATGAGCCACTTTCTTCTCTAGTCTGTTGATTTCTATGGTATAACCAATATTCCTCATACTCCTTTTCCTCTCTCAAGTATTTCATCTGTTCAATCTCTTCTTTCATTTCTCTCTTTGCCTGTTCCACCTTTATCCTTTCTGCCTGTATCTCCTTCCATATCGCCGCTTTTTCCTTCTCGTATTGTCTTTTATCCTCATTATCCCAAACTTGTACTTCTCCCTGCATGTTTACTGTACCCATCAGCAGAGGGCACTGCTTAGGGGTTCCTTCCTCATTATAAGGAGGGGGCCTTTCTGTTTCTTTCACGTCCGGGTACGGAGCTGAAGGCAGCTTCTCACTGTACCTCCCTCTAACAGGCTGTTTCTCCAGCACCTTAGTGTCTTCCTCGCTTGTAATCAATATTCTACCTGTCCTCCTCAGCCTTTCTCCCTCCGTTCTGAAGAGTTTTAGCACTTCCATTTCTTGTTCTCTTTTTTGCCCTCTTTTCTTAGATTTATCTTTTGGTTTGTAATTTTTAATTAGTGCCTCCATTTCTTCGCACAAGCTTACATCAAACGTTCCTTCTCTTGGCCATTCTGTGACCAGGTTTTTGGTTCTTTTTTCCCATTTTTCTGAAGTTTTTGTGATCTCATATTTATTTACCGGGATTTTTTTGTTCAGAATCTCTACTGCCGTTCCTTTACCTGTCATGTTGTTCTCTCTTTTTAAGGTATTTCAGAGATCTACAGTTCGTTTACTGGATAATATTATTTACTCTAATTCTATGCCTAGTCTATCATCCATCTACCAGCCCTTTAAACTATATATTGGACTGTCCTTGTTTCCTATTCTGTTCTGCCCATACAGACCTCTATTTACAGCGGTATCCACAGAACTTTCTCTTTGCACCTCGTCTATTCAGACCCTTATCTCTTAAGGCGGTATCCACGAGGATTTTCTCTATTTTTCCTTTCCCTGCCTGTTCAGACCTTCGTTTCATACGAAGCGGTATCCACGAGGATTTTCTCTATTTTTCCTTTCTCTGCCCGTTCAGACCTTTGTTTCATGCGAAGCGGTATCCACTGGGACTTACCAACACCACGTGGAATTTTTCTTCACTTAACTTCTTATTAGCTTATTTCTACTTACCCTCACTGCAGTGTTCTTGATCAATCCTCTGAGCCTCCTGTTAACCCCCAATTTTGCCAGATTCTTTGGACTGGAGAGACCCTACGGCAGTGGTTCCACACTTCTGAGACTCCAAGACCTCCCCAAAACCAACAGAATTCTTAGTCCAAATTGTCGCAAAAAGCGAGTACCTTTTGTTTGGGTGCACCCTTAATTCTGTTAGCCCCGTGGGGTTCCCTAGCGGACTGGGAAGCGTCCCCAATCTGCCGTTTCCTTTCCGCGGGTCTCTTTCCAATCCTGCCGACTACGTCAATTTTTGTCGTGGTTTCTTGTGCCCCACAAACGACCAGGAGACGCAGGAGATTCAAGAAGTGTTAAACTTTAATTTGCAAATCAAAGCTGAGACAGTCAGTGAGCTAGTCACCGATTGCCCACCGATCCTTGTGCATAGCATTTTTTATAGCAATCTCCTGGTTTAGTTGCATTAGCATATCCAATCGGTCTACAGTTGCGTATCACCAGTACATCAGCTCCCTACTTCCCACTATTGTTTCTACCCATTAACTTAATTATGTTCTAATCTACTTTTTGGGCCACGTGTTACCTCATCCCTGGCCACAGTTATCTCTTAGCTAGCCTCTCATTAACACACCATTCTCTTCTTATTTGGCTACATTCTTAAGTCACTGATGTGTTCAACAGTACAGAGACAATACAGAGATTTCATTCTGGCTGATAAGTTGGCTACATAGTAAGTATAAGTTAGCTACATTCTCAAGGCATTGATGTGTTCAATTGTACAGAGACAATACGGAGATTGCATTCTCCTACTAAATTGGATACATACATAGCAAATAGCAAACATAAAGCTGACTACATAGTTTTGGTTACACAGCAAACAATGCAACTTTATACTCCAATATTACTTGCTTGGACTATATGCATGAATACTAATGACCACTGTAATGGAAGCACTGTTTGCTTGATGTCTAACACCCAAGATAAAGCATCAAAACTCAAAGGAGTCACCCGATAAACTGGATGTTTTATACCCCTAAACCACAACTTTGGTTATCTACTTATCTGCCTAACCTCCCTATTTTACTTGTTTCTGTCCGGATCTTTAAAGCCCATCTATACCACCCCTACACCCTCACACCCAATCCCCGTGAGGAACTTTAGAACCCAAAATGATTCTAAATGAACTTAAAATAAATTTTAAACTACAGCACATTATGCACGGTAGCAGCAATTTGTATGATCTACAGGAAGCTTTGCTGCAACTCCGGCAGCACCTACCACCTCTACCAGCTAGAAGGACATGGACAGCAAAAACACCTCCACCTGGAAGTTGCTCTCCACACCACACACTTGGAAATAGGTCACAGTGGTTCAAATTTCTGGCACTCTCTCCCTAACACTACTGTGGATATACCCACACATCAAGAACAGACAGTTAAAGGCAGCAGCTCACTGCCACCTTCGAGGATAATTAGGAATAGTTAATTAAATGCCAGCTCAGCCCATAAAGTCCTCATCTCTTGAATGAATAAAAATTGTTCATAAATTGCTGTAAATGGTTGGTAGCTTCATCCTGTTATAGTGATCCTTTGAACATGTACCAATATAGCATGGGAACAGACTCTTCAGCTCACAATACCTATACCAACCAGGGCGCCAAATTAAGCCTGCATGCACATAGTCTATATTCACGTGTTCACCTGTTCACGTGCCTGTCTAATGCCTTGTGAATGTTTCTGTTGTATCTACTTCCCAACCTCGCCTGGCTGTGCATAAAACTCCATTAAGAGCTCCCCCCCTCACCTTAAAGCGATGAGCTCTAGTATTTGATATTCCCACCCTGGAAGAAAGACAGACTACCTACGTTAACCATACCTTTCATAACTTTATATACTTTCCCCAGAGAAAACAATCTAAATTTGTCCAATTTCTTATAGCCAAAACACTCTAATCCTAACATCCTGATGAATCTTTTCTGCATCCTCTCCAAAGCCTCCACATCCTTCCAGTTATGCAGTGACCAGAACTACACATGCTAGCAGGCATAGACTTGGTGGGCTAATCAGCCTCCTTCATATGGAAATATTCCAAATGTGACGTAATTAAAGTTTTATACAGGTGCAGCACGAATTGTCAGCTTTTAAATTCAGTGCTCCAACCAATGAAGAACACTGTACTCATCCTCCACCACCTTATCCACTCGTGTAGCCACTTTCAGGGAGACACTGATTTGCACCCCACAATCCTTCTGTTCAGCAAAGCTCCTAAGGGTCCTGACATTTACTGTATAATCTCCTCTTATATTTGACTTCCAAAACTGCAATATCTCATACTTGTCTAGACTGAGCTCCAGCTGCCATTTCTATACCCATATTTTCAACTGATCTACATCCTATCCTTTGCACTGAACTTTTTTTTTCAGATTTAAGATCAAGGAAAAAAGAACCAGAGGGGAAGTGAGAAGAATATCTTTATGCAGCTGATCTACAATCCCTGAAGGAACACACTGCCTTAAGGAAGGGTGTGAACATTTTTCAAAAAGTAATTTTCTGAATTTCAGGGTATTGAGGAGTAGGTAATCAGACTAATTGGATAAAACTCTAAGGATCTGCCACACACATAATTTGGCATATGCACAATGAGCTCAATTTCCCCCTTCCATGGTGTATTACTTTATTACCTACAGTTCGGCTGTACCATAACGACTCTGAAGGCTTCACACTTTCAAACACATAAATTTCAGTACACCTTGAACTCCAAGATTTTTATCTCAATTAATGTTAATTCACACTCATGTTATCCCTGCCTTAATAGCATGGTCAGCCAACACTCAGGTCTTTTCTGTAACCTCCTCCTCGTTTAATACTTCATAAATTATTTATAACTCGTTATCTTCTCTGCTTGTATCCTTCTGATGTCCCTCCATAATTGCAATTGCTTATATTCCAAGCTCAGGAATTCCTCCTCAGTCATTTCTCTGTGACTTGGTGTCAAACTTTGTTGAATTACACTCCCGTGAAACACCTTGGGATAGTTTACTACATTAGAGAATCTTCATCAGGACAGCTCGGTACTTATTTCATATTATTCCAAACTAGGGGACTACACCAGGTATATAAAATAGTCAAACAGTGCCCAAAATAAATCACATTGTGTAACTTCTCCTAAATTATTTTAACCACAATAAGAACTGGCTTTCAGTTATGAAAATTCCCAAAGATGTTGTACAGAAAACCTTTTAGTTACATAAGATGGAAAGATTCACCAACCTGCAGCCTTCCCATGACAATCAATTGCTTCGGCATATTTTCCTGCTGCTAGCATACGCTCCGCCTTTCTGCTTTGCTGGTGAGCCTAAAAGAAACAATACTTCTGAGCAGGATACACTTGCAGCATACGTCATTTCAAATCAAGATGACTCTTGCCCTGCAACTGAACTCAGCAGTTTTATCATTTCTGCTTGCAAGGACTGTGAAGAGAGTGTATGCGTAAACCTTCTCGTGACATTATGTCTCCTAGCTTATTGATCACTGGAGAATGACTTGGCAGCAAGTTCACAAAATAACATACAACACTTGAACACACTGCAACTCGTACAAAAGACAAAAACACAAACAACATGAAGACCTCAGTGGGGAATGTCCTATTTCCAGATATAGCAGATCATCACACTGAAGCTGCTGCTGTTGTACCACCTTCAAATTACTGACTAAACTGCAATTATCTATTTCACACTATAATCAATGCTTCCTTAAAGACACAGATTTTATTTCTGAAATGTTCAAAATGCTGGCCTTTAAATTTCTCAATTAAACGTACATCCGAATGCTCTCACATTACATCCCTTTACAGTTGACATTACAAATTAATCTGTATTTGGTTCTGGTCAGTGCAGGTCACTCTGGCAGGCCTATAGGTAATCCTCAGGTTAGGATCTGAACAAGTCATAAATATAATTGCACTTTGTTAATTAAAATAGTTTTAAGTTCTGAAATACTCAGCCCTCTTAATCCCATCCTTATCTCATATCCATCCAAGGCTCTTTCTGTTTAATCGCTGCCAGGTTTAAAATCCACTGAAATACCTGGGGTCTCAATTGCTCTTTGGTAATTCACAAATGTAATCATCTCACGTTTAATGATATGCACCAATTGTAGAGCTCAAACCAAGTTGCAATTATCTATTTCATACTATAATCAATACTTGCCTAAAGACACAGATTTTTTTCTGAAATGTTCAAATGCTGGTCTTTGTCATTTTCCCTCTTAAAAACCTGTGTCATATACAATTTCTCTTTTGTATCCTCATTAAAGCTTTTCTGACCAATCTTTCACTAACTATAAACCTTTCATGACTTGGGATCAGTTTTTTTTTTAGTATGACCATGCATTTGCGATATCTCCACTGCATTAATGGGACAATACAAAGGGAAGTTGCTGTTATCATTGAAGTTTCAATAAGCTCAGCATGCTTTAATGAAAAATACCTGCAGATCACCAATATGTCCGCCTCTGACAGCCAACAAAAATAAGGTTAAAATTGGAAAGTGCAAGTAGAGGTGGCGCTGTTCACTAATAATTCTGCACTTTTAGGATGGGCTCAGAATTTTGGGAGATTTGAAACTGAAATATGGGACAATTTAAGCAAAATTATAAACAAAAAACACCAAATGGTTCAGGAAGGATTTGGAAAATTAAATTAACATAAACTGCAACACCATCATGTCAGAGCACATTACAATATACTTGGTTCTAAAGCACACTGGTAGCTAAACTTTTGAAAGTCTGTCATTTATTTAAAAAAATAGATACAACTGAAGTTTAGTATTAGGTCTAGAACCATTATTAAGGTATTTTCTTTGTCCGCTAACCTGTAAATGGGTGAGAAAATTACAACATGGCGAGCCAGACCACTCTAGATAATTCAGGTGCACATGCCCAAAAAGAACAAGAATTATTTGTGTTATCTGTAGCAAGGTTTTCTCCTGATAGCTCAGAATGTAGACTCAGTGCAACATTTGGAACATCAACACACACAAAGTGATGAACTCAGCAGGTCAGGCAGCATCTATGGAAATGAATACGCAGTCCACATTTCGGACCGAGACCCTTCATCGGAACTGGAAAGGAAGGAAGAAGATACTAGAATAAAAAGGTGGGGGAGGGGAAGGAAGACGAGCTAAAAGATGACAGGTGAAGCTAGGTGGGTGGTAAAGGGCTGGAGGAGAATGAATCTGATAGGAGAGGAGAGTGCACAATGGGAGAAAGGGAAAGAGGAGACAGGCAGGTGAGGAGAAGAGGTAAAATGCCAGAATGGGGAATAGAAGAAGAGGGAAGGGGGAGGGAAAGAGGAAGAGAAAAGAAAAAAAAAGAAAAATAAATACTGTGAAGTTGCGGAAATCAACATCAAGTTGGAGGCTACCTAGATGGAATAGGAGGTGTTGCTTCTCCACCCTAACAGTGGTCTCCTGTGGCAGAAGAGGAGGCCATGGACTGGTATGTTGAAACAAGAATGGGAAGAGGAATTAAAAAGATTGACCACAGGAAAGTTCCGCTTTTGGCGGATGGAGCAGAGGTGCTCGACAGAGCGGTCTTCCAACTTAGGTCAGAATTTAGCATTAGGAGCACCAAGTACAACAGACAACCCCAAAAGATTCACAGGCGAAGTGTTTGTGTCATGTTTACAATAACTCAGCATGCCAGATTGTACTTTGCTGCATGCAAAATACAGGCAAAAAAAAGGCTAGCGGAAATCTCATACAGATAAATTAATATATTCATTGCAGAACATTACAGTGCTCTACAACAAACTAAACATATGATGCAGTCACACTGTTATTGATTCTAAATTAATTGCTGAAAACTTACTGCAGGATCACAATCCAGATCAATGTGATAGCAGCACATTTCGTTTACCACCTTGCTCTGTCAATCGGGGAGGGGAGCATGGTACATCCAACTAGCTGCTCCAAGGATGGTAGGCTTACTTCCTGCAATTGCACCTCACAAAATGTCACAACTTCAGCTATGTTACAGAATGGATGTCACAAGGTCAGATAATTCCTCATTTTGAAAGTTGCTGAGGAGGAAGGGAGAGGGATGTGAGTAATGGTCAAGGGACAGTTTTACGGAAATGTGACTGAAAATAATCCCTACACAATATGTAACAAACTAAAATGCAAGATTTTAGTTAAAAATATGGAGCACATTCTGCCTGGATGTTGGTGACGACAGGTGTTTCTTGGTGATCTGTTCTGGGACCCCTATTTTTTGTGATTTTTATAAATGACTTGGATTACTTTTTACTGTTCACCTGCACTGTGTACTAAATGCATTTTGAATTATATTTATTAACTTATTTGTTGTAATATTTTGCTTTATGTTCTGTGTGTGATATATGTTTTTGGGTGCACCATGTCCAGAGGAATGTTGCTTCATTTGGTTTTATTTATGTATACTTAGATGACATTCAATTAAACTCAAATTGAACAATAACCTTGAACTTAGATGAGGACACGGAAGGATGAGTTAGTAAGTTTGTAGACAATATGAATGTTGGCATTGTGGATAGTGTGGAGGGCTGTCACAGTTTATAACAGGATATTGACAGGATGCTGAGCTGGCTGGAGAAATGGCAGATGGAGTCCATTCTGGAAAAGCTTGAAGTGATTCACTTTGGACAACCAAACTTGAATGCAGGGTACAAGGTTAATGGCAAGATTCAAAGCAGTGTGGAGGCTACCTCAGTAGATATATTTAAGACAAGGTTGGATAGATTTTTGCATAGTAGGGGAACGAAGGGTTATTGAGAAAAGGCAGGTAGGTGGAGATCAGTCCATGGACAGGTCAACCATGATCTTACTGAATGGCGGAGCAGGCTCAACGGGCCAGATGGCCTATTCCTGCTCCTATTTCTAATGGAGGTAAAAAGGGATCTTGGAGTCCAACTCTATAGGTTCCCCCAAATTTGCTTTGGAAGTTGGTAGGGTTGTTAGGAAGGCACAGGGTGTGCTGGCCTTCAGTAGTTGGGAGACTGAGTACAGTGCCACATGGTTATGATGCAGTCTATAAAACTTCGGTTTCTTGGAGTATTGTGTCCAGTTTCGGTTGCCTCATTATAGTAAGGATGTGGGATCTTCAGAGAGGATTTACCTGGATGCTACCTGGACTAGAAACCATGTCTAATGAGAAGGGTTGACTGAACTAGGGCTTTTCTCTTTGGAGAAAAGAGGCCAAAATACTTGACAGAGGTGTATACGATTACGAGGGGCATACAGTGGACAGCCAGCACCTTTTTCCCATGGCGGTAATGGCCAATATCAGATGATTTTGAAGATAAGTGGTGGAAAGTTACGGGGAGATGTCAGATGTAGTGTTGGGTGCCTGAAACATGCTGCTGGGGTGGTGATATGGATATTGAAGAGACTCTTACATGGCCACACAGATGTAAGAAAATTGGATGGTTAAAGGCTGTAATGTAGGAGGGAAGGGTCAGACTGATCATATGTAGATAAACATATTTATATAGGTTGGCACAATATCTTAGGATGGAGCACATAATGTTCTTAAAAAGTTCTGACAAGCAAAATAGATTCATGTGTATATTTAGCACAACACTGACTCCTCACCTCAACCCAATAAATTATTTACTTTAACAAGTGAACAGGTAGCAGTTTTAATCTCCACAAGTTAAGTCCGATTGTCGGAGACAGATACTTCAGCAAATGACATGTATTGCTTTTGATGTTTCTGATTCTAAGTCTTGGAAACAAGCAAATATGAAATAAAATAAAATTATTTTTGATGGTCTAACTACCTGTTAAATTAACATAACTGGAGAAGGTCCCTTTTGCCAACTCAGCACCTAATTTTATCTGCTATAAACCTTAACGCTCTGATCTCTATATAGTGAAGGTCACTCAATATTTAACGTTTGTGTCTGACATGAAATAAAAGTTTGTATACACTCTTCTTACACAGGCATTTTGAATTAGTGAAAAATTTTGTACAGGTGATAATGCCCATTTCTATCTCACTGTTATATAATTTGAACTGCCTTCATAAAGAACACTAGAAATAACTAAGCAAAAAAATATTTCTTTTACTGCCATTTCGCCAGCTGTGGGATTGAGCTTGCAAAGGAATGGAAAAACCAACAAAGGGTTACCTGCTGAAGGGTCTCAGCCCGAAACAGCAACTGAAATTTTTTCCCATAGATGCTGCCTGGCCTGCTGTGTGTTGTGCTCGGATTTCCAGCATCTGCAGATTTTCTCGTATGAAAAAAAAAACTACGTGCTTGCTAGGTCAAACAGCTCCACCAATGTGTTTGCTCCTCCATGCTGCCTAGTAGCACATCTATCTGAACACTCTGTTTAGTGTTCTGGTGCTCATTTCTATCTCTTCCACTTTTAAGCGCACACTCACCCAACCCACATCATTTAAGCAGCTTGCTTCTTCCTGCTCTCTGGCCTTTCTGCTGGGACAAGGGGAGAAAGGCAAACAAATTAGGAAAGTGAGGAAAAGAGAGCGAACAAATATACAAGGAAGAAAACACAGTAATGTTGAAATATGAGTAGATACGAAATGAAAGAGCAGTTCAGTGAAACAGCTACCACATAGTGTGTGGTAGAGGCACAGAACAATGCCAGTTTTTGTAAAAAGCAAAGGAATAAAATAGCAGTAGGAAGTGGCAAATGTTTAAAATTTGGCAATGGAAAATGGCAAAAAAAAGAGGAAGAGGGCAGATTATAAAAGTTCCCATCATTATTAGATGATTTGTTGTTGCAGTTTTCATCTTCATTTCCATACTGGTGCCTCTACATTATTTTTTCAGGTTTGCTTGGTGCAAACTTTTTTTTGGAGGAAACATTTTAAATGTCAGGAAATTTACAAAAACAAAAATTACTGCAGAGTCTCTCTGGTGAGTCAACTACTAGTATCCCTGCCAATTCACAAATGCTTTCTTGAAAAGCTGATTTTAGACCCTTCTGCTTGCAATAGCCACTATTTTGCAAATTAGATTGTGCTCATGTTATAATGGCATAATATTTGACCAACTTTGTGGCAGGTGTTAAAATATATTTTTATTACGTTGTGCAATAAATGCAAGTGTACTGATGAATTTTGTATTCATATGCATACGATTCTCCCAGACTTTAACTGAGGTACACCACTATTAGTTCACAAGCAAACAATTAGCATTTACAGAGAGCATACAGAAAGATCTTGGGTTATTTCACAAAAGAGTTATAAAAAAATCAATTGGCACCAAACCACATTAGAATCTTAAACACAAGAGATTTTACAGATGCTGGAAATCTGTAGCAACACAGGTAATGCTGGAAGAACTCAACAGGTCAGGCAGCACATTGAGGGGAATAATCAGTCAACATTTTAGGCCAAGACCTGCTGAAGGGTCTCACTGTTGACTTCTCCGCTAATCTTTGGCTCATCCAAAAACTTGCTTATCATGCCTTCTACATCCACATCCAAATCAATTACCCAGATTAGAAATAGCAAGGGATCTAGCACCAATCTCTGTGAAACACCTCTAATCACAGAAATCCACATCCCAAAAAAACAGCCGTCTGCCATTAACTTTTGTGGATAGTTGGGGGATGTATGTAGAGATGGAGATGGAGTGAGGGGGTTGAAAGAGATAACATGAACATGGTGCAAATTGATTCTGAAACTTGGTACTGTTTCACGTGGCAAAATGAATTGTAAATCATAACATCGACAAAAAGTGGCTTTTTTTGCTTTAATTTTATAGTAACTAATGGATAGCAATTCTTCCCCTTACCCAACATTCCGTGTCAAAGAATGCCCAACAGGGAAACTGAAATATTCCGTATGCTAACACTGTATCACCTCTAAGAACAAACTTGCAGCATACATCTCTACAAAATCAAAACAGATTCAACACCTTTGGGCATTGACTTAGGAAAACAAGTGACTTAGTGCTTCATTATTTGGAATCAATTAAATCATGTTTTTCTATAAATAATGTAAGGCATGTTTTTAAACTGCAAGCCTGTTGCAATATTGTCCTGACTGAATTCATCAATCTGAGGTCCTGCTTGAAATCTTGAGTGGAAAACTTCCCACAATACTAGCCTGCTCTAAAACAGGGGCGTTTTACAAGTTGGACAACTTTTTCTTCCTCCCTTCAAACAACAACTTGTATTTTATAAACAAAATGCCAGGGCCTTTCACTGGAGCATTAATTTATAACAATTCAAAAGTAAATAACTGTATCAATGCAATTAACAGTAACTATATAAATTCCAACTTCTCTTCGACATGGTATCAGCTTCCAAGGTATAATCCAATGGGATTTTACCACCATCTTTAGCCTTGAACCATGTGTTAGGCCATCTTCTGCTTGATACAAAATTATGGACAAGCCGGAATCTTAGGTTTCAAACTAGGGGAAAAGAATTTACAGTATTCCTTGAATCCTAAATACTTGTTATCCGAGCCCCAGTTATACTCTACAACTTTGGCTGCTTAGCTTCAATCACTGAAGTTTTTCACTTCCTGTCATTTCTTTCTCCTATATAGTCTTTAGAGACTTCCCCCAACACCAACTCTAAATTGATGTTTATTTCAATTATTCAAGCATCTTTATGAAACACTTTGCAACCAATACAATTTTTAATCAAAAATA
Source organism: Hypanus sabinus (assembly GCF_030144855.1). Lineage (NCBI taxonomy): Eukaryota > Metazoa > Chordata > Chondrichthyes > Myliobatiformes > Dasyatidae > Hypanus > Hypanus sabinus. The sequence goes on from NC_082727.1 coordinate 27,319,886, forward strand.
TGGAAGTGGTTGTTACTGCATGTAAAATGCCTAACACAAGAGATTCTGCAGAGGCTGGATATCCAGAGCAACACACACAAAATGCTGGAGGAACTCAGCAGGTCAGGTAGCACCCATGAAAATGTTTTGATGTTTCAGGCCAAGACCCTTCTTTTGTTTGCTTTCATATAAAATAACTTACACACATTTACACAGAGGCTTTCACAACGGAGGAAGTCCTAAAACATTTGCATCTAGTGAAATGTTAGAAAGGGAATTATAGTAAAAAATTTTGGAGATAATATTAGCATTGACAAAACTCCTTCTAGACTCCTGGAATCTTTTAGGTTCACCCAGAGAAGCAGACCTGCTACTGATCAAATGTCTCAACCAAAAGCCGACTTCTCCACAAATCATCCTTTTAATGATATTCTATGGTGGCATCCTAATTTGCATGTTCAAATCATTGCAGTCTGATTTTAAGCCATCACTTTCTGACATAGGCAAGATGATTACTGAACCACTGCTGAATGCACCAGTGGTCAGTCACCATGAAGATTCAATCAGCTAGATTTTAAAAAAGATTTTGGAACCGAACAAGAGTTCATTGGCTTTAACCTACAAAACTGAAGCACCACCAGAGCTAAACACTTGGAGAAATTCTAGAAATTAAAAAAAATCAGCCTCCAAGAGTTGGTGTTCATTGCAATGCACTGAACTGAGACAATAACTTCAATAATTTTGTTCATATATTGTAAATAAGAATAAAAAACACCTGCATAACTAACAAGCAAAATAGTATGTGTTCTCAAATTAAACCAGGAAGTATATTTATCATGGTGTCTGAAGTTATATTCTGAATGAATAACATTACATAATTAAACTGATTTTATATTCAATTTCATATACAACCATATGACTTCCGAGTATTTTTAAACTGTGACTTTAAACCTTTATTTCTAAAGGTTAGCCAAGCCATTTATTTCATGGATGTAAAAGTTCAGCCCAGTCACCTCAACATAAAAGTAGATGCAATTAGTTAAATTCTTCTATATTAAAAAAGTCATGAAGAAAATCAATGGCAGAGTCCAACTTATATAATCTCCCAAGGATGCAAAAATCTTTGACATATGCATATAATTGTAATTATTTAATTAGTAAAGAAATGTTTCAACATACTTTTTTTTTGCATCATAGGTTCAGAGTACTGAAATTAGGACTTTTGAAACAGTGCAAAGGCACTGGTAAGCCTACACTACACCTGTTCCCTCTCAAATCCCAATCAACTCCCCTTCCACCCCTAACAAGTTGAAGTACTCGGCTTGTCAAAGAGTTGCCTTTGGTTTACAGGACATAGATTTGGTTCCACGTCCAAAGACTTAAAACCTAAACCTTCACCCCAGTGCAGGACTGGGATTGTTATTAGGAGTGCCATTTTCAGATCGGATATTGACGTGGAATGAAATGATATTTTAGAACTGTTGAAGAACAGTAAGGAAGCTTTACTCCCCAGACACGGTCAATATTTATTTTTCAACCGACATCACTGAAACACAAATCTAGTCATCAAACTGCTGCTTGTGGGTTCTTACTGTGTATAAACTGGTTGTTCTGGCTCTCAAGCGTAACATTGGCGAAGTACACGATGGGTTGTAAATACTTGCCGGTGTTCTGAAAAGTGGTACGTGAATGCAGTTCTTTATTTTAATCTTGTTCGTTTACAAACAGGGCGAGGACATCGACCGGCTAAACAACAACATCCAGTTGGGCACAAACACTGAAAGCAAGGGCCCACAGGAAGGTGACACACCACAGGAGGGTAGAGATGGACATGTCCCACTGCCTCCAATCCCGAGACGCGGCGGCTGGACAGAGGTAGATGGACCCATAACCCGACCGGCAGCAGGGCCCGTGTCCCCACCGGCAAAGCCAGTGATCACTCACCAGGTTCAGTGGGCTTTCCATAACGTCCATTGGGTTCCTCCTCACTCCGCCGCATCCGAGTCGTCGGGCTCGGCTCAGCCCGGCCGCCGTCAGGCTGCACTCCCAGAGCTGAGGGACGGCATTAGCCGGGCCGGGCCGAGCCGCGCTCAGCTCGCCCCTCCCTCCCGTCCCCCGGCTCCGCTGACGACAGCACAGCGGCCCCTGTTGCGTCGATAAACTCCGTGACCTTGGACCTTCCTCCCCCTCCTCCTCTCGCGAATGCCACGAGATTCCGCGAGATCCGACCTCGTTGCCGTGGTAACGGAGCGGCTGGAGAAGAAGCGGCGGCGATATGTCGGGTGGTGGGCCTTGCACAGCCGCAGGTAAATGAAAGGCAAGATCTGGCATGCTGAATAATAAGCGCACATCCTTCTTTTGATTTTTAGCTAGTCTCTGCCGTATTTAGGTTTTGTAAAGAAATACAACAGGGATCCCCAAAGCGCTGCCCGATCAGTTGTGCAGAGAACAGGTCTCCACGTCGTGTGAACCAAATGGGAAGACGATGAACAAACTGCACCACAGCTGGCTGGTCTGATTGTAATTCCAGCTTCACATTTTCATGGTAGTGCCGTGGTTAGTGCAACATTTTACAGTACAAGCGACTCGGTTCAATTCCTACCGATGACTAAGGAGCTTGTTCTCCTCCCGGTGACCGGTTTCCTCCCACTGTCCTCAGACCTATGGGTTGGTAGGGTAATTGGTCAGTGTAAATTGTCCCGTGATTAGACTAGGATTAAATTGCTGGATGGTGCGGTCAAAAGGCTGGAAGGGCATATTCTGTGTTGTTTCTCAATCAATACACGTCCGTCCCCTTGCTTATCAAGTACCACTCTGACTCTGACATAAGATATTCAAACACTGCAAAAGAGGGCTGGAATGGCTCATGGTCGTGAGAGGAAAAATTATATTGCCTCCTCTCTGCATTAACTGGGCTACTTCCTATTTTTAAAAAGTGTCTTTCTAGTTCTAGATTCCACCGCAAGAGGAAACATACTTTCCACGCTCATCCTGTCAAGTTCATTGGGATTTTATTTACTTGAATCAAATCCCCTCATTCTTCTAAACTTAAGTCACAAGAGTAACTTGAACAGCCTTTCTTCAAGATCTGCGTATCCCAGGTGTTACTCCAGTCGACCTTCTCTGAACTGCTCCCACTATGTTTACTCAGAGATGCAGCACAGAACAGACTCTTCCAACCCAAAGAGCCACACTGCCCAGCAACCCACCTATTTAACTCTAACCTGTGGGACTGTGGGAGAAAACCGGAGCATCAGGAGGAGACCCACACGTAAAAGGAAGGACGTAAAAAAAAACTTCTTGTAGGGAGCATTGGAAATGAACTTGGAACTCCAACACTAAATTGTAGTAGCATCATGCTAACCACCAACTACCGTGGTCACCCTATATTATCATCCTTAAATAGGAAGATCATTGCTGTACACAATACTCCCAAAGCAGTATCAGCAATACATGACTTTACTGAAGCAGATATACCTGTATGTTTAAGAGTTTCAAGAATGAGGTGATATTACTGAAACACTATGATGATGTTTTTATCTGGTGCACAAAGTTTTTGTGTTATGAGAGCAGGTTGAGCAGCTAGGGCTCTTCTGTCTGGAGAAAAGGAGGATAAGAGATGACTTGATAGAGGTGTACAAGATGCTAAGAAGCATAGGTCAAGTGGACAGTCATTGACTTTCCCAGGGTAGAATGGCTAACGCAAGGGAGCATAATATGGTGAAAGGAGGAAAGCACAAGGGGGATGTTGGAGGTTATTTATTTATTTGTTTTTACACAGAGTGATGGGTGCATGAAATCCCTGCCAGGGGTGGTAGTAGAGGCAGATACATTAGGAGAATTAAGAAATACCTAGATAGACAAAAACACAAAATGCTGGCAGAACTTAGCAGGCCAGACAGCATCTGTGGGAGGAGGTGGTGATGACGTTTCGGCCCGAAATGTCGTCACCACCTCCTCCCATAAATGCTGTCTGGCCTGCTGAGTTCTGCCAGCATTTTGTGTTTTTATTTATTTCCAGCATCTGCATATTCACTTGTGTTACCTAGATAGACATATGGATGATAGAAAAATGGAGGCATTATAGGAGGTCAAATCATAAACAAGAGAAAGTCAGCAGATGCTGAAAATCTGAAGGACTGCTGAGGGGTTTTGGCCTGAAACACCGACTGTAGACTTTTCCTAGATGCTGCCTGGCATGCTGAGTTCCTCCAGCATTTTGTGTGTGTTGCTTGGCTCAGTAGGAGGGAAGAGTTAGATTGATCTTAGAGTAGGTTAAAAGGTCAGCTTGCGTTATGCTGTATTGTTCTTTGTAAGGTGACATTGTGTCATGGTGAAGTGTTTCCCCATTTAAGGCAAAGATGAAAAGAAATTGTTTTCCCAAGGATTTTGAATTTTTGGAATTTTCTGATCCCAAATCATAATTTTCTGATCTTTAAGCATACTCAAGGATGAAAAGAATTTTGGACAATAGTGCATCAAGGATTCACTATACACAGTGTATACAAGAGCCAGATTAACAGATTTTTGGATGCTATTGGAAAGTGATAATGGAAATAGTGGAACACAATCATAATCTGATTAAATGGTAGGACAAGTGTGAAGGGCTGAATCGTCTACTCTAGTCCTTTTACTTTGCTATTACATAGTAGTAACCTCTCTACTCACCGTTAGAAGATAGAATTTGATATCTCAAGACATGATTGAAATGAAGATAAAGAATGCATTTAAGGGAAATCTAATCAAAGCATATATTAATACAAGAATTAGATGCAGCAAAGAAAAACTCGCATCTATAATTTCCATGTTCCTGGGTTGTTCCAAAATACCTATTTGTCGGTAAAGTACTTTTAAAATGTGGTGTTTGTTGTAATAAAGGAAACAATTGGTGCATATCAGTGTCAAGGATCAACAAATGATAGTGTGATATTCAGATAGTTTAGAAATTCAGATTTTTTTCTATTGCAAAAATTAAACTACTGGAGGAACTCAGTGTGTTAGGTGGTATTGGTGGTGATAGAGGGATGATGTCAGATCTTGACCTGAAACATTGACTATCTTGCCTCCACAGATTCTATCTGACCAATGAGTTCCTCCAACAGTCTTCTGCTCTGGAGTAAAGCATCATCAGTCTCTTGTATTTATATTATTTTCTATGGATTGAATATTGTCCTCAGATAAGCTTCTGTGCTTTTCCATGAAATATTGTATTGGAATATTTTACATCCACTTTAGTAAGCAGATGATGTCTTGGTTTCTAATCTCACTTAAAATGTAGGTCTTTAATGATCCAGTACTTCGTTGGATCTTACAGGCTTCAAGACTCAATTAGTACATACATAATCCATAGTGCAAATTAGAATCTACCCTGAGTGGGGTTATATTCGGCAGCATTTGTTGGAGGCAGGCCTTTCATACTGCAGTGATACAGCATTTGTTCTAGAATGCCCAGGGCCTTGGAAATGTAGTGAGAGTTTCCAGGTTTGTGTCAGCCTCAGCTAAAATTATCTGAAGTGGAATGGATCCAAACCTTGCACTTAGCAATGAGTACTAGAAATCAAGCTATAGGTGGCGCAAATAGAACAGCAATAGTTGCTTGTGCAGGACACTCATGATTATAGTTGGTGATAACAGCTAGTCTCTGTTCTGTAAATTTAGCGTAGTATTTTACTCTTTGGAGGGAGCTCATTGACTTGGTGGTGTTAAGGCAGCAATTGCATACATAGAATAAAAATCAGATTTATTATTGCTGATAAATGATGTGAAATTTGTTTTCTGACAGAAGTACAGTGCAAAACAAAAATACTATGTTATAATAAAGATAAAATAAATAGTGCAAAAGAGGAATAGTAAGGTAGTGCTCGTGGACAATTTAGATACCTGATTGCTTAGGAGCTGATCCTAAAATATTGAGTCTGGATCTTCAGTTTTCCTGTACCTCCTTCCTGATATTAGTTCTTGAGGCACTGTATTTTGAAAATGTGCTTGGTGGTGGGGAGGCTTGTGCTGGTGATGGAGCTAGCTGAGTCTAAACCCTCTGCGGCCTTTTACTGTTCTTTGGAGCCTCTGTACCAGCTGGTGATGTAACCAGTCAGAATGCTCTCCATGGTACAGCTGTAGAATTTTGATAAAGACTTTGGTGACATAATGAATCTCAAGTTCCTAATGATATATAGCCATTGGTGCACCTTCTTTGTAGTTGTGTCAAAATGTTGGGTCCAGGATAGATCCTGTAAGATGCTGATGCCCAGAAACTTGAAGCTAATCATTCTTTCCTCCACTGAACCCTAAACCTCATCATCAGAGATTCTGCCAGAAACAGTGTGTCTTTGGTGAATTTATAGATGGCATGAGGTGTTTCTAGCCACACGGTCATATGTAAAATGACAGTAGAGCAGTGGCCTAAGCATAGAGTCTTGAGGTGCACCTCTAATTACCAATTCAGAGTGACTGCAAGATATCACACACAATAAAGAAATAAAATACACAATATTTGATCAGGACTCAATGAAAATTCCCTAGCAGAAAGGAATCATGGGAACTTTTAAATCCTTGGAGAAGGGCAAATTGTGCTTCACTTAATTCCTTCAGTGAGGTATGCTATTTCCATTTGTATGCCATTACCTCAGCATGCCCACTTTTATGTTGAGCGGCAAAATCAATACTTGTTAGCTAACCCAAGACTATTTATTGCAATGAACTAAATAGTTCAGCACAGCAACTTGAATTCTCTACATCTAAACCCATGAACAAGCAAAAGTAGGCAACCCAAACCTACTCTGCCATAAAATACAATACTATATCATAATATCTTATTCCTGCTCTCTTTTCATAAACCCTGATGCCTTTAATGTCAAAAATCTCTTTCCCTCCTTCTACAAGTGATTTGGTATCTAGTATACGTTGTGACAGAGAATTCCATAAGAATTCCACATCTCAACCCTATGTGCTATTACCTGTATTCTCAAACTCAGAATCCTGGTTTTAGACTTCCCAATCAGAGGAAATTTTCTCCCTTTGACAAGTCTGCGGAGTCCTATCAGATTTTGTGTGTTTTAATGGAATCTCATTCCTGTAAACCCTAATGAATACAGGTCTAGTCTACTCAGTATCTTCTCATACAGCAGTCCCACCATCCTGAGAATCAATCTGTTGAACACTCATTGCATTTACTCCCTCTTTAGACAGTATATCTTACCTTGACACTAAAACATTAAGAATATTTCAAATGTGGTATCACCAAAACCCTATATAATTGTAGCAAGCTGTGCTTCTCTTGTACTTAAAATCTTTTACAGTGAAGGCAAAAGTATCATTTGCTACCTCAATAGCTTGGTGACTACTGGGTCCTTTGATATCAACATTTTCTATTCCAACTTCACTTAGTGTTATTAGCATTATTTACAATGTTAAAGGGCTATGCATTTGCCCACTGTCTAATTCTGGTTGCCTCATTATAGGAGGGATGTGAAAGCTTTAGAAGGTGCAGAGGAGATTTACCAGGATGGGCCTGGATTAAAGCACATGTCGTTTGAGTGAACTAGGGCTTTCCTCCTTGGAGTGAAGGAGGTTGAGGGCTGATTTGATAGAGGTGTCCAAGATGATATGAGCCATAGATCAAGTGGATAGCCAGAGATTTTTTTCCAGGACAGAAATTGATAAAAATGAAGGAGCATATTAAGGTGATTGGAGGAAAGTTTAAGTGGGGGGGGGGGGGGGTCTGAGGTAAGCTGTTTTATTCCCCACAGAGTGGTGGGTGCATGAAATACCCTGCAAGGGGTGGTAGTAGAGGCAGATACATTAGAGATAATCCACTATTCCATCCAGTTTTATGTCATTGGCACACTTGAAAATGGTGCATATATTCTATTTGTCCAATTCCTTAGATTTATTATGAGTAGCAGGAGCCCAAGCACTGATCCCTGTACAACCTTCTAATCACTGCCTGCTAACCCAAGAAAGTCCCATTTATTTAAATTCTCTATTCCCTGTCTGTCATTCAATTTCCAATCTATGTTAGTATATTAACTCCAATCAGACCAAAATCCATGATATTAGAGCAGAATTAGGCTATGTGGCCAGTCAAATCTGCTCCACCCTTTGATCATTGCGGATTCAAATTTTCCTCTCAGTCCCAGTCTCATACCTCCCCCCCCCCCCCCCCCCCCACCATATCCCTTCATGCCCTGATCAATGAAGAATCTATCAACCTCTGCCTTAAATATACATAAAGACTTGGCATACACAGCTGCCTGTGGTGAAGAATTCCACTGATTCGCCAGTTTCTGGCTAAAGAAATTTCTCCTCATCTCCATTCTAAAAGGACGTCCCTCTATTCTAAGGCTGAGTCCTCTGGTTTTAGACTCTCCCACCATAGGAAACATTATCTCCACACCCACTCCATCAAGGTCTTACTCCATTCGACAGGTTTCTATTAGGTTGCTCCTCATTCTTTTGAATTCTAGTGAATACAGGCCCAGAGCCATCAGTTGCTCTTCACATGATAAGCCATTCAAACCTGGAGTCATTTTCGTGAACCTCTGCAGCTTCAGCACATATTTTTTCAAAGATAAGGGGCTCAAAACTGCTCATAGTATTCAACATTACATTCTCGGTTTTATATTCTAGGTCTCTTAAAATGAATTTGCCTTCCTCACCACTAACTCAATCTGCAAGTTAACCTTTAGAGAGTTCTGTGTAAGAACCCCCGAGTCCCTTTCAACCTCAGTTTTCTGTATTTTCTCTCCATTTAGAAAATAGTCAACTTTTATTTCTTCTGCCAAATTACATGACCATACACTTCTTGACAATGTATTCCATCTGCCACTTTTTGCCCATTCTCCCAATCTAAGTCCTCCTGTAGCCTATCTACTTTCTCAAAACAACCTGCCTCTCCACCTATCTTCATATCTGTAAACTTTGCAACAAAGCCATCAATTCCTTCATCCAAATCATTGACATATAATGTCAAAAGAATCGGTCCAAACTCAGATCCCTGTGGGAAAATCAGTAGTTACCGGCAGCCAACCAGAAAAGGTTCCCATTGTTCCCACTCTTTGCCTTCTGCCAATCGGCCACTGCTTTATCCATGCTGGAATCTTTCCTGTGATACCATATGGGCTTGTAGCTTGTTAAGCAGCCTCATTGTGGTGCTTTGTCAATGAAAATCCAAGTACACAACATCAACTGATCCTCCTTTGTTTATCCTGCTTGTTATTTCTTCAAAGAATTCCAGCGGATTCATCAGGCAAGATTTTCCATTGAGAAAATTATGCTGATTACAGCTTATTTTATCATGTGCCTCCAAGTACCCAGAGACCTCATCCTTAACAATCAACTCCAATTTCTTCCCAACCACCATCAAATGAACTGGCCTATAATTTTCTTTCTTCTTTCTCTCTCCCTTCTTGAAGAGTGGAGTAACATTTGCAATTTTCCAGTCCCAGAACCATTCTGGAATCTAGTGATTCTTGAAAGATCATTACTAATGTCTGTACAATCACTTCAGCCACCTCTTTCAGAACTCTGGGGTGTACATCATCTGGTCCAGGTGACTTATCTACCTTCAGACCTTTCAGTTTCTCAAGAACCTTCTCTAGTAATGGTAACTTCATACATTTCATGGCCCTGATACCTGCAACTTCCACCATACTGCTTGTGTTTTCCACAGTGAAGACTGATGACAACATTCTTTAATGTTGTATACTACGAACTTTTTATGTGGGGCTTTCTCAGACCTTCTGATAATCCAAGTGAAACTGGTATGGCTTCCCCTAGGTCAATGGCCTTCAAACCTTTTTTTCAGGTTTTAACTCATGTGACCTAGTAGTAATAAGCTGCTAATTTTAAATCCACTTGTAAGTGCAATCAACCTATTTTGGTTAAGCCCTAAATATAACTGCAAATTACATTCAGTGAACATCAAATTTGAGAACATGAAATAGAAGCAGGAGAAGGCCATTTGGCCCTTCAAGCCTGCTTTGCCATTCCATAAGATCATGGCAGATATTTAATATCAGTTCCAGCTTCCTATATTAACCTCAAATCACTTAGTATCTGAAAAATATTTTGATAGAACTTCCATGGACCTTTTAGAATGATAATTTCAGTGATTTTCTACCATCTTGAGTGTGAAGAAGCTTGTCATCTTCATATCCCCTTCTGGCATCAGCTTGAATCTTTCCTCTACTAACATGTCTCTCCTGATTGAGTCCCTGAGAGCCCTTGCTCCTCCCTCATTTCCATCATCGTGCCATCAGCTCTACTTTTTTTACTCTTAACCTCACTGCCTGGCTAGTTCCCAAAACAATGCTTGAAACTAACATTATTCACATAACTGACAGTTCTTTAGATAAAGTATCACCATTGGGAGTTTTCAGTAAGTGCACAGGTTTGTAGACTTCAAGGAAGCTCTAAAAATTAAGTTCAATTGGATGCATGCCTATTCAGAGGTAGATTTTCAAAATAATTTAATGGCATTTTTATTTTTCCAGGAAATCATCTGCTGGTCCTCAATGCAAACCATTACTATTTTCTGAAATTTAAGATTGAGCCATTAACAGGTCTGGAAGGGACTGATTAAGAATGCTTGCATTTGATTATAACTCCATTTTCAGCTGCACCAATCAAACAAGCTTTTACTCAAGTATAACAAGGAAGTTTATTTTAGCAAAATTTAAATAAAATTATACATTAAAATGTTAATCCTGCTGTGCTACTTCGCAGCAGACATTTCATTTGGTATCATGCAAATGAATTTGAGCAGAAAATTATCTAATAAGAAACTCTTTTAAGTAGGTGTGTTGTCCCTGAGCAGATGAAACATTCTATTGTATTTGAGACAGCATGCCTAGGGGTTATTTCAGCAATATGATTAACTAGATTTATCATGGGTTGCTTAACAGACTTCTCTGAGAGGTTGTACATCAATGGTCAGAATTTAGTTAGTGGTGACTCCTGACTAACCTTGCTGACCTTGAATTTAAAGAATGTATCTCAAGTGATTCTCAGAATTTGCAGAAAACACAGGAAGATTCAATGTAATAAGGTACTTCTGTATTGTAAATAAGATCATATGAGTGGGCTGACCAAGCTCCATCATCAAAATAACCAACAAAATACATTGACAGATAGGCTATAACACACATTTAAAAACTGACACTCCAGCACTTTAAGGATAAAGCAACTGAAATAAAATAAAACTTTACAACTGGAAACCTTTGAAGCTGTTTGTAACATCTTTAGTCACTTTGAAATGTATAAGCCAAGTAGATTTTATTTTAAAGAAAGGGCATCAAAATCAATTTAAAGATATTTTTAAAATTATGAAACTTATACAAAGCTTTTCCAGCTACTTCTTTCTACTCAGATTAATACCAAAATATATGCCTGACCTGATGCAAAATTTTTATGAATAATGCAATTAGCCCAAGCCCTTGCTTCCTTGCAGAGCCTCTGTTCAGAGTTCAGAGCTGGCATGAAGTATACTGTGTAGCATTGAATTATGAACAGCAGTTTCAGGATTTTCAAGTTTGCATTGTATCAATGGAAATTGCAATATTAATGCAGCCAGGATGCATTGCAATGATACTGGAGGTTGCTCACTCATTCTGCAAAATGTGCTCCAAAGATAATTCCAGCATATTGTGACACTTGGCGGGGGGGGGGGGGGGGGGGTTTGACAACCTGCCCCTGCATTTCTAATGACCAGTACTGTTTATTGTTCATTTTTGTTTGGTTACTCACTTGTGTATTCAAGGGTCACCCTAACTGTAACCAGGATGTGTGATGGTCACCTACCCCATCTCTGTGAGATTGGTTGGGTTCACTCTCCAGGTCATGGTGCCCAGTCTGTTTTGTGTCTATCACACTAAAATGGTTGTTGAGTTAAAGAGCTTCCTCATCTGTCATTATGGACCAAATGCTGGCCACAATATGAAAGTCTAAAACAAGGTTGTGAAGGATCAATGAACAAGTTATTTCACAGTGATAATCAACTGCATAAAAACAGATTCTTCACCCCACCATGCCCAAGTAACCCACCTATAATAATCTCATTTACCAGCATTTGACCCATAACTTTCTATGCTCATCTGAGTATTTCAGAAATGTTAAGAGATTACCTGTTTCCATCATTCTTTCAGTTCACCCTCTGATACAGAGAATAAATGCTACTCTTGGTAGGGTTGTGCATATCCTGATAGGTGAATTACTAAAGATATTTGTTCAAAGTATCAGCTTTGGCAGAGCTCACCTATGCAGAGCAATTCATCTCAGAGACCTAATGATAAAAAAATCATGCTAATACAAATACAAGAAAGTCTGCATATGCTGGAAATCCAAAGCAACACAGAAAACACTGGAGGAACTCACCAAGTCAGGTAGCATCTACAGAAAAGAATAAACAGTTGATGTTTAGGGCCGAGACCCTTCTTCAGTACTGAGAAACAAAGGGGAAGGTAGCAGAATAAAAAAGGTGGTAGGAGGGGAAAGAGGCGAGCTGGATGGTGATATGTGAAGCCAGATAGGTAGGAAATATCAAAGACTGGAGAAGAAAATCCAACAGAGTAGAATTGGCCAGGAGAAAAGTGAAGGAGGTGTGGACCCAAGGGAAAGTAACAGGCAGGTGAGAAGAAGTAAAAGGTCAAAGTGAGGAATAGGTTGGGGGGGGGAGGCAGGTGGTGGTATTTGTTTCCTAGAAGGAGAAATCAATATTTACACTATCAGGTTGGAGGATACATGCTAATACCAGTGCAATACTGAGGGGAGTATTGGATTGCTGCTAACTTATTTTAGATTAAACTCTCCCTACTCTTTCAGGTGAATGTAATATACACTCAGTGGTCACTTTATTAAGTTCACCATACACCTGTTTGTTAATGAAAGTAGCTAATAGCCAATCATGCGGCAGCAACTCAATACATAATGATGCGGTCAAGAAGTTCAGCTGTTGTTCAGACCAATCATCAGAATGGGGAAGAAGTTTTTAAGAGTTGTCTGGAGACTGTGTCTACAACAGTCTGTAGAGTTTACAGAGAATGGTGCAAAAAAAAAAATCAGTGACGGACAATTATGTGGGTAAAAAAAAAGCTTTTTTAATGAGAGCAGTCAGCTCAGAATAGTTCAAGGTAACAGGAAGGTGAGAGTAATTCAAATAACTACACATTACTACAGTGGTGTGCGGAAGAGCATTTCTGAATGCAAAACACATTGAACCTTGAAGGTGATGCTACAGCAGATACGTCTAATGCTTTTTGCTAATATTTATCTTTAATTGATGTTAATAAAATAATCTGGATTATTTTGTCATTATTTTATTGAGTGTGTGCTGCATGTAGATTGATTAATATTTTTGAGCTTTTTACATTGTATGTAAAGTTCTCTGGTATTTTTGGAAAGGGACATGAAAGATGCCTCATTTAGTGAGGGAGAATATAACTACAGCTGTGAAGATCCCTGCTGCACCCAGTGATCCTGTGATCGCTGTCTTGGAGGCTGATGGTATGCTGTCTTTAAGGAGGATGAACCTTTGCAAGGTGGCAGGCCCCAGTGGAATACCTGGTAAGGCTCTGAAAGCTTGTACCTTCCAACTAGTGGGAATATTCAAGAACATTTTCAACCTGTCTCTGCTCTGATCAGAAGTTCCCACCTGCTTTAAAAAGGCAACAATTGTATCAGTGCCTAAGAGTGGTTGTGAGCTGCCTTACTGCCTAATGCGCAGTAGAACTCACATCTACCATGATGAAATGCTTTGAGAGTTTGGTCATGGCTAGAATAAACTCCTGCCTCAGCAAGGACCTGGACCCACTGTAATTAACCTATCATCACAATAGGTCTATGGCAATTGCAGTCTCAATTGCTCTTCACACAGCCTAGATCACCTGAACAATACAAACACCTATGTCGTGTTGCTGTTCATTGACTATAGCTCAGCGTTCCCACAGTTCCCACAATCCTGATCAATAAGCTACAAAACCTGAGCTTCTGTACCTCCTGCAACTGGATCTTTGACTTTCCTAACCAGAAGACCACAATCTATGTGGATTGGTGATAATATTTTCTCGCTGACGATCAACACTTGGCACACCTCAGATGTATGCTTAGCCCACTGCTCTACTCTCTCTATACCAATGACTGTGTGGCTAGGCATAGCTCAAATATCATCTATAAATTTGTTGATGATATGACCATTGTTGGTAGAATCTCAAATGAAGGTGAAAGGCGTACAGGAGCAAGATACATCAGTTGATTGTTTTTGCAGCGCAACCATACACTCAATGTCAGTAAGATGAAAGAGCTGATTGTTGACTTTACGAAGGGTAAGACGAGGAAACACAAACCAATCCTCATAGAGGGATCAGAAGTGGAGCGAGTGAGCAATTGCAAGTTCCTTGGTGTCAAGATCTCTGAGGATATAGCAACATATACAACAAGCTGGAGGAACTCAACAGGTCGGGCAGCATCCATGGAAAATGAGCAGTCAATGTTTCGGCTGGAAACATTGATGGTTCGTTTTCCATGGATGCTGCCCAACCTGCTGAGTTCCTCCAGCTTGTTGTACATGTTGCTTTGACCACAGCATCTGCAGTGTACTTTGTGTCTCTGAGGTGTTATGTACCCGTGACACATGACAGTGGTACCCTTGTCACGTGACTGGGGTCAAAGCTATACTGGACTTGAGGTAATGGTCTTGTGATGGTGGAGTGATGTCATTTTCCCGCCAGTAGAGATCATGTGACAGGTTTTTTTTACAGGGTATAAAAGGAAGACCCTACCCTGTGAGGGGGGGGGGCAGTTCGTGGCTGGATTTGCCAAGCTGACTTCATGCCACTGCGTGATTTAATGTGATGACGCAGTTTAGTTGAAGGATAAAGTTTTTATCTAATGCCTAAAGTTTAAAAGGTCATTGCCAGCAGTTTCTTTACAATACTGCTAGTTGAGAATCAGTGGAGAGTGAAGATCGGAGTTCGGGAGTTAAAGATCGAGGAGAATCGATGTTCGACGGTGAAACGGGTTCGACCTTGTTTAATCCTTATTCGGAAGGAATTCGTTGACTGTTCTCGCGTTAATCTCTGCGGGATAGCAGAAAAGATTGAGGACAGTGATAAAGGAAAGGTCAGTGCCTTTAAGCCGTTACGTTTCGTAAATTCTTCGTGGGAAGTTCGACGTCGGGGATCGAAGCAAAACGACGTGAAAGAGAATTTAAATCATCTTAAAAAGTCTCTCCTTTTAAATGGACTGTGAGCATTTCGAACTTTTGGCAATACTACTTTAAAGAACTGTTTTTGCAACATCGCTTTAAGAACTGTTTGAGCTGCATTGCTTTAAGAACTGTTCAAGCTGCTGCATAGCAGCTGATTTCCCGTTATGTTAGTGTTTGTTTACTTTTGGGGGGTTTGTTTTCAGTGTTTAATAAACGTGTTGTTTGTTTTATAAACCCTTGCCCAACTCATATATTTATTGTTGCCTGAATACGTAACAGAGGATATAACCTGGTGCCAACATAATGATGCAGCGAGACAGCTGCTATATTTTGTTAGGAGTTTGAGGAATTTGAAAACACTCAAACATCTATAGATGTACCGTGGAGAGCATTCTGACAGTCTGTTATGGGGGGGGGGGGCGGTGCTGCTGCACAGGTTCGAAAGAAGCTACAGAAATTCGTAAAATAAGTCAGCTCCATCTTCAAGGAGCGGGGCCTCAGAAAGACTACGTCCGTTATAACGGATCCCCCTCACCCAGGGTATGCCCTCTTCTCATTGTTACCATAAGGAAGGAGGTACAGAAGCCTGATTGAGGAACAGCTTCTTCCCCTCTGCCATACGATTCCTAAATGGACATTGAACCCATGAACACTACCTCACTTTAAAAAACTATATATTATTTCTGTTTTTGCACTATTTTAACCTATTCTCTATATATATTTACTGTAATTTATTTATTCATTATTTCTATATTATGACGTATTGCATTGTACTGCTGCTGCTAAGTTAACAAATTTCATGACATATGCCGGTGATAATAAACCCGTTTCTGATTCTAATTTGGCATACTGTTTTTGTTAACTACCTACACCATTGATATCAATAACTTTGAAAGAGTTCAGAGAAAATTTATAAGATGTTGCCAAGACATGAGGACCCAAGTTATTGGAAAAGGCTGAATAGTTACTTTAACCCTGGAGTGTAAGAGAATGAGGGGAGATCTGATAGAGGTATACAAAAATTATGTGGGGTATAGATAGGCTTTTTTTCATGGAGGTTGGGTGAGACTAGAACTAGAGGTCATAAGGTTAATCATGACAGATGAAATATTTAAGGAAGCCTGAGGGGGAATTTTTTCACTCCGAGGGTGGCAGGAGTGTTTGATTTCAACATTTATGGAAAATTTGAATAAATATGTAGATTGGAGAGATTTAGAGGGGTATGCTCCAGGTGTGGATTGATGGGACTAGAAAGAATAACAATATGGCACAGAGCAGATAGGCCGATGTGCCTGTTTCTGCACTTAGTGCTTTATGATTTTATGATCCTATGCAATGTATATACAACTTAAAGAAATAATCACAACTATTCATCAGGTTTGATATCAGTTTCTAGTAAACCACTGGCTTAAATGCAGCTTGCATTCTTATAAAAAGACAGTAGACAATAGACAGTAGGTGCAGGAGTAGGCCATTTGGCCCTTCTAGCCAGCACTGCCATTCACTGTAATCATGGCTGATCATACACAATCAGTACCCCGTTCCTGCCCTCTCCCCATATCCCTTGACCCCGCTATCTATAAGAGCTCTATCTAACTCTCTCTTGAATGCATCCAGAGACTTGGCCTCCACTGCCTTCTGGGGCAGAGCATTCCACATATCCACCACTCTCTGGCTGAAAAAGTTTTTCTTCATCTCTGTTCTAAATGGCTTACCCCTTATTCTTAAACTGTGGCCTCTAGTTCTGGACTCACCCATCAGTGGGAACATGCTTCCTGCCTCCAGTGTGTCCAATCCCTTAATAATCTTATATGTTTCAATCAGATCCCCTCTCAGCCTTCTAAATTCCAGTGTATACAAGCCCAGTCGCTCCAATCTTTCAACATATGACAGTCCCGCCATTCCAGGAATTAACCTTGTGAACCCACGCTGCACTCCCTCAATAGCAAGAATGTCCTTCCTCAAATTTGGAGACCAAAACTGCACACAATACTCCAGTTGGGGTCTCACCAGGGCCCTGTACAGCTGCAGAAGGACCTCTTTTCTCCTATACTCAATTCCTCTTGTTATAAAAGCCAGCATGCCATTAGCTTTCTTCATTGCCTGCTGTACCTGCATGCTTGCTTTCATTGACTGATGTACAAGAACACCTAGATCTTGTTGTACTTCCCCTTTTCCTAACTTGACTCCATTTAGATAGTAATCTGCCTTCCTGTTCTTGCCACCAAAGTGGATAACCTCACATTTATCCACATTAAACTGCATCTGCCATACATTTGTCCACTCACCCAACCTGTCCAAGTCACCCTGCATTCTCATAACATCCTCCTGACATTTCACACTGCCACCCAGCTTTGTGTCATCAGCAAATTTGCTAATGTTACTTTTAAGCCCTTCATCTAAATCATTAATGTATATTGTAAACAGCTGCGGTCCCAGCACCGAACCTTGCAGTACCCCACTGGTTGCAGCCTGCCATTCCGAAAGGGACCAGTTAATCACTACTCTTTGTTTCCTGTCAGCCAGCCAATTTTCAATCCATGTCAGTACTCTGCCCCCAATACCATGTGCCCTAATTTTGCCCACTAATCTCCTATGTGGGACTTTATCAAAAGCTTTCTGGAAGTCCAGGTACACTACATCCACTAGCTCTCCCTTATCCATTTTCATAGTTACATCCTCAAAAAACTCCAGAAGATTAGTCGAGCTTGATTTTCCCTTCATAAATCCATGCTGATTTGGACTGATCCTTCTACTGCTATCCAAATGTGTCGTAATTTCCTCTTTTATAATTGACTCCAGCATCTTTCCCACCACTGACGTCAGGCTAACTGGTCTATAATTCCCTGTTTTCTCTCTCCCTCCTTTCTTGACAAGTGGGACAACATTAGCCACCCTCCAATCAGCAGGAACTGTTCCTGAATCTATAGAACATTGGAAAATGGTTACCAATGCATCCACGATTTCTAGAGCCACCTCTTTAAGTACCCTGGGATGCAAACCATCAGGTCCCGGGCACTTATCAGCCTTCAGACTCAACAGTCTATCCAACACCGTTTCTTGCCTAATATAAATTTCCTTCAGTTCATCCTTTACCCTAGTTCCTTTGGCCACTATTACATCTGGGAGATTGTTTGTGTCTTCCCTAGTGAAGACAGATCCAAAGTACCTGTTCAACTCATCTGCCATTTCCTTGTTCCCCATAATAAATTCACTCGTTTCTGTCTTCAATGGCCCAATTTTGGTCTTAACTATTCTTTTGCTATTCATATACCTAAAGAAGCTTTTACTATCCTCCTTTATATTCTTGGCTAGTTTACCTCCGTACCTCATTTTTTCTTGGCGTATTGCCTTTTTTGTTATCTTCTGTTGCTCTTTAAAAGCTTCCCAGTCCTCCGGTTTCCCGCTCATCTTTGCTATGTTATACTTCTCTTTTACTTCCCTCGTCAGCCACGGACGCCCCTTACTCCCCTTAGGATCTTTCTTCCTCTTTGGAACGAACCGATCCTGCACCTTTTACATTATTCCCAGAAATACCTGCCATTTTTGTTCCACTGTCTTCCCTGCTAGGGTATTGTTCCATTGAACTTTGGCCAGCTCTTCCCTCATAGCTCCATAGTTCCCTTTGTTCAACTGTAATACTGACATATCCGATTTTCCCTTCTCCTTCTCAAATTGTAGGTTAAAACATATCATATTATGGTCACTACCTCCTAATAGTTCCTTTATCTCGAGGTCCCTGATCAAATCCAGTTCATTGCACAACACTAAATCTAGAATTGCCTTCTCCCTGGTAGGCTCCAGTACAAGCTGTTCTAAGAATCCATCTTGGAGGCACTCCACAAACTCCCTTTCTTGGGGTCCAGTACCATTCTGATTCTCCCAGTCTACCTGCATGTTGAAATCCCCCATGACAACTGTATCATTACCTTTGCGACATGCCAATTTTAACTCTTCATTCAACTTAGACCCTACATCCAGACTGCTGTTTGGGGGCCTGTAGATAACTTCCATTAGGGTCTTTCTACCCTTAGAATTTCTCAGTTCTATCCATACTGACTCTACATCCCCAGATTCTATGTCCCCCCTTGCAAGGGACTGAATATCATTCCTCACCAACATAGCCACCCCACCCCCTCTGCCAGTCAGTCTGTCCTTTTGATAAGATGTATATATCCTTGAATATTCATTTCCCAGGTCCTGTCCGCTTGAAGCCATGTCTCAGTTATTCCCACAATGTCGTACTTGCCAATTTCCAACTGAGCCTCAATCTCATCTACTTTATTCCTTATACTTCGTGCATTCGTATATAATACTTCTAATTCGGTACTCTCCTCTCCTTTCATATCAATTCCTATTTCACTTGGCCATACTGTATGATCTCTTCTTGAGCTTTCTACTTCATTGATTCTGTTATCCTTTTTAACTTTTCTTATTTTCACTTTCCCTTTAATTCCAACCTTATATTTCCAGTTCATCCCCTCCCCCCACTACTTAGTTTAAACACACCCGTGTTGCAGTTGCAAACCTGTCTGCCAGAATGCTGGTCCCCCGCCTATTAAGGTGCAACCCGTCCCTTTTGTACAATTTATCCCTACCCCAAAACAGATCCCAGTGGTCCAAGAATGTAAATCCTTGCTTCCTGCACCAGTTCCTCAGCCACACATTCAGATCCATTATCTCCCTGTTCTTGCCCTCTCCAGCATGAGGAACTGGAAGCAAACCAGAGATAATCACCCCAGAAGTCCTGCTTTTCAGCCTTCTTCCGTGTTCTCTGAAGTCCCGCTGCAGAATGTCCTTCCTATTCTTCCCGACGTCATTTGTGCCGACATGCACTACCACTTCCGGCTGTTCACCTTCACCCTTGAGGATTCCCTGTAGTCGGTCCATGATGTCCTGGATCCTAGCACCAGGAAGGCAACACACCATCCTTAAATCTCGTCTGTTGCCGCAGAAACCCCTTTTCTGTACCTCCTACTATGGAGTCCCCTACTACCATGGCTCTTCCTGATGTCTGACTTCTCGGCTCTGCTTCTGCACCAATTTTCGGCTCGCAGACCTGTCCGCCTCTCAGACTGGCAGCATCTTCTGTCCTGGCAGCTTCCAAGAAGGTGAACCTGTTTATGAGAGGTACACCCCCTGGGGTCTCCTGTACTTCAAGCATCCTTTCCTTCCTCATCGTCGCCCCCTTTCTTTCTTCCAGTATCCGCGGTGTAACAACCTCACTGTAGGTCCTGTCCAGAAAACCCTCGTTTTCGCGGATAAACCTGAGGTCATCCAGTTCTACTTCAGTGCTGCAACATGCTCCTGCAGAAGCTGAATCTGGACACACTTTCCACAGCTGTAGCAGCCGGGGGCACCATCAGTGTCCCTGACCTCCCACATCATGCACATAGCACACTGAATCAGCTTAGCGGTCATGTCTTCACCCTCTGCAATTGTGCCTGGCGTAGTCTCCTCCCTCAGCCTCCTCGCCGAAGACTCTCGAGCCTAAGACTAGCACTTTTCACACCAGGCACTTCCCTTGACCAGGCTGCTTCCCGACAGGGTATGGGTTAACATGGGTTAATATGGGTTAACAGAACTGCTTGCTCCACTCCCACATATTTTCCAAATGAATTATGTTGTGTATAAATTTTTTAGAGACAGTTGAAATCCCACACCCTGAGTAGTTACAAATCTATTACTAGTTGTGGAAATCATTGTTAGCTGGGTATAGAACATCAGAAGTAAAACTCTCATTGTAAAATATCTTGCCCTGTGAACCAATAAATTGTACTTGAATACTTGTGATTAATATGATTGTAGATTCTCATCTAATTATACTAATAATGAAAATAAAAACCAAAATTTGACAAAAACTGAAGGTCAGAGAATGTGAATTTGCCTGAAATGCAAGTTGCAAGTTTTGCTAACAAAACAGGTAGACCATTATTGAATAAGCTAAATACAGAAGAGCTCTACACAATTTTTTTGTGATTAAATAATACTGCATTACAGAATTCATCCAATTTTCCATTAATTAAGTCTAGAATCAATATCTGAACTGTCTTGTGTCATATGATTAAAATAATCCACATCTCTGATAATTTCGCAATTTAATTTTCTGATGTGCCTTTGTGTTTTGGCATGTTAGATACTGAGAAGTCAATTGGATGTAGTTGCCATTGTTTCTTTGCTATGCTATTTCTTTTCCTGTTTAGTTGAAAGCTTACTTGCCTAAAATGTTAACCCTGTTCTACAGTTTCTGTCTGGCCTGCAGGGTATTTCCTTCACTTTCTGTTCACATTATTTTCCTTTGATATTTCTTCTGTCCCTCTTTATTGTTAGCCTTTTGGGTCAATTGTCATTGATCTCAAAACAAAATAGACATCATTGAAGGAGCTTTTCTGCTGTTTGGTACTGGAGCAGTTTCCATTTCTCCCATACTTTGTTACTTTGCGACCATTAAAAACACCCTATTTTCTTTTTTACTGTTTGACAGACCACCAGACATTAAAAATAAAACCATAGCTAGCATTCAAGATGATATACATCCTTGGTTCTAAGTTTAATGTACTGTCTGCAAAGATATTTGAAGGTAAAGCAGTGTAATATCTGTTTTGAGGGCTTGGAAAATCTTTAAACAAGGAAAAAGGACCCGTGATGTGTTCCCGCACCTGGCCAGACACTCTTCAGGTGCTATCTTTGTACAAGTCTGTGCACATTGTTTTGATGATGGTATGGTTTTTTTAAAAAAAACTCTAATTTCATGCTCTAATTTACTCCCTCTCTTAATCTAGCATAAACAGACATGAAGTTAAACACCTTGAAGGACACTGCCAGTGCCATTTAAAGTGATCATGAACTACTTAATGGATTGTTGCTCATATATTTATATTGGTTGCTGCTGTTATGGCTGCAAACAACATTCACTATTAGTTTTTAGCTGGGAAACTGACAATTTCGGGATTTTAGGAATGTGTATTTTAGTATGAAATTTCTAAACTTGTTGTCAGTGATTTGGCTTGACATAGTAGGCTACAATCTTAATAAATCACTAAAAGTCATGAGAATTTGGCCAACTGTAGATTATTATAGCTTTAGTATATATTATTGCATAGATAATTTTAATTTTGAGTTTACAGTGACATGCTAAGCATTCATTTCAGCATATTTACATCGAAGACATTTACTGTACATCTAAGATTTACTTTATCTGTATGTACTGTAATATGCTTTATTACCTAAATTGCTAAATAAAGGGATCTTAAATAAATTTTACATTTGAAAACATTCATATGCTCTTTCTGCCTTTACTTTAAATATCAATATATTTAAGTTTTAATTAGATACTGTGTTTTTTTTTAAAGTTATTAAACCCATTTTCTGAGTTTCTGTCTGTAAGGTTTTGTTAAAGTGCTTGGTTGCTCAGCCATCTTGATGGTGGTATAACTGATGTTCATCAGAGATCTGTGACTCATCACTTTGGGACGTACTGTATATAGTAAAACTCTAATAATCCACTATCCAACTATTGAAGATCAGCTTTTTTCCACATGCATGCAGAGTCCTCAGTAAAGGCCTACCATTCTAAAACCAGAGCCTGAAAGGGTTTGAATTGAGGCTTTGCAATTGTTTCAGCCAACTGCTGTTTTTTTACCCCTGTGCTGGAAATGATCAACTGATAAGAATGTCTTATCCATGCACATTCTAAAACCGGTGGACTACTGCTAAATCAACTTCCTCATCACCATCCTCAAGGAGGTCTTGGAAAAACTCTGCAAGAATATTGTGGGCAACTCAGGAGTTCGATCTTAATGCCAAAACTCACTTTTTTCTCCTTCCTATGCAGTTAGTGCTTACTGCAAATTATCCCAATACCATTCAAGGAGGATTATTCATATACTCATCTTGTTTGTAAATGCAGAGAGACACACAGCGTAAAAAAGCCCTTCAACCCACTACATTTATGGCTATTATTAAGCACCATCTATACTAATGTCATTTATCAGTAGCTGATCGAAAAGGCTTTGGCAATTCAAATGCTTATTAGTATTAAATGTTGTGAGAGTCGCCATGACAACCACGTTCTCAGGCAGCGCATCTCTGGATGAAAAAAAATCTTCCTTCGTTTCCCTTAAATCTTCATACTTAAATTCTACGGTTTTAGACACCTCTGCTCTGGAGAAAGATCTTTCACAACCTATCTATGCCCCTTATAATTTTGAAATTATCTAACAAGTGTTCCAAGGAAGACAAAACAGTCTATCTGGAGTCTTATCGCAATTGAAATACCCCTGACAACATCCTGCTGCTGAATCTGTTGAATCCTCTCCAGTGCAATCACCTCCTTCCTGTAGTATGACAACCAAAAATGGACTCAGTACTCCAGAAGTCAGTGCTAATTGCTGCAAGATATTTACTTGTCGCTGGATGTATTGAAGCATATACCTTGCAAGCAAAGAATTTAAAAAAACTTAAGGGACTGAACTTCAACCTTTGATTACATCCTTTGACTTTATAGATCTCCTGATTTAATGAGTTCAGTGGTATCAGGGAGTTCTTTGTTTAATTTTACTTTTCTGGATCTGGATGGTGCTAACAAGACTAGCATTTAACGTTATACCTAATTGCCCTGGAGTAATTGATAGAAAATCACTTTCCTGAACTGTTGGAATAATTCTGGTGAAAATAGTCCCACAGTGCTGATGCATAGAGAACTTTAGGATTTGGACCCAATGTCAATGAAGGTTTCCAGTATGTTTCCAAGTGAGAAGGGGTATGACAAAGAGTCATAAGAGTCATAGGCTATTACAGCAAAGAAACAGGCACTTTCTATCTTGTCCATGCCGAATTGTAATTCTTAGTCCCATCAACTTGCATCTGGACCATAGCCATCCATACCCCTCCCTTACATGCACTTATTGAAGCTCCTTTTAAGTGTTGAAATCAAACCCAGGTCCACTACTTCTGCTGGCAGCTCGTTCCACACTCTGAATGAAGAAGTTCCCTCACAGGTTTCCTTAAATATTTTACCTTTCACCCTTAACCTGTGACCTCCAGTTCTAGTCTCATGCAATCTCAGTTGAGAAAGCCTGCTTATATTTATCCTATCTATACCTTCATAATTTTGTATACCTCTATCAAATGTCCCTTATTTTCCTATGTTCCATGGAATAAAGTCCTAACCTATTCAATCTTTCCCTATAACTCAGATCCTCAAGTCCTGGCAACATCCTTCAAAATTTTCTCAGTGATCTTTCAATATCTTTAGGTGACCAGAACTGCACACACTTCTCTAAAATAGGCCTCACCAATGTCTTAGACAACTTCAACATTACATCCCAACTCCTGTACTCAATACTTGGAGAAAACTTGCCAGTATTGGTATTCTCATGCATCTGCTGTCCTTGTCCTTATTGATGGAGGTCGTAGATGATAATATATTGGCCCGGACAAACAAGCGTATTGCATTTATTGCCACTGCACACTTGTGGTGTTGAGCATTGATGTTTTTGCTGTTGGAGTACAAGTCAGGGAGGCTGTTTTGTCCAGAATGTTTTGTTGAGCTTCTGAGAGTTATTTATGTAAATACAGAGTATCCATTGTGTTCCTGATTTGTGCCTTGTAGATGGTGGAAGATAATTGACAAGTCAGGAGTGACTCTCTCACAAGATAGCTAGCCTCAGAACTGCTCTTGTAGCTGTAGTTTATGGTTAGTCTGGTTAAGTTTCTTGTCAGAGTTGATGGTGGTGGACTCAGTGATTGTAGTGCAGCTAACTCAAAGAGTATATCATTGGATTCCCTCCAATGGAGACAGTTATTGCCTGACATTCTTGTGGCATGAGTATTACTTACCACTTGTCAGCCCATAGCTGAATATTGTGTATGTTTTGCAGCGTGCATGTGTGGGATAATTAAGTCACTGAGGAATTATGAATGGAAATGAACATTGTGCAGTTGTCAGTGAACATCAGCTTTCCTGACAAGATAGAAGAAGGTGGTTGGACCTCGGGCATTGCCCTGAAGATCCTCAAGAAATGGTGTGCAGTGGTTGAAATGTTTGACCCCTGGCCATCATAGCCATTTTCTTCTCTGTGAAGAATGACTGAACCATTAAAATGTTTTCCCTTTTATGCCCATTGATTTCACTTTTACCAGGGCTTCTTGATGCCATGCTTGGTCATTTGTTGCTACGATGCCAACAATAGTCACCCTCAGCCCCACCTTTGGAGATCAGTTCTTTGGTCTTTTTATGGACAAAGCCCATGACAAAGTGATCCTTTCAAAACATAAACAGGCTATCGATAGCTGGTTATTAATGGGATGTGCTGCTACATAGCTCCAAGATCTTAGGCTGTAATCAATTGGTTAGTTCTGTCTTTTGTGAAAAGGATATATCTGGGTGATTTTTCACTTTGTTGGGTTAGTGACTTTACTGGAACAGTTCAGCTGGAGGCATAGCTGGGGTGTTGTCTGGCCTTTATTGTATCATGTTTTCTTAGACATTCCTTGATGTAATGTGGAATTTAATGTAAATGGCTGGCAATTATTCCTGTGATTAGAATTGGATTAAAAAAAACTGCAGATGCTGGAAATCTGAAATAAAGCTGAAAATGTTGGAAACGTTCGACAGATCAGGCAACATCCTGTTGATGGTGAGGAAGGCAAATGCAATGTTAGGATTCATTTCAAGAGGATTAGAATATAAAAGCAAGAATGTAATGCTGAGATTTTATAAGGCATTGATTAGACCACAATTGGAGTATTATGAGCAGTTTTGGGCATCTTATCTAAGAAAAATGAAGTTCATGAGAATGATCCTGAGAAGGTAAGGTTAACATATACGGTACGTTTGGTGGCTCTGGGCCTGTATTTGCTGGAGTTTAGAACAATGGTGGGGTGGGGGGGGGGGGGAGTCTCATTGAAACCTATCAAATATTGAAAGGCCTAGACGGAATGGACATGAATAGGATATTTTCTATCATGGGGGAGTCTAGGACCAGAGGGCAATGCCTCAGAATAGAAGAATCTCCTTAAAACAGAGATGAGGAGGAATTTCTATAGCCAGAGCATGACGAATCTGTGGAATTCATTGCCACAGACAGCTGTGGAGATTAAGTCATTGGGTATATTTAAAGCAAAGGTTGATATGTTTCTGATTAGTAAGGGCATCAAAGCTTATGGGGAGAAGGCAGGAGAATGGGGTTGTGAATGATAATAGATCAGCTATGATGGAATAGCAGAGCGACTGGATAGGCCAAATGGCCTAATTCTGCTCCTATGTCTTATATTGTTATGGTGGTGAGGAGGAGGAAAGGAAGGAATAGTCAAACAAAGGTACATCATAAATGAAAAAAGGAAGATTAATTGGAAAAAGGGATGAAGATGCAAGCAAGAAGTGTGGTAATAAATCAATAATGAAATTAAAAGTGTGTATGTAGGTAATATAAATTAAAATTGTAAAATGCCTTTAAAGAAATGCCTTTAAAGGCTACTTATAATGCAATTTTGGCAACCCACAAACATATCCTCATATATAAACACAACATACAATAAAGCAATCTCAAAAGCAGTAGATAACCTGAGGATAAGCAACTTGATCAACATGGACAGCTGGGCTGAAGTGCTTCTGTCAGTATTGTATATCTACACAACTCTGTAATAGACTGTATCTCAGCAATTTTTCTGATTATTAGTTTAATGCCAACATTGTTTCTTTACTGGAACAGCATAGCCAGAGACACAGCTGGGATGTTGTCTCGCCTGTGGTATCTGGTGCTCTCAGACATTTCTTGATATCATGTGGAATTAATTTACAAAATTTGATGGGAGTAGGTTGTTTGGAGGAAAAGGGAAATTTAGCAAGTGGGAGGCTTTAAAAGTGGGATATTAAGAGTTCAAGATCTGCATGTCCCTGTTAGAATGAAGGGCAAATCTGGCAGGCATAGAAACACAAGAAACTCAGCAGATGTTCGAAATCCAGAGCAACACATAAGATAATGGAGAAACTCAGCAGGTCAGGCAGCATCAATGAAGGGGAAATAAATAGCCGCCTGCCAGCTTGTACTCCCCTCCCCCCACGTTCTTATTCTGGCTTCTTTCCACTTCCTTTCCAGCCCTGATAAAGGGTCTCAGTCTGAAATATCCAGTCCCTAGCTGCTTTATGACTTGCTGAGCTCCTCCAACATTTTGTTGGCAGGAATAGGAAACCCTAGATGATTAGGATAATGAGACTGTCAGGAAAAAAGGGCACTTGGGCCAGGTAGAAGCAGCTGGGATCAAGTGAATCTGGGGAGGAATGTAGGGATTTGAGGGAGTATACTCAAGAAATCAGAAAGTCAAAAATCTGGAATGGGATAGCTTTGGCAGAGAAGATTAAGGATAATCTATAGTGATTTTATAAGAGTATTGAGGGGAAAACTAATGAGAGGCATCTTTGTGTAGTGCTGAAGGAGATGGGTGAGGTCCTCAATAAGTACTTCTCCTTTGGTTTTACTGTGGAGAAACATGAATCTTCAGACCTTGAGATAGTTAATGGGGATATCTTGGGGATAGGCTGCATTACACTAAAGGAAGTTCTGGATGTCTTAAAAGGTAGAAAAGTAGATATATTTACATAGCCTGATCAGGTATATTGAAGAATACTCTAGGAAGCTAGAGAAGAAATTGCAGGAGTTCTGGCTGAGATATATTCATCATCATTAATGACGTGAGGTGCTGGAAGACTGGAGGGTAGCCAATGTTGTGCCTTTATTTAACAGGCTACCACTGTCTACATCCCTTCCTTGCCTTGCACCTACCATCCACACCTCCACATCCTAACTGCTATCTTCACCTCCCCCAGCCCCAACTTTCCACCAACTCCCCAGTCATCATGGACTCACCTTCACTACTGAGCAGGTGTGAAGGGCTCTGGGGAAACTCAGAAATGACAAAGTATTGACTGGACAGTATGAACCCCAAGATTCTGAAGGAGCATGCTGAGCAGTTGCATGGAGTTCTCCAGAGCACTTTCATTCTGAGTCTGTGCTTGGAAAGGGTTCCGACTGTGTGGAAAGCATCTTGTGGTCCAAGTATCAAAGAAGGGCCAACCAGAAGTCTTGAATGACTACTATCCAGTTGACCTGAACTCACACATCATGAAGACCCTAGAGGCTGGTGCTAGCTCACCTCTGACTCCTAGTCAGATCTGCCCTCGATCCCCTGTAGCTTGGCTACCAGGAACACATTGGGGTTGACGATGCGGTCAGCCTACTTCCATTTGGACAAGCAGGACAGCACTGTGAGGATCATGTTTTTTTGATTTCTCAAGTGCTTTCAATACCATACAGCCCTCATTGCTGGGGGAAAAGCTCCATTCATTGAAGATTGGCACCTCCATTGTATCCTGGATAATGGACAACCTGACTGTGAGTCCACAGTTCGTGCAGCTTCAGAGCTGTGTGTCAGACATAGTTATAAGCAGCACTGGGCCTCACAAGGAACTGTACCCTGTATTCCTCAGACTTTAGATGCAATAATGTGTCAACTCATCTGAAGAAATTCTCTGGACTCAACAATAGTTGGCTGTATAAAGGGAGGATGGGAGGATGAGTGCAGGGCCCCGGTGGAGAACTTTGTCAAATGGTGCAAGCTGAATCATCACAGCTTAACATTAGTAGGACAACAGAGATGGTGACGGACTTAGGAAGACTAAGTCTGCATTCTTCCCTGTACTATTGATGGTGAAGACGTGGATGTGGGGAGGACCTACAAGTACCTGGGGGTGCATCTGGATAGTGAAGCACTGACCGAGGCTGTGTACAAGAAGGGCCAGAATCCACTATACTTCCCGAAGAGAATAAGGTCCTTTGGAGTATGCAGGCCTCTCCTTCACATGTTCTACCAGTCTGATGTCGCCAGTACAGTCTTCTATTTGGTGGTCTACTGAGGCAATGGTGTCAACATGGGTGATTCCAACAGGCTCAATTAACTGATTAGAAAGGCTGGCTCTGTTATGTTTGTCAAACTGGACACACTGGAGGCTGTGGTAGAACAAAGGACCCTACGGAAAATCCTGGCAATTCTGGATAATGTTTCTTACCCTCTGCATGCCACTTTGGCTGAACAGAGGAGTACTTTCAACAAAAGACTAAGACAACTGTGTTGCTCCAAAGAGCGCTATATGAGGTCATTCTTACCCTCGGCAGTTAGGCTCTATAATGAGTAAACCAATAGCCGGGGAAGTGATGACTCCCCTCCTGTTAGGCTGTTTCTGATAACTTTTTTTAATTCTTTCTACTTCCCTTCTAATATTTAGTAGCACTTGTAATGCTACTTTGATACTGTAATTTCCTTTGGGATCAATGAAGTATCTATCTTTCTTAGGAAAAACTGCAAAGAAAAGCCTGGGAATTATTGGTCAGTAAACCTAATAGTTGTGGTAGGTAACTTACTTGAGGGATAAGGGATAAGATATACAAGCATTTGAAAAGATAGGGGTTGATGAAGGATAGTCAACATTGCTTTGTGTCTGAGAGATTGTCTTATGAATTCAACAGGTTTTTGAAGTAATCAAGAAAGACAATGGTGGTAGAGCAGTAGACACAGTCTACATGGACTTTGATAAGGTTCCACATGGCAGGCTAACATGGAATCCAAGCAGAGCTTGCTAATTGGATAGAGAATTGGCTTGATGGTAGGAAACAGGGTGATGGTGGAAGGTTGTTTGTCAGACCGAAGATCCGTGCCTACTGGTGTTCCTCAGGGCTCAGTGCAAAGCTCATTGCTATTTTTCATCTATGGAATGATTTGAATGAGAATGTGTGGCACTTGGTTAGTAAGTCAGCAGATGACACTAAAGTAGGCAGTGTTGTTGAGAGTGAAAATGGTTATCAGGATTTACAGAGGGATCTTGATCAGCTGAGTAAGTAGGCTGAGGAATGTAAATGGAGTTGAATTCAAATATGTATGAGGTATTGCATTTGGAAGACAGATGAGGGGAGGACTTTTGCAGTGAAAGGTAGGGCCTTGGGGAGTGCTATAGAACAGAGGGACCTCTGAGCACAAATGCACGGTTTCCAGAAAGTGACGTTGCAGATGGACAAGGTGGTGAAGATGACGGTAACTGACCTTCATCAGGGCAACGAGTATAAGGTGAATGTGCGGCATTCATGGGGTGGGAATCAAGAACTGGAGAGCATAGCTTTAAGGTGAGAGGTGAGAATCATGAAATAGAGAGTATAGCTTTAAGTGAGAGGTGGGGATCAAGAACTAGAGGGCATAGGTTTAAGGTGACAGCAGAGAAATTTAGCTTGGATGAGAATCTTATTCAGCATGGACCAGTTGGACTGAAGGGCTGTTTTTTGTGCTCTATGTATGACTCTATGAATGAAATTGGCTGAAGCCTTCCTAAAACAAGAAATAATTTTTAAAATCTGGAAATCTGAAGTAAAGTGGAAAATATTCGAAACATTCAGCAAGTGAGGTAACATCTGTATGAAGAGAAATATTTCTGATCACTGATCCTTCATCAGCTCTGATGGGGTGGCTTTCATCCTGAAATATTAACTGTGCTACTTCTTCCACAGGTGTTGCCTGACCTGTGGAGTGTTTTCAGCACTTCCTGTTTTTATTATTGGTTTCTGTGATGGTGGGTATCTCAGGAGGAAGCCCAGCTGGATAATCTGTGTATTCAACACTTATTGTCAAATGCAGCTCTGAAGGTAGCAGCTTTGTCTTTCTCACACACCTGCTAGGCCCAGATATCAAGAATAGCAGGGGCCTTGAGACCTTTTCCTTCCATCTGCCGGTTAAGTATTCTCCAACATTCTAAGCTTGATGTGGTAGAAATGATGAGAAGTTAATGATCTGAAACATTAATTATGTTCCTTGATCTGCTGAATGTTTCTACTATTTTTTGCTTTACTTCAGATTTCCAGCATATGCTGTTTTTCCCCCACTTCCAATCTTCAGCCAATATATTCACATGATACCAAGAAATGTCTGAGAGCACCAGACACACCAAGGCCCAGCTGTGTGTCCAGCTAAGCTGTTCTGATAAAGGTACAATACTGGCATTAACCCAACAATTTCAATAATTGCCTATATGCTACAGATTCTGAGTCATAGAAGTATGGAGCAAATTCACCACCGTACTGCACTGTAGAGCAAAGAAACAGTCTGTTCAGTCTAAGTCATCTATGCCCACCAAGTTGGCTATCCTAATGTTATTTGTTGGTTTTGAGATAGCATTATTGCATACTGTGTTTATTTGTGTGTTGCCATTATTGTTGAATTATAAGTAGTCTAAAAAAAATTCCTATTTTAATTTGCACTATCTCTAGACACACGTTTATTTTGCTACTTGACTAATTTGCATTTTTTGTTTGCATTTTCATCCCTTTTGTCATTTCATCTTTCTTGCTTTCTGTTACGACATACCTTCTCTTGGGTTTTTCTTAATTTCTTCCTTAGAATCAAAGAACCTTGTGAGACAAGTCTGCCCATAATAGCCAAAAAAAAAGAAAATGATGGAGATACTCAATGGGTCAGAAAGAATCTGTAGACTTAGTGAATGTTTCATTGGCATCCTGATGAAAGGTCACTGACTTGAAGTGTTAACTGTTTTTCTCTCCTTAGATGTAGCCTGATCTGTATTCTCCATCTTTATTTAGCAATCTTAGAGACACAAGTCATGTGGTGTACCTTGTCAGCAATGTAATATTAATCATGGACGAGCATTGTGGGCATGCTACATTGGTGCTGGAATGTGTGGTAACACTTGCAGGCTGCCTCCAGCACATCGTGTTCGCTGTTAATGCAGACAGCGTATTTCACCGTATGTTTCAATGTATGTGTGATAAATAAACTTGAATCTTGACCTTGAATCTGGACATCAAACCTTCCAATTATAGTCTCAATATGTAAATAATTTAAATATACTCCCTTTCTGATAAATAATGGCCTGTTTCTGTATATGCTCTGTCTTAGCACCTTTGTGAAGACAATACGAATCAGTAACAAGCTGATAGTTTTTCCTCTAGATTGTTGAAGGACATTACTGATTCTCATCTGACAAAATTTAGATGTTGGTAGCACTAAAATTGATTTTTCATGGCGTTTTCAACTTGTGTGGAATCTCATTTATCTTGGATTTCCTTATGTATCAAACAGAGTGACCATAGTGACAAGGGACAGCAAAGTTCATTTATTACGGGAATATTGCACACACCAAATTTAACCATGGATATGATTAGGATTATTAAAAAGATGTGGGATAACACGGCTGTCCTGATGAGTTGGGACATGCATGAACAAGCATGGGATCTGGTCATCTCATGTATTGAACAGATAAATATATTTTGTGTCCTGGAAACTGAAAGAATAGATGATAGCATCCGAAAGCAAAGAAAAAAAATTTATAGTCATTGTGGCACAAGCATGATGAAAAATCTTACACCAAGCAAAACTAAGCGTATTATCTTCAAAAATATGCAGAAACTTGCTTTCTTTAAAATCGTTGAAGTTTGTCACAAGGAATCTGAAACTATGTGATATAATTAATGAGTAAATTGTTTCGTTAAAGAACAAGTCCTGATATTCTGATTCTGGTATGTGTTTAGATTGTGCCACATGTGGCAGTTTGTATGTGGATTGGTAAATGATCAAATTCAGTCAAATCCTTTGAGCATCTAAAACATAGTATTTGAATTCTGTTGATGGAGTTGGGTTTGAGGAATATTAGAAAGTATCGCACATCACATTTGACTGATAACAGTTGACTCACAGATATAACATTGAACCAGTTTGCAATTCTGGAAAAATGAATCCAAAGTGAATTGAATTGGTTGATAGGTTCTTGATTAGTAAGGGCATCAAAGGTTATGGGGAGATAACAGGAGAATAGGGTTAAGAGTGATAATATATCAGCCATGGCAGAGAAAACACAGTGGGCTAAATGGCCTAATTCTGTTGCTCTGTTATATGAGTGTCCTACTATCGTCACCATCACTCAACACACCTGTCAATTTAGAACAGACATGTACTTGCAGTTATGCCTCAGTAGCCTTTGAAGATCCGTGACTAAAGCAAAGACACAACCAATTTCAGTGGCAGTATGAATCAACAACTTAAAGGAAGAGTTATTATTTTCTTGGTCATTCAGTCATTGGCGAAGTTGGCTTGTAGCATCTAGGACACAAGCAGTAAAGGCAGCAATCAAAAAAGCTTTTAGACCAATGTGTTGATCAATAACAAACCAGTGCATTGATATGCAAAGGGATATCCAATAGGCAATACAATAATGAATCAGATGTGTACTCCAGTAAGTTCAGCTCTATGTTATAAGTGCTGTCAAACTGAGAATCTTAACTGGAGAGGTTTAAAGACACTAAGGCAACTAAAATGCCAGTACAACAGAAACGATAACAGAAACAACCTGGCATTCAACATCAATAAGACAAAAGAGTTGATTGTGGACTTCAGGAAGGGTAAGATGAAGGAACACATACCAATTCTCATAAAGGGATCAGAAGTGGAGAGAGAGAGAGCAGTTTCAAATTCCTGGGTGTCAGGATCTCTGAGGATCTAACCTGGTCCCAGCATACCGATGTAGTTATAAAGAAGGCAAGGCTGCGGCTATACTTTATTAGGAGTTTGAAGAGATTTGGCATGTCAACAAATACACTCAAAAACTTATATGGTTGTACCGTGGAGAGCATTCTGACAGGCTATATCACTGTCTGGTATGGAGGGGCTACTGCACAGGACCAAAAGAAGTTGCAGAAGGTTGGAAATCTAGTCAGCTTCATCTTGGGTACTAGCCTACAAAATACCCAGGACATCTTCAGGGGGCAGTGTCTCAGAAAGGCAGCTTCCATTATTAAGGACCTCCAGCACCAGGGCATGCCCTTTTCTCACTGTTACTATCAGGTGGGAGATACAGAAGCCTGAAGGCACACACTCAGTGATTCAGGAACAGCATCTTCCCCTCTGCCATCTGATTCCTAAATGGACATTGAATCTTTTTAAAACCCCACTTTTTGAAAAAATATACAGTATTTCTGTTTTTGCACGTTTTTAAAATCTATTCAATATATGTATACTGTACCATAATTGATTTACTTATTTAGTATTTTTAAAATTTTATTTATTTAGTTTTTTTCTCTGCTAGATTATATATTGCATTGAACTGCTGCAGCTAATTTAATAAATTTCACGTCACATCCCGGTGATAATAAATCTGATTCTGATTCTGATTCTACAGAGTTTATAGAAACAGTTGAGTCAAAAACTTCACAGTGACAAATATTAGAGTTTCATGAAACAAGCACCTTAATGTTCAAAGTAAACTTATTATAGGAATGCATACTATGTTACCATATGCTATGCTGAGTCTCATTTTCTTGCAGGCATTCACTTTAAAACAAAAAGTACAAAAGAATGAATGAAAAACTACACACAAAGACTGATAAACACCCAATGTGCAAAGGCAAAAACAATGCAAGTAAATAGATAATATTATATTGAGAACATGAGCTGTACGGTACCAGAAAATGAGTCTACAGTTTGTGGAATCAGTTCAGTGTTGAGGTGAGTGAAGTTATCCATGCTTGTTCAGGAGCCTGATGATTGAAGGGGAATAACTGTTACTGAACCTGCTGCCATGGGACTCACGGCTCCCGTACCTCCTTCCAGATGGCACCAATGTGAAGAATGCATGGCCTGAATTGTGGGAGTCCTTGATAACGAATGTTACTTTCTTGTGGCAGTGCCATTTTCGATGTGCTGAGAGGTGTGGAGGGCTTTTCTGTGATGGACTGGGCTGTATCCACCACATTGTATTTTTCCATTCTTGGGCATTGATGTTTCCATACCAGGCTGAGATGAAACCAGTCAGGATACTCCCCACTGTGCATTTATAGAAGCTTGTCAAAGATTTAGATACCGTGCTGAATCTGCGCAAACTTCTAAGAAAGAGGTGCTACTACACCTTCTTTATAATGGCACTTATGTGCTGGTCCCAGGACAGACCCTCTAAAATGATAATGCTTAGATATGTTTTTAACTCGCTTATCAACTCAAGCTCACAAAAGTGAGAGGAGGAACTATAGCAAAGATTGTGGAACTAAGAGATACTTGGTTGAAATTGGTAACAAAATCTGAAGTATTCATTTGAATCAAATCACAACTACGAGATGACCAAATCTGGATGTTGAATTGCTTTATTGTGACATTGTGAGTAAATTGGGTCCAGTGCTGATTTAGATAATGATGAACCAAATCTATATAGGTGACAAATGAGTAGCACTTTCTTTGAGTTCAAATCCAGAAACTAAATTATCTGAATAATTTATCTAAATTATCTAAATAAAATATGTCATCAGAGACAGTATACTATCAAGGGCAAGACCCTTAATAGGGTTGATGAGCAGAGGGATCTTGGGGTCCAAGTTAATAGATCCTTGAAAGTGGCTACACAGTTTGATAGGGTGGTTAAGTAGACGTATGGTATGCTTGCCTTTTTTGTTTTAAAATCGAGACACTGAATTTTAAAGTCAGAATGTTGTAACTTTATAGAACTCTGATTAGGCTATATCTGTAGTACTGGACACTTGCACCATTCTGGTCGCCCCATTATGAGAGTGATGTCAAGGCTTTGGAGAAGGTGTAGAAGAAGTTTACCAGGATACTGCCTGGTTTAGAGGGCAAATGTTATAACAAGAGGCTAGACAAACTTGGGTTGCTTTCTCTGGAGGGGCTAAGGCTGAGGGGAAATCCAAATGAGCTTTCTAAGATTAGGAGAGGCATAGATGGAGTAGATAGACAGCATCCTTTTCTCGGGGTTGAAATGTATAATACAAGAGGGCATGTATTTAAGGTGAGGGGGGTAAGTTCAAGGAGATGTGAGGGGCAAGTATTTTTTTTAAATGAACAGAGTGCCTGGAATGTGCTGCCTGGGGTGGTGGTAGAGTCAGATATATTAGGGTCTTTTAGATAGGCACATGAATGTGAGGAAAATGGAAGGATATATAGGTTGTGAAGGCAGAAGAGATTAGTTTAATTGACAATTTGATCACCAATTTCATTAATTCAGCACAACATTGTGGGCTCAAATTCTTGGTCCTGTGCTGTATTGTTCTATGTTCTATGAAACTGGATTCAACATAAAACAAATTAGAGAGATTCCAAAAACAGTTTGGTAGACTGGATGTAGTTGTTCCTACAAGTATATATTTTTGTATCTCGCTGTTGATTAAAATGAAACTTAAACACAAATATGCTGCTCCCTCTGTATGAAGATGTTCATATTTTCCTTGACTGGACAGGAGATTCATGTAGTGTAACTCCTCTGAGCAATGTGATATTTTCATATTCAGTCTGTCATCTTAAAGTCTCAACATGAATGTTGTCTGTGTGTTGTCTAGCAAATCATCCATAAATTTAAACACATTATATAAACATGCTTTGTAAGGGTATTGGAATCTTTCCCAGTGCAAAGAAAAAAATCATAGCTCCTTAATATTTGTCATGATAGTGACATTCTTACTGTTGCTTGCATGCCAGTAAGTCTTTTTTACTACATTACAAATATTCCTCAGTTCTTCGGAGTAGTAAAGGAGCCAACATGATGCACAATAGATCAAGTGTGATCTAATTAAAGGTCTCTCTGAGTTTAATATAATTTCCTAACTTTTAAAGCATAAGTATGAATTAATTAGTTTACACCCAGCTACCTGAAGCTTTTCTCGTAACATCATCTATTTTAGAATTGTTTTAAAAATCAGTCTACCATACTTGGGAATTCTGTGAGTTTTTTTTAAAATTGTTGGCAGCTAGCAACTTCACCTGGACCTGGTGGTATCTAAAGCAGGTATCTATGATGGGAGAGTTGTTGCTTGTCATCTGTATCAATGATCTGGATAATAATGTGGTAAACTACATCAATAAGTTTGCAGAAATCACCAAGATTGGGAGCATAGTCAACATAGAGGAAGTCTATCAAAGCTTACAGAGGAATCTGAACCAGCAGGAAAAAGGGACTGAAAAATGGCAGATGGAATTTAATAGACTAGAAGGTGGTGTTGTACTTTGGGAAGACAAACCAGGGTAGGACTTACAGGCAGAATAACAGCTCAGCATGGATTGGATGCTGTAATGTACCTGAAACTGGGCTTGCTGTCAAACTTTGAGACTGTAAGTTACAATTGCTGCATATACATCTGACGCTGAAGTGCTATGTCAAAAGACTCAACATCAGGGAGTAGACAGCCTTCAATATGAACTGTCTCAGGGTCAACACTTTGGAAATGTTCCCAGATTATATTCCAATTTGTTATTTTTTTTTAAACCACAAATCCTGGACATAAAGACTTAAAAGAAAGCATCACTGAATGATTTTGTTTGAAAAATGTAATACATAGCTGTTAAGGTTTTTGAAGGGTACCTTTGCCTTGAGAACATACTATCCTCACCTAAAATATCGATCCTGTGGCTCACTTGTTAAGAAAGTCACCAGTTACCACTGCCCTCTAAGGTTACCTGTTAAGAATGCACGTTGTTTAAGAAATGTTTTTATACTCAAACATTTAAGATGTGCAAGTGTCCAAATTGATGAGTTAACAATACAGTGAGTTGCAAACTCACAGACCTACAGTACCTATAAAAAGTATTCACCCCCTTGAAAGTTTTCATGTTTTATTGTTTTACAACATTGAATCACAGTGGGTTAAATTTAGCTTTTTTGACACTGATCAACAGAAAAAGTCTCTTTTGTGTCAAAGCAAAAATAAATTTCTACAATTTGGTCTTAATTTATTGCAATTATTAAACTCAGAACAATTGATTGCGTAACTACTCACCCTCTTCAAGTCAGTATTTAGTAGGTGCACCTTTGGCAGTAATTACAGCCTTGAGTCTGTGAGTATAGGTCTCTATCAGCTTTACACACCTAGACACTGCAATCTTGCCTCACTCTTCTTTACAAAACTGCTCAATCTCTGTCAGATTGCTTGGGGATCATGAGTGAACAGCCCTTTTCAAGTCCAGCCACAAATTCTCAATTGGATTAAGATCTGGACTCTGACTTGGCCACTCAAGGACATTAACTTCATTGTTTTTATGCCATTCCTGTGTAACCTTGGCTTTTTGCTTGGGGTCATTGGCTTGCTGGAAAACAAATCTCCCAAGTCACAGTTCTCTTGCAGACTGCATCAGGTTTTCCCCCAGGATTTCCCTGTATTTTGCTGCATTCATTTTACCCTCTACCTTCACAAGCCTTCCAGGACCTGCTACAGTGAAGCATCCCCACAGCATGATGCAGCCACTGCTATGCGACACAGTAGGAATGGTGCATTTTTAATAATGTGCAGTGTTTGGCTTACACCAAACATGGCATTTAGTCTGATGGCCTGATAGCTCAATTTGGGTTTCATTAGACCATAGAACCTTTTTCCAGCTGACTTCAGAGTCTCCCACATGCCTTCTGGCAAACTCTAGCCAAGATTTCATGAGTTTTTTTTCCAACAGTGGCTTTCTCTTTACCAATAAACCTGCGACTGATGAAGCACCCAGGCAACACTTCTATGTGCAGTCTCTCCTATCTCAGCCACAGAAACTTGTAACTTCCCCCAGGTCTCTTGGTAGCCTCCCTCACTAGTTCCTTTCTTGCATGGTCCCTCAGTTTTTAAGGACTGCCTGCTCTAGTCAAATTTAAAGCTGTGACATATTCTTTCCATTTCTTGATGATTGACTTAACTGTACTCCAAGGGATATTAAGTGACTTGGAATTTTTCTTGTATTCATCTCCTGACTTGTGCTTTTAAATAATCTTTTTGCAGAGTTGCTTGGAGTGTTCTTTTGTCTTCATGGTGTAGCTTTTGCCAGATCCTGACTCACCAGCAGTTGGACCTTCCAGACACACATGTATTTTTTCTACGATCAATTGAAACACCTTGACTGCACACAAGTGATCTCTTTTTAACTAATTATGTGACTTTCAGAATGATTTTGCTACACCAGGGATGATTTGGTGTATCATATTAAAGGGGGTGAATACTTATGCAATCAATTATTTTGTGTTTTATATTTGTAATTAATTTAGATCATTTTAGTAGAGATCTGTTTTCACTTTGACACAAGGGGGTTTTTCTGTTGATCAGAGTCAAAAAAAGCCAAATTAAATCCACTGTGATTCAATGTTATAGACCAATAAAACATGAAAACTTCCATGGGGGTAGGGGTCGAATACTTTTTACAGGCACTGTATGTCCTCTAGTTCTGTCATTATTTCAACAGGATAAATTTTGGTAACAAGATGTGATTTAGAATTGTAAAAGCACTATCGAAGGAAGAGAGCTTGTGCTGACCAGCTCTTAAGTAGTGAAGAGACAGAAACGAACTGTGGAGTTATAAAGCAAGTGACACAACATTGTGACACAACATAGCTGCTCTGTTTCATGAGATGATTTATTTCTCTCAATTCAGTCACTGATCTACTAGGATATGGACTAAGTCGAGGCATAGCTTGATATAAATTCAACTTGCCAACAAAACAAAACTGCCGGAGATTAGAAAAAGACTAACTGCTGGAAGAACTCCGCGAGTCAGTCAGGATCTGTAAAAGCAGATGGATGGTCAACATTTGGGTCGAGACCTTGTATCAGATGCTGGAGTGAACAGCTGCTTTCCTTGCAACATAATTTATTTGCAATAATTGATTAATATGACTTCGTCAATTTACTCTCATTGACTAATACGTTTTGACTAGTTTCAAACCACAGTTTAATTGAAAAATTAAAGAATGAGATATTTACATTCATGTAGCACCTTTCATAAGCTCCAGTTGTAAAAGGCTTTTACAATTACATTCAGTTACATCCTTGAGAAGTTTAATTTTAACACAAATGGCATTGTTATAATAAACAGATGAATTCTAAATGAATACAAGGAATGGTTGGTAAGACAGCATCTTTACAACAACAGGATTAATAATTTGGATCCAGGACGCTCCATCAAGAATGAAAAGTGAGACAACAAGCATGTTAAGTTACAAAGAGGAGAAAGAATGGAGAGAACTTTGTGAATTCCTCTACAGAGTGCAGGTAAAGTTGATAAGACAATAATTATTTTATAATCTGATAATTAGAGATTGGAGATAGGGAAGTACAACTATATCTATAGGAAGAGATAATAAAAGAAAAGGAGTGGTTACCCAAAATAGTTAAAATCTCCATTAATCTCTGAGGGCTTCAATTTCCAGACAGAAATAAGGTGCTGTTCCTCAAGCTTCCATTGAGCATCTTTGAGGTAATGTAGGAGACCAAGGCAAAGAGATCAGGGTGTGAGGGAGGTGTAGAGGTAAATTGATGGGTAACTGGAAGCCCAGGGTCACCCCTTTGCATAATGGTTACCTA
Source organism: Hypanus sabinus (assembly GCF_030144855.1). NCBI lineage: Eukaryota > Metazoa > Chordata > Chondrichthyes > Myliobatiformes > Dasyatidae > Hypanus > Hypanus sabinus. The sequence continues at coordinate 27,360,446 of NC_082727.1, forward strand.
ACCTACATTTGGTTTCTCCACTGAAGGGGACACTACCCCATGAACCAAATACTTACTTACTGCCCATTATTCTGCTGGTGTTTAGGCCAGCAATGAAGGTCCTGCATCTCTGCCTGCCTGTGGTCATCTTCTCTATTGTAACCCAGGTGTGGTTCAGAGTCTTCATTTCAGCCTTTATGGTTCAGCACCAGGTTGTTTTTGGTCACCTGGAGGAACTGTTTGGATCCTGGGTGATGGGACCCAGGAAACCTTCAGGTGAAGCAGCAGTTCCTTTGTACTTCTTCCAATATAAGATATTACATTCAGTACTCATAATGTGGTCTCCTTTTTAATAGAGAAAACAAATGCAGGTTAGGTGACAATTTTGTAGAACATATGCAAGAGTGAATTTCAGTTTCCAGTTATTTGCAAATTTAATTATCTATGCTTAGGAGCGTACCTCATCTACTGCTGGCTTTTTTGAAGTCTTTGGATTTAATAAAGAATTTAATAATTTAAGATAATCACTCTTTATATTCCCTTGCTCTCTTATTATACCTCTCTGCCTCAATTTGTTTCTGCTCTAGCTGTCCTTTCTTAAAGTAATTCTTCACTTGACAACTTTGCTCTGAATTGTATCACAGACAATTTTGTATATGCTTTCTCAGTGGCCCCCTCCCGAGAAGTAGCTTCCAAATATTTTAGATGCGAGATTTAATCAGACTCAGAGGTAAAAAAACTGGTCTTAAGCTGCTATTCAAGAGTGTGCAGGGGTGACCTTCTTAATGTACTCTTTTGTGCTGGTTAATAAAAATTGGTTAAACCTCTCAGCAAAAAAATTAAATACTTCCAGCAGTCCTTAACTCAGTTTGTCAACTAGAGTTACATTTTCAGTCCTTTGCCGCAGTACCAGAATTTCTTGACTCAGTGTGAGAGAGTTCCTACTGCACTGTATCTAACAGTATATCGATACTCTATATCTTCAGTGTGTTGTGTAAGAGTGTGGGTTGTTTGTCACTGCAGGTATTGAAAAGCTAGTTATTACTATCTTAAAATATATTCTTCTGCTCGTACCACATCAAAATCATTAAATAGATTATTAAAGTCTACTACACAGGTTTTCAATGTACATTCCTAATCTTTAACTGAAATGCATTAGTCCTCTGGGAATTTGCATTAGTTTAAGCTATGCAAGAAATGCAAGTCCTCTGGGAATTTGCATTAGGTACCTCCTGTACCTAATAAACTGGCCCAAGTGTATGTTTGTGGTCTTCTGTTGTGGCCTATCCACTGCAAGGTTCAACGTATTAACATTTAGAAATACTCTTATACACACCACTGTTGTAACGCATGGTTATTTGAATTACTGCCTCCTTCCTGGTTACTGTTTGACTTCCCTCTTGAACCAGTCTGGCTGTTTCTCCTCTAACCTCTTTCATGGTCAAGGCATTTTCACCCACAGACCTGCTCAATGGATGTGTTTTTTTTGTTTGTTGCATAATTCTCTGTAAATACTAGAGACTGTGTGTGAAAATCCCTGGAAGTCAGCAGTTTCTGAGATACTGAAACTACCCTGTCTGGCATCAACAATTATTCCACAATCAAAGTCACTTAGATCACACTTTTTCCCCCATTCTGAGGTTTGGTCTGAACAACACATGATCATTACTGGATGCTTTTACCTATTGAGTTGCTGCCACACCATTGTCTGATTAGATATCTGTAATAACGAACAGGAGTACGTGTAAGGCAAACAATTTGCCTGAACTCTGTAAAATAGTGATAGTATAATGATTAACAGACTCCAGTGGATACCTGAAATAATAAAAAGGTAATCAAAAACACATGAAGATATAATCTTGCCCAGGCTTATGCTTCCACCATCTGTAGTACGTCTAGTCCCCCGAGAAGCTGCATTTTCAATATGTCCAGGCAATCCACAGGACTACCTGACAAACTATTTGAAATTTGTGTAGGTTTTAATCATTCTGGGATTTGACATCTGGACTTAAGAACCAGTGAAAACCAACACTTTGGAGACTAGATTGGCATGCATTCTGAGCTTCCTTTTCTGACTGATCTTCCTGCAATCTGAATGAAGCATTCTGCGTTCAAGTTCTTCTCTGGAGATGAGAACAAAAATCTCCACAGCGGTGCTGTAAAGCAACATAATGTTGGAGGTTTGTGGTCTTCTTGGTTCTCCATGGTGGTTGTAAAAGATCCCATGCACTATTTTGAATAAGAACACCAGAGACTTATCATTACTTTCTCTCCTGATGCTTATCATTTTTCCCAAATAACCAATAGCTTGTCTTCAATTTCCTAGGAATAACGATTTATTTTGAAGGGTTTCATCAAATGACTTCTGTAATCCATATATGGAGCATACCCAGGCTTCATCAAGTATTCAACCTGGTTCATTAAACATGATCAGATCATTGTGGATCAAGACAAAAGAGGCTGCAGATGCTGGAATCTAGAATAAAGTGGGCCAACCAGAATCTGTGGAGGTGGAATTTGAATGGTTTCCTTTGAAACCCTGCATCAGGACTGACTGTTTCTTATCCTGATTTAGGATCTCATCCTAAGAACATTGACTGACACCTTTTGACCCACTATTTCTTGCAGCTTTCTGTTTTTGTGCTCTATAGATCTTTTCTGGCTCCTTCTTATCACTGGATAAATTGGAAAATATCCAATTCAATTTCAAATTCTTCCTTTGATTATGGACAAAACAATTTCTTTACAATAATCTTAAGATAACTGTTCTGCTATGACATAACAGAAATGTTTTGTCATTTTTGACCTCACAATTTTCAAATGCAAAGCAACAGTTCCTGAATTAAGAGAATATTGGATAAATGAACTTTGAGTACCTACAATGCTCTCAGCTACTTCTTTTAAAGCCCAAGAAACGAAACAGTCTGTTGAGGATCTATCACTCCATTGTGTCATTACTTCCTTTATTAGTCTGGCTTTACATCTGTTGATTTTGGGGAGTTGTTGTTCCTGATTCAGGATTGGTTTCCTTGAGATGAATGATATGCTATTGTCCCCTCTATTGTACATTAAGATATAAAGTAACCATTTGATATGTCCCAATTTTTAAACTTCTTTTACGAGATCATTGTTAGTAGTTTTCTAGGGGCCTGTTTTGTTTTGCTCAATTTTGTTCAGAATGTCTTTGTCATGGATTTTGTATTGATTTTCATGTACAGTACCTTGCAAGATTCTTTATATATTCCCTTTTTATAACTCACTACCTATGTTTAACGTGTTTCACATTTTAGCCCCTACCTCCACTCCCCCTGTGCCCACTAACTGCTGGACTGAACAGGTTTTACATCATTGTTTAATTTTTTTTAGCTTTTCAATGCCCCTTGCCTTTAGAATCACCTTTGACTGTTTTCACTTGATGTACAGAAGTGATATTTTCAATTAATGCCTTAAATTCAACATTGTAGGAGGCTGCCACTGACTAGATACTTAACTCCACTGGCCATTCAGAAGCTAGTAAATGGCAGCAAGTTGTTGACCACTTTCACCCTCTGCAAGTCAAAAGATAGTGTTTGACTAAATATTTGCTACACACCCAGATGATTTACGTATCTGTATCAACCCTCAAGAATCTTGACAATCCAAGATGAAGCAATAACCTAGGCTGATATTCCATCCAAGACATTCATTCTCCCATCTATCGGGATACATAAGACCATAAGGCATAGGAACAGAATTAGACCATTCAGCCCATCGAGTCTGCTCTGCCATTCCATCATGAATGATGGAATAGTGAATCTGTCTTAACCACACTCTCCTGCCTTCTTCTTGTAATCTTTGACACCTTTACCAATCAAGAACCTATTAAACTCTACTTTAAATATACCCAATGACTTGGCCTCCGCAGCTGTCTTTGGCAATGAATTCCATAGGTTCACCACCCTCTAGCTAAGAAATTTCTCATCTCTGCTCTAAAGGGATACTCTTATACTTTGAAGCTGTGTCTTCTGGTCCTAGACATCCCATTATACAAAAAAATCATCTCCTCCACATCCACAAGGTCTTTCAATATTTGATAGGACTCATATATTAGATACAGTATGTTTTATTTATAAGATCATCTGCAACGACACTAAGTTCCTTTGATAGTCCTCCAAAAATCTGTGACCTGTCATCAAGGTGTGGAAAAAGAAAATGAAAGATAACGAAGGATTTAATGAAGAGAGTTTGTTTTGTTTTGCTTAAGAGAAAATTTAAAGTGAAGGTCAGAGACAATTGCATTAGTTTTAAAGAAGTAGGTTATGTCTTTGATTCTTTTTTTGTTGACCGACAATGGTGCAGTCAGATAGCAGGTGCTTTCAATACCATTGCTCATTGGACAGAAAAAAATCACTTTACAAAGGAGTGGGTGGGGAATTCTGGCTGGAGTACACTGTGATTTATGTAATTTATGGACAAGTTTCCAATCATTCATGGGAATTAAAGTCTAATTGGCCTTGGGTAAATTTCTTGTTTTGTTTTCTCTTCCCTTGGAGGGTAATGGCTGATATAGGCAGATGGCTACGTGTAATGTTGAGCACGAAGTTCAATTCAGAACATTCTAGAACAATAAACGTTCCATGATCATACCACAACAGATGGGGGTGCATCTCCGTTGCCTCAAACATCAGGACATCTGCCTTTCTCACATGTTCATGGCTCCTTGACTGTCCTATTTGCTATATTACTGTGGTGACTTCACCTCTCCTTCTTTGGCTATCAAGTTTTTTGAGATGGTTTGACGTTATTCAAAATGCTATATAAGTCCAAGTCTTCATTTTCTTTTCAAGTTGTTGGGGATTGTCATAGAAACCTGGCCTTGAGGGGGCGTAATTGCACCATAACACCAGTCCTGTGTGCCACAGTTCCCTTTCACAATGCCTGCAGTGTAGTTTTATTCCTCTAGATGGCTTTGAAGACTAGTAAATGAATCGAAGTGCTATGTTGCTGAACTTTGCTACTTTCTATTAATTGTTGAAAGAGGCTATGTTTCAAGAAAGTACTTACCCAACAATGGCTAAGAATGAAAACAAATCTCTAAAGGAGGAAAGGTTGAGTGAGCTAAAGCTTTTCTTTTTCAGATTTAGACATAATAATCACATGCACATCGAAACATATAGTCACTCATGTCATTGTTGACAACCAACACAAACTGAAGGATAGGAGGATGAAAGTTGACTTCATAGATGTGTATAAGGAGATGAGGCATAGATAGAGTGGACAGCCAGTGTCTTTCCCCCTGAGCACCAATGACTACTACCAGTAGGCATCTTTTTAAAGAGAGTGGAGTAAAGTTGAAGGGAGATGTCAGAGGTGGCTTTTTCACTCTGAAAGGGGTAGGTATCTGCAATGCACTGCTGGGGTTGCTGGTTGAGGCTGATATATTAGCGATATTTAAGAGTCTCTTAGATAGGCACATAGATTAAAGAAAACTGGAGGGTCATGGGCTATGTAGGAAGGAGGGGTTTGATTGAACATGGAGTAGGTTTCTATCAGTTGGCACAACATTGTGGGCTGAAGGACCATTACTGTGCTATACTGTTCTATGTTCAAAGCCAGGTGTAAGTTTTGCTGCCCTGAGGTGTTATAATCAATGCTGGTTCCAAATGAAGTACAGTTGGCCCTCTTTATCCGCAAGGGATTGGTTCCGGGACCCCCCGCAGGTACCAAAAAAAGTGTGGATGCTCAAGTCCCTTATATAAAATGGCATAGTATTTGCATATAACCTACAAACATCCTCCCATATACTTTATATCATCTCTAGATTACTTATAATACCTAATACAACGTAAATGCTATGTAAGTAGCTGTTATACTGTATTGTTTAGGGAATAATGGCAAGAGAAAAAGTCTGTACATGTTCAGTACAGACGCAACCATTGTAGCTCTTCTTGGAACACTGATGCAGCCTCGGCATGAGCCGATCCCGATTCTCCCGTGATCTTTAAGTTCTTGAGGCTGTAGCGCTTTGCATAGCTAGCCAGCCATCCCTTACTAGCCTTAAACTCCTCCCTCTCACTCACAGCTCAAGTAGCGAACGAACGAGACGCGAGGTGAACAATGCTCAACTTCTGGGTTTTCCTGATCCGTGATTGGTTTCAATCCGCCCTTGTGGAATCCGCGGATAAGGAGAGCCGATTGCAATAGGTTTATTGAGCATTTTTAGGCATAGATCCTCTCAAAATAATACAACCTGGATTCTGCTGAGTCCTCACTGCTAATGTGAGGACTCTCATTTGCATAGTCCGGCTGGTAGTTCTTGAACACCTCCTCATAGCTTCCCTTGGTAATGACTCCACTAACAAACACCTGGCCATGAACTCCTAGACCTTTATAAATTAGGTGTTCTCCCCTCCAAAGCATTCAACCTGATAGAGCTCCAACCTGCACTGCCCATTTTATCTTTTACTTAACATCCGCAAACCAAAACGCCCTGCTAAATCCATTGTTTCTGCCTGCTCTTATCCACCAAATGTATCTCTTCATACCTTGACTTTAACCTTTCTCCCTTTCTTGCATGCCATCTTGGATAATGTCTCCCATCCACTCCATAATGTACTGGTTAGGCACAGGAGTACGTTTAGCCAGAGACTCATTCCACCGAGATGCAACACTGAGCGTCATAGGAAGTCATTCCTGCCTGTGGCCATCAAACTTTACAACTCCTCCCTCAGAGTGTCAGACACCCTGAGCCAATAGGCTGGTCCTGGACTTATTTCCATTTGGAATAATTTACTTATTATTACTTAATTATTTATGGTTTTATATTGCTATATTTCTACACTATCCTTGGTTGGTGTGACTGTAACGAAACCCAATTTCCCTCGGGATCAATAAAGTATGTCTGTTTGTCTGTCTGTCTGTTTCTTCAGTCCCGTTCCTCCTCTTTGTGAGATATCTCTCATGTCTTCTTCCATTTTCATGGTTTCCTAGTCTCTGTTCCTGGCTGCCACTCCTTTACCATGGGTTTCCAGTTTGTGTACACCTCTATCCCTCATCAGGAAGGTCTGTGGGCCCTTCACATCATTCTGGAACAAAGACCCATCTAACTCCCTCCAGCAAAACTCTCATGTGCCTGGCAGAACTTGTTCTTTCAAGATTCAAGTACATTTATTAAAAAAGAATGTATGCACTATACAACCCTGCAATTTGCTTGCTCTCAGGTAGCCACAAAGCAAGAAACCCAAAAGAACCCAATTAAAGAAAAGAATAAAAATAAAAGACCAACACTCGATGCACAAGAAAGAAATAAAATACAAGTCATGTAAACATTCGGAGTGAACAGCAGCATTCCGAACCAAAATTGAGCCCTCAGATCCAGACCTTGGAGTAGCCCCAAAGCCTCGTCATCAGTTCATCATATTAGCAGGCATGGAGCACAGCAGCTGGGAAGTCTTCATAGCCTCAGTGCCACGGAGATGACCAACACAGAGAACAAGTGAAATTGGCTCTCATTCTGGATCCTGGCACCCTGTCTTTTCAGTCCATCTGGGCTGGCATTTAAATGAACCAAACAATGGATAGCAAAAGGCTCCGGTGGTCCTGGAGAGAGGAGTGATCATCGTGGAGAACGAGCAAAATCGGTTTTCACCTCCAATCTTGCCTGGTGTTTAAATTGTCTAAACAGCATATTGTGCCTTGCACTAAGACCCAGGTACCACTGCAGCGAAAGTCTCCAGGCCTAGACCATGCCACCTAGCGACTTGCTCCAGGCCCAGATTTCGTCCCCCACCCCAAAGCCATACCCAAGCTCATCAAATCAGCTCGGGGCCCAGAATGATCCAACTGGGGCAGTTGTACGGGCACCGAATCTCCTCTGCCTGGGTCTCAACTTTCGGTGTCCAGAATGATTCAACCTTGCTCCAAGGCCAGCTATATGGGCATCAGAACTCCATCTGCAACAATTCTGCCAGACACCATCTCGAACTTGCCTCACCATCCCTCACCGTTTGCAGCAATAATTGAACACAATTTACCTCAGTGATGTTATTAGTTGGATTTCTTAGCTTTCTGACCACCAGAAAGCTGTCTCACACGTTCAGTAGCGCCATCTTAACTGGAAGTCTTACTGTCATCTTACAACCTCAACAACTTTTCTTTCTATTTCTCCCACTTCCTGCAAATCAAAATTGTAGTCTCAGATGGCAGCATTCCTGTCTTTTTGCTAACTTTTGGAACAGTCCTTTTTCCAAACCTTCCCAACTCTTTCTGTGCTCCATCAGCAACTGCATCGGGGCTGTTTCCTGCACTCATGTGGAATGCATTTATTGTATGCACTTACCATCAAGTCCACCCTGCTCTCAAATTCGTCTGGACTACTTGTGACATTGCTCCTCCTTTCCTGGGTCTCTTTGCATCCACCACAGGAGATAAATTATCAATTGATAGCCTTGGACTTCCACAGCTACCTCAACTACTCCTCCTCCCACTGTCTCCTGTAAAGATGCTATCCCTTTCTCTCAGTTTCTCTGTCTCAGTCGCATCTGCTGTCATGATGAGGCTTCCCACTCTGGGATTTCTGAAATATCCCCTTCTTTAGGTAGCATAGTTTTCCCTCTGACACTGTTCATAAAGCCCTCATGTGCATTTCCTACATTTTTCATACATCTGCTCTTAAATGGTTCTGCCCAGCCATAACTGGGATAGATTTCACTAACAGACGAGATTCTGCAGATGCTAGAAATCCAGAGTAGCACATTCAAAGTGCTGGAGGAACTCAGCCGATCAGGCAGCATCTATGGAGGGGTTAAGCAATCAATATCATAAACGCTACCTGACCTATTTAATTTCTCCAGCATTTTGAATGTGTTCAACTGGGATAAATTCACCTGGTCTCTGTCTTTCACCCTATTGACTGCCATAGCCAGCATTTCACCCTTCACCGCTTCTGCCAGCTCCAATGAAATCCTAAAACCATTCACATCTTCCCCTCCCCACCTCTTCTGTTTGCTGCAGGGGACACTCTCCCTGTGACTTCCGCGTCCACCTCTTTAATTCCGCCGATCCCTTTCCCATCTCCTGGCACCTCTCCCTGGAACCATAGGAACTGAAACACTTGTCTCTGTAACTCTTTCCAAATCACCATCCTGGGACTTGAAACAACCCTTCCAGTTGAGACAAACATTCATGCACACCTTCTCCAATCTGATCTATTGCATTTAATACTTCTGAAATGGTCTTTTTTTACATTGGCAAGATGAGGGTGTAGATTAGGCTTGTGCTCAATCACTAATAGGCATCTCAAGCTTCTGTTGGATATCATTTCAGTTTCATTTCCCATTCCCAAAACAGACCCGTCTGTCCTTGGGCTTCTGCATTACCAGGGTGATGTCAAATACCAACTGGAATTACAGCACCTCTTATGTCATTTGGGTGACCTGCAGCTCAATGGTGTGAATATTGAATTTTCCAATATCAGGTAACTCAATCCCCCCCTGTTCCTCACCCACTCCCACCAGCTCACCAGTGTCTCTATTTCTTTGCTTACCTTTTCCATCTCTTGTTACTACCCTTGTTACCTTGATTCATCACACTCCTCCATTTGGCTCAATCTGCACATTAGACACATACATATCTATCTGGGTTACTTCTCCCTTGGTTCATATTTTCTATCTCCCCCACCTCTATCAGCATACACCTATCACCTACCAGCCCCTGACTAACCCCTCACTTGTTTTTCATACACTAGCTGTTTTCCTCTGCACTCTCAATCCTGATTTAAGATCTTGATTAGAAACATTGACCACCCCTTTTGGCTCCACAGATGCTGTGTGATGCAGTGTGTTTCCAGCAGTGTTTTTTTGCCATAATGTACTGGTTAGGCACAGGAGTATGTTCAGCGAGCATCATAGGAAGTCATTCCTGCCTGTGGCCATCAAACTTTACAACTCCTCCCTTGGAGTGTCAGACACCTGAGTCAATAGGCTGGTCCTGGACTTATTTCCACTTGGAATAATTTACTTATTATTTATGGTTTTATATTGCTATATTTCTACACTATTCTTGGTTGATGCGACTGTAATGAAACCCAATTTCCCTCAGGATCAATAAAGTATGTCTGTCTGTCTGTCAACATTTGCGGTCTGTCCTGTCTCTTGTCTCTATTGCAACACACACACAATGCTGGAGGAGCTCAGCAGGCCAGGCATAATTGGAAAAGAGTATAGTTGACGTTTCAAGCCAAGACCCTTCAGCATACTGGAGACTCTTGTCTCTATTGATTTGCCATTACCTGTATCATGGTACTACTCTAACAAATTTCCCTTCACCTCACTTTCAAAGATGTTCCCATGAACTACTGCTCATTACTTTTGAATATAGACAGATGGGCACTGGGGTTGAGATGGATAATTAATCAGCCTTGAGGGAATGGCAGAACAGACTCAATGGGTCATATGGTGGGAGAGTCTAAGATCAGAGGACACAGCCTCAGAGTACAGAGATATTGCTTTAGAATAGAGATGAAGAGGAATTTCTTCAGCCAGAGAGTGGTAACTCTGTGGAATTCATTGCCACAGGTGGCTGTGGAGGCCAATTCTTCATGTATATTTAAGGCACAGAGGTTGATGGATTCTTGATTGGCCAGGGCATGAAGGGATACGGGGAGAAGGCAGGAGGAAAGTGGATCAGTCATTATGAAATGGAGCAGACTTGATGGACTAAATGCCTAATTTTGCTCCTATATCTTATAGTCTTATGGGTCGAAAGGCCTAATTCTGCTCCCTTATCTTATGGTTGTATGGTCTCTGTATATCTGTACACCAACTCAACTCAATTTCTCAATATCATTTTAATTGATATCAAAGGAACCAGCCTCCCGTCTATGATGTCTTCTGTACTTCCCACTGCCTCATGAAAGTAACCAGCAAAATTAAAGACCCCAGCTACCCCAGGCATTCTCTCTTCTCCCTTCTCCCATCAGGCAGAAGATACAAAAGCCTGAACGCACAAACCACCAGGCTCATGGACAGCTTCCATTTCATTGTCATCAGACTTTTGAATGGACCTCTAGTACGATAAGATGGACTCTTGGTGTCACAATCTACTTTGCACTTTATCGTTTCCACTCTTTCAGTAGCTTTTAAACTTTATTCTGTATGGTTATTTTTACCTTAAACTAGCTCAATGTACTGTGTAATGATTTGAACTGAGTGAAAAATATGCTGGACAAGTTTTTCACAGTTTCTTGGTACAGGTGACAATAATAAAACCAATACCAATAAATGGTCTTGCTGCAATTTGGCTGCTTCATTTTGGAAAAACCATATTGTCTCATGGGTCTATAAATGCCACTGGGTATTTTTTTTATTGATCAGTGTAATTATGCCAGAAGGAAATCTGCAATGGGAAAAGAATGGTTACTTGAACTGTTTTACTCGGGAATCTGCCAACCTTCCAACAGAGCATCAGAGAATCTTGCCAAAACTTACCCCCCCCCTCCCCTGAGATATTAATTGTCACTGTTTCCTTTGCATTAAGTTTTGGGGCAAATGCAGTTTTCCCATCCTTTTCTGCATCTGGAATTCCCTTGGAGTTATTTGCGAGTTTCCATCTTGATCGGCTAATTTCACAAATCTCTGGCCCTTTTCCAAGGTCAGAGAACTAGCAGAATGAAATAATTAATTTTATTTATTGTTATTCATCCTCTATCAATCTTCTCATGACTCAGACTTTAATTTTGAACTTCCTTATTTCTGCTCTCAGTTTTTTAATGAGGACTTGATACTTTTGATGTTCATTATAGTTCAAAGTACATTTATTATCTATGTATGTAGTTGTAAAGGGGGTTTCTTTTTTCTTTGTTACTGTGTATGTAATCAAAATGGCTTCTTTGTTTTGTTAAAAGCAGGAATGCTTCTTTGTTGCGAGAGAGTGCTGGAAGCTTGTTTGGGTTAAAATTTACTGATAATGAGAATTGTATGCTGTAAGCTGGGCGAGGAACGGACCCCAAGCGGGGGTCTGAGGCCAGGAGGTACTCCGAGGAGAGGAGATGAAGCTAGATGTGCTTGGTTGACCACTTCAGATGGTCCTAAGCTGCGAGTCGAGGAGTTCGGAGGGGATCGAATGGTGGCCAGAAGACTTAAGTAATTGAGCTCCAACGGTTGTGCACGAAGTGGTTTGGACTTTGATAAGTTTGGCGCCTTTTCTTTATTTTTTTCTTCATATATACTGTATCATTATTAATCACTTAGTTATAGTAACCTTTATAAATTGTACTCATTTAATCACTTATGGTGTACTGTCTGTTTTTGGGCGAGGCGGGGACATCACACAGCATCCACACCAGCTGATTACCCAGTTTGGCGGGGCCGAAGGCTGCTCCCCCTAGACAAGAACGAGTTGAGCAAACCTGAGGCGACCCAGGGGGTTACACAGTATACAACCTTGAAATTCGTCTTCCCCGCAGACAGTCACAAAACAAAGAAGAACCATGGAACCCACCCGTTCAAAGGAAAACAACAAACATCAACCCCCCGCCCCATACACAAAAACAATTGTGCAGATGACAACAAAAAAGATTGGGAAAAACACAGAATATAAAATACAAAAGGCATATGTCAGTACAGTATATTATTGTTAACTGATTTTTTTCTTCAGTGTCATTTATGTCCTGGATCCAAGTTCAGTAGTTCTTGCTCTCCCTTGTATCTCATGGGTACTCTTAGGGGCTTCCCATAAGGATATTCCATTTCTGGCCAACCAGAGGGTAGGGTTAGATTGATTTTAGAGTAGGTTATAAGGCCAGCAGAACATCATGGATCAAAGGGCCAATGTTCTATATTGAGACACACTGCCTCTTTGCTTTCCTTTTGCTCAAGCAATCTTCAAGTTCCTATAGTTTCTCCCAACACTTTGCTGTCCTCTGTCTTCTTTGGATAAATCCATTCTCCTTTTATAACTTAGGCATTTTTAGAAGAGGAGCTTGAAGAACCTTAATCGCATCTCTCACTGATTTGCCTAACATATATGTCCACTATTGTTTCTCCTATTGCTTTCTTCCTGTTTCTATTTATCCTTCAATAAATTAGGAACAGGAGCTAAGTATGACTTAAAGAGCCTCTATTATCCCATCATAATAGTGGCCTGCTGAAGGCCAGCACCACAGAGAGGCAGTGATTCTGAATAGGATATGATCATTAGGTTAAAAGGTTGTTGCCAAGGACTAGAGAGCCTGCAATATAGGGAGGGATTGGCCAGAATAAGTCTTCATTCATTGGAATGCAGGAGATTGAAGGGTGATGTTACGGAAGTGTTTAAAATTATGAGCGGGATGGTAACAGTCTTTTTTTGCAGGATAGAGGAGTCCAAAGCTCATGGACATAGGCATAGGGTAAGAAGGAAAAGATTTAAAAGGGACCTGAGGGGCAATTTTTTCCATGCAAAGCTTCCAGACAATGTGGCCGAGGCTGGTGCAGCAGCATTAAGAAGCACTTGAATAAGTAGTTGGAGTGGCAGGGCTGAGAGGCATTTAGGCTGAACACAGGTCTAGCTGGGTGGGCAACGTGTCGGCATGGACTGGTTGGCCTGAAGAGCCTTGTATCTGTGCTATATTAATCTATGATTCTATGACTCTAAGGTCAACTCATTCTCAGAAAGCAGTTGGCAAGTACACCTTGCCGAAATTTACATTTGATCTGCGATTGCATAAATTACCCGAAGAGACTCATCCTGTCCTGATGCAGGGTCTCAATATGAAATTTCGATAAGCATTTTGCCTTTGCTTGACCTTCTGAGATCTCCTCTAGCAGTTTGTCTTTTGCTCCAGATCCCAAAATCCTCTGTCTCTTGTGTGCCCCAGCACATTCATCTTTTAAAACATAATTTTGATCATTAAAAGATTCATTCTGAAAATTTTCTTGGCTATATCTACTGTCATTTGAAGCAGATTAGAAACAGGAGTAGTTCTTTTACTGCAGTATTAAACAGGCAGAATATCTCATGTCCATATAACCATATAACAATCACAGCACGGAAACAGGCCATCTTGGCCCTCCTAGTCCGTGCCGAACCCTTAATCTCACCTAGTCCCACCTACTCGCACTCAGCCCATAACCCTCCACTCCTTTCCTGTCCATATACCTATCCAATTTTACCTTAAATGACACAACTGAGCTGGCCTCTACTACTTCTACAGGAAGCTCATTCCACATAGCTATCACTCTTTGAGTAAAGAAATACCCCCTCGTGTTTCCCTTAAACTTCTGCCCCCTAACTCTCAAATCATGTCCTCTAGTTTGAATCTCCCCTACTCTCAATGGAAACAGCCTGTTCACGTCAACTCTATCTATCCCTCTCAAAACTTTAAATACCTCGATCAAATCCCCCCCTCAACCTTCTACGCTCCAATGAATAGAGACCTAACTTGTTCAACCTTTCTCTGTAACTTAATTGCTGAAACCCAGGTAACATCCTAGTAAATCGTCTCTGCACTCTCTCTAATTTATTGATATCTTTCCTATAATTCGGTGACCAGAACTGCACACAATATTCCAAATTTGGCCTTACCAATGCCTTGTACAACTTTAGCATTACATCCCAACTTCTGTACTCAATGCTTTGATTTATAAAGGCCAGCGTTCTAAAAGCCCTCTTCACCACCCTATCTACATGAGACTCCACTTTCAGGGAACTATGCACAGTTATTCCTAGATCTCTCTGTTCCTCTGCATTCCTCAATGCCCTACCATTTACTCTGTATGTTCTATTTGGATTATTCCTGCCAAAATGTAGAACCTCACACTTCTCAGCATTAAACTCCATCTGCCAACGTTCAGCCCATTCTTCTAACCGGCATAAATCTCCCTGCAAGCTTTGAAAATCCACCTCATTATCCACAACACCTCCTACCTTAGTATCATCGGCATACTTACTAATCCAATTTACCACCCCATCATCCAGATCATTTATGTATATTACAAACAACATTGGGCCCAAAACAGATCCCTGAGGCACCCCGCTAGTCACCGGCCTCCATCCCGATAAACAATTATCCACCACTACTCTCTGGCATTTCCCATCTAGCCACTGTTGAATCCATTTTATTACTCCAGCAT
Organism: Hypanus sabinus; assembly: GCF_030144855.1. Lineage (NCBI taxonomy): Eukaryota > Metazoa > Chordata > Chondrichthyes > Myliobatiformes > Dasyatidae > Hypanus > Hypanus sabinus. Next base: position 27,375,514 of record NC_082727.1, read on the forward strand.
TAATACCTAACGACTGAACCTTCTTAACTAACCTTCCATGTGGAACTTTGTCAAAGGCTTTGCTGAAGTCCATATAGACTACATCCACTGCCTTACCCTCATCAACATTCCTCGTAACTTCTTCAAAAAATTCAATAAGGTTTGTCAAACATGACCTTCCACGCACAAATCCATGCTGGCTACTTCTAATCAGATCCCGTCTATCCAGATAATTATAAATACTATCTCTAAGAATACTTTCCATTAATTTACCCACCACTGATGTCAAACTGACAGGTCTATAATTGCTAGGCTTCCTTCTAGAACCCTTTTTAAACAATGGAACCACATGAGCAATATGCCAATCCTCCAGCACAATCCCCGTTTCTAATGACATATTAAAGATCTCCGTCAGAGCTCCTGCTATTTCTACACAAACTTCCCTCAAGGTCCTGGGGAATATCCTGTCAGGATCCGGAGATTTATCCACTTTTAAATTTCTTAAAAGCGCCAGTACCTCCACCTCTTTAATTGTCATAGGTTCCATAACTTCCTTACTTGTTTCCCACACCTTAGACAATTCAATATCCTTCTCCTTAGTGAATATCGAAGAGAAGAAATCATTAAAAATCTCTCCCATCTCCTTCGGTTCCACACATAGCTGACCACTCTGATTCTCTAAGGGGCCAATTTTATCCCTCACTATCCTCTTGCTTTTAATGTAACTGTAGAAACCTTTCGGATTTACTTTCACCTTATTTGCCAAACCAACTTCGTATCTTCTTTTAGCTTTTCTAATCTCTTTCTTAAGATTCCTTTTACATTCTTTATATTCCTCGAGCAATTCCTTTACTCCATGCTGCCTATATCTATTGTAGACATCCCTCTTTTTCTGAACCAAATTTCTAATATCCCTTGAAAACCATGGTGCTCTCAAACCTTTAACCTTTCCTTTCACCCTAACAGGAACATAAAGATTCTGTACCCTCATAATTTCACCCTTAAATGACCTCCATTTCTCTATTACATCCTTCCCATAAAACAACTTGACCCAATCCACTCTCTCTAAATCCCTTTGCATCCCCTCAAAGTTAGCCTTTCTCCAATCAAAAATCTCAACTCTAGGTCCAGTCCTGTCCTCCATAATTATATTGAAGCTAATGCTATTGTGATCACTGGACCCGAAGTGCTCCCCAACACATACATCTGTCAACTGACCTATCGCATTCCCTAACAGGAGATCCAACACTGCCCCATCTCTAGTCGGTACTTCTATGTATTGTTGCAAAAAACTATCCTGCACACACTTCACAAACTCTAAACCATCCAGCCCTTTTACAGAATGAGCTTCCCAGTCTACGTGCGGAAAATTAAAATCTCCCACAATCACCACCTTGTGTTTACTACAAATATCTGCTATCTCCTTACACATTTGCTCTTCCAACTCACGCGCCCCATTTGGTGGCCTATAATACACTCCTATCAGTGTTACTGCACCTTTCCCATTCTTCAATTCCACCCAAATGGCCTCCCTAGAGGAGCTCTCTAATCTATCCTTCCAAAGCACCGCCATAAGATTTTCTCGGACAAGCAATGCAACACCTCCTCCTCTGGCCCCTCCTACTCTATCACACCTGAAGCAACTAAATCCAGGAATATTTAGTTGCCAATCACACCCTTCCTGCAACCATGTTTCACTAATAGCTACAACATCATAATTCCAGTTATCAATTCACGCTTTAAGCTCATCCACCTTTCTTACATTGCTCCTAGCATTAAAATAGATACATTTAAGATACTCTCCATCTCCTCATCTCTTTCCATCCCTAACAATGCATTCAAATTTATTATCCTTTTCTTTCTTCTCCCCTACATCTTCGGGCTGAGCGCATCCCTTCTCCATCACCTGCCTTTCCTCCCTCACACACTATTTACTTGCTCCACTGGTGAACTAACCTCCTCTCCCATAGTCTCCTCAAATAGTCTCCTGCCCCCCCATCTTACTAGTTTAAAGTCCGCCCTGTAGCCCTAGCAAACCTCCCCGCTAGGATATTGGTCCCCCCACGATTCAAGTGTAACCCGTCCTTCTTGAACAGGTCACTCCTGCCAATGAGGTCCCAATGATCCAGAAACTTGAATCCCTGCCCCCTGCTCCAATCCCACAGCCACGCATTCATCCTCCACCTAATTCTATTCCTACTCTCACTGTCGCGTGGCACAGGCAGTAATCCCGAGATTACTACCTTTGCGATCCTTCTTCTTAACTGCCTTCCTAACTCCCTATACTCTCGTTTCAGGACCTCTTCCCTTTCCTTCCTATGTCTTTGGTACCTACATGTACCACGACCTCTGGCTCTTCACCCTCCCACTTCAGGATATCTTGGATGCGATCAGAAACGTCCCGAACCCTGGCACCAGGGAGGCAAATTACCATCCAGGACTCCCGGTCACCTCCACAGAAACGCCTGTCTGAGCCCCTGACTATTGAGTCCCCTATTACTATGGACCTCTTTCTTCTAACCCTACCCTTCTGAGCTACAGGGCCGTCCTCTGTGCCGGAGGCTCGGCCACTGTCACTCCCACCAGGTAGGCTGTCCCCCCCAACAGTACTCAAACATGAGTACTTATTGTCAAGGGGTACAGCCACTGGGGTACTCTCTAGTACCTGCCTCTTCCCCTTCCTGACTGTAACCCACCTATCTGCCTCCCGTGGTCCCGGAGTGACCACCTGCCTGTAACTCCTCTCTATCACCTCCTCACTCTCCCTGACCAGGCGAAGGTCATCGAGCTGCAGCTCCAGTTCCCTAACTCGGTCCCTCAGGAGCTGCAGTTCGGCGCACCTGGCGCAGACGTGGACGTCCAGGAGGCTCGGAGACTCCAGGATCTCCCACATCCGACACCGAGAACAACAAGCTGCCCTCACACTCATACCTCCCAAATAACTGAAAATACAAGAACTAAAAGATAAGCCTACTGTGCCCTCTGAGCCCAAGCCCTACACTCTGCGCCCGGCTCACTCCGCTGCCCGCAAACGAAGCTGCCCGCTTCTTAAGGCGGCATTCTTTATATATCTTCCCTCCTTCCTGGGCCTCCTTCACGTGCCTGCGCAGTCCCGTCTCTCAGAACTCCGATCTGAGAAGCAATTGGACAATTTGAAAATGGCCGCCGCCGCACTTCCTCTCAAGCCTCGCTGTCCTCTTCCAAAAAATGTCCTATGTACAGATTTTTTTTCAGTGACTGCTGTGAAATGTGAAAGAAAACAAAAGATTAAATTAAGTCAAACATAATGTATCAAAATCTTCCATTGGCTCTGAACTCTATGGGGTTAACTTAAGAATTGAATATTAGTCTATGATAAGGTCAGCTCAAAATCATAGGCCAAAGGGATTGTACGGTGCTGGGGTGTTTTGTGTTCTGTGTTCTAATGCAAGGCTTTCTTTTTTTCCTATGCTTGATAACTTCCCTTCTGAATCCATATTAATAACTGAGGTTGGCTTTTATTAGGGTCATAGCTTGCATGTTGTCTTGAAGCATTATGGATGCGCTAATTTAGGAGTGTATTCCACGCTACCTCCTGATTGACAGTCAATGGCTTTAGGGAAGGCAGAAAGAGGAGAGTATGTGTCAGCCAAGGGTAAGTAATTGCCCTGGCACTTTTCTCATAATATAGTTGCTCACTTCCAACAAATTTACCATAGAGTTCTGATGAAGGGTTTTGTCCTGAAACTCCGACTGTTTACACTTCTCCACAGATGCTGTCTGGCCTGCTGAGTTCCTCCAGCATTTTGTGTGTGTTGCTTGGATTTCCAGCATCTGCAGATTTTCTCTTGTTTGTGACTGGATTACCATGGAGTTCTTGGATTTTGATACTTTTGCGATCCAAAGGTTTCTCAAAAGTCAAGAATGAGACATAAAACATGTCATTTTATTAAATGTTACTGAAATGAGGAAGGAACCGTTATTGAAGGAACAAAGAAAGCAGGAAGGAAAAAGCAGTTGTCACCTTGTATTAAAAATTCCAGTGATTACAAATAACCTTTAAAATAATCCGATATAAGTATCATGACACCTGCTACTGAAAACTAAGAAGTTTCTAGAAAAGTACAGAAACAACTATACCGTAAGCTGCTGCACAGGTTGCCTCTTTGGTTAAGAAGGCACACGGTGCATTGGCCTTCATCAATCGTGGGATTGAGTTTAAGAGCGAAGAGGTAATGTTGCAGCTGTATAGGACCCTGGTCAGACCCCAAGTGGAGTACTGGGCTCAGTTCTGGTCGCCTCACTACAGGAAGGATGTGGAAACCACAGAAAGGGTGCAGAGGAGATTTACAAGGATGATGCCTGGATTGGGGAGCATGCCTTATGAGAATAGGTTGAGTGAACTCAGCCTTTTCTCCTTGGAGCAACGGAAGATGAGAGGTGACCTGATAGAGGTGTACAAGATAATGAAAGGCATTGATCGTGAGGCTTTTCCCCAGGGCTGAACTGGCTAGCATGAGGGGGCATATTTCTAAGGTGCTTGGATGTAGGTACAGAGGAGATGTCAGGGGTAAGTTTTTTACGCAGGGAGTGGTGAGTGCATGGAATGGGCTGCCAGCAGCGGTGGTGAAGGCGGAAACAATAGGGTCTTTTAAGAGACTCCTGGATGGCTACATGGAGCTTAGGAAAATAGAGGGCTATGGGTGGCGCCTAGGTAGTTCTACGTTAGGGACATGTTCGGCACAGCTTTGTGGATCAAAGGGCCTGTATTGTGATGTAGGTTTTCTATGTTTCTATAATTACTGGAAAATTCACTGAACAATTAAATACGGTAAGTGATTATATAAAAATACAACCAAGCATGGGTAAGTTAAACGTTCTACACCCCAATCCAACAGAGTAGAGGTAAACCTGAGAACTTATGGGAAACTATTTAACCTCAGCTTATTCCCATACCAAGGACACCATAGTCTTAAAAGTTGACCTGCAACATCTAGATGATACTGCCATTTTGCTCATACACAAAGCTTAAGCTCCAAGCCATTGTTGATTCCAAAATGTATGAGAGAATGCATCTTACACTCAACATCTGCAAAACAAAGCCCTCTACCAGCATACCCCAAATGTGCAAATTTCCTCTCCAACAATAAAGGTTCATGGTGAGACATTGTAAAGCACAGGTAACTGTATATATTGGGAGTCTAGACCTGATGAAGTTAGATAAAATTCACCACCTTCAGTGCATTAACTTTGGTTCATTGAGGATAAGGCTGTTTGAACATCAAGCTCTCAGACCTGACTCAATTCATGGTCTACCAGGTAAAGTTTACCTAATGCTGAACTGACTCCAAAAACTATAGACACACTTCCATTAACTCTACAACTGATTCTCAGTGTTATTCTATTTACTTCTTTATTATTTGCGCAATTTGTTTTCCTTTGCACGTTGGTTGTTTGTCAGTCTTTGTTTATGTATAGTTTTCATAATTTTTATTGTTTTCCTTTATTTTCCTGTAGGAAAATTAATTTAAAGGCAGTATATGGTAGCATACACTGAGTGGCCACCTCCTGTACCTAAAAGAGTGGCCACTGAGTACATGTTTGTGGTCTTCTGCTGCTGTAGCCCATCATTTTCAAGGCTCACGGCGTTGTGCATTCGGAGATGCTCTTCTTCACATCACTGTTGTAATACTGTCACCTTCCTGTCAGCTTGAACCAGTCTAGCCTTTCTCCTCTGACCTCTCTCACTAACAAGGTGTTTTCACTCACATGGCTGTCAACTGGATTTTTTGTTGTTTTTCGCACCTTTCTCTGTAAACTCCAGAGACTGTTGTGCATGAAAATCCCCGGAGATTATCAGTTTCTGGGTTACTCAAACCACCCCATCTGACAACAACAATAACTTCCCCATTCTGTTTGGTCTGAACGTCAATTGAATCTCTTAACCAGGTCTGCATTCTTTTATGCACTGAGTTGCCACCACATGATTGGCTGATTAGATATTTGCATTAAAAAGCGGTTGTACCTAGTAAGTAGGCCATTGAGTCTTAACTTAGTTTGATAATAAATCTACTTTGACTTTGAGTTCTCGGTTACTTGGAACATGCACCTCAAAGCACTCAGAAGGAACCATTAATGTTTCCTCTGTAAAATCTTCCAAAGTCACCTGAAGGATGAGCAAAGCAGTGACATTGTCCTCTCCCAGACTAGTGCACCCTGCACTGAGGCTGAATTATACTCGGACATCTGCACTGTGAATGCCAGATTGTTTGCATGCTCAACACCAGATCCCGAAAGGCCTTCTATTCTGAGCTCAGCAAATTTCATGACATTTGCTAGTGACATTAAACCTGATTGTGATTCTCTGTCATGGGAAAAGATTACCAGGTGGACCGAAAAAGGGAGCTAAGGATGTTCAAAGCCCGTTAGAAAAAGATGCAACATCTCTACATGCTCTCTGGAAACCCTGGGCCATGAGTATTGAAGTTGTAGCCAAAGATTCCATGATTCATAATGAGTCACTCATTGTCTAAATTAAGAAGAACTTGGAGATTTTAGAAATACTGTAATGAGTTTTTTAAAGAAATAACCCACTTGACAGATATTTAAGGAGCTAGTCCCTTAGGTGTTGTTTTCACAGATGTGGTGCAGAGCAGTTAGTCCAATCCCATTTTCCCGTGTACCTTGGGGAGTGCAGGATCATAGTACAGCTGCTTACCCTCCAAAGAATGATGATATCTTCTTAAATATTCCTGGTTTTGTATGGGAATCTCAGTTTTTGCCAGGATAATGATAAATGATGGTGGCAGTTTCCCTCCAAACTTGAACATGCACTTTAATTGTAGAGTGCATGTGACTTATCTGGTAGCAAGAGAAACAGAATTTGCTGGTACTATACAGCAAAGTTAGGCATTAGAAAATTATGTAATTATTGGACTCTTACAGAATCTAATTGCAGCCTTCAAGCCCTGATAGTCAACATGATTAATAGAAGGACAAGAGCTATGAACCAAGATGCAGATTTATTTTTCACATTTACATCAAAACATACAGTGAAAGGCATCATTTGCATTAACAGTCAAAGCAACCAAGAATGTGCTGGTGTCCGCCCGCAAGTGTCGCTACACATTCCGGCGCCCACATAGCATGCCCACAATTTTCAACACAACAATCACACAACAGAACAACACAAGCAGCAACAACAACAACAACAGAACAACTCACACCCCTACCCACACCACCTCACGCAGGCATGCCTCCAACGCCTCTGAGCCTCCAGTCCTTGGGCCCAGTCTCTCAGATATCAGGCCTCCAACATCTGTTTCTGTCCCGGACTCACAGACTTGACCTTTAGGCCCTGACCTCTGGTATCACCAACTTCAGTCTTTGACCTTTCGGGCTTTCTACTCCACTACTTGCTGAGCTCTGGACTTAAGCCTTTGACTTTGCCTTGCAGATTTCCTTGAACTCTGGGTATCAACCCCAGAATGCTCAACCATGGCATATGATTGTAAATTAATTGTTAGACATTCCACGCCTTATCAGATTATATGCATAGATCCTGCTCATATCCATATAAGGTACTAACAAAATGCTACCACAGTTCTTAAAGGTAATCACATTCTAGACAATATAACCTGCAATTATACATGCCAAACCCTTTTGAGTTGTAGTCTGATAAACAGGAAGTGTCTGGGGATAAAGGCCTGGGTTTACAAATGAAGACCGGAAAAGTACAGGAGTAGCCAGTGGAGTTGCTGTCATCATTGAATCATGGCTGAAAGAAGATTATAGCTGGGAACTTAATGCCCAGTGATGCTGATTGTATCAAAAGAACAGGCAGGAAGGCAGAAGGGGCAGTGTTGCTCTGTTGGTAAAAAATTAAGTCAAATAATTAGGTGACTTAGAGCTGGAAGGTGTTGCATCATTGTGGATAGGCTAAGGAACTGCAAGAGTAAAAAGACCCTGACTGGAGTTGTATACAGGCCCCCAAACAGTAGTAAGGATGTGGTCTACAAATTACAATGGGAGATAGAGAATGCATGTCAAAAGGGCAATGTTACAATAGTCATGGGGGATTTCAATATACAGCTAGATTGGGAAAATCAGGTTGGTGCTGGATTCCAGGAGGGGGAGTTTCTAGTGTGCACACCAGATGGCTTTTTAGAGCAGCTCATGGTTGAACCCACTAGGGGATCAGCAATTTTGGATTGGGTGTTGTGCAATAAGCGGAATTGATTAGGGAACTCAAAGTAAAAGAACCCTAAGGGCAAGTGACCATAATATGATCAATTTTACGCTGAAATTTGAGAAGGAGAAGCTAAAGTAAGATGTATCAGTATTACAGTGGAGTAAAGGGAGTTGCTGAGGCATGAGAGACAAATTGGCCAGAATTGATTGGAAAAGAACACAGGCAGGGTTGACAGCAGAGCAGCAATGGCTGGAATTTCTAGAAGCAATTTGGAAGGCACAGAATATACAGTAAAAATCACAAAGAGCAAGTAATATTCTAAAGGCAAGATGACACAACCGTGACTAACAAGGAAAGTCAAAGGCAAAGAGAGGGCATATAATAGAGCAAAAATTATTGGGAAGTTAGAGGATTGGGAAGCTTTTAAAAACCAACAGAAGGCAACTAAAAAGTCATTAAGATGGTAAAGATGAAATATGATAGTAAACTAGTCAGTAATATTAAAGAGAATACCAAAAGATTCTTCAGATACATGAAGTGTAAAAGAGAGGTGAGAGTGGATATTGGACTGCTGGGAAATGATGCTGGAGAGGTAGTAATGGTGAGTGAACTGAACAAGTATTTTGCATCTGTCTTCTCTGTGGAAGACACTATCTGTATGGTGGAAGTTCCAGGTGTCAGGGGTCATGAAGTGTGTGAAGTTACCATTACTAGAGAGAAGATTCTTGGGAAACGGAAAGGTCTGAAGGTAGATAAATCACCTGGACCAGATGGTGTACACCCCAAGGTTCTGAAAGAGGTGGCTGAAGAGATTGTGGAGACATTAGTAATGATTCTGAAATTGTTCCGAAAACTGGAAAATTTCATGTGTCACTCCAAGAACAGAGAGAGGCAGAAGAAAGGACACTATAGGGCAGTTAGTCTGACCTCAGTGGTTGGGAAGATGTGAGGCCTCTGACAATGAGTTTGGCTCAGTGGCTCAGAAGGGAAGTGGGGGAAGAGGCAAGCTGTAGTGATAAGGGGTTCATTGATTAGGAGAACAGAAAGGAGGATCTGTGGACGAGAACAAGCTTTCTGGAATGGTATGTTGCCTCGCAGGTTCCCATGTCAGGGACTTCTCAGAGTGTGTGTGTGCAGCATTCTAAAGTGTGAGGATGAGCAGCCAGAGCTCGTGGTCGACATCTGTACCGATGACTTAGGCAGGAAGGGTGACGTGCTCCTGCAAAGTGAGTTCAGGCAGTTAGATGCAAGGTTATGATTTTAGGATTGCTATCTGTACCATGTGCTAGTGAGGCCAGAAATAGGAAGATCATACAGTTTAAAATGTGGCTAAGGAGTTGGTGCACCAGGTAAGGCTTCAGAGTTTTGGATCATTTGGCTCTCTTCCAGGGAAGGCGAGGCCTTTACAGAAGGAATGGTTTGCTGCTGAACTGGAGGGGGACTAATATTCCTAGCGGGAAGGTTCGCTAGTGTTGCAAGGTGGCGGGGGGCGGGGGGGATGTGGTTTAAACTAGAATTGCAGGGAAGATTAGAACAGAGCCCCAGGACAGATAGTAGAGTGGAGAAAGATGTTGTTAAGCCAACATACAAAATCAGGAAAAAGGTTGAGCATGGTGTAACTAATGTTCTGAGCTGTATATATTTCAATGCACGGAGTATTGTAGGAAAGGCAGATGAGCTAGGACTTGGATGAGCATGAGGAATTATGACATTGTGGCCTTTAGTGAGACTTGGTTTCCGGAAGGGCAGGACTGGCAGCTCAAAGTTCTGGGTTCTGTTGTTTTAGACGTAATAGAGTGGGAGGGATTAAAGAGGAGTGGTGGCAATACTAGCCAGGGAAAATGTCATGGCAGTGCTCAAACAGGACAGATTGGAGAGCTCATTTAATGGGGCTTTATGTGTAGAACTGAGAAATAAGAAAGGGCTGACCCCATTAATGGGGTCACCTAACAGTCTGTGGGATTTAGAGAAGCAAATTTCTAGAGAGATTACAGACTGTTGCAAGAAACATAAGGTTGTGATAGTAGGTGATTTTAACTTTCCACATATTGACTAGGAGTCCCATAATGTAAAAGAGGTGGATGGGAAAAAGTTTGTCAAACATGTTCATGTTACTATGTACATGAAGTCCCAACTACAGAGAGTGCAATACTTTATCTCCTATTGGGGAATGAGACTTGGCAGGTGACAGAAGTTTGTGTAGGGGAACACTTTGCATCTAGTGATCATAATGCAATTGGTTTCAAGGTAATTATGGAAGATGATAGATCAGGTCCTTGGGTTGAGATTCCAAATTGGAGAAAGGCCGATTTTGATCGTATCAGGATGGACCTGGCATGTGTGGATAGGGACAGTGAGATCTGGACCAGCTGGAAAAATGGGCTGAAAAACGGCAGATGGAATTTAATGCAGACAAGTGTAAGGTGTTGTGCTTTGGGAGGATAAACCAGGGTAGGTCTCACATGGGAAGTGGTAGGGCACCGTGGAGTGTGGTAGAACAGAAAGATCTAGGGATACCATCCATCATTCCTTGAAAGTGACATCACAGATAGATAGAGTCACAAAGAAATCTTTTGGCAAATTGGCCTTTATAAATCAATGTATTGAGTACAGGAGTTGGGATGTTAAGTTTAGTTATAAAAGATGTTGCAGAGGCCTAATTTGGAGTATTATGGTCATCTACCTACAGGAAAGATGTAAAAGAGATTGAAAGAGTGCAAAGAAAATTTACAAGGATGTCACTGGGACTTGTGGACCTGAGTTATAGGGAAAGATTGAATTGGTTAAGACTTTATTCCCTGCAGCATAGGAGACTGAAGGGAGATTTGACAGAGGTATACAAATTTATGATGGGTTTATGTAGTGTAAATGCAAGCAGGCTTTTCCCACTGAGGTTGGATGAGACTACAAGCAGAGATCTTGGGATAAGGGTGAAAGGTGAAATGTTTAAGGGGAACCTGAGGGAGAACATCTTCATTCAGGGGGTGGTGAGAGTGTGGAATGAGCTGCCAGTGCAAATGATGGATGCAGGTTCAATTTCAACATTTAAGAGAAATGTGGATAGATACATGGATGGCAGGGGTTGGATGGTGAGGATGTATGGGATGCAGATCGATGGGACTGGGCAGATTAATGGTTCAGCACAGACTAGATGGGCCGAAGGGCCTGTTTATTTGCTGTAGTGTTTGAAGACTATGATTCTATAGAAACAGAGTTATTCTTTTCTAGTTTTTAGATATAGAAAAAGAATTGAAATATAAATTGCTGGAACTAAGGGGTTGGGGAGAACAGAGGATGTGCCTATGATAAGGTGAAGATCAATGTTTTCAAGGTAACAATTACTTTAAGCTTTGAGACAGAAAAGAAAAGAAACTAAGAATCAAACTTAAACTAAAATATTCAGCAACGTCTTTGGAGAGAGAAAAAATGCAGGATTCTTGAAATTGTTGAATTCAGAAATGACTCCTGAGGACTATAAGGTACTCATATGGAAGTAAAATGCTGTTCTTCAAGTTTATCATTAGAACAGTGTGTGAGGCCAAAGGCAAAAAGATCAGCATAGGAGTGAAAATGGCAAATTAAAACAATAGTATGACTGGAAGTTCGGAACAATCTCTGCAGACTGAACAGACGTGTTCTGTAAAGTTTATCTGATCAGTTATTGGTTTCTTCAGAGTAGTAGCGATTACCTTGTGAAAATGTCTCTGGCTATCCAGTTGATCTATGCCTCTTATCTTGTACATCTCTATCAAAGTCATCTTTGCTCCAAAGAGAAAAGGCTTAGCTCATGCAACCTATCCTCATGTCCAGGCATCATCTTGGTGAATCTCCTGTGCACCCTCTCTAAAGCTGCTGCATTCTTCTTATAATGAAGTGACCAGAACAGAACACAATATTCCATGGAGCTGCTCATCCCACTCATGAAAGAAATAACTGAAGATGTTTGGGCCTCGGAAATTTCCGTAGTGGTACTCTGGGGCTCAGATGACTAACCTTGAACAATAATAGTTGTTCTCCTTTGTGCGAGTTATGGCTTCAACCCTTGGAATGATTTTCCCTCTAGTTTTACCAGAGTTCCTTGATCAAGCGATGCCTTGACATCTGGGACAATCAATCATGCCCCCTCCCCCAACAATTCAGCTTTTAGTCAAGTTTGGATCCAGGCTGCAATGATTTCTGGGGCCTAATAGTTCTGGTGACCCCAAGATAGTACATACTGAGGTCTCTGTAGATAGATGCTCGAAACATTTTGACCATGAATCCACAGAGGCCTCAGTATGTGCAATCTACATAAGGCAACATAGTTAATTGCCTAGGAATTGATGAGTATGTTATTGATGCATGAATTCTATTCTAGCTGATGGTACTGTCAATGGCAATTTTCATTGCTTTGCTGAGTATTGAAAGTACAATGATTGTGAAATAATTAGCCAAGCTGGATTGCATTTTGTGACAAAATTAATGACAGTTCTTAGTATCATTTCGTTTAGCAAATATGAATACAGCCCAGATCCTGTGTACTCTAATGACTGGTACGTGACACCCTTTAATCAGCATTTTTGAAGATATATGTTTCTGACTTATTTCCATTCAGTCATTTGTGAATGAGAACAAAACCAAATGTAGAAGACATAGGAGACATAGGACAAAAATAATATTGCCAATATCTCCTCTATGCTGTTTCTACGTGGAAATTTATACACAGAGGAAAATAAACCCCCACATGAGTTTCAGAATTTGAAAACTTCAGGTTAATCATGACTTTATGCTGTTTTGGCTTTCTGCTGTTTTACAATCTCCATTAATGCAGCCGCACAATTCAACAAGTTTGCTAATAGTTCTGGATCTGGAAATAAGCTTATTAAGTCAAATCATCTCAAGGAATTTTATATCACGAATGACTTCTTGAGAAGCAACGACTACTATGTAGGTAAATGCAACAGCCAATCTTACCCTGCTAATGTGCCAGAAATAGTAAATTACTATGTCAGCTTGTCTTGTTTTATTTGTGCGTTCAAACCCTCCAATAAATATCTATCACAGGCACAGACGATAGAAGCAATTTGTGCTGCTGAGCAGAGGTTTTGTTATAATGAGGAGGAGATGTTTAATTATGATCTACCTGTCTATTGCTGCTTTAAGACATGATGAGCTGGCTTTTTTAAACTGTCTTCTCCTCAGGAGGTAACATTCTTCAGCCCACACTTTGCTTATCACTTAGTAGCTTTTATTTATCCTTTGTGTGCTTTTTTTTTGGGATCTGACGAGTTAGTGCAATTGAGTTATGCTCTAGCTAAAGGCACAACTAGTTCTGTCATGATAGGGAAGCCCACATATCCTCCCACACAGGGTCTTCCTCAAAGAGAGAAAAGGAATGCCATCTTCTTTGAAGCAGAGCTTTTAAACAAAGGGGATCCCTTTGAGAGTTGCTATGCTTGACAATTATTCCTTTCTTACCACTACACATGTAAAGCTATTAGACCATGATACGTTCATCCACATTTCTAAGGTACTTCACCCACACATTAAGACTAATGTCTTTCCTTTTTCTCCTTTTTTGTGCTTTGTTGTATATTTTTGAGACCTCGAATTCTGAATTGGACTTCTTTTCTTGCAGCTTTAGGAGTGCAACAACGTGGTTCTGACCTAATAGGTCATCTAGCAAAATGGAAAAACATTGGAAATACATCTAGTTGGTATATTTAACCTCAACTGTCATTCTGTAATGTGTATTTTGTTTCTTGTCACATTGCAGGTAATGGCCATTAAGGATTATATGACAGTACTTGGCAACCTAGATAAAACTGATGGTTGTGGTACATGATTATTTGAATTGGTTGATGGAATAATTAGCTCAGCATTAAATTTTTGAAGTGCTTTGTACCATGCTTTGTTGAATTCTAAATCAACACACAAAACTCGTGTGCCAGCCAATTGCTGCAGTAATTGACATGGTTAGGTAAGTGTGTCAGATATCATGTTTTATGTTCAGTAATTTTTCCTAATTCCCCTGTCGTTTTATAGAGACCACATATCCATTGTATGCATTACAGTAATCTATTTTATTTTCTTAAATATGTTTTAGTTTACAAAGCAGAGACTGAAATCTTGAGGTTCGCCTCACATTTTCCAGTAAAATCATAGTAAGAACGATTCAATTTAGTTAATGTAAAGACTCCTAATTGATAGGATGACACCATGCCAATGCTATTGCGGTAATCTGAGTTTAAAATGTTCAGTCTGTTATTATCCAGCAAGATCCATTAAGTCTCATTGAAGGCTTCCTTCAGAAAACATATTTACGATGCAAACATGTTTAAAGTTCTACTTTTCTGTTTCAGTTCACTGATAATTGCTATCCTATAATATTAGCAAAGTTTGACATGGAGAATGTAAACAATGACACAAAGGATTTGAAGACCTTAAGATGTAGAAAAGTACAATTTGCTTCCAAAGGAAATGGACTTCAGTTCCAAGGATGAATTGGTGAGTTGTTCACCTGAGGTAAAAGAAAAAGGCAGTGTTGAAAATGAATCAGGTAAGACAAAATGGACAGGAATGTAGAGGGAATGAGATGAATCACACTCATAAGCTTTAGAACAAACTTGATGGACTGAATGGCAAAACTCTGTGCTGAGAGGATTTAATGGTTCTATAAATGACACAACACAGCAAAATGTCACCTGCCCACAAATAAACTTTAAAAACAGGGCATACAACATATATAAGGGGCTCCTGCATAAAGCTACCTTTCAAGTCCCAGCAATAGAGCAACTAAAAAGACTGTTGGCCATAACAAAACTAAATTGCCTCTACTCATAACTAAAAGGCTGCTAGCCAAAGCACAATCGTCCTGTAGCAATTACATCCACTGGGATAAAGTACTTTGAGAGGTTGTTGAAACATATCAACTTCTGCCTGAGAAATGACTCGGATCCACTCCAATTTGCCTACCTGTGCAACAGGTCAGTAATAGATCCATTTCATTGGCTCTTCATTCAACCCTGGGGCATCTGCACAGTGAAGATTCATACATCAGGATCCACTTCATTGACTATAGCTGAGCACTCAATACTATCAGCCCCTCAAAACTAATCAATAAGCTTCAAAAACTTTGCTTCAATACCTCCCAGTGCAACGGATCCTTGATTTCCTCACTTGCAGACCCCAGTCAGTTCAGATTGGCAACAACATCTCCATCGGCACAGGTGCACTACAAGGCTGTGTGCTTACCCCTCTGTTCTACATAGTACATACGATTGTGAGGCCAAGCATAGCTCCGATGCCAGATTTAAGTTTGCTGGTGACACCACTGTTGTAGGCTGAATCAAAAGTAGTGACATAATAGGAGAGAGATTGAAAATCTGTTTGAGTGCTGCTTCAGCAAAACCCCTTACTCAGTATCAGCAAGACCAAGGAGATGTTTATTGACTTCAGGAGGAGGAAACCAGAGGTCCATGAGCCAGTCCTCATCCAAGTTCAGAGAAGGAGAGGTCAACAACTTTAAATTCCTAGGTGTTATTATTTTGGAGGATCTGTCCTGGGTCCAGAATGTAACTGCCATTAAAAAGAAAGCAAGGTAACATCTCTACTTATTTTAGAAGTTTTCAAAGATTAAAAATGTCACCAAAATTGGATAAACTTCTGTAGATATGTGGTGGAGAGCATATCATGTGGTATGGAAACACCTACAAAAAATAGTGGATACAACCCAGTCCATCACAGGCAAAGCTCTTCCCAGCATTAAGCACATCTGCATGGAGCACAGTCACAGGAAAGCAGCATCCATTGTCAAAGAACCCCAGACCCTGATCTCTTCTTGCTGCTGCCATCAGGAAGAAGGAACAGGAGCCTCAGGACCCACACCCCCAAGTTCAGGAACAGTTATTACTCCTCAACCATCAGGCTCTTGAACCAGAGGAGATAACTTTACTCAATTTCACTCGCCCTATCACTGAGCTATTTCCACAACCAATGGACTCACTTTCACTGACTCTACGTTACATGTTTATTATTGTCTTTCTTGTAATTACTGTGAATGCCTGCAAGAAGATGAATCTCAGTGTTGTGTATATATATATATATATATATATATATATTTTTTTTTTTTTTGATAATAAATTCATTTTGAATTTGAACTTGGAGCTAACAAAATCCTGCCCTTACCAAACCAAGAAGCCTCCTTTGACACTAAAAGACCACTATCCATAACACAATTAGAAAAAGCTCTGCCCATAAACAAGCTTCACATATGCCAACCAAGATGCACCTGATAATCACACAATTATAATCTTTGCCCAAAACACATCTATGAGCCCCTTAACCATAACAATTAAAGACACTTGTCTACAACACATCTAAAAGAATTCTGTCATTAACCCATGTGGTAAAGTCCCTTCAAAAGACCCACCACGTGACAGCAAACAACCCTGTGCAATACATTCAAAAATACACCCACCTACAATTTAAGTAACAGTCCTTTGCAATAAATAAATTGAAGAGCACAACTGAAAGAATTGGCTAAATAACCATTGCCACATATAAAAAATGATCAGAAAGACAAGGGCTAGAAATTCATCAGTGCTGTTTATTTGTTACTCTATTATGTGTGTTCTAAAAAAGCCTTACAGATATTGCTACATTGCAGACCACAACTTTAAAAACAGCACTCACATAAGTGTAGTGATCTAGAGGCTGTGAGTGTTGAAATTCTTGCAGTTGCGGGAACTTGGTCATGCAGCCGAGACCTCATCAGATAACCTTCAAAGACACATTTGCACAGCACGAGCACCATTTATCCAGCTATACTGTTTATTTGCAGGTGGCTGGACCAGTGATTCATAAGACTGGAAGACAAAGGAGCAGAATTATGGGCTTTCTGCTCATAACCTTTGGCATTCTTACTAAATCTCTGCTTTAATGTACTCAATGACTTGGACTCTATTGCCATATATGGCAATGAATTCTATAGATTCACCACTCTCCAGCTAAAGAAATTACTTATAAAGAGATGTTCTTGTACCCTGAGTTTGTGGCCACTGCTCCTAGACTCCCGCACTATAGGAAACATCTTGTCCACATCCACTCTATCTAGGCATTTCAATATTCAATAAGTTTCATGAGATCCACCCCTTATTCTTCTAAACTCCAGCGAGTACAGGCCCAGAGCCATCAAATGCTCTTCACATGTTAGTCCTTACATTCCCAGGATCAATCTCATGATTCTTAAGGGCAGGGAGCATGCTCCTAGGAATAGTGAGAGGATCTTTGGTTGTTTAGTGAATTATATTATACACAGCAGGGTCATATCCTATACATGTTCTTCTAGGCTACCTGTAGGCATCAGTGATAAGAGGCCTACACAGCTGTGACAAATATCATGATCCCACGAAACTAATACCTCACACCTTAAGTCTCCATTATGCAAAATGCTGGAAGAACTCAGCAGATCAGGCAGGTTCACCCTTTCTGCTCCTGAACCCATGAACACTACCTCACTACTTTTCATTTCCTATTTTTTAGCTACTTATTTAATTTAACTGTTTTATTTATTTATTTATTTATTTATTTATTTAGATATATATTTACTGTAATTCAGTTTTCTTTTTCTCTCTATTATCATGTATTGTACTGCTGCTGCAAAGTAAACAAATTGCACGACACATGCCGGTGATATTAAACTTGTGATTCTGATTATCCTGCAAAGCTGGTAAACAATAACAATCTCTTGCTCAATTGCTAATCAGTCTGCTCATAGCTGCATACACATGAAATGAGTAATGTCATTCCTCAGCGGCTCAGAGGAAATCACACCAGGGCCTGCTCAACATAAGATCAGCATTCTCCAACAGCATGCAACAATGTTCAGGAGCTATGGTGTTTATATTGGTTTGCTCTGCATTGCCTAATTTGACCATTGGTCAAAGCGTTACGACCACTTGGGCTTAGACACGCACTAGAAGATGTAGAAAGTCCGCACAACAGGCAGGCTTTCCCACATGTCATCGACGTTTCAGGCCAAGCTCCTTCATCAGGACCCTTTACTCCTCTCCATAGATAAGACTTTACACACAAGGTACTGACACATTTTTCTTTCACATCCAGTCACCCATCTCCTTCTCACTCGTGTATGCAAAATTTTTTCTTCTCACTTTTTTTTCTCTCTCTCCCTCTCTCTGTTCTCTGTCTGACCCTCTCACTTCCTCTCTGGGGTTTTCTGCTTTTCCTCCTTTGTCTCATTCACTCCACGTCTTCCTTCTGTCAGCCCTCCTCACCTTGCCCCCACACATGCAGACTGGACTGGCTTCTTTAACTCTTGAATCCGCTGCAGACTGTAGGATCTGAGGCTCCATGACCTGCACACTGATGCACCATCAATAACTCTCTCTGAGACGTAAAGGCGAGATATCGGCTTTTATTGACTGGAAGAAAGAACAAGCAGTAGTTGACCACCATACTACATCCTGGAGGCTGAGGCCTCAATCGCCTGTGGGAGGAGCCACAGGAGCAGTCAGCAGGGGGAGCGTGTCCAGACAGGTATATGTAGTTCACCACACACACAGCACTGACAGAGGCACCAGAGCCAGATTGCGAGCTATGTGCCAATCACAAGACGCCCAGCAGTGTCAACATATTCATCTGCAGGAATGGGGAAGGGTAGCTTGGTCCACAGCACCATGTATAAACACTGAGGCCAGATTACAGGGGATAGAACTGGAAGCAGCTTGGTGAATGTCTCAGGAGGTGGAGATCTCAGTGTAGCAGGGGTAAGCTTTAAAAGTTGCAACATGCTCTTTCAATTGCATTTTCTCATCCATCTCCCTCTCCCTCTACTCCCCTTTCTCTCCACCATCCTCTCCCTCTCTCCCCTTTCTCTCCATCTCTCCCCTTTTTCTCCCCCTTTCTCTCCTCTTCCTCTCTGCCCCCTTTTCTCCATCTCCCTCTTTCTCTCTCCCCTCTCCTGCTCCCTCTCCCCCTTTCTCTGCATCTCCCTTTCCCTCTCCCTCCCTTTCCTTTTCCCTCTCCCTCCCTTTCCCTCTCTCCCCCTTTCTCTGCATCTCCCCTTTCTCCCTTTCCCTCTCCCTCGCTCCCTTTCTCTCACTCCCTCTCTCTTCCTTTCTCTCCCTTTCCCTTTCTCTCCCTCTCCTCTCTCTCCCACTCCCTCTCTCTCTCTTTCTCTCCCTCTCTCTCCCACTCCCTCTCTCTCTCTTTCTCTCCCTCTCTCTCCCTCTTTACCTCCCTCCCCCTCTTTCTCTCCCTCTCCCTCTCTGTCTCTCCCCTTTCTTTGTCTGCTTCCTGTCTGATGCTTTCCCCGTTTCTCTGTCCCGCTCACTCACAAGCAGCCTTGTCCTACTCAGACTCTGTCTCAAAAGCACACACTAACCACAACCAGTACACCAGTGCACCAAAGCACCAGCACACTCTCTCACACATGGAAATGGCAGTAAAATTTGCTCCTTCCACTCCACCACTGCTCCTCAGTTTCAGTAAACACTTCACATAATCATCCAAGATGGTCACAGTGTTAATCTCCTCAGTCAGAATTCACAGTTGTTCCTTGTTGCAGGCAAAGGTCACTGGGATCAGGCAGCTGTGACTCACAGTAGACTGGAACTGCCCAACCCCAGGAGTACAGCATGAACCCTCTGAAGGAAGGAGCTCTGTGCTACAGGCGAGCCCCAGCATGAAGAAAAATGGAACACATCCAAGGTCCACTTTATCATTTCATCAACATACAGTGGGTGTCCTTACCTGTAGGGAGCGCATCTTGAATCAAGAAGATTTTCTTTAAGCACTCTCAAAAAATGGAGACTTTGAACCTTAAATTGCCACATTGGCTGAAGGATGGATGGTCGTACAAACATCACCGAGATGCCCTTGGCTAAAAGGACACCCCAACAATGAGAAGTTGATTGCTGGGTAAGGCATCAACACATACTTTGCACGAGTACAACTCAGCATAAGCATGCTTAAAACAAGCAACCCACATTTGACGAAGGGTCTCAGCCCTATAGATGCTGCCTGGCCTGCTGCGTTCCACCAGCATTTTGTGTGTGTTGTTTCAACCCACATTTGAAACCTTTTTAACTGGAAATCCTTATTATAGGATGGTTGCATTGTAACACAGGTGGTAATCAGTGGTTTCAAGGGGCCTGCTAATTCTTGTGTGTGTTGAGAATATGTACAAAGGAAGATATCAAAGTCATTAATTTATTGTGATTATTTCTAGGATGATAAATAAAATCAAGTAGATTCAAAAAGATGTTTATTTGCAGAAGCCTGACATGGAGATTCTGTTGCTGAAGGTGTGGACCAACACACACAAAATGCTGAAGGAACTCAGCAGGTTAGACAGCATCTGTGGAAGAGAATGAACAGTCAGCGTTTCAGGGTAACTGTTCATCAGGACTGGAGAGGTAAGGGGAAGAAGCCGGAATTAGAATTGGGGGCAAGGGAGGGGCACAAGCTGGCAAGTGGTAGGTGAATCCAGGGAGGGGGAAGATGTGTGGATAGGGGAGGGAGGATGAAGTGAGAAGCTGGGAGGTGATAGGTGGGAAAGGTGAAGGGATAAAAAAGAGGGAATCTGTTAGGGGAGGAGAGTGGGCCATGGGAGGAAGGAAAGGGGGAAAGGCACAAGAGAGATGTGACAGGTAGGTGAGGAGAAGAGAAAGTGTAAGAGGTGAGCCAGAATGGGAATGGAGAAAGAGAGAAGGAGGAGGGGGAAGAAATGACCAGAAGTTAAAGAAATAGATGTTCATGCTGTCAGGCTGGAGACTACCCAGACAGAATATGAGGTGTTGCTCTTCCAAACTGAGAGTGTCCTCATCGTGGCAGTAGAGTAGGCCATGGACCAACATGTCACAATGGGAAGTAGAATTAAAATGAATGGCCTGTGGGAAAGCCTGCCTGTTGTGCGGACTTTCTACATCTTCTAGTGCGTGTCTAAGCCAAAGTGGTCGTAACGCTTTGACCAATGGTCAAGTTAGGCAATGCAGAGCAAACCAATATAAATACCATAGCTCCTGAACATTGTTGCATGCTGTTGGAGAATGCTGATCTTATGTTGAGCAGGCCCTGGTGTGATTTCCTCTGAGCCGCTGAGGAATGACATTACTCATTTCATGTGTATGCAGCTATGAACAGACTGATTAGCAATTGAGCAAGAGATTGTTATTATTTACCAGCTTTGCAGGATAATCAGAATCACAAGTTTAATATCACCGGCATATGTCGTGCAATTTGTTTACTTTGCAGCAGCAGTACAATACATGATAATAGAGAGAAAAAGAAAACTGAATTACAGTAAATATATATGAAATAGTTAAATAAGTAGTTAAAAAATAGGAAATGAAAAGTAGTGAGGTGGTGTTCATGGGTTCAGGAGCAGAAAGGATAAAGCTGCTCCTGAATCATTGAGTGTTTGCTTTCAGGCTTCTGTACCCCCTACCTGACGGTAGCAATGAAAAGGGGTCAGGTTCTGGGTGGTGGGGATCCTTAATGGTGGACGCCGACTTTCTGAGGCACTGCTCTTTGAAGATGACCTGGATACCTTGGAGACTCGTGCCCATGATGGAGGTGGCTAGTTGTACAACTCTCTGCAGCTTACTTCGATCCTGTGCAGTAGCCTCCCCCACCCCACACTAGACAGCGAGCAGGCCCTACTGTCTCACCTTCTTTATAGTTGCATCGATACGTTGGATCCAGGTTGGGTCCACAGAGATATTGACACCCAGAATCTTGAAATTACTTACTGTCTCCACTTCCAATCCTTCTATAAAGATTGATGTGTGTTCCCTTATTTTACCCTTTCTGAAGTCCACAATCAATTCTTTGGAATTACTGACGTTGAGTGCAAGGTTGTTACTGCAACACCACTCAATTAGCTGGTATATCTTGCTCCTATACGCTTCTTGTCACCATTTGAGATTCTGTCAACAATGATTGTATCATCAGCAAATTTATAGATGACATTTGAGCTGTGCCTTTTTACACAGTCATGGGTGCAAAGTGAGATGAGAAGTAAATGTACCTGCCTAAGAATGAATGAGTCATGGTAGCTTCCAGCACATTTGGGATTCAACATTAACTACTTCAATAGTTACAATTAATGACTAAACATTATTAGCGCGGGTTCTAATATCCTCTCCCTTGGTTGCTCCTTCAGGCTATCTATCTTTGTGCTTTTGCTTTCATTCCATCGTGCATCCTAATTTTATAAAAGGATTCTGATTCTAATTTTATAAAAGGAAGTAGATATTTCTTTTTTCCTGCTTCTCATTTGGAAGTCACACATTCATCTCCACTGACTTTTCCTTTCTGTACTTTCTCCACGCCATTCAACTCTCCCATGATGTTACTTCATGGTCATCCTGCATTCTGACCACTATGCTTTGGGCTGCCATTAGGAAGTCCACACCTGCTGTAACATCTCTCATATATCCTTCAAAGGTTTTGGACAGCCTCCACGTTACAAAGTAGTCTTTCTTGAAAACAACCAGCTCAGATTGTGGGAGATTCGCTTATTCTACAAACAGTAAAGACCTTGTCACCTCCGAGCCCTTCACCCAAATACTCATCTGCAATATTTTGGACTGGACATGTTACTTCTCACATTGTCCATGAAGTCTTGGACTAACTGTTCACTGGCACTCCTGTGAACATGTTGTCTGATACCGTTCAAACAGTTTGCAGACTTGTCCGCTAAGTGTATGCTATTGAGGTTTGCAATAGCTCTATTATCTGTATGATATCTTTGACTTGGGTTACTCCTAATGGACCCTTCCACTACTGGCTCCAGAAACAATGATTTTGCCCCTCTGAAACACCTTACCTTCGTGTAATTTTTCTAGCTTTGCTTTGTAATCCTGATGCGAAGTTTTGACCTATTCCTTTCCTCCCACAGACGCGGCTTGATCTGCTGAGTTCTTCCAGCAGATTGTGTGTTTGCTTTGCAAGTTTGTTTCTCAGTATTGTGATTGTCTTTGGCTTAGTTCTACTATTGACACTTTCTGGCCTAGCATTTCACCACCAATTAAAGCATGGCCATGCCTCTACCTTCCTTAGAAGTTAGTGAACATTTGGCATATCATCTAAAGCTTTGCGAAACTTCTGTAGATGTGTGTTGGGGAGTATATTGACTGGATGCATCACCGCCTGTATGAAAAAGCCTACAAAACGTAATGGATACAGCCCAATCCCTCCCCACCATTCAGCATTATTATTATTATTTTGTTATTTATTCATGTTCTTTTTCTATTTTTACAGATTGTTGTTTTTTAAACATCTTTTTATTTCTTTTGCTGTTGATTCTGTTGTGTTTTTTGTATTTAGTTTGATTATCCAGAAGAAAATGAATCACAGGGTCTTATTTGGTGACATATACATAATTTGATAATAAATTTACTTTGAACTTTTAACTTTGAACCAATATGACGCAACTGTGAATACCAGCTGATCTGCGGCAAACTGAAGCACGCCCTTCCTTTGTGGTCAAACACCCTTTGTGGTGAACATGACAAACCCATAGTTCTCATGGAATATCACTATTCTTTCTTTGTCTTGGAAGATAAATCCTTTATTAATATTAGTCAGTCTCATTGCACAACCACTCCTGGAGGTATCAGGCTCCCATTCATTGCTAGGCAGCTTCACATTGCCCTTGGCTTTGCATTTCACAAGTTTTTCTTGATTGGCTTGGAACATACCACCTGAATGTTTTGTCCAAACTTCTATATCACTTCCTATCAGGATGGTCTCATGGCTTGCTTTCTTCACAGAACATTGCAGAACATTACAGGCCTTTTGGCTCATGATGTTGTGCCAATCTTTTAACCCACTCCAAGAACAATCTAACCCTGTCTTCATACCTAGCCCTCCAGTTTTCTTTCATCCATGTGCCTATCTGAGAGTTTTTTAAAACGTCCCTAATGTATCTGCCTTTACCAGCACCCCTGGCAGGACATTCCACATACCCAGCACTCTGTGTGTAAAAACTTATCTCTGACATTCCGTCACTCACCTTAACATTATCCTCCCTTGTTTTAGCCATTTCTGCCCCATGGAAAGCCTCCAGCTATCCACTTAATCTCTGCCTCTTATTATCTTGTACGTCTCCATCAAATCATCTCTTTTCCTGTTTCACTCCAAAGAGAAAAGTCCTAGCTCACTCAGCCTATCCTCATAAAGCATTTTACATATTCCCGATGACTATTTTCCTGATAATATTTGTATACACCAAGCCATTCACATAAGATGTAAGCAAGAACTAATAGTTCTTATCAACTCTTTCAATAGTTACAATAACACCTTTCCTTTCAACTCAAGTATATTCATCCTCAAGTGAGCTGATGTCAAATTCCATCTGTAATCTTGCTGGTGTGTTACCAGCCATGTTTTGTACATCAGACCTGCCCCTTTAGGGAGGGCTGCTGACATTCACTCTGCTCTTGAGTATCATTCCTCACTGTTCCATCTGCCTGTGCAGTTCATGGAGATTCAAGATTGCTTTCTGTCATTTCTAGTACACAACTGTAAAGGAGAATAAATAATTGTTACTCCGGATCCAATGCAGCACAAATAAAACACAATAAGATAAAGAACACGATAATAAAAATACAGTAAGTATAAATACATAAGATAGTACATATACATAGACTGATTGCATGTCCATCAAGTGGCACTAGGCACAGGAGTGTCTGTAGATAAGGTGGCTGACAGGAAATAATAAAGTATTGGTGGTGGTGGGTGTGATGGGGTGAGTTAGTGGCTGGAGGTGTTGATCAGCCTTAATGCTTGGAGAAAGTAACTGTTTTTTTCTGTCTGGTGTCCTGGTGTGGATGCTACATAGCCTCCTTCCTGATAGGAGTGGGACAAACAGTCCATGAGCAGGGTGGGTGGTAACCTTTATGATGTTACTGGCCTTTTTCCATCACCTTTCAGTACATTTTATATACTCGATGGTAGGCAGGCTGGTACCCGTAATGCACTGGGCAGATTTGACTGCTCATTGTAGAGCTCCCCTATTGGCTGTAGTGCATTTTCTGAACCATGTAGTGATGCAGCCTGTTAGAAAGCTCGCTACTGTGCATCTACAGAAGGACATGAGTATTCATGTGCATAGTCCACCTCTCTTCAGCCTCCTCAGAAAGTAAATGTGTTGGTGAGCGTTCTTGACTGTGTAGGATGTGTTCTGGGATGCTGAGAGGCTGTGTAAGTTGTGCCCTCCCAGGCAGCTGAAACTGCCCCCAGTTTCCACCACTGTACTGCCAATGTAAAGAAGTGTGAGTGGTACCAGTTCTCTTGAAGTTGATAACTATGTCCTTTGTCTTGTTGACATTGAGAAAGAAGTTATTTGCCTGGAGCTTCTCCACCTCCTCTCTGTAGGTTGTGTCATTGTTGTTGGTGAGCCCCACCACTGTCATGTTTTCCATAAGTACTTAGCTACTGTTTTCCATAACTATGTTGTTGATGCTGCAGCCAGTAACACTGATCCTAGGTGGAGTCATCTTGACATCTTTTGTCCATCTTCTCTGTAGTTTGTTTGGCAAAGGCCAGTGCATCCTGATGTCTGAATGGCTCTTAGATGACATTATATCCAATACTGAGAACCTCCAAAAAACATCCAATGGACTCGATCAGATCCATGCCCACCTTCACTGGTCCATAACTGTGATAGACTGTTGGGCCCATTTGTCTTTTCTGGTGACTGACAGCAAGCCCCCCTCCCCCATAACACAGAGTCCCTTCTAAAAATGTGTCTTATTTCAAGTTGATCGGCTACGGGAGATATACCAGGAACTTACCTTACCAGGGGCATGTCTTATGAGAATAGTTTGAGCGACCTAGGGCTTTACTCTTTAGGGAGAAGGAGAATGAGAGGTACAACATAAGAGGTGTGGATCGAGTGGATAGTCAGAGACTTTTTTCCAGGGCGGAACTTTCTAATAGGAGGGGACTTAATTTAAAGAGATTGGAGGAAGGTATAGAAGGGATATCAGATTTAAGTTTTTTTTATACAGAAAAGTGGGTGTGTGGAATGTCCTGGCAGAGATGGTGGTGAAGGCAGATACATTATGGACATTAAAAAAACTCTTATTTAAAAAAAATATCCAACAACTTGCTCTCGTCTCTGATTGCATATGACAAACTTGTGGCTCTTGAAGAGCTGCACATGGATGATAGAAAAGTGGAAGGCTATGTTGGAAGGAAGAGTTAGATTGATCTTAGAGTAGGTTAAAAGTCAGCAGAACATCATAGGCTGGGGTGGGTAATTTTCTATGTTATATATACGAAATAAATAGACTGAAGTATTTCACACCAGCATCATTCCTTCCTCAGTTAATGAGGCCTTAACTGTATAATCCCCTGTCTACTTCCCTGAGCTAAGTAGAGACCAACATCTTTATCAGCAAAGTACTTTCTTCCTGTACATTTCTGAATTTCAGAACCAAACCACCTGAAGAGGATATTCTGGCTCTGAACATTGCCCATAACAGCTACAGCAAGACTTGGTGACTTTTGCACCCATGTGAGCTGCAGACTGTGGCTTCATGTTACAGATTGTTGTGCAGCTAGGTGACTTTCTATTTCCCATCCAACCTGTTGGTAGTGTTTGTCTTGTTATGCTGTGAAGCTGAAGATCATGCTTTTTCTTCCATTCTGTGGGCTCGTGCCGTTTGCACCTTGGAATTGTGTCTTAAACAAAGCTAATTCACATTTGTAAGCACCAACTCTGTACTGGAGGCTATTTTACATAATTTAATGCCTCAAATTGTTTGCTTATATTCTCTCATTTTCCAGTAGGTACACAAAGTCATCCTATTCTGCCCAACATCGAGAGATTGTATCTCTTTACCACTTTTGTCTCCAACAGCTTCCTCTCATCTCTGATTGCATATGACAAACTTGTGGCTCTTGAAAATCATTGATGGTACCCGATTAAATAATCCCTTAAAGGTTTTAGCTGTCTTCACTTGGAATTTGAAAGCTTGTGGTGGATTCACCAATGATTCACTCAAGTGCTGCATATCTGGTCCTACCACCAGCAACAACATTGCCTGCCCCATCCTGCACATAACTTCATTTCCCTACTCGGAGTCTCCCAGGATTGTTTGCTTTAGGAGACATTTTTATTTGTCCCTTACACAGCTGACCTTCCCTTATCCCTTGTCCCTGATGTCACCTGCAAAAGGTGCGTCCAGCTGCAGCTCCTATCAGCCCGAGTTAGGGAGTTGGAGCGGGAGCTGGATGAACTACGGATCATTCGGGAGGCAGAGGCAGAGATAGATAGGAGTTATCAGGAGCTAGTCACACCAAAAAACCAAGAAGTAGGCAGATGGGTGACGGTCCAGAGAGGCAGGGGGAGCAGGCAGAGAGAGCAGAGCACCCCTGCGGCCATTCCCATTAACAATAAGTATACCGTACTGGATACTGTTGATGGGGATAACCTACCAGGAATGAGTTGTAGTGGTCCTGCCTCTGGCACAGAGGTTGAACCCTCAACTAGAAAAGGGAGGAGGGAAGAGAAAAGAGCGATAGTTTTAGGGGATTCTATAGTCAGGGGGGCAGATAGGAGATTTTGTGGGGCAGATCGGGAGTCTCGGATGGTATGTTGCCTCCCTGGTGCCAGGGTCCGGGACATCTCAGATCGGGTGCAGGCTATTCTTGAGAACGAGGGCATGAACCCAGATGTAGTGGTCCATGTAGGGACCAACGATGTAGGTCAGGTGAGTGAGGGGGTCCTGCTTAGAGAGTTCAGGGAGTTAGGAGTGAAACTGAAAGGCAGGTCCTTCAGGGTGACAATCTCGGGATTGCTACCTGTGCCACATGCGAGTGAGGCGAAGAATAGAATGATTATGCACATTAATACGAGGCTGAGAGCATGGTGCAGGAAGGAAGGGTTCAGGTTTTTGGATAATTGGTCTTTGTTCCAGGGACATTGGGATCTGTTTCGAAGGGACGATCTACATCTGAACCGGAGGGGTACTAACATTCTTGCAGGAATGTTTGCCTGTGCTGCTCGGGGGGGTTTAAACTAGAGGTGCAGGGGGCAGGGATCCAGATCCAGAGGGTTGGTCAGAAGGAGCATGGGGTTAAATGTGTAGAAGGTTTGGGTGATCTTGAGAAGGTCATCAAAATTCAAGGTGCAATTAGCCTGATGGAAGTTCAAGGAGCTGGGTTAGGTACAGTAGACAGTGTTTTAAGCAGAGAGGAGGAATGGACTAAGAATTCTATACTTGAATGCGCGTAGTGTCAGAAATAAGACAGATGAGCTTGAAGCTCAGATGAAAATGGGGAACTACGATATTGTTGGGATAACAGAGACATGGCTGCAAGGGGATCAGGCCTGGGAATTGAGTGTACCAGGGTATACGTGCTATCGTAGAGACAGAAATATGGGAAGAGGGGGTGGGGTGGCCCTGTTGGTGAGGAATGAGATTCAGTCCTTAGCAAGAGGTGACTTGGGAACAGGGGAAGTAGAGTCTGTGTGGATTGAGCTAAGGAACAGTAAGGGTAAAAAGACCCTAATGGGTGTTGTGTACAGGCCCCCAAACAGTAGCGTGGATATTGGGTACAAGTTGATTAGGGAGTTAACATTGGCATGTGCTAAAGGTAATGCAGTCGTTATGGGAGATTTCAGCATGCAGGTGAACTGGGAGAATCAGGTAGGTGCTGGACCCCAGGATAGGGAGTTTGTGGAGTGTCTAAGGGATGTATTTTTGGAACAGCTTGTGCTTGAGCCAACCAGAACGAGGCTATTTTGGACTTGGTGATGTGTAATGAACAGGAATTGACAAGTGATCTTGAAGTAAAGGAGCCATTAGGAAGTAGTGATCATAACATGATAAGTTTTTATCTACAATTTGAGAGGGATAAGGGCAGATCAGAGGTGTCAGTATTGCAATTAAATAAAGGAGACTATGGAGCCATGAGGGAAGAGCTGGCCAAAGTTAAATGAGCGGATGCCCTGGCAGGAAAGACAGTGGATCAGCAGTGGCAGATATTCTTGGGGATAATACAAAAGATGCAAAAGCAGTTCATTCCAACGAGAAGGAAGGATTCAAAGAGGGGGAAGGGGCCACAGTGGTTGACAAAGGAAGTCAGAGATTGTATAGCATTAAAGAAAAAGAAGTATGACAGGGCTAAGATGAGTGGGAATACAGATGATTGGGAAAGTTTTAAGGAACAGCAGATCTTAACTAAAAAGCAATACGGAGAGAAAAAATCAGGTATGAGCTCAGTCTAGCCAGGAATATAAAAGGGGATAGCAAAAGCTTTTTTAGCTATGTGAAGAGAAAGAAGATAGTTAAGAACAATGTTGGCCCCTTGAAGAATGAATTGGGAGCAATTGTTATGGGAAACAGGGAAATGGCAACAGAATTTAATGCGTACTTTAGATCTGTCTTCACCAGGGAGGACACAAGCAATCTCCCAGATGTATGGATGGGCCAGGGTCATAAGATATCAGAGGAATTGAGACAGATTGACATTAGGAAAGAAACTGTGATGAGTAGACTGATAGGACTGAAGGCTAATAAATCCCCGGGTCCAGATGGTCTGCATCCGAGGGTTCTAAAAGAGGTGGCTCAGGAAATTGCGGATGCACTGGTAATCATTTTCCAATGTTCCTTAGATTCAGGATCAGTTCCTGAAGATTGGAGAGTGGCTAATGTTATCCCACTTTTCAAGAAAGGAGGGAAGGAGAAAACAGAGAACTATCGCCCTATTAGCCTAACATCAGTCGTGGGGAAGATGCTTGAGTCCATTATTAAGGACGAAATAGTGGCACATCTTAATGGCAGTAATAGGATTAGGCCGAGCCAGCATGGATTTACCAAGGGCAAATCATGCTTGACTAATCTGTTGGAGTTTTTTGAGGGTGTAACAAGGATGTTAGACGAGGGTAAGCCAGTGGATGTTGTGTACCTAGATTTTCAGAAGGCATTCGATAAGGTGCCACATAGGAGATTGGTGAGTAAAATCAGAGCTCATGGCATTGGGGGCAGGGTTTCAACATGGATAGAAAACTGGTTGGCAGATAGAAAGCAAAGGGTAGCAGTGAACGGGTGTTTCTCAGACTGGCTGGAGGTGACTAGTGGGGTACCACAGGGCTCTGTATTGGGACCACAGCTCTTTACGATTTATGTCAACAGTTTAGATGAGGGCATTGAAAACTATATCAGCAAGTTTGCTGACGATACTAAACTGGGTGGCAGTGTGACATGCGAAGAGGACGTTAGGAGAATACAGGGAGACTTGGATAGGCTGGGTGAGTGGGCAAATACTTGGCAGATGTCATTCAATGTGAATAAATGTGAAGTTATCCACTTTGGAAGCAGGAACAAGAGGGCAGAGTATTGTCTGAACGGTGTAGAGTTAGGTAAGGGAGAAATGCAAAGAGACCTAGGAGTCCTAGTTCATCAGTCTATGAAGGTGAATGAGCAAGTGCAACAGGCAGTGAAGAGGGCAAATGGAATGTTGGCCTTTATTACAAGGGGAATTGAGTACAAGAGCAAGGATGTCCTTTTGCATTTGTACAGGGCCCTGGTGAGACCACACCTGGAATATTGTGTACAGTTTTGGTCTCCAGGTTTAAGGAAGGACATTCTGGCAATTGAGGAAGTGCAGCGTAGATTCACTAGGTTGATTCCTGGGATGGCAGGGCTGTCTTATGCAGAGAGATTGGAGAGATTGGGCTTGTACACGCTGGAATTGAGGAGATTGAGAGGGGATCTGATTGAAACGTTTAAGATAATTAAAGGATTTATAGGATTGAGGCAGGAAATATGTTCCAGATGTTGGGAGAGTCCAGTACCAGGGGGCATGGATTGAGAATAAGAGGTCAGTTATTTAAAACAGAGTTGAGGAAGAGCTTCTTCTCCCAGAGAGTTGTGGAGGTGTGGAATGCACTGCCTCGGAAGATGGTGGAGGCCAATTCTCTGGATGCTTTCAAGAAGGAGCTAGATAGATATCTGATGGATAGGGGAATCAAGGGATATGGGGACAAGGCAGGGACTGGGTATTGATAGAGAATGATCAGCCATGATCTCAGAACGGCGGTGCAGACTCGAGGGGCCGAACAGTCTACTTCTGCACCTATTGTCTATTGTCTATCTCCAGTATATCTCTCACATTACCGGTCAGCGTCCTATACTACTTGACAATACAATAGTTTATACTGCATCACTATTCCACTACTCCCTTAAGCAGAGCATCCCAAACCTGATACCAATGCAGTGCTAATGGGTTCCTTTGAGCTGTTATTGAATGTCCTTTATTAGAGGCAATAATTCAACAAAAGGCAGAGTCTGGTATGTGTGTGTGTTCAGTGATGCAGTGTGGAATAGGCCTTACCATCACTTCATGCCGTAGTGCCCAACAACCCCCGATTAAACCCTAGCCTAATCATGGGACAATTTACAACCACCAATTAACTTACTTATCAGTACACCTTTCGACTGTGGGAGGAAACCGGAGCATCTGGAAAAAACCCATGCATTCCTTATGGATGATGTTGGAACTGAACCCGAACTCTGACGTCCTGACGTGTAATAGTGCCGTGCTAACCAATAAACTACCATGGCACCCATAACATCATTATAAACCCATTCCACATAATACAATCAATTTTTTCATCATATTTATGTAATGTCCTTTAAAAAGGAATGTATGTTTAGTATGTTTGGCGTTAAAAGTCCTTTGATCTTTTAGCGTGATTGTACTGTGAACACTTTTTAGATCAATGTGGTACAAAATCAGGCCATTGAAGAATTTGAGGGTTGCACCACTGTTGATGTCATTTGTGAGAAGTTTGATGTTGGGTATAAAGCACACAGTGAATTTCAGTTCAAAAATAACAACTGTTTCTGTTTGGGCCTCAAAACATCTGGAAATCTGCATCAAAATGCTTTACTGTTAGTGTTATTTTCAACCCTTCAAATTAATTCCAGCCCAAATTATAATGCAAGAGATTGTTATGATGTTCTTGCTCAAATTCACTGTTAGCTTACATTTAAAACTTTGGTGTTCAAACTTATTTTGAGTCTCCATCTGCTTGGCATTCTGCGCTGTCCATTCTGTGTGCTTGGAGTGTAGTAATGGCCCGTGGCATGTGCGTTTTCTGCTTCTGAATTCCAACACTGTGTCTGCTTTGGAAGGCCTGTCAGTGGAGAATGATTCACTGGTCAATTCTCCTTCCTTTTCCAATTGAGCATCTTGCTTCTCTTCTCATTGATCTCTTTGGTGACACAGACGAAGTGGGATTAGAATCATTCTGCCTTGGACCAGTCCTTTGGGTACTATGTTTAATGCATAGTTTAAAATTTTCAATGGAAACATTCCCAGTTTTGCTGTACCTTCAGGGCCTCGGTTATTTATTGAAAGTATGGTATATTTATCCTGAGTGAGTGATCTTGGAATGTGCCATGGAATTTTGATCCAGTATCTTTCAATGGGGCTCATTTAGAAGGTCCTGAAAGCCTAATATTTTATTAGAATATGAAGCACTACAGCACAGTACAGGCCTTTCAGCCCATGATATTGTGCTAACCTTTTAATTTACACCAAGATCAATATAATCTTTCCCTCCTACATAGCACTTCCCCATTTTTTTCAGCATCCATATGCTTATCAAAGATTTTCTTAAATGTCCCTAATGTATCTGCCTCTATCACCACCCCTGGCAGGACGTTCTGTGCACCCACCACCTTCTGTGTAAAAACTTACTTCTGACATCGCTCCTGTACCTTCCTCCAATCACCTTAAAATTATGCCCCCTTGTATTAGATATATCCTCCCTTGGAAAAAGTCTTTGGACATCCACTTGATCTCTGCCTCTTACCATCTTGTACAAGGGTTCCTAGTAATTTTGCACTCCATGCCACTGGACCCTGATCTCAATCTGCCAAGGTTCATGTAGTGGCTTCCCATGAACCGGTCTCCCCACGTTAAAGAAAGTCACGCACAGGCATTCTCCATTAAGGGAACCTACCCTAACATCCCGGATTAAGTCCTGTGGCAGGATTGTGTGGTCAGCCCCTAGTCACGTGCTGGTACATTAGATGGTGGGTGTTTGATTCAGTTGCTGGGCTCTTGGTTGAAAGAACACTTTTTGGTGGCTGCACCCACAACAAGGCACCTTATTTAGGATCCACTCTGCTCACACCACTTGGGGAAAGGGCTGGAAAAAGTGCCCTAATTATGTTTTGTAATTCCAAAACATAAAACTATTTGAAAGAAAAATATGGGACCAGAAGATGCATGTCTTCATTTTGTTTTTTTTTACATTGTGTGAGGCATGCACATATGATGTAGTGACATGATGATGTATGTCATTTATATACTTTGACATATAACCTGTAATGAATTATGTAACAAAGAATGCTTAATATTTTTGATATTGCCAAAATATTACTGAAATATTTAATGCACACTTTCTTCCCTGCTTAGCTATAAAACCTAACTCAATATAGAATGTATCTCAACATTTATATACACTTTGCTGAAGTGTATTACCCCAGAGAAGTTTGCAAAAATATCCCCTATCCTAGGCAAAGGGTATGAAATACACCTTCAGTACTGGGTTGATGGCAACCTTAAAATCACCACAGATCCTGAAAGATCCATTCTTCTTGGCTACTGAGACCACCGGCTATACCCATGGTCTTCACTCAATCTTGGAAAGAATTCCTTTAGCCTCCTTGCGATCTAGCTCACTGGCTACTTTATTGCAGATGGTATAAGGAACCCGTCTGGCTTTGTAAAACTTTGGTGTGGCCTTTTCATTGAACATGCTGTTCAAGGTGTACAGCATGGAGACAGTTATACAATCACCCAATACCTATCTTAATTCCCCTTCAGTTGGCTGTTGCAGACAATGTGGCATGTGAATCGTGGATGGATTTCCAATCAAGCTGCAGTTGTTTTGGCCACTCATGGCCCTAACAATGCTGGCTCTCCTGTTTTTTTTTTACCACAGACAAGCACAATGTGGTTTGTTGGTTCTTGTATTTTAGTGTTACGAATGTCATTCCCACTGGAGTTATCTTTTCTCCAATATATGTTCTGAAATGGAAATCTGCAGGTTTCAGTTCAATATCTTTGAAATGCCATTCAAACTCACTTTGTGGAATGAATGAAATCAAAGCTAGTATCCAATTCCATTTTAAGTAACTTGCATTCACTTCAGGTGTAAATCATATTGTTTGTCTATTGTTAGTTTTCATATTGTGAATCTCAAGGCTACTCAGTCCAGTGTCACTCATTATTATCAGATCCTTCATCAACAACACGCAGATCAGTGCTCCTTTTGAAACTGCAACTTGACTTTTTATCTTTTTCTCTTCCCTGTGCAGACCATTTATTTTTGTTGCATGACATGCTCTTTGTATGTGTCCTACTTTGTTGTATTTGGTACACGTGTCACCTTTAAACCTGCATTGTTCAGGTGTAGGTTTGCCCCTGCCACAATGGTAACATAATTTTTTCAGACAGGCCAGTTTCTGTCTAGACACTGCCATTTTGTTGACACTCACTTTTGTTCTTGACTGTAACTCAGTAGCTTCTCTGCCTGCTATTTCTGTTGATACAGCAATTTCAAATATAAGTTGTGCTTCAGTTAGGTGTTGTCTTTGAATCCTTTTCAGTGAGATTCCACAAACTAAGTGATCTCTCTGTGCATCATTAAGCACATTATGGAACTGTCAATGCTCAGACAATCTCTTCAATTCAGCCATGTACACTGAACTCCCCTTCCTTTTGATTCCACTTATGAAACTTAAAGTGTTCTGCAATCAACAAAGATTTTGGTTCTAAATGTTCCTGCATTACTTTCACAATATCAGCCAAGCTCACTTAAGCTGATTTGGTTGGAGCAGTCAAACTTCTGAGCAAATTGTATGCTTTCCCATCTCATGCATTTAGCAAAACTGGCAGTTGCTTTTCATTTGCTTCAAAATACTTCTCAATTTGCTCAGTATATAATATCCAGTTATCTTTTGTGCAATCAAACACATCTCTGTTTCTGATGTAGCCACCCAGTTTTCTCTTTTTAAATTCTTATTGCCTGGTACTCACTGTTTATGAACCTGTGAATTTGTTCTTTTTCCGCCTTTTTCTTAACTTGAACATCTTGCTGCCTTCAACTGGTGTCAGCTTAGTTTAAATCTTATTCATCGCCACTGTTATGTTTTGTAACTCAAAAACATAAAAGTATTGAAAGAAAGTCAGGGAGCTGGGGAATGCAAGTCTTTTTTTCACTTGCAGTGAGGTGCACACAGATGATGCTGAGGCTTGATGGCTTATCCATTCATATACTTCAACATATGAATTATTTAAACAAACAAAGAATGTTTAATCAAATATACGAGGGGTGATTGATAAGTTCATGTTGGAGTCAATTTTAGAAAACCTAACACATTTATTTTTCCTACATTTACACACTTAGTCCAGCGGTCGTGGGGCATACAGTTCCCTTCTTTTTAGAAGTCAGCGTCTTGGACCTCCAGAAGTGGTCTACAGCATGGGGTGATTGATAAGTTTGTGGCCTAAGGTAGAAGGAGATGTGTTATTAACTTCAAACTTTCTGCATTTTTGCTCAAAGAGTTGAACTGCACATGCAAGTAACGAGAGCTGTATAACTCATCTTTTACTTTAGGCCACAAACTTATCAGGCACTCCTGCTGTGGACCACCTGGAGGTCCAAGACACTCTTGTTACATGCATGTGCAGTTCAACTCTTTGAGTGCTAATGCAAAAAGGTTGAAGTTAATAACACATCTCCTTCTACCTTAGGCCACGAACTTATCAATCACCCCTGCTATGGTCCACTTCTACAAAGAAGGGATCCGTATGCTCCATGACCGCTGGACTAAGTGTGTACATGTAGGAGCGGACTGTGTTGAAAAATAAATGTGCTAGGTTTTCTATAATTGACTCCTTCTACCTTGGGCCACAAACTTATCAATCACCCCTCATATTTGCAATATTACTCAAATATTAAATACACATCACCCTAAAAATATCCTGCTTGAATCCTCCTGACTGGATTACTGTGTCCAAAGGGATCACCATATGCGGTTAGGAACAAAGAAATATGACATTTGGAGCCTGGAATGTGCGCACTCTGATAGATAGTGCAACCAGTGATTGACTAGAGAGGAAAAATGCGATCAACACCAGAGAACTGAGGAATAGCCAGAATGACCTCGCTGCTCTTTCTGAAACCCTTTTGGCAGATGAAGGGCAACTGAGGGAAGAGAAGGGTGGTTGCACCTTCTTCTGAAAAAGGAAGGCAGCTGACGAGCACAGGTTCCATGGTGTTGGATTTGCAATAAAGAACCAGCTTGTCAGTCAGCTGTCTGAACTGCCCATGGGGATCAGTGAGCATCTCATGACAATCCACTTGGTGCTTGCCAACAACCAGATGGCAACTGTCATGAGTGTTTATGCACCAGCTCAGATGAGTATGAAAAAGAGGCCTTCTACATTTGCCTGGACGTGACACTGTCAAGCATTCCCAAGAAGGATAAGGTAACTTTCTTAGGGAACTTCAATGCCAGAGTTGGGCGTGACTTCAACCTTTGAAAAGGAAGGCATTTGCAACATGAACTCAAATGGAGAACTGCTTTTCACCATTTGTGCTGAGCACAATTATATCATTATGAGCACTCTCTGCCACCAGAAAAACAAATCCAAATCATCTTGGCAGCATCCCCAAGCTAAAACAGTGGCATCTCATTGACTATGTCATTGTCTAGGCTAGGGATGTGAGTATCACGAGGGCCATGATTGGCACAGATGTCTGCTGGATAGATTATTGCCTGATCTACTCCTCCATGCCCATCACACTGATGAAAAAGAGGAGGGTTCATAAGAAGCAGATCAAGCCAAGTCTAAAACTCGAGACCCTACTTGACGCTGGCACCCAACCACACCTACAGGCCTTGTTTAGGGAAAACCTCCAACAGAAATGGTCAGAGGATATCAAAGAACATGGAAGGATGTCTGTTTAAATCCACCATCCTTGATACCTGCAAAAACATCCTTGGGTACAAGTCTAGAAAACATCAAGATTGGTTTGACGATAACAATGTGGAGATAGAGCATCAAGAAAAGGAAAGACTTTTATGCTTGGCAGAATGATATCGGCAGCAATGACAAAAGAGAAGTTTACTCCAGAGCCAAGGCAAATGCCCAGT
This sequence comes from Hypanus sabinus, assembly GCF_030144855.1. Lineage (NCBI taxonomy): Eukaryota > Metazoa > Chordata > Chondrichthyes > Myliobatiformes > Dasyatidae > Hypanus > Hypanus sabinus. Next base: position 27,412,858 of record NC_082727.1, read on the forward strand.
GCAGGTTGAGGGAGCTACAGAATTCTTGGTGGATGAGAAAGCCCTGGAAATCCAGAGACTAGTAGATCCTGGTGACATGAGAAGCTTCTTCAGTGCCACCAAGACAGACTATGGTCCAAGTTACTTTTGATTAAATACCCTGCACTCAAAGACCATAAGACCATAAGATATAGGAGCAGAAGGAGGCCATTTGGGCTATTGAGTGTGCTCCACCATTCAATCATGGACTAATCCAGTCATCCCACTCCCCTGCCTTCTCCCCCTACCCTTTATGCCCTGGCTAATCAAGAACCTATCTATCTCTGCCTTAAATGCACCCTATGACTTTGCCTCCACAGATGCTCGTGACAACAAATTCACAGATTTACCACCCTCTGACTTTTCTAGATTGAACTCGTCTGCCACTTCTCAGCCCAGCTTGTCGATGCCTGTTGGTAACCTACGACAATCTTCTCCACTAACCTTGGTGACAGCTGCCCTTTTACTTCCTCATTCAAGTAATTTATAAAAAATTGTAAAATTATTATAAATAATTAATAAATATTACAAAGATCAAGGATCCCAGAAAACCACTGGTCACTGAGCTCCAGGCAGTATGCTGTTCATGCACTACCACTTTCAACCTTCTTGAGCAAGCCCATAGAATATTTAAAATAATCAAGCAATATGTGCTTAGAAAGATGAGATAATGAAATTGGGGATAAGCAGTAAAATGTTAGCTCCTGAGAGCTGCATTCATTCAACAAAATGCATCTGTAAGTGAAAGGAGAAACTACATTTTATTTGGAACCTTTCTAGTCCTCAGGCAAAGAAGCATAATTTTTTAAAAAAGTGCTATCAGTGTCATGTAGGAAAGCACAACATCTATTTTGTGTATAATTTAATAATGTTAATAGTCAAATTATTTGTTTTAGTGCTGTTACTTGAGAGAAAAGTATTTGTCAGGGTACCAGAATGAGGTGTTTTTAAATAATGCTATTAGAGATCATGTATTGATATAACACCATTGAATATTGAAAGACCAAGATGGAGTGGATGTTGAGAGGATGTTTCCAATAGTGGGGAACAGTCTCAGACATCTCTTTAGAACAGAGATGAGGATTTAGCCTAAGGGTGAATCTGTGGAATTCGTCTACATAGACGGCTATGGAGGTCATTGTGTATATTTAAAGTAGAGGTTGATAGGTTCTTGTTTAGTAAAGACATCAAAAATAGGCAGGAAAATGGCATTGAGAGATAATAAATTAGCCATGATTGAGTTAATCATCCAAATAGCCTAATTCTGCTCCAATGTATGCCTGTGTCTTATGGACTAAATGGGGAGACGATTCCTTGGTTAAATATTTAACTTGAAAGATGATGCCTTCAAATATACCGCACTCTTTGAATACTCCACTGGAGATTGAAGCTACCCGCATATCGACAAGCCACCACTCTGGTATCAGTCTTTGTATCAACAAAAGGAAATATTTCAGATAATCAGTAATCTGACAATATTCACTATCACTCTACAATTTATCGGTCTTTGTCTAGAAACATGGAATTAATCAGCATAATTAGAGACTAAGTTGCAACTGTGGAGAGAGAACTGTCCAGGGTTAGCATTTCAGGTCATTGGCTTAAGAAATAATTAGAATTTTAAAAATTTCATAGTTAGGGAAACAGAGAGTTTTCACCTGTTTTGATTTGTTCTGTATCAGAAGAAAGTATGCTTGAAATAATTTTTTTGAAAATCCATTTTACAAGAACACTTTAATATTACATTTATGCTGCTAAAGAAACTGCATTTTTCATAAATATGACATGAAATAAATTCAGGGCAATAATGAAGATATACAGGATTGTTGATAATGTGTTTTAAAATGCAACTGAAAATGTATACAGCTTTGTAATCTCAAATTTTAAAATTGGAATGGCCTAATATGTTAGGATTTATTACAACCTGGGGCTAAGGCAATTTAATTTGACTGGCTACCCGTAGGTCACATGACAAAAATGAGTTTATTGCATTGATTTGTTTCTAAAGGGCAATATTCCTATGATAATCAGTCAAAGAGAACAACAGGGCTTGATGGTGTATTTTTTTTATATGGAAAACTACCTGATTTGCAAGTTTAAAGATTTTGGTCAAAGTATCTTAGCAACTCCCCAGCATTATTGATGATATGCAATAAATATATTTGAACAACTATCGATGACAAGAAGGAAGAAAGCTCTGTTCATCGTAAATCAAAAACCCCAATCCCAAAGATATGGGAAATACACAGCTGGCATGTCATTGTTGTAAATTTGAAATGTTAATATTTTGGATGTAATCTTTCACAATGGTTCAGCTTGTAGAGCTGCTGCCTTGCAGTGCCAAAGACCCCCATTCAAAGTTCAAAGTACATTTATTATCATAGTATGTATACATTATACAACCTTGAGATTTGTCTCCTCACAGGCAGCCACAAAACAAAGAAACCCAAAAGAACACATAAGAATGAAGACCATCAAACACCCAATATGCTGAAAGGAAAAACAAATACTGCAAGCAATAAAAGTAAGCAAATAAAATTCAGAACAAGAGTGAGTTCATTGACACAAAGCCCGGAGCAGCTGGAGCAGGCCACAGCCTCAACCTCAGTTTGGCACAGAGCTGAGTAAACTTCATGGAGCCCTCAGACAATGAGCCAGGAGCAGGCCTCAGTCTTAGTTCAGTGCAGAGCTGAGTAAACGACACAGAGCAGCAAGCAGAATTAGCCCAACTCTTGCATCTGGTCCTGACTCCCTGCCTCTTTAATCCATCTGGCCCAGAGTTTAAATCGTCCTAGCATCAGGTCATTCCTTGCTCCAGGACTCAGGCCCTGATGCATCAATAAGCTCTGGGCCTGGATCCTGCTGCCACATACTGACCCTTACCCAACTTTTCCAAATCAGCCTGGCACTTAGATTGATCAAACCTAGCTCTCGGTTTAGGAGGACAGGCCTCAAATCCTCCTCTCCTCTGCACCAACTTTGCTCCACTCCGCTCACCCCGGCCTTGCCTTGAATACGTCTCGACCTCGCCTTGCAGCCGCACGCTTCGACCCTTGACTCAGCCTTGCCTTTGCTTGCACCTCCATTCTTTGCAATGATCATTTACCATAAAATTTACAGGAAAAGGTGCTACTGAAAAGTATTTTGTTGTATTCTTTGTTTTGTTTGCTGCCAGTATATAGTCGCTGGGCTTCACCAGCACCATCCTAAACTGTTTGCATGTTCTCCCTGTAACCATATGGGTTTTCTCCAAGCGTTCTCGTTTCTTTCTATATCCCAGTGATGTGTGGACTGGTATGTGAATTGGCCACTTGAATTCCCGAGACTGTAGGTATATGGTAGAATCTTGGGGCGAGTTGAGAATGTGGGGAGAATTTAAAACATGGGAATAATGTGAGATTAGTACAGTGGGTGACTGATGGCCAGTGCAGACTCAGTGGACTGATCCGATTGTAAGACTTGCACTATTTCTCTATAACGAAGCTCAATTTCTGTGATTTAGAGCAATGGTTCCCAAACGATTTTGTGTTACCCTCCCCTTGGTTCCAGACCACATTCCCAGCACCTGAATCTCCCTTTCTGGCCGTTACATTAAAACTATAAATAATTTTGATTTGCGATGCACAGTGTAAGAAAACAGGAGCTGCAAATTCAAAGTAGTGACAAATGATTAAAGTTGATTTAAAGCTACAAATAAAATGATCTCTTTATTTAATCACAGTAATAACAATTTTCATCAACAATTTCAGAGCATGCATTAGTAGTTTAACTATCCACTGCTTCATTGCTTTTTCACCTCTCAATGAGACGGATGGACTTGGTGCAGTGATGTCAGCTTCTCAACATCAGGCTGAATGTCACTCCGAAAGAGTCCCGGATCCCAACGTTCAGTCATTTGCTATCTATTCTGTTGCTTTGAAAGAATTTGGGCAACTACACCTAAACCAAGCTCCACTAAATATGATGTTGGAAAGGCAATAAAGAGCATCTTGAATCTTTTCCATGGGGCAGGATAAGGTTCAGAGATTTCTTTCTGTAATCAAACATTTTGATTTGATTTTGTGAGTGTCAGGTTCAGCTCAAAGTCATTTTATAGTGAGATCAGTCTTCCTCCATCCTTCCTGGTAATTTCTCATTACGAGTGTTCTCTTTGACATGTCTTTATGCAGTTCACCCAGGTGGGCACAGCATGCTTGAAGATCATCATCTGGTTTTCTTTCTTTTGCTTGCATGGAAGTTAGAACAGGTCATGATGGTCAAAGTTGCACTTAAATAGGGTTAACTTGGACAGAAATGTGGAGACAACTGATTTGACTTTGATAAAATTCACATCACTTCCTTGCAACTGAAGATTGGTTTCATTAAACTTTGCAAATAATTCTGACAAATAAGCAATGTCATGGCCCATATCCTTTAGTTGATTACTGAATGAAGCATTCTAGTCTTCAAAGAATTTTATCACAGTTTCAATAAGTGCATAAATGCATCTCAGTCAGTTTCTTTTTGAGAGCCATCTGACTTCTGTGTGTAACAGCAAGTGTTCAAACTGTTTATCATTCTCAATGCAAAACTCTTGAAATAGTTGAGAATTGAGTGAATGCCAGTGAGCTGAAAGTCCTTTGCTGAAAAGTTGCTCAACCACCTCAAATATTGACTCCTTCTTCATATGTTTCTAGTCCCCTTGCAAATAACAGCTGTTGAACCATGCTTTCATCTTTTATGAAGCAAACAACCAAAAAGCAAAGATTTATTGCCTGGCAAAGTTGACTTATCCACCAACAGAGCAAGTTTTGTTGTCTTATGTATGTCGCACTATGTGTCTTCCATTTTCTCAAACATTTCATCTAATCGTTTTTGAACAGAGTTGTTGAGTGGAATTGTATTATTAAATGGTCTGGTGACTTATGCAAAACTGTACTCAGAACCTTCCTTACTGTGTTGGCCGAATTAGATCTTCTCCAATTGATTGGAGCTTTCCAGATTTAGCAATGAGCAATGAAATGTTGTATAAAGCACTCAAACCATCACAATTTGTTGTGAAGTGCAGGAAAACATATTTTGAAGTGTTACAAAAGGTTTTCACGAAGTGACTGAAAATAAGCCAAGATCTTGTTTGCTTTATCAGAGTGTATTCTCCTCAAATGTTCGAGGAGCCCAGACAGTTTCATCACCTTGTTTGAACAACCTTTTTACACAACAAACACATTGGCTGCTGTTGGTTGCTTAGTACTGATATAAGTCTGTATTTCAGCTACTCCACACCATACTGTCTACACTTCTTTTTGTTTTGGTCTACTTCTGCCATTTTCTTATGGATTAATGACCATGGTTAATCATCTATTGTTTAAGTCCAACCTCAAGCGCTGTGATCAATAAAGGGGAAAGTTACGATGTCATAGCAGGCCAGGCATAAAAAAAATCTGACCCTCTGTCTGAAGGTACATAGAGTAGGGCAGCAATATTTCAGTCAGGCTGTGGGTTGGAGAAGTACAGTCAAGGGTTCACTCATCTTCACTTCAATGTTCCCTCTAATTTGTAATGACCAGTGTTGCCAAAAATCTTGTGCTGTGCAATTTTTTTTTGCCAAGTGACAACAACTTGTGTGCACTGAATAATTTCTTCAATAAAAACGTATAAATAAGCCAGTTCTAAAATCTGCAGACAATTGCAGAGCTTAGAGGTGCGAAAGGTTTTTTTTGTGCATAAATTGCAAGTACGGCAAATAATTAATAAACCTCTCAGAGGTAGACTACAAGGAGCACTGCCAGAAGAAACAGCATTGATCATCAAGAACCCCCACCATCCAGGCCATGCCCTCTTCTTGTTAGCACCATTGGACAGGATGTATAGAAACATTCGGTCGCACACCATCAGGTTCAGGAACAGTTATTATCCTTCAACCATCAGGCTCCTGAACTTGATTGGATAACTTCAATCACCACCAATCTGAGCTGATTCGACAACCTACAGTCTCACTTTCCAGGACTCTTTACAACTTATGTTCTCAGTATTATTTTTTATTTGTACAGTTTTGTCTTTTGCACATTCTTTATCAGTCTTTGTGTATAGTTGTTTGTAAATTTTATCTTATTTCTTTATTTTTCCTGTAAAGCCTGCAAGAAAACAAATCTCAATGTAACATATAATAACTTTTACTTTTTGATTTTGAATATATTTGCTAAGATAGGGGTGAAAGGTTACCATGAAATGTGAATGCACAGCAGAAGTTACAATCAGTTCAACCTTGGTCTTATTAAGTGGCTAAGTTACCTATCATGTTTCTAATGTGTAGGTATCTATTCTCATGTTCTTTTGCTGGAATTGTTTGGAGAAGGTGACCTGCTACCACAGTTTCAAGAGAAGTAAGAGGTGGGCACTATATCCTGGTCTGACTTATGTTTAGCAGTGTTCATGCTGTGAGAGCAGACATGACAAATCGCTGGTTGCTTTAGTCTTGCTTGTTAGCTCATCAGTTGTATATTTACAATATATAAATGCCTTGTACACTGATACTGGAAAATCTACTTATTGTTATCGGTCCATTTTTGAAGTTTTGACAGTTTGTTAGCTATTAATGCCCCAAGTGAAAAATAGTTGTGACTCGATACATTTAACAGCAACTTAGCACAATAATAGAGCTGAAAGCTATTATCAGAGCCCATAATGAGCCTCTAAACTAGGATTAAAAACAATCTGCAGGTCTTCCGCGACCTAGGCACAAAATGCATCTTCAGAAAGGAAATTCAGCAGTCAATAAGTTCAAGAACCAAAACTCCACATTACACAGAGACACTGAGTTAAGAACGAGTTGGAGTTATCAGTAGGAAGCTCTGTGCTGCTATTATGGAAATTTGCTCCAATATACAACAATACTCATTTTAATTATCTATGTAGCACCATAAAATTTATCACTATCACAATTATAATTACATCAATGACCATTTAACTGTGAAAATGTCAAATTAGCTCATTAGGACCACTCAATCATAACCAATGAAAATCTTTAGTATCCATAAACCCCCAAAAAACAAAATAAGAATGATTTCAGTGTCAGATGTGTTTCACTTGAGACTTGACCTCAGGCAAAGGATGACGTACCAGCAGGTGATTTGCACCACTGACTTCAGGGAATGAGATGGATGCAACGTTTGGAGAATTCAATCTTTCAGCTTGTAGAATCATTATTTGCAAACATTATGACACATGATGTTGTAGGGAGATATGCCTATGTGTTCACTTTGTAAATAATGCTTCAGTAACATCTCTTTTATTTTCACTTTTCATGGCAAGCTCGCCCTTGTGGTTCTGATTTTTTTTTCATGAGCGATTAAGCTGTAGTTATTAATATGATTACAGTTAAAAGTCTGACATTCTGCAATGTACTGTACATGTAGAATTAAAGCAGAGGCAAGAAATATATTACAATTGTTTAATTATATGTATGCAGTATTAGCTGGACTAAAATAGTATGGATACAGAATCAAACCAGGTCACTACTAGAACTATTAGTGTAAGAGTTACTTCGTTGTGTCAGATAAAATATTGGTTCTTTAGCTTATATATATCTGCTAATAGCATATACTTTAATTGGACATCAGGTTACATTCAAGATTAAGATTCAGTGAAGAATTTGAATTTTGTTGCTGCCTTCTTCTACCAACTATCCATTAAATACAACTGTTGTATATTTACCAAACTCCTTAAAGTGACCCTGTTTGTAGGTTGAGTGCCACAAATACACCCGCTTCTTAATGTAAATCAGCCGATCATGTGGCAGCAACTCTATGCATAGAAGTATGAAGGCATGGTCAAGAGGTTCAGTTATTGTTCAGACCGAACATCAGAATGTGGAGCAACTGTGATCTAAGTGACTTTGACTGTGGGATGATTGTTGGTGCCAGATGGGGTGGTTTGAGTATCTCAGAAACTGCTGACCTCCTGGGATTTTCACACACAACAGTATCTATAGGTTACGAAAAATGGTCTGAAAAACATAAAGACATCCAGTGAACATCAGTTCTGTGGGCAAAAGAAAAAGCCTTGTTAATGAGAGATGTCAGGGGAGAATTACCAGACTGGTTCAAGCTGACAGGAAGGCAACAGTAACCCAAATAGCCATGCGTTTCAACAGTGGTGTGCAGATGGGCATCTCTGTATGCACAACATGCTGAACCTAGAAGTGGATGGGATACAGCAGCAGAAAACCATGAACATACATTCAGTGGCATTTCATTAGATTTAGGAGGTACCTAATAAAGTGGCCACTGAGTGCAAATCCCAATATCAAGCTTCACTTTGAACATGATTAGCTAATGCATGTTTCAATTGAAGTCAATAATCATGTCTATCTATAATGGTTTGCCAGATTGCTGTTTCAATGCTCAAGGCTTTGTTAATGAGCATGCGTGGAGGCTAAATGGAGATGATTTTGCTTTCAGAAGCTGATTCCTGATAGCTATTTTGTCTATCCACTATTTTTGTCTATCCGCTGTTACCTATTTTGTTCTGTTATTTTAAAGTAGATGCTGCACATCACAGAATCATAGAGTCATACTACTCAGAAACAGGCTTTTTGTCCCAAATTGCCCCTGCTGACCAAAGTGCCCCATCCAAGCAAATCCCATTTGCCAGCATTGGGCCCATAACCTTCTAAAGCTTTCAAATCCATGTACCTGTCCAACTGTCTTTGAAACATTGTTATTGTACCTGCCTCAACCACTTTATCTGGCAGATGATTCCAGAAACATACCTGCCTTTGTGTAGGAAAATCTTGCCCCTTAAGTTACTCTTAAATCTTTCCCCTTTAATCTTATACATATTCCCTCTAGCTCTTAGTTCCCCAACTATGGGGAGAAAAGATTTAGTGCATTCACCTTGTCTTTGCCCGTCTTGATTTTATACAGCTCTATAAGATCGCCTCACAGTCTCCTATAGTCTGAGGAATAACCCCTCCCTATAAATTAGTCCCTCAAGTCTTTGTAAATCTTTCCTGTTCTCTTTCCAGTATAATAACATCTTTCTTATAGCAGGACAACCTAAGCTACACACAATATTCCAAGTGTAGCCTCATCAATGTTCTGTACAACTGCACCATGAGCTCTTGTCTTTTTTACTCAATGCTCTGACTTATGAAGGCCAGTGTGCCAAAGCCAGCTTCACCTACTTGTGACTATACTTTCAGGGAACCATGTACTTTTACTCCAACGTCCCTCTGTTCTACAACATTCCACTTGGCTCTGAGGTCAATGTGAAAGTCCTAACTGGATTTGACTTTCCGAAGTGCATCTCCTCCAAATTAAACTCCATTTGCCACTCCTTAGCCCACTTACTCACTGATCAGGATTTCCCTGTAATTTTCAATAAACTTCTTCATTGTCAACTATACTACCTATTTCAGTGTCAGCTGCAAACTTTTGCCTCTATGCCTTATACATTTTTACTTAAATCATAGATATAAATGACAAGCAACAGTAGGCTCACCACTGTCCCCTAAGGGACACTATTATTCATGGGCCTCCAGTCCGAGCAGCCTTCCACCATCACCCTCTTCTTTCTACCATCAAACCAATTGGGTATCCAATTATCCAGCCCTCCCTGGATTTCATGTGATATAACCAGCCTACCATGTGGAACTCTTAGTCCAAATAAACCACATCTGCTACCCTGTATTCATCAGGTTTCTTGGTTACCACAACAAAAACTCACTTAAGTTCATAAGACATGATCTCCCATTAGCAAAGTCATGCTGACTATCCCTAATCAACTGCAATCTTTCCACATGCATGTACATGTTTTCTCTTAGGATATTCTCTAGTAACTTACCTACCACAGATGTTAAACTTACTGGTTATAAATCTCAGATTTTGCTTTGCCTCCCTTCTAATAAAGCCACAGAATTTGCAACTGGCACCTTAACCATGGTTAACGTGATGCAGATATCTTAGTCAGGGCTCCCACAATTCTGTCTCTAGTCTCCCACAGTGCCCTTAGATATTACTGGTCAGGCCCTGGAGATTTATACCTTTCAAGTCATTGAGCAATACCCTTCACTATAATGGGAACTATCCCCCAAACCTCCCCTATTTACTGTTCCTTAAGGAGAAATACTCATTAAGGGTTTTCCCATCTTCTGCTGCTCCACATAAAGGTGCCCCCTTTGGTCTTTGTAGGCCCCTATTGTCTCTCTAGCAACTCTTTTTTTCTCTCTCAATAATCTTAGAAAATTTCTTTTGAATTTTCTTAATTTTCTCTTCCAAAGTTATCTCATGCTCCCCTGTTTCCTTCCTGAATTTCATAGTGTCTACTCCTGCGTCCCCTATTCTCCTTCAGGAATTCATGTGTTACCACCTGCCTACACCTGACCCATGTCTCCATTTCCCTGGCCAGTGCCTTAATAACCCTCATCAAGGTTATTAAGGTACCCTACTCCTTCCAGCCCTGCCCATTACTCTAACAGGAATATGCAGACTTTGAGCTCTCTCTATCTCACCTTTAATGGCATTTCACTTGACTACAGTACCTTTGACCACTAACAACCTATTCCAATCAAACTCTGTGAGCTTCTGTCTCCTACTGTCAAAATTGCCTTGCCTCAATTAAGAAGTTGAAGCTGTGGACCAATTCTGTCTCTTTCCATAGCTATTTTAATACCAATAGAACTATGTCACTGGTCACCTCAGATACTGTCCTGCCCTATTACCCAAAACTAGGTTGAGCTTTGTCCTGTCGCTCTACGTATTGCCCAAGGAAACTTTCCTGAACACACTTAATAAGTTCTATCCCATTTAAGCTCTAACAGTATGACAGTCCTAGACTATGTTAGGAAAGTTAAAATCCCCTGCTATGATTGACTGTCTATCATGTCCAACGATGACAGTAGAACCCTGTACAGGAGAGTTTTTAACGTGGAATAGACCCTGTACCGGGACAGTTCCATTCTCTCGAGCTCGGAAGTCTGGGTCCAGTGGTATGAGTAGTCATCACAACTGGAGTCTTCCTTAGTTGCAGTGAATGACTATGACTTCTGCCTTGCCCTGGTCTTTTCTCTTTATGAAGCATTGACTGCCTTGCCATTGGATCTCACTATTGATCTCATCTGCCTAGTTCGGCTGAGTTGACTTTGCGTGCTAAGGTAGGCATGGTCCCACCAGAAATGAGAACCGCTGGGTGCCCTCACCTATTGAAGCAGTGTATTGGGGTGTGGCTGCTGTCGCATGCAAGCGCTCACATGGAGCCACAGGTAAGAGATATGGGGGAACCAAAGGTGAGTGAGCAGCCCTAGAATGGAAACAAGAAGTCCTGTCCCCAGAGGCGCTACTCCTCTGTGGTCACCCTATACATCCTTACTTAGACAACAATATTACTCTTACAACTGTACACAAGCTCCCTGAATATTTCTTCCTCTAATTCCCATTTGGGGGTCTGTAGTACAATCACAACGTGATCATTCCTTTCCAATTGCTCATCTCCATCCATAAAGCCTCAATAGATGATCCTTCAGTGCTCTACTCTCTCTACACCCATGTCTTTGTGGCTCACCACAGTTCAAACACCATCTATAAATTTGCTGATTTATAGATTTTAAATCAGCAAAAATTATAGATTATATAGATGATAAAATTATAGATTTTAAATGATATATAAATCTTCTGCCAACACCACAGTATTGGCAGAATCTCAGATGGTGATGAGGAGGCATATAGGAATGAGATAGATCAGCTGGCTGAGTGAGCTCACAGCAACTTTGCACTCCAAGGAAAACCAAGGAATTGATTGTGGATTCAGGAAGGAGAAGTTGGGAGAACACAAGCCAATCCTCAGCTTCAAGTTCTCAAGATCTCAGAAAATCTATCCTGGTCCTAACATATTGATTAATCATGAAGAAGACATGCCCCGCGGCTGTACTTCATTAGGAGTTTGAAAGAGATTTGTTCTGTCTCGAAAGACTGCAGCAGATTTCTGTAGATGTGCCATGGAGATCATTCTGACTGTTGCTTCAATGCCTGGTATGGAGGCCAGAATGCACAGGGTCATCAGAGGCTGCAGACTCAGCCTCCCACCATCGAGCATATCTCCAAAAGGCGGTGCCTCAAGAAGGTAGCATCCATTATTAAGGACCCTCACCATCTGGTGCATGTCCCTTTCTCATAAGGGAGGAGGTATAGGAGCCTAAAGATCCACAGTCAACATTTTAGGAACAGCTTCTTCCCCTCCGCCATCAGATTTCTGAACAGTCCATGAACTCATGACCACTTACCTCACTATTCCACTTTTGCACAATTTATTTATTTTGTTTCTTATTGTAATATACAGTCATTTTTAATGTCTAGTACTGTAATGCTGCCACAAATCGACACGTTTCATAGCATACTGTATGTCAATGATAATAAACCTGATTCTGATTCTCATTTTGACTCCTACTCTGAATCTAATTTCATCTCTGACTCCTGCTGTGAGATTCCTCTTAATCAAAATTGCAACTTCCCCCTGCTCTCATTCATTTACCTCTATCCTGGCTGAAGTACCTGTACTCTGGAACATTAATCTGCGAGTCCTGTCCCCCCGTTAGCCATGTTTCCATAGATGCTGTCATATCTCAGTCTTATGTAGCTAATCAAGCCCTACGTTTATCCACCTTAAGTGTTAGACCTCTTGCATTGAAAAGGCTAAGCCTTCTGGAGAGTGAGAATTTTTAATGGAAGCCAAGGGCTAATTCATCCTTATTCTGTGCTTCTAGAGCTTATAATTCAGATAAAATGTATGTAAATCTCTCTTTAGTGATGAATTTAAAACTCCATTGTGAAAGAAGTATAAGATAAATTCAATAAGGCCTCCCTCCCACCTTCAAATGCAATCTGGCACATAGAATGACAATAGAAAATGATGGAAATACTCACAGATCATGCAGCATCTCTGGAGAGAGGATTAAGGTTAACGTTTCAGCTTGATGCCCTTTCATCAGAAAGTTAGAGATAAAAAATCATAACTTGTTAGCTAAGGGAGGAAATTAGACAAAAATAAAAAGAAATGTCCTCTTGAATTCGAGCTTGTAATTGTGTCCTCCAAAAAACAGAGCCCACCTCTGCACTTGTGCTGCTACTGTAGTGGAGCACCCTTCTGTGGATTGAAAATGGACACCTGTGGTTCATGATCAGTGATGAGGGTAAACGCTCTCCCATATAATTACTGGTTAAAACGTTTCACACCCTGAACCAGACTCAAGGCCTCTCAATCAATCTGTGCATAAGTTTTTCTCTGCAGTGGTGAGGGAATATAATGCAAATGTCATGGGGGGTTTACTTCCATCATTGATAGCATGTGACATGACTGCACCTATACATAATGTGAGATGTTACAGGCGAGCTTCACTGGACGATGTGGATTTTAGTGTGTGAATACAGTGTCTAGTGTCACCATTTCCTTTACCTTTTCGCAAACCACCTCTCACTACTTTGTTCTTTATTTTTTGTGAGGAGTGCATTTTTGACGTGGTGGTGTAATAACATATAAGACCATAAGACATAGGAGCAGAATTAGGCCGTCTGGCCCATCAAGTCTCATCCGCCATTGAAACATGGCTGATCCTTTGTTTTCTATCTCTTCCTCAACCCCAGTTCCCGGCCTTCTCCCTGTAACCTTAATCAAGAACCTATCAATCTCTGCCTTAAATACACCCAACGACCCGGCCTACTCAGCTACAAATGGCAACAAATTCCATAAATTCACCACCCTTTGGCTAACATATGCCATTCACGTACTTTTACATATAATCATAATGAATTGTTTAAACAAAGAAAGAATGCTTAATTGAACAATATTTTTACAAAATTATTCAAATATTACTGAAATATTAAAAATATAAGTCACCATCGTATTATCTGAAATCATACAAGCAACTTGTGCATTTTAAAACATCACAGACCTCACTAAATTAAAGATGAGATAACTTGTTTTAAAAGGAAAATATTAATTAGAACGATAAAAAAAGTGCTATATTCTTGACTGAGCACAGTCAGAGAATCTTTAACATTCACATGAGATGAGGTCTTGATTTATCATCTCAGTCTGAAGTCAGTACCTCCTGCGTTTCAACATTGGAGTGATACTCTAGATTATGTGTGCAGGTCTCTTGGTTGGGATTTGAACTTTCAGCTTCTGATCCATAAGTTTGAGTGCCATCATAAAGTGTGACTGTGTACAAGGTCAGACAAACAGAAGCACTGGGTTCCCAAATGAGCATTTAAGAAAAATATTTAAGTTTATGCCTTGAATATGTAGCCGTGTGCTTGTTCCACATCATTCAGGATGTGCATGTAGAACATAGAACAGTACAGCACAGGGACCTGCCTTTTGGCCCACAAAACATTCCAACTATTTAGCAATATTTAATACCAGTAGGTGAGGCTTCAAGCATCTTGACATTCTGCACCTGCAATGGATTAGAAGAATGGAAACACTTTTCAATTGTTAATCCAGGGCTCAGGCGGAAGGAGGGTCACCAAACATTTAATTAATAATATTACATCATATTCTTTTACAAAAATGTCTATTTTGTCTTTAGAATTGAAGAGAAACTTATCAAACTCTGGAACTTAGTAATTTGTGAAAGCAGTCTGTAGTTTAAATCAAGAACAAATCATTAAATATCTGTTATTAGTGAGGATGAGCCAGTTTTGAATTTGCAATTGTGAGTAACATTGCAAAGTCCTACTTATCTGGAAGGAATTTCAGAGATGATGAATCACCACAAAATGGATTGACATGAAATTTGATCTCTTCTAATAGTGAAAAAAGAGTTATCATTGAAAAATCACACTCCCTGAATTGTGATGGAATTGTTGAACATGCCATAATCTTCTTGTGTTTATAATCTTTCATTCTGAAGCTGTAAATCTCTGGACTTTGAAACTTAACATTATCATGCAATAGACCTCATTTCTCAAATCAGGCTTTGTTTACTACTGGCATTTTTGATGACTAATTTACTTTTAGACTCAGTTGTGGAAAGATGAATATGTTCATGTAAAGTATATCATTTAGTCATAGCTTTTTAATTAGTTTTAAGTGTGTGAATGATACAATTAAAACCACATTTTATTACAGATTTTTCTTTGCCCTTAGAAGATGCATGGTAGACATTTCCCGTGAATCTTGTGTTGGAGGTACTGGCACAATAGTGTTCAGTGGGAAACTTTCGGGTTTTGATATATAGTAACACTGAAGGAATAGTAATCATAAGTCCAAGTCAGAAGGGTGGGTGGTTTCCAGGGGCAACATTAGCAGACCATAAGATCATAAGACATAGAAGCAGAATTAGACCACTTGGCCCATTGAGTCTGCTCTGCTGTTCCATCATGGCTGACGTATTATCTCTCTCAACCCCATTCTCCAATAAGTATCCGTATTGACAGGATATTGTAGCTTTTGTTTGTGTGGGTGGCAGAGACCATGGTATGTATTGTGCCAAGTGCACTCTTTTAAAAATATGAAGCTAATCTACCATAAAAGTAACACCATCAATTTTTATCTGTGGAACCACTAAAGGTTTGTGACCAGGGATCACAGGTTTAAATAATACAATTCAATAGTAACTTCCGTAAAGGAATTGAATAATAATACGCGGCTGGGAGAAAATTATAGGTCTGTGGAGGAAGAGGAGGGGAGGGGAATTGGAATGACTGAATGTTTTCATCAAAGGATTGGCTCAGGCACAATAGGAGCATAATTCTATGAGCGTGTTGGAAATGGGACAATTTCCTCTTTATTTAGCAGAGCTAATTGTCATGAATGTCCATCGCAGGGGTTTGCAAACTGGCATCCATGGACCCCTTGCTTAATGATATTGGTCCGTGGCATAAAAAGTTTGGGAAGCCCTGGTCCATAGGTTCCCAAAGATACATGCTGTTGTGGGCAGTGAAATATAATGTTGTTGCACATTATTTCGTCATGTTGGGTCCTGCCTCCACTTCCTTTTAACACCATCAACACCACTGCATTCCTGGGATTCTTGCAAGAATGCATGAATCATTCTTGATGTCTCCACCTTGGCAAACTCCCAATTTCTCGTTAATTCCTCCGAATGTGTTTACTGCAGACCTCGTTTAGTTACAACCATGAGCTGGCTGACCTGCAAAAGGCACCAATTTACCAATGTCTGACCTTTAACATTTTGTATCTTTGCATTTCATTCTCCCCATGGCCAGCCCTCCCTACTAATGCAGCCTCCTTCAGTTCTAACCACCACTCCACCCCAAACTGTCAACTCTGCGTTCCTTTGACTGTAACTCTTTCGAATTCCTCTGAATCTGGGCAGGATCAGTAGACATTCCTTATCAATCTAAATATAGTACTCTGAAATTTCCCCCTCCAAAACTCTGTGCTTTATCATTTCTTTTTTCTTTCTTTAAGACTCTTCCTGATAACCAACCTTTGCTTATGGTTATCGTCGCTGCTAATATAACTTCTCTGACTCAGAGTCTATCTTTGCTTGTCTATGTTTTTATGAGAAGCTGTGGGACATATTTTTTCTCCATAAATGGCCAAATAAATTGAATTGATATTGTAATTTCACTCTCCTAACATTTAAAACCATCATCTAAGCCACCTTGATTAGAGTCTTGGACATTATCATTGGCCCAATGCCTCTAACACATCTTCTGAGATCTATTGTCATGAAAGTAACAAGTACAGTTCCACACCCCACATTAGAGGCTGATTCCACTGTCATTCTAATTATATACCTTAAGCAGCATTCTGTCTCTCTTTCAGAGTTAATCCATTATGATCATAGAGCTTTACTGGGCTGAAGGAACTTCATTTAGCCCACCAAGAATGCGGTAGTCAAAGACGAAAGTTGCTATCCATTCTCATTTTGTCCATAGAACATGGCACACTTTGTACCTCAGGGTGTCACTTGTCAGAAAGGCTCTGGTGCTGGTAGTAATGAGGAAAATTTTGGATTGTAGCTGGTAGAAAGAGAACTGTACCTCTCAAGAATACAAACACAATAGATTACACAGGAAGAATTGAGCCACTGAGAAGAAGTGGGCAGAAGTATTCTGAAGTGTATATTGACTGATACTTGCAGGGATTAGAATAGGTAAATAAAGTGGTTAAGAACAAAAGTGATACTTCCTTTACCAGCAGAAGAATAGAAAATCAGAGAAGCTTGGACATGCTAAAACTATATAAAAACATTAGATAGCTCCATATTACAGGGAAGAGAGTACTGTGGAGAGTTTTTGATGGCTGTTGCCAGGGTAGCAAAAATTATGAAAGAAAATAGGTTAGGCTAGGGTTGTTTTTCATTACAAGAGATTAGAATGGAAAGAGTTTAATTAAGATTTATACAGCTATGAGTAAATTAAAGAGAATGAATAAGATGAACCAACAAGAGAAGTGAATAGACAGGGCATATTAATTAATTAATTCACTCAAAGATTAGTGGAGAAACATGGGAAAAAGCTTTGAGAGAGTTTGGCTGTCCTAGGATCGGAGAATCACAAAACCTCAGCTCCTTCAAAAAGTAATTAGGTGAAACTTCAGCTGTTTTAACCTACAAGGTTATAGACCAACAGCTGGAAAATGGAAATAGATATGGGCAAGCTTTTCTTTGACTAGCATACCCTTGACAGACCAAAAACCACCATCTGACTTGTAAAGTTTTCTGATCATTATGGGATAACTTTGAAAGAGATAGGTACTTAAAACACAATAATTAGAATACCAGAGGATGCCATCTTTAGACTTGCAGCTATGCAGATTACTCCATCCATTTGTAGAATTAATGATATCTCTGTTCTCCTTCATCAACCCCAGTCAGAGGCTTAGCTAAGCAGAGGATATACATTCAGTGGCCACTTTATTAGTTATACCTGTTGTATACCTATTGTATACCTACTTGTTAAGGCAAATATCTGATCAGCCAATCATGTGGCAGCAACTCGATGCTTATAAGCATACAGCCATGGTCAAGAAGTTCAGTTGTAATTCAGACCAAACGTTAAAATGGGAAAAAGAATGTGATCTAAATGACATTGACTGTGGAATGTTGCTGCCAGATGGGGTGGTTTGAGTATCTCAGAAACTGCTGATCTCCTGGGATTTTCACACCCAGAAATTGCTGAAGTTTGTAGAGAATGGTACGAAAAACAAAAAAAAAAGCACCCAGTGAGCTGCGGTTCTGTGGGTGAAAATGCCCTTTTAGTCAATTTACTGCTTCAAGCTGACAAGAAGGAAACAGTAACCCAAATAGCCATGCATTACAACAGTGGTGTGCAGAAGAACATCTCTGAATATGCAGAACACATTGAACCTTGAAGTGGATGGGCTACAGTAGCAGGAGACCATGAACATGCACTCAGTGGCCACTTTATTATGTACAGGAAATACCTCATAAAGTGGCCACTGAGCATAGTTACCATTCCAGGGTAAGGTTTCTCATTCAAGGAGGCAGCTTTAATAAACTCTATTGACAAATTGATTAACTTGTTCCTTTGTATATAATGTTAGGAAAGCTTGAGCCTAATACAGTCACCTGCAAGGATCCAATTCTGGCTGTGTGAGTGCACCCTGTAACTCACTGACAGAATACTCTATTTCATAGTGAGACTAGAAATCTAATCCTTAAATCACACTGAGAAAATTAATTATTTTCTTCATATGCAGCACACAATTGCAGATATGAATAAGCAACCTGTTATGCACCTATAAGGGGTGATATTAAACCTGCTCACACTGTCATCAAACTGAATTCTGTGCAGTGAAGGAGTTCCCTGGAGTGCAGTTGAATCTGCTGACAGAAATGACTGGCGATAGAAAGCAGAAAGCGTGGTGCAAATCAAAAGCCCTCAATTGCTCAGCTAATGTCCCCTAAGTTTTCTCATAACGTCTTTTAGCTAGTCAAGGGGAAATGAATACAATGCATAACTTTAAAGGAAACATACTTAAATGTATCTTAACTTACACCAGATTTCATAGAGTCCTTACACAAAAATAGGTCCTTCGGCCCAAATTGACCATTCCGACCAAATTGCCTACAATTTGCGCACTCCATTTGCCTGTATTTGTTCCATATCGTGCTGAACCTTTCTATCCATGTAGCTATTCAAATATATTTTAAATGTTGCAATTGTACCCACCTCTACCACTTCTTCAGGCTGTTCTTTCCACATACTCAACACCCTCTGTGTGAAAAAAATCTTGTTCCTCAGGACACTTATCTTAAAGGTATGTCCTCTAGTTTTAGATTCTCCTACCCTGGGAAGAAATATGTGACCATTTATCTTATCAATGTCCCTCAAGACTTTATAAATCTCTATAGGGTTACCCCTCAAGTCTACTGTGCTCCTGCCTATACAGTCCATCTGTATAACTAAGATATTTCAGTTTGGTATCATCCTTGTTAAATTTTTCTGAGTTCTTTCCAGCAAACCAGAATCCTTTAGCTATTTGACCAGAATTACACACAATACTCCAAATGTGGCCTTACCAATGTTTTTTACCATTGTGAAGTGATATCCCAACTTTTGTCCTCAGTGCCCTGGCTGATGAGGAGAAACATGACAATAATCTCTCACATTGCCACATTGTCTGAATCAGGTTCAGGGTTAATAGCACTGGCATCTGGCATATGCTGTGAAATTTTGTAGTGAGGTAATATACATGGATTCATTGTCTGTTCAGAAATCTGATAGTGGAGGGGAAGAAGCTGTTCCTCAGACATTGAGTGTGTGTCTTCAGGATCTGGTACTTTCTCCTTGATGGTAGCAATGAGAAGAGGGCATTATCCTGTGTGGTGAGGGTCCTTAATGATGGATGCCGGCTTTTTGAGGCATCGCCTTTTGAAGGTGTCCTCGACACTGGGGAGGCTAGTCCTCATGTTGGAACTGGTTGAGTTTACAACTCTCTGCAGCTTTTTCCTATGCTGTGCAGTGATCCCTCCATATCAGATGATATTACAACCAGTTAGAATGTGTAGAAATTTGTGAGTGTCTTTGGTGACATACCAATTCTTCTCAAACTCCTAATGAAATATAGCTACTGTCATGCCTTCTTTGTTGTATCAATAAGTTAGGCCGAAGATAGATCTTTAGAGATGTTGACACGCAGGAATTTGAAGCTGCTAATTGCTCACCCTTTTCACTACTGATCCCTGGATGAGGACTGGTGTGTGTTCCCTCAGCTTCCCTTTCCTTGAGTACACAGTCAATTCCTTGGTCCCACTGATGCTGAGTGTAAGGTTGTTGTTGTGACACCACTCAGCCTATTTCACTTCTGTCCGCCTCCTTGTCTCCAGCTGAAACTCTGCCAACACCAGTTGTGTCATCAGCAAATTCATAGGTGGAGCTTGAGCTGTGCCTAGCCACACAGTCATGGGTGTACAGAGAGTAGAGCAGCAGCCTAAGCACTTATCCTTGACGTTTGCTGGTGATACTTGTCAGCAAGGAGGAGATGTTATTTGCAATCCATGACTGTGGTCTCATGGGTGTTCTAGATCAGGTGAGTAGGACTGAGATAAAACCACCACATTTGTACACCGTGTTGTTAATCATGAAACACATGATTACCTCTTTCAGAGAAATATGTACTCCTCGATCTCTGTATTACAACACTCTCCAGCACCCTACAGCTCAAGTCCTGCCCTGGTTTAACTTAACAAAATGTAGCACTTTGTATTTAAAGTCACAGAGTCAAAAAGACAGGAAAGAGGCCCAATTGGTCCATACTGAACAAGATTCTCATTTGCCCACTTTTGGCCCATATCTCTCTAAACCTTTCCTATCCATGTATCTGTATAAGTTGTTGTAAATGCTGTTAATACAGTACGCCTGCCTCAACTACATACTCTAGCAGCTCATTTCACCCTCTGGTTGAAAATGTTCCTATTAAATCTATCCCATTTCACCCTAAACCTAGTTCTTGACTCCGCAACCCTGGGAAAAAGACTGCACGCTATCATCCTATCCATACTCCTCATGATTTTACACTGCTTCCTCTCCCATGCTCCTATGAGCTGTAATCTGTTCAATCTCTCTCCATAACTCAGTCCCTTGAGTCCCAGCAATATCCCCGTATATCTCCTTTGCAGCCTTTCCATTTAGAGGCCTCCTTCCAACAGCAGGGTGACCAAAACTGAATACAGTATTCAAAATGTAGCCTCGCCAGCAAATGTACAACTCGACTGTACGATGGTTGTGTCGCATAACATCCCAACTTCTATACCAACGGCCTGACTGATGAAGGCCACAATGCCAAAACTCTTCTTCACCGCCCTTTCTATCTGTGATGCCACTTTCAGGGAGCTATGCACTTGTAACTTAAAAGTAGTAACTGTGGAAGTCCAACCCTCATTTCTCTTCCAAAATGCAACACCTTACACTAATCCAATTTAAACTCCATCTGACATTTCTTAGCCCACTCACCCAACTAATCAAAATTCCTCTGTAAATCGTGATAACCATCTTTACTGTCAGAAACACCACTTACTTTAGTGTCATCTGCAAATTTTCTAACCATGTTTAGTACGTTCTCATCCAAACCATTGATATAGATGATAAATAGCTAGAGGCCTAGCACTGATCCCTGGGGAACACCAGTAGTCATGCGCCTCCAGCCTGAAAGGCAATCATCCACCATCACCCTCTGCTTCTTATCAGCGAGCCAATTCTGTGTCCAATTAGCTAGTGATCTCTGGGATCACATGTGATCTTTCACAGTAGCCCACCCTGCCTTCATTGATTTTCTCCAAAAAAAAACTTAATCAAGTTCAAAAGACATGATCTCCCACATTCAAGGCCATGCTGATGATCTCTAATCAACCCCTGCCTTTACAAATGCATGTCATTCCTCAGAATCCATTCAAGGTGCGAATCAGGGGAGAAACATTAATCAAGGACTCTCCTGCTACAGCTTAATGTAAAGATGTTCACTTTTGTCCCTGAGTGGCCCTATTCTCTCTGTAGTTACTTTAATCCCCTTAATATACCTATACAATTTCCTTGGATTCTCAAATTTAAATTCTATTTGCAATCATTCATCCAATTTTCCAGTTGATACAAACTTAGATAACCTTCTTCACTGTTCACTATTCCCTAAATTTTGGTGCAATCTGCAAACTTACTAAAAGTCTACAAAAGTGAGATGGACAGTCCAGTCCATCAGAAGCAAATCTGTCCTCACCACTGAGCACATCTACAAGAAGTGCTGCCACCAGAAAGCAGCATCCATCATCAAGAACTGCTACCACCAGGCCATGTTCTCTTCTCACCATTGCCATCAGAAAGAGGATACAGATCCCAAACTACCAGGTTCAGGAACAATTATTACTGTTGCATATTTAATATTTCACTAATATTTGAGTGATACTGTAAATAAATTGTTTGATTAAGCATTCTTTGTTTAAATAATAAGTTACGGGTTATATGTAAAAGTGCGTGAATGGCATACAACATTACACCACCACGTCATAAGTTGGCACCTTGCTTAAAGTAAATATGAAGTTTATGTGCATCTCACAGGCTTCCTTGTTTTCCTTTTGCATAGTTTTGAGAGTGGCAATGAGGAAGTTTTAAATGAACCTGAGATGACTACTTACCTGTTGAAGCACAATGAGACGTTCAACTTAAAAAAATGTTTAGCATGTGCTTCTGGAAGGGACAGAAATGTTTGAGTTTATAAAAGGGCAGAAAATAGATGAATTCATGAGCTCAAAAACAATGTGTACCAGGTGACAGTCATAAATTAAACAAAGCAGAAATAGCTAGCTGCATAAGAAAGATAGACACATTTGATTGCAGAAGAGATAACTGGAATATATATACTGAGCTAACTGAGTTCTATTTTGAAGCAAGTGAAATAGCCAATGTAAGGCGAATGCCAGTTTTGCTGAGTGCACTGGGTGAAATGGCATACAGTTTGCTGAGAGGTTTGACTGCTCTGACCAAACCAGCCAAAATGAGCTTTACTGATATCATGAAAGCATTGCAAGAACATTTAGACCCAAAACCAATTCCATATGTGGAATCAAAAGGAAGAGGAGTCCAAATCAGCTTACGATGCTGAATTGAGATCGTCTGAACATTGTGAATTCAATGATGGGTTTAATAATGCACTGAGAGATCATTTAGTTTGTGGAATCTTACAAGCAGGCATTCAAAAACAGTTCCTAACTGAAGCACAATTCACATTTAAAAGAGTAGTAGAAGTCCCTATGTCAATGGAAACAGCAGACAGAGATGTAACTGAGTTGCAGTGAGGAATGAAAGTGAGCCTGAACAACATTTGCAATGTCTAAACATAAACTTGCCTGGCCAAACAAATAGTGTTACCATTGTGACAGGACCTCACACACACCAGACTAATGCAGGTTTAAAGGTGAAACTTGCAGAAAATGCAACAATATAAGACATATAGAAAGAGCATGTCAAGCATGCAAAAATAAATGGACTGCACAGGGAAGAGAAAAAGATAAAAGGTCAAGATCAGGGACAGTCAGCATGGCTTTGTGAAGGGCAGATTGTGCCTAACAAGCCTGATAGAGTTCTTTGAGGAGGTGACCAGGCATATAGATGAGGGTAGTGCAGTGGATGTGATCTACATGGATTTTAGTAAGGCATTTGACAAGGTACCACATGGTAGGCTTATTCAGAAAGTCAGAAGGCATGGGATCCAGGTAGGTTTGGCCAGGTGGATTCAGAATTGTCTTGCCTGCAGAAAGCAGAGGGTCATGGTGGAGGGAGTACATTTGGATTGGAGGGTTGTGACTAGTGGTGTCCCACAAGGATCAGTTCTAGGACCTCTACTATTTGTGATTTTTATTAATGGCATGGATGCGGGGGTAGAAGGGTGGGTTTGCAAGTTTGCAGATGACACAAAGGTTGGTGGTGTTGTGGATAGTGTTGAGGATCATTGAAGATTGCAGAGAGACATTGATAGGTTGCAGAAGTGGGCTGAGAAGTGGCAGATGGAGTTCAACCCAGAGAAGTGTGAGGTGGTACACTTTGGAAGGACAAACTCCAAGGCAGAGTACAAAGTAAATGGCAGGATACTTGGTAGTGTGGAGGAGCAGAGGGATCTGGGGGTACATGTCCACAGATCCCTGAAAGTTGCCTCACAGGTAGATAGGATAGTTAAGAAAGCTTATGGAGTGTTAGCCTTCATAAGTTGAGGGATAAAGTTTAAGAGTTGCGGGGTAATGATGCAGCTCTATAAAACTCTGATTAGGCCACACTTGGAGTACTGTGTCCAGTTCTGGTCACCTCACTATAGGAAGGATGTGGAAGCATTGGAAAGGGTATAGATTAGATTTACCAGGATGCTGCCTGGTTTAGAGAATATGCATTATGGTCAGAGATTAAGGGAGCTAGGGCTTTACTCTCTGGAGAGAAGGAGGATGAGAGGAGACATGATAGAGGTATACAAGATATTAAGGGGAATAGATAGAGTGGACAGCCAGTGCCTCTTCCCCAGGGCACCACTGCTCAATACAAGAGGACATGGCTTTAAGGTAAGGGGTGGAAAGTTCAAGGGGGATATTAGGGGAAGGTTTTTTACTCAGAGAGTGGTTGGTGCGTGGAATGCACTGCCTGAGTCAGTGATGGAGGCAGATACACTAGTGAAGTTTAAGAGGCTACTAGACAGGTATATGGAGGAATTTAAGGTGGGGGATTATATGGGAGGCAGGGTTTAAGGGTCGGCACAACATTGTGGGCCGAAGGGCCTGTACTGTGCTGTACTATTCTATGTCCTAAGATGCATTTTCAAAAAGAACACTGATCTGTATGCTGTTAAGGAAAAAAACTGCTAATGATGAGAGTGACTGAACCAAAGTCTGAAGATATTCAGCTAAGAACTTCTACTGGTGAAACGATAATTCATGTAGGAGTGATATTTGTAGCAGTGAAATATAACAATCAACAAACCACATTGGGCTTGTATGTGGTCAAATCAAGAGGGCCAGCACTGTGGGGCTGTGAGTGGCTAAGCCAACTACATGCTCTGCAACTGAAACTGAGTTAAGAAAGGTACTGGATGATGCCACAGAAGTGTTCAAGGATGGCATTGGAAAACGCAAACACATCAAGCATAAAATAGTGTTAAAAGAAAATGCTTCACCTAAATTTTGCAAAGCCTGTTTGGTTGCCTTATACCATCTGTAATAAAGTAGCCAGTGAGCTAGATCACATGGAGGCTGAACGAATTCTTTCCAAGGCTGAGTGGAGCCCAGCAGCTATGCCAGTGTTTCCAATAGCCAAGAAGAATGGGTCTGTCAGGATCTGTAGAGACTTTGAGGTCACTGTCAATGGGTACTGAAAGAAGATCTATAACCTATAATCTATAATCTCTTCCCTGTGCAGTCCATTTATTTTTGTCTGCTCAGGATAAATATATTTGCTAGTCTTTTTGGAGGAAAACTCTTCAGCAAAGTGGACTTATCTGAGGCCTGCGTACAGATGGAGATGGAAGAAGAGTCCAAAGTGTTTCTCACCAAAAACACTCACAAAGCTCTTTATCGCTATAATAGGCTTTTTTTTAGCAGCATCTGCACCTGCACTCTGGCAGAAAGGTGCTACAAGGCCACCCAGGCACTCCGTGTCACCTGGATGACATCACTGTTACCTGTATTGATGACAGGGAACATCTCCAAAACCTTAAGACAATGTTAGAAAGATTAGAAGATTATGGGCTCAGAGCATGATGCAACAAGTATGAATTCTTTAAACTGAGTTTCACTTACTGTAGTCACACCATTGACGCACAAGGATTACATAAGTGCTGAGAAAGTTCAAGCAGTGGTGTATGCCCCAAGGCCAACAGACATGTCACAGTTGCAGTCCTTTCTAGGACCGATCGGTTACTAGAACAGGTTCCTGCCACTGTGCTCCACCCCTTGAACTCATTACTACAGATCAGGAAGAAATGTCAATAGACAAAGTGGTGTGAGGTGACTTTCAGAAAGGTAAAGGAAATGATGACATCCGACACTACTCACCCATTATGATTCACATCGTCCAGTGAAGCTTGTCAGTGATGCCTCGCCTTATGATATAGGTGAAGTCATTTCACACGTTATGAGTGATGGAAGTGCCCCATAACCTTTGCATTACATTCCCTTACTGCTGCAGAGAAAATTTATGCTCCTTGAATCTGGTTTGGGGTGTAATACGTTTTAACTAGTATCTAGAGTTTACCCTGATTACTGATCTTCAACCAATAGTGTCCATTTTCAACCCATGGAAGGGTGTTCCACTAACAACAGCAGCATGCTTGTCTTCTTTTCCACATTTGTTGTTAGTTATTCTTTATTTGTGCATAGTTTTTCATTGATTCTATTGTATTTCTTTGTTCAGTGAATTCTTGTAAGAAAATGAATCACAGGGTGATATATGATGACGTATATGCACTTTGATAATAAACTTACTCTGACCCATGCCAACTATTTTCTTATCTAAATGATTAATGTAGATACTGAACAATAGTGGGCCCAGCACTGATTCCTGTGGCACACGGTTGATCATGGTCCTTCAATCTGAAAAACATTTCTCCAGTACCACCGTCTGACTCCTAGGACCGAGCCAGCTTTGTTTCCATTTGGCTAGCTCATCCTGTATCCTATGCGATCTTACCCTCCAGATCTGCCTACTATGCTGGACCTTGTCAAAGGCAGTCTACAATTTCTACGGTCCTGTCCTCGTCAATTCTATTGGTTACTTCTTCAAAAAAAAGTCTGTCAAATGAGCCGAGATGCTATTTCCCATGCACAAAGCCAGGGTGATGATCCCTAATCAGTCCTTGCCTTTCCAAATAGAAGTAGGTCCTGTCCCTCTAAATCCCCTCTAATCCCTCTCCCACCATTGATGCTAGACTCTATGGCATGTAGTTCTCTGGTTTATGCTTGCAGCCTTTCTTAAATAGAAGCACATCATTAACCATCCTACTGACTTGTGGTATCTCACCCGTCAACAGCAATTTCTTCCCCGGCTTCCCATGATGGTGTAGGATACACTTGGTCAGGACCTGCAATTTATCCATATCCACCTTTTAAGAATGTTAAAGACCACCAGCATGTAATTCTTTGTAAAGTTGTTATGTTTCAAGATCTCAGCACTCTTCCCCGAATTTCCTATCTTCTATAACTTCTATAAATAAAGAAATATTAATTTAAGTCCTTGCCCACCTCCTGTGACTCCGCACATAAATTACCATGTCGATGCTTAAGGGGCTCTATTTATTTACTTATTGGGATACAGCGGGGAACAGGCCCTGCTGGCCCCTTGGCCCGCTGCCCAGCAATTCCCAAATTAACCCTAGCCTAATCATAGGTCACTTTACAATGAATAATTAACCTACCAAACGGTACAGACAGCTGTAGGAATTGAACCTTGGTCACTAGCACTGTAAAGCGTTGTGCTAGCCACTTTGCTACCATGCTGCCCCTATTCTCCCTAATTCCCTTGTGCTTTTAATGTATGTGTAGGTTCCTTTAGGATTCTCCTTTACCTTGTCTGCCTGTCATCATTTTGCCCATACGACTTATCCTCTTACGTCCACTCCTACATTCTTTATACTCCTCAAGGGTTTTGCATGACCCCAGATGCCTATAACCTCATTTTTCTGATCAGATCTTCAATATCCTTCATATATCCTGGCAGCCTTGCCCTTCACTCTAACAGGAGTATGCTGTCTCTGAACTCTTGCTATCTCACTTTTAAAAGCCTACCGTCTGCTAGCTGTTCCTCCAGCTGCAAACAAATTCTTCCAATTAACCTTTGTAAATTCCTGTCTAATGCCACCAAAGTTAGCCTTGCCTCAATTTAGGACTTTAACTTGTGGACCAATCCTATTGTTCTCCACAGCTATTTTAGAATTAGTAGAATTAATGTTACTGGTCCCAAAGTGTTCCTCCACTAACACTTCCATCACTTGTCCTGCTTCATTTCCAAATAGAAGGTCCAGCGTGCCCATCTGCATATTCCTGTGAAAGTTCTTTCTGCCCCATTCAAGCCCTCTGCATGGCAGCAGTCCCAGTCATAAGGAGGAGGATGATGCTTCTGCCAGACCCTTGTTCTGTCTTCCCTGAGGTCAAGCTCTGTGTACAAAGACTGAAACACTGGAACCTGTCACGTATGTTTCTATTGTATGCAAAAGAGAAAGTAAGGATTTTGGCAAATCTTGTCAAAAATTCTTCCAGAAATGATTTTTTGTTGTTGTTTGTGAGTGTCTCCCGAGAGAGTTGTTTGTGTTCAGAGAAGATTTATGAACCCTTTAAATGCTAATTAGTTTAAAAACACACCAACATCTTATTATAACAGTCAGTGCAGAATGACATTAATCTGCTCTTTTAGGAGGTATAATTATTACTGGTGTATAATGTACTTATAAATTAATCTTTAAAATAAAATCAATCACACCCATAATTAACTATGGAAACACTGAGAACTTAATTAAGGCTATTTCTTATGTCTTTAAATATGAAAGAAAAAGCCTTAACTGATGGTCTGTACTTTTTATTTTTAATATGTTGCTAATGTGTCACATCTATTGAGCAATGCCTTGTCAGAAAAAAGCCTTAAAAGTCTTCCAGAAACTAACGACAGCTGTCTTCTAGAAAGCCTATGGTGAAAATGCAGTAATATATCCCATCATGACAGGCACAGTTATTTCTATTACTTTGTGGCTTTATAGAGTGTTACTCATGTATAACAGTGTTAGTTCATGTGTAGAAAGAAACCTGTTCTTTTTTGTAACCTTCAGTGACAACGTCTATTTTTCTTTTGTATCCCATCTGCTATCATAGGAACTGTTGTAGAGATGCAGCCACTTGAGTCTGAAGTGCCATTCAGTGAAGTTTGACTGACTGCACCTCAACTCCATTTCCTGGCCTCTGCCCCACATCCCTTGATGCTATTCACAGTTCAAAGTAAATTTATTATTGAAGTATGTACACCATATACAACCCTAAGGATCATCTTCTTGCAGACACCCACAAAACAAAGAAACACAATAGAATCCACGAGGAACCACATACAGCAACGTCCAATGTACGAAAAAAGAAAAAAATGTGTAAGTAATCAAAAAAAACAATAAACAAATGCTATATAGACCTAGAGGTATAAGAGTTCCTGAAAGCTGTGGAGTTAGCTTAGCACTGAGGCGTGTAAAGCCTCTCCAGGAGCCCAGTGGTCACAGGGGCAGGGCAACAACATCTCCTGAACCTGGTGGCATGGGACCCAAGACTCCCACCTGATGGTGGTAGTGAGAAGAACTACTCACTACTACACAGTGAGACTCAAACAGTGAACTACTCAAATACAGGCTCAGGTGTGGGATCTTGCCTGGCACGGCAAAGTGGAGTGAACACCGGTGCAATGCCAAATACACAGCTATTTACCTCAAAATTCAATCGACCATATCAGCAAGAGGTGTAAAGGCTCTACAACATCCCATCAACAGAGGGTCAAAATCAGATGGCAATTCAGTAAAAGCTGATATCAAACTTGATAAAATATGTCAGTAGGAATTAAAGTTTTGCATAAACACAAGATGTTGGAAATCCAGACAAACACACACAAAATGCTGGAGGAGCTCAGCAGCTCAGGCAGCATCTATAGTTCATGTTTTGGGCTAGAACTCTTCATGAAGTTTTGCATGTAGAAAGTATATTCAGATATTGAAGACATCAGACTTAGCTTTATTGATGCCATTCCCAATTCTGAATCAGAGAGGTCCTCTTGATTGAGCTCCAATTTGTGAATTAATACTGCAGCTGTTGCCCCTTTCATTGTAGGGTTTGAGAGCCCACAAGATCTTCTTGAGTGTTAAAGGAATCAACCAGGCCATCAACTGAATAAAGATGACTGCATTTACGTTAAGAGCTCTTATGTTGCACCCTGTCAGAATATTACATTAATCATCCTTCAGACCCTTCCACTCAGGCAAACCACTGAGGGAAAAGCATTAAAGCAGGTATAGCAATGAATCAGTCCTGGCCGTTCCTTGTTACAGGTATGTAGGCTTTGAATGGAAAAGATATTTTTAAATGTTCATTTGGCTTCTCAGAGTGATTTGGGATTGAAGTAAGTGGTGGGTTTTTTTGCATCCTGCTTTCTTGTTGTCCAAATGACAGTAGAGGTCAAAGCAGACGTAGGTATAGCACATGGTAACCAGTTTCCAACAATAGACTAGTGAGCAAAAAGGGCTGAGAAAAAGGATTTCCGTCTGAATTCTACATCCTGTATGTAGTAAGTCAGCTCCATTACATTTCAGTAGAACTGATTAAAAAAAACACAAGAAATTACTGAATCTTGGATGAGAGTCAATATGAGCAATTTGAATTTCAAATGCACATTATATACCCAAACAATAAACAATGAAAACCGTTAAGATGATATACATGCAAATATTTCTGCCAACAATATTTTGATGACAGGTTGGTTGAAAGAAGATTTAATGATATATATTCTGCATTATATTCAGAAGTTAAACAGAGAGAGTTTATTACTGAAACACAAAGACTGTATTCCCTTTATACAGTATGTATTTGGTAGAGGAAATTTGACCGGGGGAAGTTCTTATGCATGTAACATGGTTTGTTGAATTTTATGGTTAGTGTAAAGAGATGGGAAGTTGGACAAGCTGCATTACTTCACTGAGAGAGATGTTTCCATCTGAATGTTTCTAACTCAATGTTATAACAGTTCTTGCATTCCAAGCTACTGTAATTAAATGTACTTCTAAAATGTACTATCAATAGTTGTAAGACTATAAGACATAGGAGCTGAATTAGGCCATTCTGCTCATCAAGTCTGCTCTGCCATTCCATCATGGCTGATTTATTATCCCTCTCAACTCTATACTCCTAACTTCTCCCCATAACACTTGATGCCCTTGCTAACCAGGAACCTATCAACTTCTGATTTGAATATACCCAGTGACTTGCGCTCCACAGCCATCTGTGTGGCAATTGTGTGGCAATGAATTCCACAGATTCACCACTGTCTAGCTAAAGAAATTCCTCCTCATCTCCCTTCTGAAGAGACACCTTTTGATTCTGAGGCTGTGCCCTCTAGTTCTGGACTCCCCCCACTTATATGAAACATCCTCTCCTTGTCCAATCTATCTCTTCCTTTCAATATTCACCAGGTTTCAATGAGATCCAGTAAACTTCAGCAAGTACAGGCCCAGAGCTATCAAATGCTCCTCATATGTTAACCCTTTATAGGCCTGGAAATTATGGTCTTATAGGCCAGGAAATGGGGTTCAGGAGGAGAAAAAAATGATCAGCCATGATTAAATGGTGGAGAGAACTCGATGGGCCAAATGGCCTAATTCTGCTCCTATGTCTTAAGGCCTTTCATCTTTCATTCCCAGAATCATTCTTGTGATCCTCCTCTGGACTCTCTCCAATGCCAGCACATCCTTTCTTAGATAAGTTTATCTATGTTTCTATATCCATATATGTTTCAATGGGCATCAGAAAATTTTTATGCAATTAATTACACATTGTTGTTCATGGGAGCTTGCTGTACACAGACTTGTTTCACACAGTTGACATATGTCACAAAATAGTTGACTATGCTATTAAACTGAACTTACAATACCTGAAAGGAAAACTATAAATAAAGTAAAAAAAATGGAAATTTGTCCTTTAAGAATTTTTACAGGGTTCACGTGCTTAATTCATGAGCAAATTCAGCAAGTTCTTAAACAAAATAAGGATAAGAAACAGCAGGGTAGTGTAAATCGAACAGCTAATGTTTAGGGATAACGCTTTTCAGCGTTTACTGGTTGTGACTCGAAAAACAGCCTGTCCTACTTTAAAAAGAACAGAATATTTTATATACAATGAAACTCTGTATTGGTGACATGTTTTATAATGTCAATCATTCAGTTTTGTTTAAATATGCTGAAACTGTGCATAGATTACTGACCGATTGTACTCACATGTGGATATCTCAGAGAATGTACCAGTCTGTGAAGTGACTGATTAACTCAAGAAAAGTCTTGGAATATTAAAAATATTGCAGCAATGGACAACCTGAATGTGCAGGAAACAGTTATATTTACTGTCAATATTGCTGCTAATTATTTTAAATATCAAGAGTTGATACATTTTCCTGTTTTTGATTTAACTGTATACATTCAGTTTTGCAAAACAATGATAATAACCGTGGAACCAAAATCAATAACAAAAAAACTAAAAAATGTAAAAAATCAAGCTCTAGTAACAAAGTATTTCTTAATCCCTTTAACCAGTTCAGTGATTTATTTATTATTAGTGAGGTGAATTGTTCATATGTTATCATTTTTCCAGCTTGAAATGACTTTAAAAAAATTCTCCTGATCAGTTATTGTGCTAACGAGCTGTCTAAGTGTACTCATTCTAGAAGGGACATCTCAGTATTGCAATTATAAGGTTGCAGACTTCAGAGTAGGTGCTGGGCTTAAAACCGGGGTAGTAAATAGACAATCTGGATGAGGTCAAACATTCTATACTGAGTGACTGATTGGAAGTTGAATACCCTAACACCAAATGTAAAATCCAAATTGCCTTAAGTATGAGTCTGTATTTGGGGAACTCACTTTAAAAACAATTTAAACTTCTCTCAGTTTCTTGAAATCACAGATGATCCATCAAAATATTGGCCTATTACTTATTTACAAACCATATATAAAATTGTAATGTCATGCATCTCGCAACTAATGACCACTCAGTGAGATAATCACAACATCCTTACAGAAGAGCAGAAAGGATGCTGTAAGGGTATGAAAGAATGTAAAGAGCAACTGATACTAGATTTCATAAATCAAGCCCAGTGGAAAAGCAGAAATCTTTCATATTGCTATATTGACTACCAAAAAGCATTTGATTCTATCTCACACTCATGGCCAATAGAATTTCTTAATATATAAACTACACCTAATACATGTTAAATCATACATTATCTGATGAAGCATTGGCATACTATGATCACCCTGTCTATTCTATTAATAACAAAAAAAAAAGAGCAATCCCTGTTATCAAAATAAACTGAAGCACTTTCCAGGGTGTCTCTCTAAGCCCACTATGGTTCTGTCTAGCTTTAAACTTGTTCTCTAATTTATTGAATCACATGAACATTGAGTTATCAAATCAGAAACAATGAACTGAATTATACCATGACACACCCTCTATACATGGGTGATTTGAAATTAAATGCTCCTTCATCAGTAAAGCTAAAGCAATTAATTCAAATAGTAAATTTTTTTTGAAAGATATAAACATGTGAATTTTGGACTGGATAAATGCAGAACATTAAACATAAAGAAAGGTGCAACAGAGCTGATAGAATGCAAAACAGAGCAGCAGGGTACAATACAACCAATGGATGAATATGAAACATATAAGTGTCTGGGATACCAACAAGGAAAGAAAGAAGATCATAGTGCGATAAAGGAAAAACTTTTGATTGAATTTAATTCAAGGTTTCAGAAAATTTGCTAAACAGAGCTCAACAGTAGAAATATAACAAAGGCAACAGACACTTTTGCTATACCTATATTAATGTATTCTTTTGACATAATATCTTGGTCTGAAACTGTCCTGGAAAATTTACAAAGAAAAATAAGAACTGGAATGACAAATTTCAGAAAACACTATGTACACTCGAATACGCTTACATAGATTAACACTACCTTGGACAGAAGGACGAAGAGGTATAACAGACAGTAAAAACTTACATATAGAGTATATTCATCAATCGCAGGATGCAGCACTCCACATGAGCACATGCAATTCTAGACCACACCACTAAACCTAAATGACAGCCCAACCCATAAAAACGATCACTTTTGAAGAAAAAGTTGACCAATGGAAGAGCATAACCCTCCATGGAAGACATCCCTACCATCTGAGCAGACTAGATGCTGACAAGGAAGTGTTGAATGCCGGTCTCAGAGTTGGAGACCTTTTCCCAGAAACAGAAGGGTTCCATGTGGCCATAGTGGACCAGGTGGTTAACACAAAAATTATTAAAAATACAGAATAAAAGACCAAAAAGTTCAAGATGATAAATCTGAACAATCCTGTACTTTACAGGATCCTGCAGCAGTTTAACTCAATCTGATTACTTACACAGGCACAATCAAGTGGCAAAAATCATTCACCAAAAGCTTGCTTTGAAATACAGACTCACAAAAGATAGCTTCCCCTACTATAAATACAAGCCTGATCCAGATTTAGAGTCAGAGTGCCACAAACTATATTATGACCAACATGTTATTACAGATAGGACAATCCATAATAACCTCCGGATATAATATTACAGGACAAACAAGAACCACCTACTTATTAGATATAGCCATTCCAAACACACATAACTTACAGAAATCAGTAAGTGAAAAACACCAGAAATATGCTGAATTAAAAGAGGAAATTGAAAGACTCTGGAACACGAACAGAGTATATGCTGTCCCAATAGTAACATCTACAACTGGTATCATCCCAAAGTCACAACACAACAGCATTAAGCAATCAGGCCTACACAGCAATATCTTTAAAATCTGCAGAAAGCCACAATACTAAACACCACTAGAATAGTCTGAAAGTTCCTAGGAATTGAGAAATGAGCGTGCTCATGAGTGTTATCTACAGGCCCCCAAACAGCAGTCTGGATGTAGGGTGTAAGTTGAATGAAGAGTTAAAATTGGCATGTTGCAAAGGTAATGATACAGTTGTCACGGGGGATTTCAACATGCAGGTAGACTGGGAGAATCAGAATGGTACTGGACCCCAAGAAAGGGAGTTTGTGGGGTGCCTCCGAGATGGATTCTTAGAACAGCTTGTACTGGAACCTACCAGGGAGAAGGCAATTCTAGATTTAGTGTTGTGCAATGAACCGGATTTGATCAGGGACCTCGAGGTAAAGGAACTATTAGAAGGTAGTGACCATAATATGATATGTTTTAACCTACAATTTGAGAAGGAGAAGGGAAAATCGGATGTGTCAGTATTACAGTTGAACAAAGAGAAATATGGAGCTATGAGGGAGGAGCTGGCCAAAGTTCAATGGAACAATACCCTAGCAGGGAAGACAGTGGAACAAAAATGGCAGGTATTTCTGGGAATAATGCAGAAGGTGCAGGTTCGGTTCATTCCAAAGAGGAAGAAAGATCCTAAGGGGAGTAAGGGGCGGCCGTGGCTGACGAGGGAAGTAAAGGGCATATAAAAATAAGAGAAGAAGTATAACATAGCAAAGTTGAGTGGGAAACCGGAGGACTGGGAAGCTTTTAAAGAGCAACAGAAGATAACAAAAAAGGCAATACGCCAAGAAAAAATGAGGTACGAAGGTAAACTAGCCAAGAATATAAAGGAGGATAGTAAAAGCTTCTTTAGGTATGTGAATAGCAAAAAAATAGTTAAGTCCAAAATTAGGCCATTGAAGACAGAAACAGGTGAATTTATTATGGGGAACAAGGAAATGGCAGATGTGTTGAACAGGTACTTTGGATATATCTTCACTAGGGAAGACACAAACAATCTCCCAGATGTAATAGTGGCCAAAGGAACTAGGGTAAAGGATGAACTGAAGGAAATTTATATTAGGCAAGAAACGGTGTTGGATAGACTGTTGAGTCTGAAGGCTGATAAGTCCCTGGGACCTGATGGTCTGCATCCCAGGGTACTTAAAGAGGTGGCTCTAGAGATCGTGGATGCATTGGTAATCATTTTCCAATGTTCTATAGATTCAGGAACAGTTCCTGCTGATTGGAGGGTGGCTAATGTTGTCCCACTTTTCAAGAAAGGAGGGAGAGAGAAAACAGGGAATTATAGACAGGTTAGCCTGACATCAGTGGTGGGAAAGATGCTGGAGTCAATTATAAAAGAGGAAATTACGACACATTTGGATAGCAGTAGAAGGATCAGTCCGAGTCAGCATGGATTTATGAAGGGAAAATAAAGCTTGACTAATCTTCTGGAGTTTTTTGAGGATGTAACTATGAAAATGGACAAGGGAGAGCCAGTGGATGTAGTGTACCTGGACTTCCAGAAAGCTTTTGATAAAGTCCCACTTAGGAGATTAGTGGGCAAAATTAGGGTATATTGTATTGGGGGCAGAGTACTGACATGGATTGAAAATTGGCTGGCTGACAGGAAACAAAGAGTAGTGATTAACGGGTCCCTTTCGGAATGGCAGGCTGTGACCAGTGGGGTACCGCAAGGTTCGGTGCTGGGACCGCAGCTGTTTACAATATACATTAATGATTTAGATGAAGGGATTAAAAGTAACATTAGCAAATTTGCTGATGACACAAAGGTGGGTGGCAGTGTGAAATGTCTGGAGGATGTTAATGCGAATGCAGAGTGACTTGGACAGGTTGGGTGAGTGGGCAAATGTATGGCAGATGCAGTTAAATGTGGGTAAATGTGAGGTTATCCACTTTGGTGGCAAGAACAGGAAGGCAGATTACTATCTAAATGGAGTCAATTTAGGAAAAGGGGAAGTACAACGAGATCTAGGTGTTCTTGTACATCAGTCAATGAAAGCAAGCATGCAGGTACAGCAGGCAGTGAAGAAAGCTAATGGCATGCTGGCCTTTATAACAAGAGGAATTGAGTATAGGAGAAAAGAGGTCCTTCTGCAGCTGTACAGGGCCCTGGTGAGACCCCAACTGGAGTATTGTGTGCAGTTTGGTCTCCAAATTTGAGGAAGGACATTCTTGCTATTGAGGGAGTGCAGCGTGGGTTCACAAGGTTAATTCCTGGAATGGCAGGACTGTCATATGTTGAAAGATTGGAGCGACTGGGCTTGTATACACTGGAATTTAGAAGGATGAGAGGGGATCTGATTGAAACATATAAGATTATTAAGGGATTGGACACACTGGAGGCAGGAAGCATGTTCCTGCTGATGGATGAGTCCAGAACTAGAGGCCACAGTTTAAGAATAAGGGGTAGGCCATTTAGAACAGAGATGCGGAAAAACTTTTTCACCTGAGAGTGGTGGATATGTGGAATGCTCTGCTCCAGAAAGCAGTGGAGGCCAAGTCTCTGGATGCATTGAAGAGAGGGTTAGATAGAGCTCTTATAAATAGCGGGGTCAAGGGATATAGGGAGAGAGCAGGAACGGGGTACTGATTGAGTATGATCAGCCAAGATCACAGTGAATGGTGGTGCTGGCTAGAAGGGCTGAATGGCCTACTGCTGCACCTACTGTCTGTTGTCTATTGTCTATTGTGCTTGGCTATACCAGCTTGAACTGTGAAAAAAAATAATGCCAACTTATTTATCAGAAACTTCTCATACAAAACGTATAGTTCAAAGTGCTTTGCATTGGGAAAAAGTGGAAACATGAAAATAAATGCAAACTGATGTTAGTTGAAAACTAGGTTAAATATGAGGTGGCATTTAAAAGTGTCAACTGAGTCTGCATTCCTTACAGTTTTAGGTGTATTGAGTTCTGCAGTTTAGGAGTGTGGCTCAAAAAAGCTGACCTGTCGATTTTCTTTTGAGAGACATTGTTTAAATTTGAGAGACCTACAGACAAAGAACAAGCAGGATTATAAAATGAAAGTGCTTCTGTGATGTACTCCTGTCCCAGACCATAGAGAGCGTTAAAAACAAGTAAGAGAAATCTAAAAACAATTTTCAAAGATCCAGGTAGCCAGTGAAGAGTCGCAATGACAGGAGTGATATGCTCCCTCATCCTGGTTTTATATAAAAGTCTGGCACTGGCATTCAGAATGAATTGAAATTTGTCAATAGGTTGCTTTGGAATGCCTGTAAAAGTGCATTGCAGTAATCTGGTCAGTTCTGTATAAAAGTGTGAATTAACTTCAGCATCATTACATGTCAGAAATGGACGAACCTTTGAAATATTTCTTAGGTGAGGAAATGCTGCACTGGTCACTTTCTTTATGTGGAATTTAAATACGAGGTTGGCTATAGAGGTTGCCAGTATCTGAAGCTATGCTCTCCTTAGGGGAAGTAATTTTATTGTTAAAAATACGGTGAATTCCTCACATTTTGTGGCAGATGTTTGACTTGGGACATTATAGGTTGGGGCAGGGTTCAACAGCTGGGTCATATTCTTTTCAGACTTCCAACCGGATGCAGGTAACAATTTTAGCCGACGTTTCAATGACAAACTCTGCCATCTTCATCAGGGCCTGGGCAAGTTTCATCTGGTGGTATTTATTCCCTCTGTGAATTGGCCAGACAATATCTATGGGCAAACCTGGCATCAAGGAGCACAGGAGGTGTGTCTGTTTTGGTTATCCAGAGAAAACGGCCGTTGCAGAACACTGCATTCACAATGACCAAAGGTTTGACTTCAACGGCACAAAACTATTGTGCTGTGCCAATGGCTTTTGGGACCACCTGGTGAAGGAAGCCATTGAAATAAAACTAGAGGAAAAGAATTTTAACAAAGATGAAGGTCTCACTCTGAGTAAGAACTGGAATTTGTTTGTAAACAAGATGGGAGAGTGGAAACCTAATTGGATGAAGACTAAATAATCAGGAGAGGCAGGTGAAAGAACTATAAATACCACCAGACCAGACATGCTTAGGTGTCAACCCTGATGAAAGTGGCAGATTTTGTAGTCGAAACGGCGGTTAAAATCGATACCTGTACCTGGCTGGAAACCCGAGAAGAGTTTATTTGTCTTATTTGTCTTACACTGGGAAAGCACCGGATCCTTTTTCAGCTGGGTTATAGTTGAGAACAATATTCTTGAATCACTGCTATCCTCTGTAATTATCATGGGAAAATGGCTCTTCTTGCAGTGTGTATGGCATTAAATGAAGCTTGTATTTCCTTGAAAATATAGGCTGGACCTCTAGCTTTTTCCTCCATTTCCTCTCTTATGAAAGCCTAACAACTATCTATTTTTATTTCCATGGCTTAGATGGGGATTGCATCAGTGAAAAATTGCTTCCGTGAAGTATATACTGTAATCATGCAAATAGTGGTGTAAATTCTGTCTTTTCACAAGCTGACCATTGCATCAAGACTGAAAAGGTTGAAATAGCTGGAATCCATGTGTGATTGTAATGTCAGTGGCTTTGATCCGGAGGGACACAACTACATTCCAGATGGCTGATAATTTTTCACCCTCCTGGTACTGTGCTCACTTAAGGGACTAAATGAAAAGAGACCACCTGAAGTTTTGAATGGAGTGTGAGTTTTGCTTTCAGTGTTGAAACTGCCACTCATTCAGACTCTTGTGGGTGGTGAATGAGAACACCAGAGCCCTTTCAGTTGTCATTAAGGAACCGCTCACGGAAAGGTTTTGCCAGTGGCTGTTGTATATAGGAAGGGCAACCCACACACGGCCATTATTCATTCATTTCAGCTTAAAAGACTTTGTATTTTTCCACAGATGTGCGTTTCTTGTTTGGCACTTCTAACTGTAGGGATTTTTTTCTCTCTGCCTCTGTTCTATCTTATGCCGTGTTGAAGCAGATTACCATTAGGGAGTCTAGATTTTAAAATTCATGTTTGTGGTATGGATCCCTGCCCAATAGGTGTGCATAGAAGTATAGAAAACAAATAGTGCAATACAGGCCCTTCGGCCCACAAAGCTGTACCTACCTTAGAACGACCTAGGCTTACTCATAACCCTCTTTATCGAAGCTCCATGTAGCCATCCAGGTGTCTCTTAAAAGACCCCATGTCGAGAATTCAGGAACGGGGAAACTTCCTGATGAGGGTACCACTCAACAGCATTTTCCAATCCCTGAACTTTTCTAAGGTCAATTTGCATAAAGAGCTACAAATGCTCCCAACCTCTGACTCAAAGAGCAAATTTCACAATTCAAAATTCTGATATAAAAATTGAACGGAAAAAAAATAACTTTGACTAGTTTATTAATTAAGGACTACAAAAAGGAAGGTGCTGTGCTCGTTATTAGCATATACAAAATTAAAAAGTAAAATGATCACTGTCTTGAATGGTATTAACTAATATAAAATACAATATTATTAATAATGAGGCATCATGGTAGTGTAGCAGTTAGCGCAATGCTATTACAGTTCTGGGTATCCGAGTTCAAAGTTAAATTCTGACGCAGTCTGTAAGCAGTTTGAACATCCTCTCCGTGAACGTGTGGGTTTCCTCTGGGTGCACTGGTTTCCTTTCATGTTCCAAAGATATACCAGTTAGCAGTTTAATTGGTCATTGTAAATTGTCCTATGGTTAGGCCAGGGTTAAATAGGTGGGTTGCTTGGTGGTGTGGGTCATTGGGCTGGATGGTCCTTTGCTGCGCTGTATCTTTAAATAAAAATAAAATAAATAGAATGATTATAATATTACAATATAGTCTGTTTTCCCATTTTTCATATTTACCTATGGCATTGAGACAATGACAGCTCTTAGATTATTCCCGTTTATTACTCTCTGATCTATTCTTCATCAATTGCTCATCAATTCCCTTTGATTTTCTTGCCAGCATTTACAGAGTCATTGGCTGAATCACCAGAATATATGGGGATCTCGAAGGAAAGCAGAGCACCTGAGGCAAATCCATGAGTCACTAGAACAACAGATCTTGACAGCAATTAATTTTTAGTGAATACAACACCGATTGAGATTTACAAGATACTGATTTGTGGTCAGGCTTGATGTGGCTGTTCTACACATTGCCACCAATACTACTGTAAGACTCCTTAGAGATCATAGGGAGAACGTGTAAGCCCCACACAGCTTTCCTGGACCAACAACAAATCGGGATGGCTGTAGTAATGTAGCAATGCTCAGTATTGCACCTTTGTGCTGTGGTGTTGGTGATAAAAAGAAATTAATTGCAGTGTTTGCAGAGTCTCAATGTTACTGACAAGAGGTGGATTCATTGCCCATCCCTAACTACCCTGAGAAGATGCCTGTGAGGCATATTCTTGAAGTGCTGGTGATGACACCCCCAAGAGTTATTGGGTAGATAGGTCCAGGATTTAGACTTACCACCATTAACAGACAGGAGATAAAGTCCGAGTCAGGATGGTGTGTTATTTGGAGGGGAACCTGTGGGTGGTGAATTTCTCATGAGCTTGCTTGTTGTCCTGCTTGTTGGTAAAGGTTGCAGGTTTGGGAGGTATTGTCAGAGTAGCCTAGGCAATGTGTTTTGTAGATTGTACACTCTGTAATCACTATCCCCTAGAACTGTGGGCAACGAACGCTTTGGATGGTGGGTGGGTAACAATCCAGTAGGCTGCTTCATCTTTGATGTTGTTAGAACTGTAAATATCAAGGCAAGCAGTCTGTGCTCCATTATCCTCCTGATCTGTGCTTTAGAGATGGAAGAAACTTCATTGATGGAGCAGGTGAAGATGTTCGGACCATGGACAATGCCTTGAGGAACTCCTGCTGGAAAGATATACTTCTATTAGGCACCACCTCCTTTACATAAGGAATGAATCCAACTTTTGGAAAGGTTTCCCAGCAGCCCGTTGACTTCAGTTTTACCAGTATTCCCTGCTGCTTCACTGGATCAGATGTTGACTCTGTGTCAAGGGCAGTCACTCTCACCTCACCTCGGAACTGGATTCAATGAGCAGCCCTTGTGAAACCCAAACTTGTCCAAATTTGGCAAATAGGTTCTGCTTAATAACAATGTTGACAGTGGCTTCCATTACTTTGTCAATGATTGAGAGTAGGCTGATGAGGAAATGTAGTTGTATGCTATTTTTCCTTTTCTTATTCTTTTTGAAATTGATTTTGAAACTGACTTTTGCTCCATTTGCTGAACACTGTGAAATCACTTTGCAGTTGCTAATTGCTAATTGTCAAGAATAGTATTCAAGGCTGATTGAACAGACACTACAAGACCCAACTATCATACATGTGCTTCAAATTATCCAGATAATAATTTTCTTTTTATCTCCATAGATGCTGTTTGACTTGCTGAATACCTCTGGCATTTTCTGTTTACCACATTTCCTTCACAGAGAAAGTATTCATATACAGAGTTGCATGTCAGCTTTTGCTGGTATTTACCACCTGGTCATCCTCAGACAGCTCAACCAATGCATGCTGCTTAATAAATGTCAGTAAAACCAATCACCTGTCCATATGATAAGCCTATCTAAGGGAGCATGCTGTGTGTAAATTGGCTGCCATTTTTCTTGCATTACAATGGTGACTGCAGCTCAAAGATTTCCACCAAAAACAACTACAGGTGCTGAAAACCAGAAATAAAATAAAACCAAAAATTGCTAAAAGCATATGACAGGACAGGGAAAGGGAACTCTACCTCAGAGACTGACACCAGGATGTCTTTCAAGAAGGTGAAACCTCACAAGACAACTCAATAGAGTACCTGGTAAGGCTCTGAAAACCTGTGCCAACCAACTGGCAGGGGTGTTTTAAAGTATTTTCAATCTCTTATTGGTACAGTTGGCAATTCCTGCCTGCTTTAAAAGGGCAAAAAATACACCAATAACCAGGAAGAGCTGGGTGAGTTGCCTTAATAACTATTGTCCAATAGCACTCACATCTACAATGATGAAGTGCTTTGAGAGGTTGGTCATGGCTAGCGTTAACTCCTGTCTCACCAAAGACCTGGACCCACTGCAATTTGCCTGTTGCCACAATTGGTCTATAGAGAATGCAATCTCAATGGCTCTTCATGTTGTCTTGGATCACCTGGACAATACAAATACATATGTCAGAATGCTGTTTATTGACTAGAGCTCAACATTTAACACCATCGTTCCTATGGTTCTGATCAAAAATCTCCAGAACCTGGGCTTCTGTACCTCCCTCTGCAGCTGGATCCATGACTTCCTAACTGGTAGACCACAATCTGTGCGGATTGGAAATAACATCTCCACCTCACTGACAATCAATGCTGGTGAACCTCAGGGATGTGTGCATAGCCTACTGCTCTACTCTCTCTACACCCATGACTGTGTGACTAGGCACAGCTCAAATGCCATCTATAAATTTGATGATGCAACGATTGTTGACCGAGTTTCAGTTGGCGACGAGAGGGCAAACAGGAGTGAGATAGATCAGCTAGTTGAGTGGTGTCACAGCAACCACCTTGTACTCAACATCAGTAAGACCAAAGAACTGATTATGGACTTCAGAAATGGTAAACAAAGGAACACACACCAGTCCTCAAAGAGGGATCAGAGTGGAAAGAGTGAGCTCCTGGGTGTCAAGATCTCTGAGGATTTATCCTGGACCCAACATATTGATGCAGCTACAAAGAAGGCACAGCAGCAGCTGTATTTCAGTAGGAGTTTGAGGAGATTTGGTATGTCACCAAAGCCACTCACAAATTTCTACAGATGTACAATGGAGAGCATTGTAACTGACTGCATCGCCATCTGGTGTGTGTGTGTTGGGGGAGTACTACTGCACATGATCAATAATAAGCTGCAGAGAGATATGAACAGTCAGCTCCATCAGAGGCACTAGCCTCTGTAGTATCCAAGACATTTTCAAGAAGAGATTCATCTAAAAGGCGGCATCCATCATTAAGGACCCCCATCACCCAGGTCATCTCTTGTTCTCATTGCTACCATCA
The DNA here is from genome assembly GCF_030144855.1 of Hypanus sabinus. Lineage (NCBI taxonomy): Eukaryota > Metazoa > Chordata > Chondrichthyes > Myliobatiformes > Dasyatidae > Hypanus > Hypanus sabinus. The sequence goes on from NC_082727.1 coordinate 27,456,383, forward strand.
GGAAGGAGGTACAGAAGCCTGAAGGTGCACACTCTGCTTCTTCTCTGCCATACGATTTCTAAGTGGACATTGAACCCATGATTACCTCACTACTTTTTTTTATCTCTATTTTTGCCAAGTTTATTTAATTTATCAATTTATATATATATTTTTTTACATATGCCAGTGCTATTAAACCTGATTCTGAACAATAAATGATGAATTCACATCCTACAAACTAATCAGTTATAGGCTCATCAGACCGGTGCTTATGCCGGTTTCCATGGCGTGAAGCGACTGAAAGTACGAGACTCCTCCCCTGGATAGGACGCCAGTCTATCACAAGGTTAACCCCCAGCATTTTGCCAGTACCCATTTTCAGCTGGGTGGACTGGAGAAATCTGTGGTTAAATGCCTTGTTCAAGAACACAACACATTGCCTCAGCTGCAGCTCGAACTCACGACCTTCAGATCACTAGTCCAACGCCTTAACCACTTGGCCATGCACAACACGATCGAATTAAATTAACATAAATTAGCCAAAACTTTGAGCAAGCAATGTGTGAACATTTGATGTTTCAGACCGAGACCCTTCATCAGGACTGGAAGAAGGGTCTAGGCTTGAAAAGTTGACTGTTTACTCTTTTCTGTAGATGTTGCCTGGCCTGCTGAGTTCCTCCAGTTTTTTGTGTGTGTTGCTTGGATTTCTTGCATCTGCTGATTTTCATGGGTTTTGTATTGGCAGTCTGATTATTCTGGCAATTTGATTCTGGCAACTTTAGACCTGAAGCTTTAACTCCCTACAAATAACACCTAACCATATCTGTATTTATTTTTGTTTTATTGTTATCTTGACTAAACTTTTCTTTTGTGCACAGATCAGAGACAATGAACTGTTAATGGCATATGAAATGTAACTGGGTGTTTGTCACACTAATGGTTATTGTCAGTCTAGACAAATTAAGAATGGAAAAAGGAACAGAGGGGCTGATGAAGAAATCAGTGTGAATAACATTCAAATTGAGTCATGAAAAGCAAAATAAAAGAAACAGGCTAAAAACAGAAGAGGAAAAGAACCAGAAAAATATATAAAGCATGATTACACTTAAAAGAAATTTCTTACAGTATTTCACCACTTGTAGAATGAGTCTCTGTAATTGCAATTGTTCCTTTTATGGGTCGGAGATTTCAAACAATGTTACAGGAATATAAACCTCATTGTAAAATTGTTAATTATTAACTTATTTTATATATTAGACCAAACTTTTTGTAGTGAGTTTAATTGACAGTAATTAGTAAAGGCAGAAATTTTGCAAATTTTGCCAGGGAGATTAAGGTCAAGCGGCTGGTTTCATCTGGCTAATGGTGATGCAATGCAAATCTTCCAGCAATTTGTGTTGATTTGCAATTCAATGGGTATTTTTACATTGTTAGACAATTTATACATTAGCAATAGAGTGTGTATTAAATTCCGCGTTTTCTGGCAGCGAACTCTGCTCCAATTTCTAAATATAACTTGGAACATGAAAACACCTGGTTCATCAATATGGATTTCATGACTTGTTTCAGTGGCTGCCTCCCCTTCATCCTCTAATTAAAATCTGCTTTTCCACTTACAGTCCACACATTCTCTTCAATTTGTATCCTTGCTCCAGTTTTACAGCAAATGTGCATGTTGATTGACGTCATTGTTGTGTATCCAGGGGCCTTTCTGCTTGGGCAGGTCACGTGCCTGGATGCCTACAAATGAATTTCCCATTGTTTGCCATGCAGGCACACAAGTGCCAATTGTGTTTTGAGATGAATTCAGACCAATCACACAGCGCATGAAATAAATGCTTTCAATGATTGAATTTCTAGGCCAAGCGGTCGTTATGTTGCATGGGTTGTGTAACTCAGCTGTGAATATCAGGCATGAAACATATCAGAACTTTGCAATGATAAAACAATATTCATCTTATCAAGCTCCTTCCATCTTGGTTCAGAATCTGGTTAATTACTTTACAATTAGTTTCCATTAAAAAGCAGAACCAACTTTTGCTTTACTTTAATGGCTGATTTTCTAAGTTCTGAGTTATATATATATGTACAATATCTGAAATACAGATTATGGAAATGTTTGATGATGAACTTCAATAAAAAATACAAACGTAAATTATAAATAAAACATAGAATATTACGACACAGTGCAGTCCATTTGACCTACGACGTGGTGTCGACCTTGTAACCTGTTCTACGATCAATCTAACCTTTCCCTCCTATGTTGACCTCCATTTTTCTATCATCCATGTGCCTACCTAAAAGTTTCTTAATGACCTTGATGCGTCTCTACCAACACTGAATCTCAGACGCAGATGAGTTTTCCCTACCACCCACATAATCCCCCAGTTACACCATGTCTCCGCCTGGATCGTTGTCCTAAGATTTTTTCATCTCCCACACCAAGCATTCGGCTATGTGGAATTTTCCAGTTATTGGCGGATCATGGTTGGAGACCAGTGTGCCTTCCAGTAAGACTGGTAAAAGACGGATAAGTTTTCACCCCATAATTCTGGGCTAGGGTTTTGAGAATGACTGTAACTACACTCAATGGCCACTTTAATAGGTACAAATGCTTGATAATGCAAACATCTGATTAGCCAATCATGTGGCAGCCGCTCAGTGCATAAAAGCATGCAGACATGGTCAAGAGGTTCAGTTGTTATTTAGGCCAAACATCAGAATGGAGAAGAAAAGTGGCTTTGATTGTAGAGTGATTGCTGCTGCTGGATTGGGGGTGGGGGGGTGTTGTTGAGTATCTCAGAAACTGCTGATCTCCTGGGATTTTCACACACAACAGACTCTAAAATTTATAGAGAATGGTCTGAAAACCAAGAGAATCCAGTGTGTGGTAGTTCTGAGGGCAAAAGCACTTTGTTGAGGAGAGAGGTCAGAGGAGAATGGCCAGACTGATTCAGGCTGACGGAAAGGTAACCGCAACCCAAATAACCATGTTTCAACAGTGGTGTGCGGAAGGGCACCTCTGAACACACACATGTTGAACCTAGAAGTGGATAGGCTACTATAGTAGAAGACCACAATCATACTCTCAGTGGCCACTTTATTAAGCACAAGAGGTACCCAATAAAGTGCATGTTCCATAACTGGGTGAATTTTGAGCTGGCTCTTAAAATGATCATCTTTATCATCACAGTGGTAACATCAAGGACATTTTCAAAAGGCGGCGTCCATCACTAAGGGCTCCCTCCACTCAAGGTATGCCCCCTTCTCATTACTACCTTCAGATATTTGCAATTAAATTTGGAATATCTCGCAATTGTGCCATCCATTTTTCCTACCATGGGAGATTACAGCGATCATTTTGGTAGTGGTGTACATTCCACCTCAGGCCAATGCCAAACAGGCTCTAGACCTGAGCAATGTGATTAACAGCATACCCAGACGCCTTCACCATCATTTTGTGGGGTTTTTAACAAGGCCAGCCTGAAAAAGTCACTAAATAATTACCATCAACAAATCATTTGTAGTATCAGAGGATATAATACACTGAACCACTATTACACTACCATCAAGAGTGAATAGCACCATCCTACCCACATTTTGGTAAGTCAGCCCTCCTGGCTGTGCTTCTACTCCCTGAGTATCGGCAGAGACTGAAGACTGCAGCACCAATGGTGAAGACCAAAACGTTATGGACAAGGGAAGCACAGGACCCATTACAGAACTGCTTTGAATCAGTGGACTTGACTGTATTCAGACATTCATCTGGATGAGTATGCTGCAGTTGTTACTGACTTCATTAGAACCTGTGTGGATGAGTGTGTGCCTACGAAGACTTACTGTAAATTCCCAAACCAAAACCTGTGGATGAACCAGGAGTTACGTCGTCTGCTGAAGGCTAGATATGTGGCATTTAAGTCTGGTGACCCAGATCTGTACAAGAAAACCAGGTGTGATTTGCGGAGGGCTATTTCAAGGGCGAAAAGACAATTTCGAACAAGGTTGGGGGCGACATCAGATGCACGGCAACTTGCAGGGTTTGCAAGACATTACTTCCTACAAAGTGATGCTTCACTACCAGATGAGCTCAACACCTTCTGTGCCCCTTCTTAAAGGGAGAATATAACTTCAGCCTTGAAGATCCCTGCTGTACCTGGTGACCCTGTGATCCCTGTCTCAGAGGCTGATGTCAGGCTGTCTTTCAGAAGGGTGGCAAGTCCCAATGGAGTACCTGGTAAGGCTCTGAAAACTTGTACCAAGCAACTGGCGGGAGTATTCAAGGACATTTTAACCTCTCACTGCTATGGTTGGAAGTTTTCAGTTGTTTCTGAAAGGTAATAATAGTAACAGTGACTAAGAAGAATAATATGAGCTGCCTTAATGACCATCGTACAGTAACATTTACATCTATGGTGATGAAATGCTTTGAGAAGTTGGTCGTGACTAGAATCAACTCCTGCCTCAGTAAGGACTTGGACCACTGTAATTTGCCTATCTTCACAATAGGTCTATGACAGATGCAATCTCAATGTCTATTCATACGGCCTTAGGTCACTTGGACAATACAAATACCTATGTCAGGCTGCTGTTTGTTGACTGTAACTCAGTGTTTAACACCATCGATCCCACAATCCTGATCAATATGCCATAGAACCCGGGCCCCCGTACCTCCAACTGCAATTGGATCCTCAGCTTCCTAAATGGAAGACTACAATCTGTGTGGATTGGTGATAATATCTTCTCCTTGCTGACCATCAACATTCAGGGGTGTGTGCTTAACCCGCTGCTCTACTCTCTCTACACCCATGACTGTGTGGCTAGCTCAAATACCATCTATAAATTTGCTGATGATACAACCATTGTTGGTAGAATCTCATATGGAGTTGAGAGGGCATACAGGAGCAAGATATGCCAGCTAGTTGAGTGGTGTTACAGCAGCAACCTTGCACAACAACAGTAAAGTGAAAGAGCTGATTGGGGACTTCAGGAAGGGTAAGATGAGGGAACACACACTGGTCCTCACAGAGGGATCAGAATTGGAGAGATTGAGAAATTTCAAGTTCCTGGGTGTCAAGATCTCTGAGGATCTGACCTAGTCTCAACATACTGATGCAGTTATAAAGAAGGTAAGCCAGCAGCTATATTTCATTAGGAGTTTGTAGAGATTTGATTTGTCACCTAAAACGTTGGAAAACTTCAACAGATGTATGGTGGAGAGCATTCTGACAGGCTGCATCACTGGGGTTGGGGGGTGGGTGAAAGGTTACTACACACGACTGAAAGAAGCTACAGAATGTTGTAAAATTAGTCATTTCCATTTTGGGTACTATCCTCTGTAGTATCCAGGACATTTTCAAGGAGCGGTGCCTCAGAAAAGTGGTGTCCATTATTAGGTACCCCTATCACCCAGCACATGCCCTCTTCTTATTGTTACCATCAGGTAGGAGATACAGAAGCCTGAAGGTACACACTCAGTGATTCAGGAACAGCTTCTTCCCCCCTGCTGCCCAATTCTTAAATGGACATTGAACCCATGAACATGACCTCACATTTTTTATGTATTATTTCTGTTTTGCACTATTTTAAATCTAACTATTTAATATACATATATATATATACTTGCTGTAATTGATTTTCTTATTTATTTTTTCTTTCTGTATTTATCATGTATTGAATAGTACTGCTGGTACTAAGTTAACAAATTTCATGACACATGCAGATGATAATAAACCTGATTCTGATCAATAAATAAATAAACAAACAAACGAATAAATAAAATATATATATATATATAATTGTAATTTTTAGTATTACGTTTTATGTATTGCATTGTGGTGCTTCTGGCAAAACAACACATTTCACAATATATAATACACCTGTCTCTGATTCTGAACCTATGTCTGACGTCCCACCTAAATGTGTATTTACTCACCTTTAAATGACGTATCCTGGTATTAGTCATTGCAATTCTGGGAAAAAGTTGCTGGCTGCTGCTTTTAGTGCATAAAAATTGCCGTTTAAATTAACCTTTTAGTCAGCATTTTAGTCGGAGGCTGTTGTTCCCGCACTCTGAAAGCTCTCCAGGTTTCATAAAAGAGCACCCTGCTCGACTGCACTGAATTCATCTCCCTTTTGCTTCTATAGAATACACTGAATGACTAACCAAAGCTCGTCTAGTAACCTGACAACCTGCATCATCAAGAAAGGTTTATACATTACCTCCAGTAAAAAAAAACAAACCTTTAAGGACTCAATGGGTCAAGCTGCTCCAAAGGTTGGAGCTTCTTGTCGAGACTCTGAGGAGATACAGGTCCTCAGCCTGAAATAAGGACCATCCCTTTGCCTCCACAGATGCCATTTGACCTTCTGAGTTGCTCCAGTGACATGCTTTTTGCTCCAGGTTCCAGATCTACCGTCTTTTGTGTTTACATTACTGCCAGCTTCTCCTCGAAGGTACATAGATTCATACAGAAAGAAAGGAAGACTTTAAGGAAAGATTGGCTTTATTTGTCACATGTACATTGTATTGTTTTCATCAAATCAAATGGGTGAGTATTGTGTTGGGCAGCCGACAGCTCACTAACCCTAACTCGGCATGTCTTTGGAATGTGGGAGGAAACCAGAGCACCCGGAAGAAACCCACACAGTCACGGGAGAACATACAAACTCTTGCAGTCAGCGGCAGGTATCATAAAACTAGCTGCTGTAAAGTGATGTTCTAACTGCTGAGCTTCCATGGCATTATATTCCCATCCCTTCATTATCCTCGTGTAAAAATCTTGGAATTCCCGACAGAACAATTCAACCAGAGCACTAAAGTTATGCTGGTGCCCAGTTCAGCCTGCCAAGTTTCATATTCTACAGCTGGAGTAGAAAATAATGAAAGGATTTAGAGGACTGGTTATGGTTTGGGACACAGATGACCGAGAAGAATCTTTTTATTAATATTGAGCAATTCAGGCAAAGGTGAAACGCTGGGCGTTTTGAGTCATGAGGCATAGGTTTTCCCCATTCATTGTTTATTTTCATGGTTAACATCAGCCACAGATGTTTGAGTGTGTGAGGTACGTGCAAACATGAGAATTTAAGGACATGAGAAGACAATCAGACTCATGCTATACATATATGGTTAGGTAGTGACTGACCACAATCTTGCCACCTGAAAGAGCTTTCCATTTAAACCCTACTCCCTACCTCCATCCTCCACAACCTGAATCAACACGTTGAATTTGTGTGGAGGCCTGTGTACTTCAAGGACTCTATCAGACGATGCCAACTCAGGGTCATCCATGTTGGAATGGTTGTGGACAAGGTGCCAGATGAAGGTTGATTCAACCCCAGCTCCCGAATGGTCAGACTTGCATCGGCCCCTCCGGGTCACACTTCATCTCGATAACTAAAAGTGTGAAGAGAAACCCCTTGCCGTACAAAATGTCTATCTCCATATAAATTTACTAATTTCCACAGTTTTCAATTAAAAGGGTTAGTTTCTCAAAGCATTGTGATTTGACACTTGTTATTGTCTGATGAAGGCATCCTATAGGAGAGACAAATACAGTAACTAGTAAATGATCATTTTTTCTCTGGTGCAAATTTTAAATATTTTCCTTGCCCAGTGTCCCATGAGTTTATTCCCCTTCTATTTCCCTCTGCTTAAATTTCTCAGTCCAGATTCAGAATCAGAATCAGGTTTATTATCACTGACTTATGTTGTGGAATTTGTTGTTTTGAGACCGCAGTACATCGTAATACATAATTGTATGATAAATTAGAATAAGAAATATATAAAAAGATAAATAAATCATACAAGAATAATGAGGTGGTGTTCATGGGTTCACTGAGATCTGATGTTGGAGGTAAGAAGCTGTTCCTAAATGTTGACTGTGTGTCTTCAGGCTCCTGTCCCTCCTCTCCAATGTTAGTAATAAGAAAAAGGCACGTCCTGGATGATAAGGGTGCTTATTGATGGATTCTGCCTTTTTGAGGATGTCCTCAGTGGCAGGGAGACTGGTGCTATGATGAGGACAACCTTCTGAAACTTTTCCCAATCTTGTGCAATGGCTCTTCCATAACAGACCATGATGCAACTGGTTAAAGGGCTCCCCACAGTACATCTGTAGAAAATTACTCGAGGCTTCAGTGACATAACAAATCTCCTCAAACTCCCAATGAAATATAGCCACTGGTGTGCCTTCTTCATAATTACATCAACATTCTACCCCTGAAAATAATCCTCCCTCCCATTTTCCTTGTGTCTGCACTTTCCAAATTGGAGCAGAGAACACCTTGGCCCTTGGGCTATCATTGCCAATCCTGCAGATTCGGATTTGTTTAATGAAATCTTAGCCTCCAACCCCTTAATTCTCTTAAAATTAATACTTCCTCCCAGCTCCCATGATGCAACCCTCATGCTTGCATCCATGAGTTGCAAGGGTACAGCTGTGAAAGAAGGTGGCAGTTTGGCGATTGAACAGACGCACAGTATCTGGATGGGCAACACAAAGTGCCGTGGAGAATCCTGCTCTTATCTGCCAAAATTGCTCACTGCTTCTGAAATACAATTCTGACGTTTTTTTATATTACACATTATTTTCTGAACGCCTTTCCATTGTGTTCTTGCCCACAGGGAATGCTGTAGAAGTGAATGCAATTAGAACATGTAAAAGGATTAGGACAGGCGCATGGGATAGGAAAGGTTTAGAGCAGTGTTTCCCAACCTGGGGTCCATGTACCCCTTGGTGAATCGTATTGGTCCATGGCATAAAAAAGTTCGGGAATCCTGAGTTTAGTGGTACATGGGACAAATGCAGGAAAATACGAGTAGTTGTAATAGACCTTGACATGGGCCAGTCAGGCTGAAAGGCCTGTTTCCTGTACAGGTGTAGTATAAATCTATGAGTCCAATTGGAAAATATACTAAATGTCTTAGCAGCTAAGATGTGGATAACTCTTCAGGGCCTTGCAAGAGCTATCCCAGGCTGCTATAGGAGGCAAAGGAGAAGATCATTGAGTTCCTTAAGGAATTTTTCAAATCTTTTCTGTGGTACCTTTACTCAATAAGAAAAGGAGAGATGGGGAAGTTCCTACACTCTGGGGCAATTTGGCAAATTAGGGCAGCACAATAGTGTCGTGGTAAGTGAACGCCGCTGTCTTTAAGGAGTTTGTATGTTCTCCGCTTGACCATGTGGGTTTCCTCGGGCGCTCCAGTTTCCCCACATATTCCAAAGACCAACAGAATCAGGTTTAAAGTCACTGGCCTATCACATGTTGTGAAATTTGAAAGAATATGGCACAGTTGTAAATCTGCCTAGAGCAGGCCATCCTCAAAAACAGAGTGACAGTACAAGGGGACTAGTGAGGCAATCTAACAGAGTTAAAAAGTTAAAGTCTGCCCCGAGCCTTGTAGGCTCATCAGGCCAGTGCTTATGCCATGGTATAGAAAGCTAGGCTGGGTCTGACAAATTGCATGAATATAGATTGGTATGTGTTGGCCGACACAAACATGGTGGCGTATGATTCCAAGGCTACATGAGTAAATGAAGCACGCCTCCTTTCACTTTGAATCTGCTTTGATTAAAGTCCAAAGTAAACTTAATATCTAAGTACATTGTACAACCATCTACAATCCTGAGATTCCTTTACCTGTGGATATTCTCGATAAATCCGATAACCACAATAGAATCAATGAAAGACCTCACTAACTGGGCAGTCAACCAGTGTGCAAGTAAAAATAGACAGGATAAACAATAAAAATAATGAATAATTAAATCAACAATAGGTATTGATAATCTGAGATGAAAGAGTCCTTGAGAGTGAGGCCATAGGTTGTGGGAATATTTCAGTGATGGGACAAGTGAAGTTGAGTGCAGTTATTCCCTTTGGTTGAAGAGCTTGATGCTTGAGGGGTAATAACTATTCCTGAATTTGGTGGCGTGAGTCTTGAGGCTCCTGTGCCTCCTTCCCAATGGGTAGCAACGAGAATAGTGCGTGTCCTTGATGTTGGATGCTGCTTTCTTGTGACAATGTTTGAAAGTTACTGATCTTTGATCTTCCCTTCCAATGCCCCACATTTACTGACATTCTGAAACATTTTCTCTCCTTGGGAACCAACTGCCACCACCCCTTAAAATCTGCCATCATCACCCATCTCACCAGTATGCCATAATTTTATCTTTGCTGGCAATTGATTCATCTTTAAATTACCTTAATCTTCAAAACTGATGACTTTGTTGAAACCTCCTAAATCTCTACCCATCAGGATGGTCCCAAGCCCAGCTGCAAAAAGAGGAGGTGGGGCAGCACTGGGCTTGGGGCTAACAACCCCACCCTGTAAAAATCCAGAGCTACCGAATAGCTAACAGAAGCTCCGAAGACTTCATCCCTGGGAGAGGAAGGATCTTCACCTAGGAGTGTGAAGTTGTGTGGTGGAAGTGGAAGCCTTAGGGCTCTTCAATAACCCACCCAGGACAGAGGACTCTGGTGAGTTTGCGTCCTCTGCCCCGGTAGGGTGACGGTCTTGAGAAGAAGATTCAAGATTCAAGTTTATCGAAACAGACAGTGAAATGCATTGTTTGCATTAGCAGCCAACGCACCCAAGGGTGTGCTGCGGGCAGCCCACAACTGTTGCCACACATTCCAGCACCAACAGACCATGCCCACAATGCCCGGCTGAACAACAAGCACCAGAGCAACAAAACCAAAACTGGCCCCTTTCCTTCTTCTCCAAAGCTCCTGTCTTGAATCCTTTCAAGTAAGTTTCCATAACCAGCATAGTTTCAAAAGGAGGTAGACCATGGTATCTCATGAGATTGCAACAAATGCATATGTTGAAGTTCCAGTGAGCCTATTAGGAGTGCCAGCAATGGGGCCAATGGGGTTTAGTAATACATGATCTGACCACTGGGCCACAGATTAAATTTCACTTGCAGTTGAGGCTGGATGCCTTAGTTGTAAAAGACTGGATCTTGCGCAACTGAAGCACCATGTGTAGAAAGGAATGTGGGAGGAATCAGGAATGGGGACTGACCAGTGTGGGAGGAAGGGTTGAACTGATGGGAAGAACTGGCTGTGAGTATCGCTTTGCCGTTGGAGAAGGGAACAACTTGGTGGAATTAAAAGGTGGGACTGGCCTTTTCTGTGCAAAGGGAAATGTGATTTTATGAGACACTGAGTGGAGTCTAGCAATCCGGTTCACTCTAATTTTTTGTTTGATATATAGAAGCAATTAAAAGTATCAGATTACTGCCTCACTGACAATGGTGAAGGGTGGGAGTATAAAACAGACTGGACTTGGCTGAGTGGATTTGGTTAGTGGGGCAAAGAATTTTTCCTTCAGGTTGTTTTCAATCTTTATATCTAAAGTAAGGGTCAAAGTGTACAATAGTTAGGTGAGAGCAGAAATGAGTATTGTCCTTGGATATGTGTAATATTGGAGTGTGTGATGTTAATGAGACCTCGTGATCCAGGTGTCTGACTAATTTACTTGATCGAAAGATTGAAATGTAGACTATCAATAAATTTATTTACCTTTTCTGTAGATGCACATTTTCAGCATAGTTTCCAGCCTCACAATCTCTTGTTAAAAATGAAATTATCCCTTCCCACTCCCAGGCAGTGGTATATTGATTCTTCTCTTATCCAAAGTTAAGTGTTATACAGTAGGCAAGTTTGGCAAGTGGAAGTGTTAGGTTCGGTGAGAATTCCGTTTTCAACACTTTTCAACATCAGCTTGATAGTGTGTACAAATAAACATAATGGCTTCATATCAGGAGTAAAACATTCCAGCCCTTAAATCCCGCACTGCTATTCAATAAAGACATGGCTAATTTGTTTGTGAACTCAATTCTACATTTCTATCCACCCATGGTAGGTTTTCACTCTCTTAGAAGAATCAGTCTACCTTTTCCTTAGCAATATTTAAAGGTTCTGCCTTCATTTCCCTTTGAGAATGTTTTCTAAACACCCTTAACACTCAGAAAAATATCACCACATCTCTATCTATAATGGGTAATCCTTTAGTTTTAGGCAGTGACCAATAGTCCTAGATTCACTATAAGATAGAATATACTCTTCACTTTCATCCCGTCAGTTCCTCTCAGTATCTTGCATTTTCAGTCAAGTTGCTTCTCACTCATCAAAACTCCACCGGCCACAAGGTTAGCCCATCCTCATAAGACAATATCCTTAACATCTTCCTTTAAATAAGGACAAAATTACTGTACACAGTACTACAGGCAGCATCTCATAAATTACAACTTTCTGTTAACTTTCCTAATTGTTGAGCCTTAGTAACTCATGCTGCAGTAAACTCAAAACCCTCTTCACCTCAGAGTTCTCCCATCTGACATCTAGATATTACACTTCTTTCTTATTTTTCTTGACAAGATAGAAAATTTTACATATTTTTGATACAATATATTTGTTGAATTATTTAATCTATCTAAATGTTTTTGTAGCTTCCTTACATTCTCTGCACAATTTGCTTCCATGCCCATCCTTGTGTCAACAGCAAGTTTTGCCACCATATATCATATTAATACCAATTTGCAAAATTCCATAATATTGTAACTCTACTGTCACTCAGGACTTTTAGAAGATTGAGGAATATTTCACTGATTTATTTGGTTTTATTTTCAGAAGGGTGCCCTTTAAGTATAATCCTTGAGTTCATTTTTTTTTTTCTGTTATTCATCCTTATCTAAGTTAATCCTCCAAGCTAATCTCCCTATTTGATTTTCCATTTTTTTTTATTTTGGGCAGAAATAGGAAATTTTCCAAGCATTTTTTTAATTTGCAATGTTGTCTTCTTAATAAATCATTTTGATTTCTTGTTTGATACATAGAAGTAATTAGAGGCATCAGATTACTGCCTCACTGACAATGGTGAAGGGTGGGAGTATAAAACAGACTGGACTTGGCTGAGTGCATTTGGTTTCTGGGGCAAAGAATTTTTCCTTCAGGTTGTTTTCAATCTTTATACCTAAAGTCACACTGACTAAGAGCAGCTCCATTCTGCATCTCTAGCTAGAACTTCAAACTCAAACAGAAACAATGTCTGTTTAATTTTTAAAAAAATATTCATCTTGGGGCGCTAAACCCAAGTACCTCCTTTACTTGTCCTGTATCCTCTGATAAATGGGAAAGAAATGTGTCCTCCTCATTGACAGTCAACACTGGCACACCTCAAGGGTGTGTGCTTAGCCCACTGCTCTCCTCTCCCTCCACCCTTTGTTGCGTGGCTAGGCACAGTTCAAGTGCTATCTATAAATTTGCCGATGACACAACAATTGTTGGCAAAATTTCAGAAGGTGACGAGGAGGCATATATGCGAGTGGTGTCGCAGCAATAGCCTCACAGTCAACATCAGTAAGACCAAAGGACTGATAATGGACTTCAGGAAGGGGAAGTCGAAAGAATGCACACCAGTCCTCATCGAGAGATCAGCAGTGGAAATGGTGAGAGGGCTCAAGTTCCTAGGTGTCAACATCTCTGAACATCTATCCTGGTCCCAACATATTGATATAATTATAAAGAAGGCACGACAGCAGCTATATTTCATTAGGAGTTTGAAAAGCTTTGGTCTGTCACCAAAGACACTCGCAAGTTTCAACAGATGTACCATGGAGAGCATCCTAACTGGTTACATGACTGTTTGGTATGGGGGGTCTGCTGCAGCCAGCTCCATCATGGGCACTAGTCTCCCCAGCATCCAGGACACCTTCAAAAGGCAATGACTCTATAAGGTGGCATCCATTGTTAAGGAACCCCATCATCCAGGGCATGCACTCTTCTCATTGCTGCCATGAAGGAGGAGACACAGGAAGACACACACTCAATGTTTCAGGATCAGCTTCTTCTCCTTCGTCATCAGACTGGATTTCTGAATGGGACAATGAACCCATGAACACTATTTTGGTACTCTTTCCCTCTCTTTTAGCACCACTTATTTATTTTAGTTTTTATATATACTTCCAAATGCAACTTATAGATTTTGTTATTCTGTACTGCAAGGTGCTGCTGCTACAAAACAGCACAATTGATGACATATGCCAGTGATATTAAAACTGATTCTGATAACTCTGTCAATAATACTGAATTGTGATTTCCGCAAAATTACAGACTCACTGTGTTCATGGGGAATCAATAGCTTTATTAAAGAAGCCACTGGACTCCTTTGTTCTGCATTATATAACATTATTGGGCCAGTATCATTTTTTCACTTGGGCTAAGTTGTGAATTAGCAGTTTAACCATCTTGCTTTCGTAATAAGACCACTTTGTGCAGCCCACTCTGAACATTAATAATGATTGAAAACATGACCAGAAATCATCATTAGAAGTTATGACTTCTAAGTCAGTTTTCCTCCCAAATGTGGCTCCCTGGAAAGATTGATAATTTATAAAAATGCCATGCAAATCAGGCAATTTCTTTAATAACAATATTGTCTTATATGTGAGGGAGTAATGGGGATGTAAGTGTCGTTTAACATTTCACACTGGGCATTAATTGACAGAATTTGTGTGCTTAAATTTTTTTTAATTCAGAAAATTAATATTCTCTTGGACAGGAAAAAAATGTGTATGAATATTTCATTCTCTCAAATAACTGTGCCTGAAAGCTTAGGTTTCTATTAAATAAAATTGATGGGAAACAGTATCTACCCTAAAGCATCTTTAATGTTGTTAGAGTGCAGTAGGAGTAAATTAAGCTGTATCAACCCCCAAAGTCTTTAATTTCGTTATATTTGAGTAGGAGTCAGACATGATGATGTCCAATTAAAAGAAGTCACTAATGTTGTTACATTTGAGTAGGAGTAAATTAAACAAAATTTATCCTGAAGTGTTAATACTATTTTAATTGAATGCCATTCAGTCACTATGGTTCTATCCAATATTTTCTTTTAGCTCTGAGCCTAAATAAAGACTACAATGGGTCATCTTAACAGAATGTGAGAATAACATTGTACAGATACAATTTTTAGTGAGTTTATTTCTAGAGATGATTTATAATTGGAATATACTTTAACTTTATAGAGCTAGTACCAAATTTTTAAATATTTTATTTTTGACTTTGTTGTGGACATAAATAATTACATTTTAAATAAAAAGAATCATGTTTGCAAACTAACTTCAATGGAATAAAATCACAGTTGGAAGTATTTTCAATGCTCTCCCCTCTTTGGAATGACAATATTGTCGGTAAATTTCTTTAGTTTGTGATGCTCCTATTGTATTCATAACCCAGCAAATGAATGCATATTGAGTTTGATTCAACATTGGAACACCCAGCCTTAAATCTGACACGCGGAGTCCACTTTACAACCAGTTGCAGCATGTTCTTCCTTCCCATATAAGTACGGGAGATGCATCACCTCACTGCTGATGACTCCAAATATTTCTTCCAATTAATTTAGTACATAATTGCATCTCTTCCAGGTTAGTATTCTGCATAATCATTGCTTGTGATTCAGCTTTCACCACAATGGAGAGGGAAAAAGCAGGTTGGATGATTGTTTCTGGACTCCGATCACCCCTCACTTTAATGTTTCGTTCTACTTTCTGTTTTAATAATGATCAGCTTAAGCTTGTGGAAGGGAAACTCAGGTTCCTAGATGTCACTTTGCAAATCTTTGACTTTAACAAATTTATACCTTAAACATAGCTCCAATCTTTAACAACTTTAGATCTTAATTGTTGCTCCAAAGAGAAGATGTTGGCAATGCAGAATGGTTGGATCAATAACTCCAGAAATGGAAAGTATACATTCAGTTGAGATAGTAATCTCCAGTCACTTCTGACCAATGAAGTGATGTGTACTCTGGTGTTCTGGACCAAGGCTCCTCCATAGATGTTGCCAGACCTTCTGAGTTCCTTCAACATTTTGTGTGTTTCACCTCTCAATCTGCTGGAATCATTTACAAATCTTGCAGTGCTCAATTTTTCTCATTATGTCTTTAAAGTAGGCCATTACCACTGAATCGTCAGCTCATAAGATGCATTTTTGTTTTATATTATTGTATTATATGTTTTATATCATGAATATATTTAGATTTCTTTATTTTTAATTTACAATTGAATTATGTAAATTGACAATTTACAATGACCAGATAATTTATTAACTGTGCATCTTTGGATTGTGGGAGGAAACTGGAGCAGCTAGTCACTGGGAGAATGTATTAACTCCATACTGACGGTGCCAAGATTAAATTCTGAACTCCCACACCTACAGCTGTAGTAGTGTCATACTAACCACTGTGCCCCAGATTTAGTTCCATTTTTGAGTTTTATTCCCTCATCTCTTTTACTTTGGCTCTGTTCATCATGAAGCATCTAATATTGGTCAAATTCTGATATTGGTCAGAAGCCCGTATTGGTCAGATTCTGATATTGGTCAGTAACTGATGATTGGTCAATGTCTGACAATTGGTCAGTATCTGATGATTGGTCAGTAACTGATGATTGGTCAGTATCTGATATTGGTCAGTAACTGATGATTGGTCAATGTCTGACAATTGGTCAGTGTCTGATGATTGGTCAGTAACTGATGATTGGTCAGTATCTGATATTGGTCAGTAACTGATGTTGGTCAGTAACTGATGATTGGTCAGTATCTGATATTAGTCTGTATCTGATGATTGGTCAGTATCTGATATTGGTCAGTAATTGATGATTGGTCAATGTCTGATATTGGTCAGTATCTGATACAGGTTTTCTAAATTGCATAAACGAATTGACAATCTGATAGTTAAACACACTTTACATATATGGTTTCAATTTTGGAAAGATTTTGGGTTGAATCAGTTTGTTTTAGCAATTCCTATTGTATCCAATTTCTTTTTTCATCCCTCTATTATGGACCAAGCTTATTCAGCTTGGAAGACTAAAGGTATACTATGATTTTCTGATTTAATTTTGGATAATTGTTTTATGTCTTTTGAACAATTATCTAATAAATATAATTTGCCTAGATCTCATTTTTTTAGATATTTACAGATTAGGAATTTTTTAAACACTGTACTTCCTACCTTTCCAAATGTTGTTTCTTTGGGTATTTTGGAGAAATTGTTAGAACTAAATCCTTTTCAGAAAGGTGTAATATCAAATGTTTACAATATAATTATGAAAATACATTCAGAGGCCTTTTATAAGATTAAAAATGATTGGGAAAGAGAACTTAACCTTATTATCCCTATTGAAAATTGGGATAAAATTCTGCAATTAGTTAATTTATCCTCTATATATGCTAAACAGTCATTGATACAGTTTAAAGTAGTGCACAGGGCCCATATGTCCAATTATAAATTGGTTCATTTTTATTCCCATATAAATCCTATATGTGACAGACATCATTCTGAGATAGCTTCTTTAACTCATATGTTTTGGTCATGTCCACTTCTGAAAAAATATTGGAAAGACATTTTCGATATTATTTCCACGGTATTGAACATTGATTTACGACCTCATCCTATTACTGCAATCTGTGGTTTACCAATGTTGGAGTCAATTCATTTATCTTCTTCTGCTTGTCGGATGATTGCATTCCTTACATTAATGGCTAGAAGATCTATTTTGTTGAATTGGAAAGAAATTAAACCCCCTACCATATTTCATTGGTTTTCTCAAACTATGTTATGTCTAAATTTGGAAAAAATTAGAAGTGTCATATATGACCCTTCTATTAAATTTGAAAAGACCTGGAGGCCATTTATTCAATATTTTCACATGATGTAGTTCGACCCTGTTCCAATCCTATTTGTTTTTCCGGTTTTGTTTATATGTATGTTGAGAGGATCAGAGTTAGGGACACTGATGATTCTTTGTCTTTTTATAGATACTATAACCAGCCCATTTTTTTTCTTTCCCTTTTTTCCTTTTTTTCTCTTTATTAGTTAGTGGTTAGTTTGTTAGATTACTTTTTCTTAGGGCAATAATATTTTTTTTCTCTTTTTCTCTTTTCTTTTTTTTCAACATGATATACCTAGTTTTTTTTGTTGTTTTGTTTATATGATAGTTGTATCATTCATGATTTGGGAAGACTTAACTATATTGTACTTATTGCTTGTGTATCCTTTTATGTTCATTTTAATTTTGTAATTTTGTAATCCCAATAACTATATATTAATCTTATCATGTTGATATTAATAAAAAGATTGAAAAAGAAAAAGTATCTGATATAGGTCAGTATCTGATATTGGTCAGTATCTGATATTGATCAGTACCTTACGATTGGTCGATGTCTGATATTGGTCAGTATCTGGTCAGTATCTGATGTTGGTCACTTTCTGATATCGGTCAGTAACTGATAATTGGTTAGTATCTGATATTGGTCAGTAACTGATGATTGGTCAGTATCTGATATTGGTCAGTATCTGACGACAGGTCAGTATCTGATATTGGTCAGTATCTGTTATTGATCAATATCTGATGATTGGTCAGTATTTGATGATTGGTCAGTATCTGATATTGGAATGTATCTGATATTGGTCAGTAGCTTATGATTGGTCAGTATCTGATGATTAGTCAGTATCTGTTATTGGTCAATATCTGATATTGGTCAGTATTTGATGATTGGTCAGTATCTGATATTGGAATGTATCTGATATTGGTCAGTAGCTTATGATTGGTCAGTATCTGATGATTAGTCAGTATCTGATATTGGTCAGTGTCTGATATTGTTCAGGTCAAATTTGAAGACAGAATTCAGGGTTAATGGCAGAAATCTTAGCAATGTTGGGTCCTTGTCCCATAGATCCTTCCAAGTTGCTGCTCATTGTTGCTATGTATTGTATTAGGGTCTTTTAGGTTAACTTTCTTTATGCCTGCTTGTATGTTTGTATAATCACCTATTTGTCTGTAAATGTTCAGAGCATTTTCAGTAATTATGGTAGAGCCGGTTCTGTACTCAGTTCTTTCTTTGTCTGTGAGCCTGAAATGTCATGGCAACATAAATCAAAACTGCCCTCTTTATCTCAATTATTCGAGGCTGTTGTTTTCAGAGAACTCCGATAATTCCTAACTGTCCAGGTTGAACCAATCTTCAGAAAGAAAGACCAGGAGCAGGTTATTTGTTAGAGTGAGATGGTTATATAAAACATAGAACACAGAACATTTCGGCACAGTACCGACCCTTCATTCCATGATGTTGGGCCAACCTTTTAACCTACTCTAACATCAATCTAACCCTTTCCTCCTACATTGCCCACCATTTCTCTATCATCCATTTTAGAATATTTATAATTCTCCAATGTATCTGCCTCTACGACCACCCCTGGCAGGGCATTCCATGCACCCACCCTTCTGTGTGAAATAAATTTAACTCTGACACCCTCCCTATAATTTTCTCCAATCACCTTAAAATTATGCCCCCCCCCCCCCCCACCGTATTAGCTATTTCTGACCTTTTTTGACCTGAGGAAAAGTTTCTGGCTATCCACTTGATCTATGCATCTTATCACCTTATACACTTCTCTCAAGTTGTCTGTCATCCTCCTTCACTCCTAGGAGTAACCCTGGCATTCTCAATATACCCTCATAAGAGATGCTTTCTAACCCAGGCAACATCCTGGTGAATCTCCTTTGTACTCTCTCGAAAGCTTCCACGTCCTTTTTATAATGAGGTGGCCAGAACTGAACACAATATGCCGAGTGTGGTCTAACCAGAGTTTTATAGAGTTGCAACCTTGCTGCTCTTGACTCAATCTCCTGCATAATGAAGGCCAACACAGCTTGCACCTTCTTATCAACCCTATCAGTTTATTACATGGCAACTTTGAGGGATGTAAGTTGGAGTTAGTTACCTGCTGCTGTGTTATTTGTTCGCCATACTTTTACTGTTATTTCTTTGTTACGACATCTAATAAAATCCTGGTAAGCACAAGATTTGGGCCTCTTTCTTGACTTCCATAGAAACTTCTGGACAATGTCATCTCCAGGTCTAGCATAGGTCTGAATCCTGGACTTCTCAGCCAATGGCTCTGTGAGAATGTTTTCACCATAAGGTCTACAGATGTTACAGAAGTTCAAGGTAATTAATAACAAGCTTTTCAAGGAAAGTTAGGGATCGACAATGGAATAATACACTTACACACACAAAATATCCAACTCTCCATGCTAAGGTAGGCATGACCCTATCTCACAGAATATGAGGTCCACTGGCTAGCCTCAAAGTTCAAAGTTAAAAGTACATATATGTCACTATATACAACCCTGAGACTCATTTATTGTTGGCATACTCAATAAGTCCATAATATAATAATAACCATAACAGAATCAATGAAAGACCGTACCGATGAGGGCATTCATCCTGTGTCCAAAAGACGACAAACTGTGCAAATACAAAAAGAAAGAAATAATAAATAAATAAACAAACAAACAATAAATTTTGAGAACATGAAGTGAAGAGTCATTAAGTGTCCTGAGTGATGAGTTTCCCTGATGATGGATGCTGCTTTCCTGCAACGGTGTTTCAATCGCATTTCAAAGAGGATCCAATTGCACAAGAAAGTATCGAGACAAGATCTTGCACCTTATTGATTAGTTTTGAGGGGATAATGGTATTGAATGCTAAGCTGTAATTGATTAAGAGCATCCTGATGTATGCTTCTTTGCTGTCCAGGTGTTCCAGGGTTGTGTGAAGAGCCAATGAGATGGCGTTTACTGTGGACCTGTTGCTCTGGTAGGCAAATTGGATCCGATCCAAGTCACCGCTTAGGCAGGAGTTTCATCATCAGTCTCTCAAAACTTCAATGCCTCTGATCTGGCCCTCAGCAGATTGCAGATCTCCTGGTTCATGCAGGGCTTCTGGTTGGGGAAGACTGAATGGTTTTGTGGGGACATGCTCGTCCACAACTGTTTTTATAAGCACATGACAACACTGGTGTGATTCAGATCCGTGAATGAGTCACAGAACATTGAACATAGAACAGTACAGTACAGGAACAGGCCCTTTGTCCCACAGTGTTCTGCCAAACCAGCTAAAAATTAAATCAATAACACCCAAATACTAATTCCTCCTACCTACACAATGTCCATATCCCTCCATCTTCCTTACATCCATATGCCTATGTAAATGTCTCTTAAAAGTCTCTACAACACACACAAAATGCTGGAGGAATTCGGCAGGACAGGCAGCATCCATGGAAAAGAGTACAGTCAATGTTTCAGGCTGAGACCTTCCAGCAGGACTTAAAAGTCTCTACATGAGGAAATCTGCAGATGCTGGAAATTCACACAACAACACACACAAAATGCTGGTGGAAGGCAGCAGGCCAGGCAGCATCTATAGGGAGAAGCACTGTCGACGTTTCGGGCCGAGACCCTTCGTCAGGACTGAGGGAGTCTCTGACGTATTTGCCCCTACACCATACCAGTCATTGCATTCCAGGCATACACCACTGTCTGATTAAAAACTTACCCCTCACATCCCTTTTGAACTTCAACCTCATCTTCAAATGTATTAGACATTTCAACCCTGGGAAACAGATACTCCTTGTCTACTCTACCTATGCCTCTCATAATCTTATAAACCTCTGTCCTATCTCCCCTCAGCCTCTGTTGCTCCAGAGAAAACAATCCATATTTGTCCAGCCTTTCATGATATCACATGCCCTCTAAACCAGGCAACTAGTAAACCTCTTCTGCACCCTCTCCAAAGCCTCAACATCCCTCCTATAGCAGTGTGACCAGAACTATGTGCATTACTCCAGATGTGGCCCAACCAGAGTTTTATAAAGTTGAAACATAACCTCTTGACTTTTGAGCTCAATGCCTCGACTAATAAGAGCAAGCATTCCATAAGGCTTCTTAACCACCTTATCAACCTGTGTAGCTACTCTCAAGAGCTATAAATTTGGATACCAAGATCTCTCTGCTCAGCAACACTGTTAAGGATCTTGTCTTTAACAGTGTACTGTCTTCTTGCATTTGCCCTACCGAGGTACAACACCTCACATTTATCTGGGTTGAACTCCATCTGCCATTTCTCTGCCCATATCTGCAACTGATCTATATCATGCTGTATTCTTTGCCAGTTTTCTACACTATACACAACTCCACCAATCTCGGTATCATCTGCAAACTTACTAACCCATCTACCTACATTTTCTTCCAGGTTGTTTATAAACATCACAAACAGCAGAGGTCCCAGACAGATCCCTGAGGGACTCCACTAATTAGAGACCTCCAGCTCAAGGAAGTCTCTTCAACCACTACTCTCTGTCTTCTATGTGCAAACTAGCTCTGAATCCAATAAGCCAATTTGCCACGGACCCCATACATTTGAATCTTCTGGATTAGCCTCCCATGAGGGACCTTGTTAAATGCCTTACTAAAAATCTACGTAGTCAACATCCACTGCCCTACCCTCATCAATCTCTCTCGTCACCCTGTCAAAAAGCTCACTCAAGTTGGTAAGACACAACCTGCTCTACACAAAGCCATGCCGGCTCTCCCTAATGAGGCCGTGGGTTTCCACATACACATATATCCTACCCCTGAGAATTTTCCCCGGCAATTTCTCTACAACTGATGCGAGACACACTGGTCTATAATTCCCAGTTCCCTTGTTTCCTTCTTAAATAGAGTTTCAACATTAACCGCTCTCCTGTCCTCTGGGTCTTCGCCTGTGCCTAGAGAGGACACAAATATACTGGTTAAGGCCCTAGCACACTTGCCTCCTTCAATAACCTGGGGTAAATCCCATCATGCCTTGGGACTTATCCATCTTAATACTCATTAGGAGTCCCAGCACTTCCTCCTCCTTGACCTCTAAATGCCCTAACACATTTATACACTTAGCACTGATCTCCTGGTGCTCAATATCCTTTTCCTTGGTAAATAATGAAGCAAAAAACAAAATATTACTATAAGCAAAATACAAAATTCACCTTCATCCTATTTGCCAAAGACTTTTCATAGTCTCTCCGGGCTTTCCTAATTTGCTCCTTTTGTTCTTTTCTGGCTTCTTTATACTCCACGTGTGCTTCATTTGATCCCAATTTCTGAAGCTTTACATACTTTTCCTTGAATACGGCCCAGTGCGCTGACTCAAAGCCACTCCTCCATCTCCTGTGACCACCCGTTTGCTGTCCTAATCTCTGGAGCCTTGCTCTTCGGCCTCCGCCCATATACAGGTCAGGGAACGACAGCCAAGTGATCCAATTTACTGAAATGCGGTCTGGAAATGGAAAGGTGGTCATTCCTTATCAGTGGTCTAGAGCATTGAGACCTCTGGTGCTACAGGTTATATGCTGATGGTAATTGCACAGGGTTTTCTTCAAATAAGCCTGGTTGAAGTCCTCGACTATGTTTTGAAGTACGTTGGGACGGACTGCTTCCGGTTTGGACTCTGTTATGCTGTATCTCAAGTGCTTGATTAAATTTTATGACCTATTAAAGACACCTTGTCCTCACAGATAATCATCACATTTTAATTCTGATCTTTTCCCCTTTGGACGCGTGAATTGAACACCAACCATCAATAATTTCACTTCCTGCAATCATTCACAATGTAGTTTTGTCAGCTTGCACCTTCTATGTGACCATTTGTCTGGATCCAAGTAGGTGACCCTATTCAAGACCGGCCAAACCACTATTTTCTGCATGACTCTGTCTCAATCCAATTTGTGTGGTGTGTCTAGCGGGAGCTATGCTAATTGTCAATGCCACTGTTCTTTTTAATCAGACAGTTGACTGATAGTGTTAAATTCAAATACTCTATAAATGTACAGCAGAGGGAGCAATTTTCAAGTAGGTGCAGAGGCATATTTGCCCAAAGGTTCTGGTCATGAAGTCAAAACGTTAGAAGGTTCAGAAGTGGGACACTGTTGGTCACTTTGGTCAATGGTTCTTTACTAAACACTCTGTGCTCCAGAAGCTTGGCCGGAGATCTGATATTTTTAGTGTTGAGAATCTTGTCCCTATGAATTTCAGCTTGGGAAGTCAGTGACTTCATAGTCACTCAAGGCTGCACTGCGGCCAATGGTGTGGAGTGGTCATCACATCTCAGCATTTGGCGTGGGATAACAGTACTTGTTGATAGCTTGGCTGGAGAATTTGGGATGGCCAGCATGTTAATGGGCGGTGGTCTATTGCTGTCAGGGGTGCATGGATCAGGGCTTGGAGTGTCAAGGTGGAGATGATGGGCTAATGGAGGTGGAGAGAGATTCGGTGTAGGGGATCCAAGATGGAGGTAAGTAATTGATTTACCTAGCAGGGTCCCTGATCCAGGGCCACATGGATAACACTGTGTTGGCAGAGGGGCATTTAACATTAGTTGTGCAGGAGATAGTGCAGTCTAATTTTGTCTACCCCCTACACCACCTCTGTCCCTACCACTGCTTGAATGGATATTTTGTCAAGAAAGCAATGCCATTCTGTGCATCCAAACTGGAAATTGCATTTGGCGTTTTGTAGGTGAAATTTCCAGTTGAACCTCTCGATTGATTGAAACAATCCAGAAATAGTAATGATCATGTTTCATACTGGGAAATTAAATCAACTTTCAGTTGTAAAACGCTGTAAACAAACTGCAGTGCAATTCAATTTCTGGGCAATTAGCAGGGGCAGGAAGTCAGCTTGAAATTACATTAGCCAAATTAATCTGACCTGCCGTTACATCTTGCTAGCATTGGATGCACAAGAAGAACTGTGTCCCATCTTCCAACAATACAATTCTTGACATATCAATAAAAAAAGCAGAAGGTAGAAAATAAAAGAGGTCCGAAAAGTGTGTATGAAATGAGAGACAAATAGGAGAATAAACAAGTGAAAGGAAATTTGAAAACTCGTTCAAGTGGGATAGAGGGAGAGGCGCAAAAAAAAGGTGTTTGGGATTGGAGACATCAGTGCTACAGATATATATAACACTTTGGACAAGTTTGTCAGTTCTGTTTGGACAGCTTACTGTCATTTCATCAGATGACATACCACAATGACTTTTCTCCATTAGTACATTTTCAAATCGACTATCAAGGATCAAGCATTGACTGTATATGTATTTAGCATAATTTATTTTAATAATTTGGAATTTATATGTATTTGGAATTTGCTGTGGTGAGATGGCACAACATGCAACAAAAATATTTGACAATTATAAAGAATAAAGGATCATATATAAATAAAAATAGCTAATAAACTTAGAGGTTAAAGGACTGTTGTGGAATAAAATGAGCATAAATACATATTTACAAAGTAAACAGCATTATTAAATGTAATTTAAAATGACCACAGGGAGCCTGGTTTAGTGACAGGGGACAATAAATAAATATACCAGGACGGGAGGAATCGGGCAGCAGGAAGTTTGGACAAGGTGGGAGGGTGCTCCAGTGTGGGAAATCTGCTGGTCTAACATCTGGCAGGCAGAACCCAGTGCACCAAGCTCGTGATCCAGGCTGTGTGCAGTGTGCTGTCTGGTCCTGCAGACCTTTTTGCTTGGTGCACAAGTGAGGAACCAACCCTCACTGTCCTATTTGCCCTGGCAGGGACACTGGGACACATCCTCAGCAGCTGCCCAAAAACCCTGGGAGAAGGCTGCACGTCACCAGGTATCGCAGGCAGTGAAAGAAAGTAGCTGCTCGCCCATTAACAACAGTAGGCAGCTCTGCCAACCCAGAGGCTTTGTTTAAGCTGGAGACCTCAGTCCAGATTGCCATGAGGCTTACTCGCCACAGTGCCTGACTAACAACTGAAAGTCCCCAGACTTCGTCGCATCGTTATCACTGAGGCCTGACTGGTCATTCTGTCAGAAACCTCAAAGCAAGTGGTCATGGTAGAACTGACAGTGCCTTGGGAAGAGCAGAATGAGGGGCTGTCTGAGTGTAAGAAAGCCAGATACCAGGAGCTGGTAGAGTAGTCTCAGAGACAGGGGTGGAGGGCACGATGCGAACCTCCAGAGGTGGGGTGTAGATGCTTTGCTGGCTGCTCTCTGTGCAGAACCTACTCTCGCTTGGCATTACGGGGGCTGCAAAGAGAAGAGCCACCAGGCATGTCACAGGAGCTGCTGGGCGAGTCTCCAGATGGCTACGGATCAAGAGGTGTGACCCGTGGGCGAATGCTGCTGGATCAACCCTGGCTGGGTCACCTGGGCGAGAGTGTCTGATGCTGAAAGACCAAAACACCCGATGACCCCAGGTCAAATCCAAGGTCCCAATATGTCCTGAGATGCATCTCAGCATCATAGGGGTGGGGGAGACTAATTGGAAAGACCGAGCAGATAAACTGCCTTGGGAAGCAACTTTGAAGTGTCTGTTTCAACTGCCCTAGAATACTTTCCAGAAGGGAGCTTTTGAAAAAAGACATTTTACAAGGTGGAGAGCATCCACAATACCCGCGTGTTTGTCCAGGACACATACAGGTCCTGCGGTAATGGTAAACAGCAGCCAATGACCTTTTCTACTGACCTGACAGCTCATTGTAGTTTCCTGTATTGTGAAAGGATGCCGCACCAAACCAGACAGTAACGGCTGGTGTGAGGATGCTCTCTCTGATGGCAGTGTGGAATTGCACCAGGGTGTTCTGACGAAGATGGAGCTTTACCAAAGTTCCAAGAAATAAGTCCTCTACCCTTCCAAGGCCCACTTAAGTACCTTTGTATCTGATTAGATTAGTATTTATCACATGCTATCATTCCTGTCCCCCAATGTTAATATAATTACTGAATATTTTAATGTAACATGTTTTATTTTGATTCCACTACTGCCTAGCTTCTAGTTGCTTACTGTGGTATATGACCGATTAATCTTAAAATTATGGAAACTTCCCCATTCCTCCCTACCCCAGAGACAGTTGTGGGGCTGTGAATCATTGGGACAGAAAGTAATTAATACCAGAAGGCAGAAGCAGTTGAGATGGAGAGGCAGACTGTGAGTGTGGAAAATAGAGACAGACTTCTGGAGTCTGGCTTTTAGAACAGAGAGAGGGTGGATGTTCTTGTAGGGCGTGGGCTTCACAGATGATTAATAATGGGGGGAGTCGATGAATATTAATTTGTACTGAGAATGGAAGAAAATATCAGGCTCTGATTGTTAGAAGGATAGGTACTTGGATTGCACAAGAACAATGAGAAATACCAAAGTGTGACAAATGTAGAAAATGCCAAAAATATCTATAGAAACACAAGATTCTGCAGATGCCGGAAATCCAGAACAATAAATGCTGAAGGAGCTCAGCAGGTCAGGCAGCATCTATGGAGAGGAATAAAGTGAAAGTCAGATGTAAGCACCTCTTCCTGTGGGAAACAGGAGGTTAGAAATTCTATCACATAGAACATTTTCTGTGCTATAATATATATTTACAGTGGAATACCTGTTGGTAAGTGCAGTGTACTTTGAGCAAGAAGTGGGGAGGGGTGAGGAGCAATTATTTTTCCTTATCTTATTCCATCATTGTACCATCTGTCAGACATACAAACTACATTTCTACTTGCAAGGGTACACGTTCTCTTCCCCAACCCACCACCCAAAACCAGAGTTTCTCCCTATTCAACTTGATGACTTGCACGATTGTTTTCAATTGGGAATTGCTTCTTTAAAGCCTCCTAATTTGGCAGAGGGTTATGAGGATTCTCGTGTGTCATTAGAAATGATATGTACTTACCTGACAGTGGCTGGAAACTGCAAGCATTGCACATAATGGATGTTAGGAACTCACCCTTGCACAGCCTGGCCCCAATCTGGCATAGTCTAGCCTGTTTTCAATTGCATAATAATTTATAATCCAGGACAATTTTTGTTGTTGTTAGTTAAATACCAGAAGAATTTAAAATAAAAAAATAAGCATCAAGAAAAGAATATCCCAAAATGAACAAATGCAATGAATATCAAACATAAATCCCGTAAACTCTGTGGAGTTCATGGGCAATTCAGAATTTTAAGTCATCTGCTGTTCAATCTCTATTTGGTGTTCTGATCGATGGCTCTTGGCCAAGAAGGGTGGTGCACAGTGCAGACACGCGGTGTCTTCCCACAACATAAAATCACACACAGACATCCCGCCAACCCTGCTTCTGCCACCGCCCACCTAGCCCCACCTCTTCAGAAGACTTGGAACGAGAGGAATGCTGTCAATTTGTGGTTATCGCTTAGCTGTGATGGAGATAGGCTCACATTCCAGCACAGCTCCCAGGCTGAGGAGAACATGTTTTTGAAAGGTGTGCTATTGACTCTCTCTCTCTCTCTCTCTCTCTCTCTCTCTCTTACTTCTCAATGCCACATAAGTCTGAAGTAATTTTTTCCTGAATTGTATGGCTCAATATCAACTGGAAATCAATCTGAAAAGAGACAGACTGTCATTCAATTATCTGACTCCAGGGTCTGCTTCATGAGGAACTGCCAATTTAATTTTGCAATACAGTATATGTGCAAAAGGTGAAAATAGAAAACAGAAATAATTGCGATTTGTGATTTCTGATGCCTTTCATTGGTCAGGTGCTGCAGTTCTGTTTCGCTGTTGATTTGTGGTTTTCACAGTCTGTTAGAAGTGCAATCCCTGGGTATCAGTTTGTCAAACCTTCTTTGGAACAATTTCTCTTTATTCCGTAAGGCAAGGACATTTGCATGTTACTAACACATTGGCAATTCTGGGTAGGGTAGAGGTACCTGGTCTCTCATAGGGATTCACTCTAACCGCTACCCAACTTGACGTTTGACAAAAAAAGTTGTTAATTAGGAAATGGGATGGCACCTTTCCACCAAACTATTGAGCAACTGGACAGGGGATACCATTCCATTGGGTAGTGTGAGCGAACTTCAAAATACTGTATAGAAAGGCGTGCCACTGGAGAGAGAAGTCGGAGGCAAAGTAAAGTTACAGACACTCAGTGACCACTTCATTAGGTACAGAGTGGAACCCGGTGTGGTCCTCCACTGCTGTTGCACGTGAACTTTACGGTTCGACGTGTTGTGAATTCAGAGATGCCCTTCTGCCCACCAATGTTGTAATGCCTGGTTATCTGAGTCACTGTCACCTTCCTGGCTGTTCTCCTCTGACCTCTCTCATTAACAAGGCGTTTTTGTTTGGTGGCTTTAATGCAGAATTATATTGACACTGGGGAGGACTCCCTTGCTAATCTTTGTCATCTGTCTTATTTACAAATGAGAGGGCAAATAAAGGAACTAGGCTTGTTTTATAAGCTAGACAACACCTTATATTTTGTGTGGGTAACTCCAACCTGATGTCATGAGCTTTGACTTCTTGAACTTCCGTTAATTGCCCCCTCTTCGCCATTCCCCATTCCCATTTCCCTCTCTCGCCTTCTTACCTACTCATCACCTCCCTCTTGTGCTCCTCCTCCTTCCCTTTCTTCCATGGCCTGCCCTCTTCCATCAGATTTCCCCTTCTCCAGCCCTTTATCTCTTTTCACTAATCAACCTCCTAACTCTTCATTTCACCCCTCCCCCTCCCAGTTTCACCTATCACCTGCCACCTTGTACTTCTTCCTCCCCCCCCCCCACATTCTTACTCTGACTCCCCATGCTTGTTTCTCCAATCCTGATGAAGGCTTTTGGCCTGAAACATCAACTGTACTCTTTTCCATAGATGCTACCTGGCCTGCTGAGTTCCTCCAGTGCTTTCTGTGTGTTGCTTGGGTTTCTAGTATCTGCGGATTTTCTCTTGCTTGGTTTGATATCCCGTGTCTCAGCACGATCCAGGACTATTGTCAAGACAACCCAAGCTTATTAATCAAAGTTCAGAGATCAAAGTAAATGTATTATCAAAGTACCAATGTGGACATACTCAATAAATCCATGATAGATTAACAACCATCATGGAATCAATGAAAAACCACACCAACTTGGGCATTCAACCGGTCTGCAAAAGACAACAAACTGTGCCGATACAAAAATAAATAATAATAATAATAAATAAAGAAGCAATAAATATAGCAAACATGTGATGAAGAGTCATTGAAAGCGAGTCCATATCCAACAAAAGAGACCGAGCTGCACAAGCGCCTGACAGCACTTAGATTTTCAAATGAGCAAACCTGCAAAACAGGACAACACCTGAAAACATTTGCAGGCTGAAGTTTGGGATACAGGTTTAAGTTTCTTGATTAGTAACGATGTTGAAAGTTATGGGGAAAAAGCAGGAGAATGGGGTTGGGAGGGATAATAAATCAGCCATGATAAAATGGCGGAGCGGCCTCAAAGGGGCTCTGAATAAATTAATTATGACTCTCTTGTCGAATTGGTCGACTAATTTCGCCATAAGGCCACAAGACATGGGAGCAGAATTAGACAATTTGGCCCTTTGCTGTCAGACGCTTGTGCAACTCAATCTCCTTTGTTGGATGTCAAAGCCACTGACAGGCAGTCTGACCCAGTGATAAGAAATCAGAGATGATCAGATTATCCACTGTGACAAAACCTACACAGTAGAGAGTAATCCACCAGTCACGCAAACAACATGTAAATTTTGCTGCCTGATTTACAGAGGCACTTGGAGCAGGAAAACATGCTTTTTGTTCACACTCAGTCATAAAGTGAACCCAAGTCCACTCACTTACGACAGGAATGTATTTTCTCCTCGGCAATGGGAGGCAGGGAATAGTAACAAAATACCATGTCATCATATGATTTCAACAGCTATTTCCCCTGTATTGCGTGAATGAATCTGGAAAGAGCCACAAAGTAATTTCGTGCAATTGGTGTGACTAATGCTTGTGTAATAAAAAGGAAGCATTCTATGTCTCCACCTGCACATGCTGAGACAACTGGCAAGAAAAAACACAAATGTACACAGGAACGGACTGTCAGAAAGTGCAGTGTCAACTTTAAGTGGAGATTTAGGAAAACTTTCTGCTCTAAACGGATACATTCAACTTCATCCATCTATCCAATTAGCCAGCATGCCATGGAATCCTTCAATCCCTTGAAAACTATTTAGATTTTGTCCATCTATTTTCTCAGAGGGTAACAGTCCAAAATGGAATGAGATATCCTGTAACTGAAAAGGAGATTTCACTACTGGGTGGCGTGAGTGAACTTTAAAATTAGATAGGTCTGCCTCTGGAGAGGGAAGGGGTAGATTTGTTTTTCTGCTGCTGTAGAGGACATGATAGTAATTGAACACTTGTATTTTCTGGCCTCTTTTGGTTTGTCACCCTTGAACCTAAATGGGCTGAGTATTTAATAGTCTGTTAACACTGCTAAAATAGGACCACCATCACTTAGAAAGTACATAATATCGATGTCTCCTCACCCACTGACTGTTTAAAATAGAGGCTGGGACCCAACAGTGTAAGTTTGATTTCAGTTGCCATTTTGATTTAGAATTAGCTGGAGGGAGTAGAATACATACCCCATATTGTTTCAAAGGTGACAGACAAGAAAAGGCCAGAAAATGCAAATGTCCATTTATTACTGTGATCTCCACAGAGGCAGGAAGACAAATCTAACCCTTCTCTTAGGGAAGTATCCTAACTGGTTGCATCACAGCCTGGTATTGAAACACCAGTGCCCAGTAACAGAAAAAAAAATGTACAGAATGTGGTAGATACATCACAGGAAAGGCTCTCCCCACCATTGAGAATATTTACCTGGAACCACAATTAAGAAACATCTATCATCAAGAACTCCCACCATCCAGGCAATGATGTCTTCTTGCTACTACCCTCAGACGACAGGTACTGGAGCTTTAGGTCACGCATCACCAGCTTCAGTTACTACAGCTAATATCCTTCAGCCATCAGGCTCCCGATATCTTCACTCACCTCAACACTGAATTATGGATTCACTTCTAAGGATACTTTACAACTCATGCTTTAAATACTTAAAGCACCCTGGTTTCCTCAGCTGTATAAGTCTAGGGAAGACTATCTCCGGCCCTGCCAAATGTGTGAGATTGAGGCATGGTCTTACCCAAACCCCAGTTTGTGTGGATGCTGTTAATTCGCTACCCTGTTACAAGTTAGTGCCATGAAATAACAGACAGTACACCCGCATCTGATGGAAAGATTTATCTTAATTTGACTAAAGGGTTAGTAAAGAAAAGAACAAAAAAAAGAAAAGGGCCCATTTTAATGAAACAGTCTAACATGCACAAGTTGGAGCTCACAGCTCCCCAAGTCACCGATCTTCAGTCCATCTCACCTTGGGCTTTGTCAAATCACGGTCCCACTCCGGATCGACCCCTACAACCCTCTTCATCTCCTCTCCAACAAAACAAAAACCCAAGCCCAACCTTGGTGTTCTTCACCAGAGAAACTTCCCCTTCAATTTGACCATCCTAATTGGATGGCAGACATGTCTCCTTACCTCTTATCTTCAGCAATAACAAGCTGAAAACAAGCAGCTCTCACAGAACTGCCAAAATGAAATACGTATAGAATAACAGTAAAAATATGAACCAGGGCATTACATATTATTAATTTTTATTGACACAGTTTGTCTTCTTTTTCACATGGGTTGTTTGTCACTTTAATTATGTATAGCTTTTCATAAATTCTATCGTATTTCTTTTTTCCCTGCAAATGCCTGCAAGAAAAAGAATCTCAAATTAGGATATGGTAACATACACTCAGTGACCTCTTTATTCAGTACATCTGTATCACTGCTCTTTAATGGAAATATCTAATCAGCCAATCATGTAGCAGAAACTCAGCGCATAAAAGCATGCTGACATGGTCAAGAGGTTCAGGTGTTGTTCAGACCAAACATCAGAATGGGGAAGAGATGTGATCTCGGTGAATTTGACTGTGGACTGATTGCTGCTGCCAGTTTAATATCTCAGAAACTGCTGATCTCCTAGGATTCTCACTTACAACAGTCTCTAGAGTTTACAGAGAATGGTGTGGTAAACAGAAAACACGCAGTGAGCAGCAATTCACAGAGTGAAAACGCCATGTTAATGAGAAAGGTGGGAGGAAAATGGCCAGATTGGTTCAAGTTGACAGGACCTCAAATAACCATGCATTACAACGGTGGTGTGCAGAAGAGCTTCTCTGAAAGCTCAACCCTTGAAGTGGATGGGCTACAGCAGCAGGAGACCACAACCATACACTCAGTGGCCACTTTATTAGGTGCAGGAGATACCTAGTAAAGTAGACACTGAGTGTATATGGTAACATATACTGTACATACTTGGTTAATAAATTTGCTTTGAACTTTGATCTTTCCAAGGAGAAAATAAAGAACTCGAACTTAATTAGTCTTGCATATGTGTTCAATCAAGTGCTGCCACCATCAGCCCCATTTTCATCCAGTATCTTGGCTCAGCTGTGGGTGGGGCTAACAAGAATGGTTGATCAGAATAACTGCTTGGGGAAGGTAACTTTTAAGATGGCGTTAAGTTTTTGTTTTAATAGAAAATGAAATTGCAAGCCTCTTTCTCCAGTCGCTGGAATGATGTAGGAGGCCCACTTGAAGGAGAGTTTGGAGTGAGTGCAGTGCAGAATTATCAGGTGCCTGGCTGGGCAAGGTCTTCAGAACATGTTGAGTAAAGCTGTACTTCCCTGAGTTTTGAAGTTTGAGGGGGTGACTTAATTCAAGTTTTTTGAATCATGGAAGCCTTGTCTGTGTTTGAAAAAGCAAACCCTATCTTCAAATTAGAATTAAGGTCTTCAAATGAGAAATCAGGAAGCATTTATTTCAGAAAAAAGATAAAGAATTCTTGGAACTTCTCATGAAAGTCTTTTAATGTAGAGGCAAATTAAATTAAAAGGCAATGCAAGGGTTAATGTATGAGGAGTGTTTGATGGTTTTGGCCCTGTTCTCATCAGAGTTTGGAAGAATGAGGAGGGATCTCATTGAAACCTATCAAATATTGAAAGGCCTATATAGAGAGGACGTGGAGAGAATGTTTCCAGTAGGGGGAGAATCTAGGACCAGAGGGCACAGCTTTGAATTGGAGGATGTCCCTTTAGAACAGAGACAAGGAGAATGGTGAATCTGTGGAATTCATTGTC
The DNA here is from genome assembly GCF_030144855.1 of Hypanus sabinus. Classification (NCBI taxonomy): domain Eukaryota; kingdom Metazoa; phylum Chordata; class Chondrichthyes; order Myliobatiformes; family Dasyatidae; genus Hypanus; species Hypanus sabinus. The sequence goes on from NC_082727.1 coordinate 27,490,262, forward strand.
ACAGATGGCTGTGGAGGTGAAGTGATTGGGTATTTTTAACGCAGAGGCTGATAAGTTCTTGGATAGTAATGGTGTCAAAGGTTAGAGGGAGAAGACAGGAGAATGGTGTTGAAAGAGATAATAAATGAGTTATAATGAATGATGCAGCAGGCTCGATGAGCTGAATGGTCTAATTCTGCTCCCGTATCTTATGGTCTTATGGTCTAAAACTGAGAGTTGTAAGTTTATTTTAGGAAGGAGCAAGGTGTGACATTGAGCTACTACTGTCTATGATCTAGCTGAATGATGGAGTGTGTTGAAGGGTCTGAATGGGCTTTCACTTGTATTCCTATGAACATAAAACAAGCTTCCTTAATTTACAGTCAGCATTTTGTATCTCTTGTATTTTTCCTCAACATAATGAGGAAAATGACTGACTTAAGGAAGTACTGGAGCTTACAGATGAGGTGTGAGAACATCCACTTGAGAATTAAACCATCTGTGGTGAAGGGGAACCCTCCACACAATCAGGTAAAATACTCACAAAATTGGCATGTAAGTTATTTTCATAGAATTTTTACAAATGAAACTAGCTGTCATATGGAAGTGCTGTTGATTATATGATAGACAATCACTTGATTGATTATTACAGTCCATTCTTTTAACGATCATTGGTATTCTGGTCTGGCGAGTGTTGAATACAAGCGGTCCAGGTACAATGTCCGGAAGGCCACCTCACTTGCAAAGTGGCAATTCTGGACCAAGCTTGAATCACGGAAGGAGGACTGGCAGCTGTGGCAGGGCTTGAATGCTATCATCTGCTGCAAAGCGAAACCAAGTGACACAGGCAGCCATTGGGCTCCTAGACCGGCTGCCACGCTGAACAAGGCTCCATGGTTATGGACACGCATCTGGGATCTCAGCAGTTCATGTGCTGCCTGTTATTTATTTACCTTTTTTATTGTTTAAATGATTTGTCCTTTTTTTTTGCACTTTGGGTGTTTGACACTCTTTGCTGCGAGGGGTTCTGTTGCGTTTCGTTGTTTTGTGGCCACCTGCAAGAAAACAAACCGCAAAGTCGCGTATGGTATAAATACTTTGACCATAAATGTTCTTTGCAATTTGGAAGATTGTGGTTCGATTGCCTCTGTTGTCTGGAAGGAGTTTGTACGTTCTCCCGATGACCAGGTGGGTTTCCTACCGGTGCTCCGGTTTAGTTGGTTAATTTGGCACATGAGTGTAATTGTGTGGCATGGGTTTGTTGGGCCAGAAAGGCCTGTTACAGTGCTGTATCTTTAAATAATTAAGTATAAAAATCCAGTTTGAAACAGGATTAGGGTGGTGTACACTCAGCAAGAAGTGATAAGAAAGCACCTTTACAATTTTCAAAGAGATCTTACCCAGTTTTGCGCATCTTTTAACATTTTGCTGTGTAGTATGCAAAGGAAGGCACCAGCCTTTAAAGCATCCCAAAGCAGCAAAAGACACTTGGGCTGTCTGGGAGGGGCAGAGGCTCTATAAGAGGGAAGTCGATTCCCATAATCACTCAGAAGAACACATAAGCCTTGGTCTATGAGATGTACCCACAGAGAGTCACTATGCATCAAGGAAGTCAGGATCCTTGCAAAGCCTGTGGGAAGCGCAGTCTGGCGAGAGGTGGTTACAATTGCCCTTTCCCCAAGTGGGAATTTCCAAACCATTTAGCAATGCCAAAATAAATCTTGTAATCTCTGCGTCAGCTTGTCATTCTCACTCTGATGCTGATACCTGAGAATTGGCTCGCACAGTTGAAGTCTCCATGCCTGCTCGTTAGTACCTACACCTGCTGATTGGAGTTTCTCACAGGAAGTGTGCAGGAGACATGTATCTGTTCTCTATCTGCTTTGTATTCTGTGTTCCACGTTTATAATGGTAACTAGTCACATGAGTGGGGGCGTGGTAAAAGCAAAGAGAATAAGTTATGTATTCTTGCTTATCTTGCGGCAGTTTGTAGCTTGGGACTAGCGGAGGTCGTATCTTTTGCTGACCGCTGAGATATCACTGCATAATGCTAAACTTACATGGGTACGCTTAAGTATCATCACTTCAAGATTGTATGTTTGCTAATTTCTAATAAAGTATCAAATAAATTTATTTGACTTTAGGAGCAATCAATAGAGGCTGGAGGCAAGTTTAGCAACTCCATAGTGGTCGCAGGCTAGCGGCAATTGTTCTGTTTTGGTATTGGATTTGGTTTTGCCGCTACAAAATGTACTTGTGGCGGAAGATAACATTTTTTTAAATGATGTACCTGTCCACATTGTCAAAACCACGGGTTGTGCTGTGGGGACCGAGCGCCCTTGCAGTCAGGCTCCAGCATGCTCCTGAATGTGCACGTTCCAGCCAATTCATGTTTCATTGTGGTGGTATTTAACCCCCCGCCTCTCATTTCAGTGTTGTCGAGACTTGACCGAAAGCAGAGCAGTGTCAATGCTCCTGTTGTCCTACCTCCGGGAAAGAAGATTACCATTTAGACTGAAGCTGCTAAGGCGTGGTATCTATTTAGTATTAAGCTCATTATTTCCAAACCACTATATCTGCATTAGCTTTAGTTTGAAAGTTCTAGTTAATGGCTTGGTTGGCCTAATGTTGATTGTTTTTCCTTTATTTCAGCACGATTCCTTTTAAAAGTCAGTGAACCGTTGATCAGTTTCTGTATCTCTTTCCCTCAGCACTTGGGCCATAATGCACATTCCTGGCAAGAATGAGATATCAGAGTAAAACGAATCAGATATTCATTCATAAAAGCAAGAAATTCTGCGAATACTGGAAATCCAGAGCAACACACACACACACACACACACACACACACACACACACACACAATGCTGGAGGAACTCAGCAGGTCAGACATTGCCTATGGAAATGAATAAACAGTTGACGTTTTGGGCCAAGACTCTCCTTCAGGACTGGAAAGGATGGGGAAAGGTGCCAGAATAAAAAGGTGAGGGCTGAGGATGGTGGGGGGGTGCCTAACTAGAAGGTGATAAGTGAAGCCAGGTAGATGGGAAAGATAAAGGGCTGGAGAAGAAGGAATCTGATAGGAAAGGAGAATGGACCATGTGAGTAATGGGAGAAGGAGGGGCACCTGGGGTAGGTGATAGGCAGGCGAGGAGAAAATGTTAGTCACAGCACGCTCTGAGGTCTCTGAAAGATGTGTGAACAACCTAAAGCTGTGCAGTCAAGTCTCGTGATGAGAGCAGAGAGTCTCCTTAAACAGTGAAGCAAGCAGCAAACTTGCATGAGGTACCACTAGTTGCTCAGAATATTCCACAGCAGTCTGCTTCTTTTGTGTTTGGATGGGCTGAAGTGGGAATTGGGGAAGATTAGGCTTGCCTCTGTGAGCAGGACACAGAAATACCTGATCCCGTTTTGCATCCAACACTTTTACATGGGGAAATTAAATAAGATGTAAATTACTCTGGATAGAACTGCATTTCCCCCAGAAAACAAACTCCATAGGATCCAATTTCTTGGCTTATCTATTCAACTCCAGCCAATTATTGATAATGAAGAGTACATGGTATAATCTTATTATTTACATTAGCCCATAGACAGATAGTAATTCCTTGAGCAAAGAACAGTTGAAATCTTAAATGCTGTCAAAATTTTGTGTGTACGGAAGTGTGAGGGTCTGCTCTTTGGCAGGAAGAAAAAAAGTGAAGAGTATTTTCTAAATGGGAATAGAATTCAGGAATCAGAGGTTTAAAGGGACATAGTTCAGGATTCCTTTGAAGTTAGCTTGCACGTTGGGTCAGTCATTAGGAAGGCAAATGCAATGTTAGCATTCATTTTGGAGGCTTTATAAGGTGTTCAGCCCTCATTTGGGCAATAGTGAGCAATTTTGGGTCCTGGATCTGAGGAAAGATGTGGTGACCCTGGAGTGGATATAGATGAGATTTATAAGAGTGATTCTAATGTGTGTGCGGTGATCAATGGATCTGGGCCTTTACTCAATGGAGTACAGAGAGGTTGTGTATGGGGAGGGGGTCGGGTGTTGGGATCTCAATTAAACCTACTAAATTCTGATAGATAGAGTGGATGTGAGAGGATGTTTCCATTAGTATGAAAGTCTAGGATCCAATGGCACAGCCAGGATGTCTTAGAATTGAGATGAGCAGGTATTTCTTCAGCCACAGAGGGAGGTGAGAAGGCTGGAGGCTAAGTCATTGGGTGTATTAAAGCAGAGGTTGATGGGTTCTTGATTTGTAATGGGTTAAGGGTTCTGGGAAGGTGAGAGAATGGGGATGAAAAAAAGCCATACAGAAATGGCAGAGCAGACACAATGGGTTGAATAGCCTGACTCATACAGTCTATCTTGAGCCAAATGCAAAACAGACGTAGCTAGGTTTTCAGGTTTGGGTATTAAGCTGTTTAAAGATAATGCTGTAGGAAATACAAGAATTTCCTAGAGTATTATTCTGGAAGAGTAGAATTAGTAAGGAGAGAGCTTGAGTTAAATTTGAATTGTATTTGAATTGCGAGCACGTACTTAGGATGAGGAAGGGTAGATTCAAAGGAACACACACAACACGCTGGAGGAACTCAACAGGTCGGGCAGCATCCGTGGAAACGAACAGTCAACGTTTCGGGCTGAGACTCTTTGTCAGGATTGAAGAGGGAGGGGGTAGGGGCCCTATTCTTTACAGGGCCCGCACCTCCTCCCTCTTCAGTCCTGATGAAGGGTCACAGGCCAAAACATTGATAGAGTAGTTAGGTGGTTAATGACTAGTTTAATTAGTTTGGCACAGCATAATGGGCCAAATGGCCTGATTCTGGGCTGTGGTGTTCTATCTTCTATCTTGCTTAGGCTGCATTTGGAACACTGCCTTCAGTTTTAGGTGGTTGCAGGTGGAGACGTTGGAAAAGTGATTGGTTATAACTTACAGAAAAAAAACCTGAATAAGCATAAGTCTTTACGTAGAAGGCTCAGATATGGGTTAAAATTATAATTTGATAAGATAGACAGAGAATTCTGAAACTGAAAACTAAAGCTGAATTGCTGACAGTATTTAAAGTGTGGTATTAATGGAAAATGGGAGAATCAATATGTAAACCACATACTCATTGTTAAATCCAGAATGCTGAAGAGTGCTTTGTTACCTCAAGGACTGAAATGGTTCAAGAAGGCAGCTCACTACCACCTTCTCAGGGGAAATTAGGGAAGAATAACTGGCATCCTTTAAATGAATATATAAAAAAATTTGTAAGTATGTTGAAAGGGTGGATGGTATCAGCAGAGCGAAATTTCATGAAGAAAGACCCGTTGGCTAATCAGTGTGTTTCCAAGGTATAAATTCAATGTAATTTGGGGAGTAGTTTAAGTGGTTGGACAGTATCAAGGACTGATGAACCCATTCAGTGCTGTTCTATGTTCACTGTTCTAATCTAGCATAATGATCAGTAAATGAAGTTCAGGTTCAATAGAATGACAAAGCAAAATGGTACACCCCTATACCTAAACACAAGAGATTCTGCAGATGCTGGAAATCCAGAGTAACATACAAAACGCTGGAGGAACTCAGCAGGTCAGGTGGTATCTATCTATGGAAAGGAATGAAGAGTTGATGTTTCGGATCCTTTATCTTCTCACTTCAGAAATATGAAAAGGAGGAGTGTTAAATCCCCCTCTGCCTTGTATGCAAGAGAAGTTTCCAGTGGATTTGAGTTTAGACCTTTGATTAATTTACACAGCGTTCATGGCAACTCAACCTGCTTGGGTACTCTGTCAAGGTTACTGGTACAGTTGGAAAGTGAGTGAGCACTTTCAGACAGCGAACAGGTGAGTCGAGCAATAAAGCACCGTGGCATAAAAACACCAGGGCTCCCCCTTCTGCTGTATAATTAATCTGGTCAGAATCCACCTACAAGGTGTAGCCACTCTATTATTCACAGACTGCCTAATTACCTCTTTGTTTGGAGCCTTATTTGTCTTGACTTGTTTTTCTCATCTTGGAACATGCCTTGCAGTCAGTTTTTATCTGTCAAATGCTCATGCTTAAAATGTCAGTGTCATTTTTCTGTGTTGTAATGTTGGAGATGTCGTAATCATCAATCAGATGGACAGAAGAGAAGGAAAGATTAAACATTATTGGTGCCTCATTGCAAAGGCCCAATGGGCGATGAGAGCAGATAATCTGCAGCTTTGATGGAACTAATTATTCTTACGGGTGACAGTATTAAAATAGGCTTGGCGGCATTGTTTTTGAAAAAGACAGTCAGTTGAGGCATCAGTGTTAACTGTGTGGTTCTATCAGAGTGCTCAGTAATTTTGTTCTTTGAAAGATCAGATAAGCAGGGTTATCTGGGAGAAGTTTACCAGAGCTGTTAAGCTCAAACTTCATTTTAATTAACCATCTGTTCGGGAAATGTTGTGATGTTGTTTTCCTCTTTTGACAAGATATTAATTGAGATGTTCTACAGTTGTCTCACATGGTGAAGCCAGAATGGATGGTGGAAATCTGTTCCTCTCTTTCAGAAAGTACACTTTCTTGGCGTGGTGGAGGAATAGGTGGCTGGGGCCGGGTGCGCTAATCGGTTGGAACTGTTCAGTGTAAGGCTGAGGGATTTTTATTTGATAAGGGTGTTTGATGACATTGAGCAAAGTGGGAAAGTTGTGTTGAGGTGCAAAGCGGGCAAGATTAAACTGAAGATGGGAATGAGCTGGAGGGGCTGGGTGAACTCTTTCTATTCCTCATTTTAAAGCATATGGATTTGAGTAGTGCCGGTCTAATAAATTTCAGGAATTGGTCATGGGGAATATATAAATAACTCAAGACAAAGTGTTCGGAGATAGAAATCCATGTTAATTTGAAATTAACAAGAAGTTACAAGCAGCCCAGTAGTCCCATTGTGTATAGTGACCCTGGGAACTCTGAAAGAATCTGTTTTATGTAACTCATGATCTCTCAATCAATCCCCATGCACTTTGGTTATTCCTTTACAGATTATGTGTGCACTAAAACAACATTAAAAAAACACCTCATGCTTGGCCACCCAGGTGCTCGGTTTGGCTGTGATCTGACATGGGTTTCCTGATAAGTTACCAATTTTACCCCAAATACTGCACCACTGTGAGTTTGCGGTAGCTTTACTTCCACGGCTCTGCACAAAAACTTCAATTCCTGGAATCTTTCTGGCCAAATCCAGCCGAACAGGACAGCTTAAAATTTCCTGAAAATGGATAATGTTGAAAATTGTCAGATGGTTCAGCTGCTCTTTCCCAAAAATCACATGACTCATGGATACTTTCAGTTTTCCCCATTTTGACTGGAATTTATGACTCAGAGAAACAGGCAAGGCATATCCAGTCAAGGTCCTCACTTGCTATGTTTGTTGGCCCTCTGCTATGTGAGTTTAGAAGAATGAGGTGGCCTTTTGATAAGGTTCTAAGGGTTCATGACAGGGTAGCTACTGAGAGTATGGTCTCGTTGGAGTAGTCTACCCCAGGCTGAATCATGAAACATACAGAAGACTGATGTGAACAGCCTTTGTGAATGAATGAAAGGGTTAATGTATGAGTTGTGTTTGATGGCTCTGAGCCTGTACTCACTGGAATTTAGGAGAATGAGGGAGATCCCACTGAAAGCTGTCATATATTGAAAGACTTGTACGGAGTGGGTGTGGGCAGAAAGTTTCCTGTAGTGGCGAGTCTATGATCAGAGGGCACAGTCTCAGAATAGAAGGACGTCCCTTTAGAGGAGGAATTTCTTTAGCCTGAGGGTGGTTAATCTGTGGAATTTATTATCAAGTCATTGGGCATATGTAAAGCAGAGGTTGATAGGTTCTTGATTTGTAAGAGTGTTGAAGGTTAGTCTGGGCAGATGGGGCTCATTGACTGTGGTTGTCAGCTCATTTAAGAGAAGGGAAGCTCTGATCTCAAATCTCTGCTGCCTTGCGGCCATACCCATTCATGCCGAAGACTTTGGGAGTGCCATGGTCCCTTCTGGCAATCCCCCACCTTGCTATTTACCTCAGGAATTGGGTCTCAATTCTCCTCGTTTAGTTTCCAATCATTCCCAGGTTCTACTAACTACTCCATCAGAAAATGCAGGATAAAGATCCTGTGATCACAACAAGGAGCTGCCGATTCATTGGTTGACTCCAGTGTGAGTAATGTTGTTTCATGGTTCTTAGGACTGCCAGTTCTAAGTCTAGCATTGCTCCTGGATTCTGATTCCACGCTCGCTACGTCAATAACGCCTCCTGACTCTGCCTTCGCACCTGTGTTCTGCACTAGGGTTCGACCACCACCACGCCCATGTGACAGGGAGCAAAACCCAAGGATAAATCCAGAGTTGGAGTCCCAATGGCAGTCCTACACTTAGTTCAATGCTAACTAGCAAGTCCTGCGACGCTGCTAGTGCCAGATTGTATTGGTCTCTTCCGTTCCTTTGGTTTCATCAGCTGTGTGGAGAGGTGGAGCCTGCTGCATGGACAACAGCTTTCTCTCCATATTGTACTGCCCTGAACTGCAAATCGTCCTTGTAGAAAGCTAGGATACAACATCTATGGTCAACCCATTGTGGGTATAAAGGGATTGAATAATGCAGAAAGTTGCTGGGAACGCAGGACCAAACAAGCTGAGCATTTTAGCTTGTTCCTTATGTTCTTAGCATGTTTAGCTCATTCATAGCATCAGATACTTACCTCATGACATTACTTTTTGTACATAGCTGATTTCTGCCCAAAAAAATAAAAATTGGAGCTCAAAACTCTCACTTTAATGGACACTCTGACAGGGCAATTGCAGATGTGACTGTGGACTCCTCAAGTACCTTACAAAGTCCACAGAGTATGGTGTATTTAACCAACACTCATTCAATTACTGTCTCAGTGGTGACTACTCTGTTGGAAGCTTCGTTGTGACCATGTTCGGGTGGATCTGGGACACTGAGCAGAAGGTGTTAACATGCCCAGCTGTGCAGACAAATGACTTCTCTAAACCTCTCTATTAACAACAATTGGATCCTGCTACATTTATGACATAAAAGGTTCTTTGGAAGTCAAGAATGAGGTATAAATGTTATAGCTTACAATAATTTTATTAAGTGTTACAAGAGCAGCAAATGAACAAGGAAGAGAAACCCAGCGAACTAAGAAAAAGTGAGAAGCAGTTGTGGTCGTCTCATCCCCGACTGTTGCTGCCCGTTACACTGCTGCTGTTTAGGGCAGCAATGAAAGTCCTCCATCTCTGGCAGTGTTCAGGGCTTCCGTCATCATGTCAGTGCCTTCCTCTTGGTTTTCTCTACTATCAGTCATGCAGGTCCTGGGAGGAGACTCAGGAATGCTGTCACACTCAGATGCAGAAGGAGTCTTCAGTGCTGTTTCCGTAACAATTTTGTTTTACTAGCCCAGGTTATTAGACCCGAGCTGAACCCCTGAACCTGGAGGACCACTCTTACTCTGGCCTCTAGCCTTTGACCTGTTATGGCATGGGTGACCCTACCAAGGGCCCAAGCATAATGCCTCGACTCTTCACCTCATTGAGGCATTCAAGCCTCCAAACCCAACAACAAGGTCGTTGTCTTCTTGGATGTCGCACTCTGACTGGAGATAACAAAATACCAGTGATAACAATTCCACGTCGAGGAAGTTTCCAGAAAAAAATAGTGGGGCAAACTATACTGCAATTACTAGAAAATCAATTGAACAACTACATGCATATTGGATGATTATATAAAAATACAAGCAAGCACAGGAAAATTAAACTACAAGAAAATAGTTAATTCCACACCCCAATCCAACATAGTGTACTCAGAGATTCAGAGGTGCTAATAGTATAAACACTTCAAATTGCTGAGAGATGTAAAATTCTGCAGGGAAACCTTCCCCCACACCCTTGCGTCTGTTCTGAATGTCAAGGTCAGGTTGATTTCCACATAGTCAGAGAATGTTCGACCACAGCAGCAGGATCTTGCTCCCGCCACTCCTATGCTGAGCATCAAAAACCTAACTACAGTAATCCCATTTACTGGCAATTGGTCTACGGTTATTCAAATGCTTCTCCATATATGTAATTCTCCTGAGTCTCTGCCTCCACCATCCACTCAGGCAGATCGCCACGATTTGTCCGGGTTGACAGCTCACTCGTGTATCAGAGAAGTTAGCCAAGCTCTTCACTTCCAGAGGAATAATTTGATTTCAGGCACTGGGGTTCCCTAGCTTTGCTGGCCTCCAGCAAGTACAAGCTGTTGTTGGTTGCCTATGACAGCTCTCTGGGTCTAGTTCCAAACAGGAAGTATCTTCCTTCCCTCCATCGTCTGCTTGTTGTGCATCATAGGAAGGCTTCCTGATGGTCATCCCATTTTTATTCCCTCAGGAAGTGCACCATATCCCCTTCACTCAGTAGCGTGGGATATTTAAAGCAGCTGCCATTGGTCTGGGGAGCTACGAGAGCTATTGTTCCCTTCCGTGGCTGCTCATGTCAGAGTCACCTTGGCGCAGATGCAGTGAGAGCAACCATGGAACTGAGATAATGGTGGGGTCATCACATCCTGAGGGTGGGATGTCGTTATACCCGGGAAATGGTCACATGCTGCATTACCTTCTGGACAGAAGAAGGAAAAGGATGCCAAAGGAAGTGTGCCAAGGAGATTCCAGAGTCTGAGGGGAGGAGGAAGCAATGGCAAGCAGGGAGATGCCCCTGCTCAGCATCCACCACCTCATCTCTCTGCAAGCTTCGTCCACATGGGCCATGAGGGTCTCCTTGATGGAGAAACATTTCTTACAACGTGACTACATATCCTAGAGAGCAAAACGATTATTTCTCAAGCAACACACAGGAAATGCTGGAGGAACTCAGCAGCTCAGATTTCCAGCATCTGCCGAATCTTTTGTGTTCCAGATATTTCTATTAACATCCCAAACAGCAGCGTCACTATGACCCGCATGTGCAGGTGGGAGAGCCCAGATCACAGTCACCTTTCACGTTCTGCTTTGCATATCCACTGGAATTGGTATTGGTATTACTGTCACATGTACTGGGTTACGGTGAAAAGCTTGTCTAGCATACCGTTCGTACTGATCAAATTATTATTCAGTGCATTGAGCTAGCACAGGGCAAAACAATAACAACACAGAATAAATTATGAAAGCTACCAAGGAAGTACAGTGCAGGTGAACGATAAAACGCAAGATCATAATGAGGCAGACTGTGACGCCAAGAGTCCATCTTATCATACAAGCAGTCTGTTTAATAATGTCTGATAATAATGGGTAGAAGTTGTTCTTGAGCCTGGTACTACGTGCTTGCAGGCTTTTGTGTCTTCTGCCCAGTGGGAGACGGGAGAAGAGAGAACGTCCAGGAATGGTCGGGTCTTTGATCATGCTGCCTGCTTTACTGAGGCAGTGAGAAGTGTAGATGGGGCCCACAGAGGGGAGGCTTGTTCCTGCGCCGTGCTGAGCTGGGTCCACAACTCTCTGCAGTTTCTTGTAGTCATCCCAAATTGTTACATACCCAGACAAAATGCATTCTGTGGTACATTGATAAAAATGGGTAAGGGTCAACGGGTGCTGATTATGACATACTAACTGATAAAGCAGCGCTCACAAAACGCTGGAGGAACTCAGCAAGCCAGGCAGCGTCAAGGAAAAGATGTATAGTTGACATTTAGGGCTGAGAGCCTTTGGCAGGACACTTTTCCATAGATGCTGCCTGGCCTGCTGAGCTCCTCCAGCATTTTGTGTGTGTTACTAATTAATAAATCCTGGTTCCAATGCTTATCGGAATCAATTTCAGTGGTCTGCACCTCACCCTGACATTACTTGTGAGGGAGTGAGGTTTTTGTATTGGTCCATTAAAATGGGGATTTTTATACCCAGGGAGACAGCTAAGGACAGCCATCAGGCTCATCTTATAGTAAACCTGGGAGATCTCCTTACTGGGATGTAGCTCATTGACCAAGACTTCCATGTCCCTCTCAATTAACCTAGAAGCCATCTCCTTTTCCCATGTAGTTTTGCTTTCCTGCTGTGTATATTGCTGGGGTCTTGCTGCCATAGAGGGGGTCTTTTTAAGGACTGGCACCCTTGTCAGGTTCCGGTGCAGTGAAATTTGGAGACTGTGCACAGTCCATAGAAAGATGCTTACATTCCATTTCTGGTCCATGCTTCTGACTGGAAGTGTACTCATGCTGTTCCCTGCTTCATTTTGGCTAAGTTCACTATTTGTTTTTCGCCAAGGACTGAATCACCATCAGTGCCTAAAGACAGTATGGGAGAGGACAGCAAACAATGGCTTCAACCTGATCTGTAAGTGCTAGTATTTAAAAAAGTAAGAATGAGAAAGATGAGCTTTATTTGTCACATATATATTGAAGCATACAGTGAACTCCATCGTTTTGTGTCAGATCGAGTCAGCAAAGCTAGTGCTGGGCAGCTTGCAAATGTCACCACGCTTCTGGCACCGAATAGCATGCCCCAGCTTACTAACACTAACTGTATGGCTTTGGAATGTGGGAGGAAACTGGAGCACCTGGAGGAAACGCACATGGTCATAGGGAGAATCTCTAAACTCTTTACAGGCAGCGACAGGAATTGGAACCCTGAATAGGGATTGCCTGGGCAGTAAAGCAATTGTGTTAACTGCTACTCTTTAATCAAATGTCCTCTAACTAACAAGAATCTTTATATTCTTGCTGCTTTTCAATATGTAGGATCTGTGTCAGAATACGAGAGCAGCTCACTTCCTGCTAATGCGAGCCTCTTAGATATTCAGCTGACCCCATTGGGCTTGTGGGGTGGTGGTGTTGGAGTTGTGCATGATGTCTGGATAATCCTTTTTATTTGTTGCATGCGCAACGGTTTCACACTTTGTGCCACAAAAAAATTATGTTCCCAGTACATTAGAGTCAAAATGCTCCAACCAAGAGCAAAATGGCACTTATCAGACATTGAACTGCATTTTTAACTCTGCTGTAATGAGCTCTTTGGACCTGTGTGGGGAGCCAGAGAGCACTGGGCTTCAAAATACTCAGAGCATCTTAATTGGTTAATTTTCGTTTAATGAGAGTCAATTTTCATTTAGAGTTTCTTGTGTCTTTTCTTGAGCGACACTCTCTTTGAAATGCGGTCTCCTGGTGCTTTGTTTAAACTTGTTAAGCTTATTTTGAGTGGCTCAGGAATTCCATGTTACATAGATAAGTGGATGCCCGCTTAGCGCTAATTGTGGGGTCCTGGTTTTGAGAGTGTTATATCTCACTGGGTAGCTCGGCCGAGTGACCGATGTTATGTTGGAATCCTCATGAATAAACTTTGCTCACCATCTCTACATGGAGTCTGTCTTTCCTCTGTACTTGGGTGCCAAGGTCACCAGCGCACATTGCACATTTCCTGACTTGCTTTCACTTTCAACTGCAATGTTAATTTTGGCTAGATTTTCTTTCTCTTGGTAACAGATGAGCCATTGTGTATTGTAACCTTTCGAATAGACCCTAATGATTTCACAAATAAAAATCTGGACCACTTTAAATCTGTTATTTTCTTGGGTATAATCATTTTCTATGAGCCGTGAGGTAATGTTACAGCTATATAAGACCTTAGTTAGATACTGTGTTCAGTTTTGGTCACCTCACTACAGGAAGGATGTGGACAGTATAGAGAGAGTGCAGAGGAGATTTACAAGGACGTTGCCTGGATTGGGGAGCATGCCTTGTGAGAATAGGTTGAGTGAACTTGGCCTTTTCTCCTTGAAGTGAAGGAGGATGAGAGGTGACCTGATAGAGGTGTATGCGATGATGAGAGGCATTGATCGTGTGGATAGCCAGAGGCTTTTTCCCAGATGCTGAAATGGCTAATACGAGGGGGCATAGTTTTAAGGTGCTTGGGAGTAGGTAAGAGGGGATGTCAGGGGTAAATTTATTGCACAGAGAGTGGTGGGTGCATAGAATACACTGCCAGCAGCAGTGGTAGAGGTGGGTACAATAGAGTCTTTTAAGAGACTCTTATATAGAGTCTTAGAAAAATAGAGGTCAATGCATTAGGGAAATTCCAGGCAGTTCTAGAATAGGTTACATGGTCAGCACAACATTGTGGGCTGAAGGGCCGGTAATGTGCTGTAGATTTCTATGTTCTATAACTGATAGGATCAGACGGAACTTTATTTCTGGACCTGCACTAACTCGAGGACAACTCTTTGGGGTGAGACAAAAGAATAACTTGCACATGAATCCCTCAACATCGAACAGTTTCTGAGTCCTTTTCCAAGGAACGCAGAAGCTAAGCGGCAGAGAGCCAAATCCATCACTCTATCACTGAGCCATAATGGCTGGTGAAATATGCAGCACTTCAAAGATCAAGCAAAGCCTTTGAATGTAAAGCTCACAAGTTTTGCAACACGATGGCCATTTAAAATAATATTTCCTTTCCAAGAATCTCTGATTCTAATGTAGATTTACACTCCGAAATGCTCTATAAAGTCCTTCATTTGCTGGTGTGACTCATCGTATCTCTGTTCTGTTGAAGTATTTAGCTGATGCATAGATCGGGTCAGCTTTGGTTCAGTATGCAGCTGAAGTTTTCAAGAAATCATCAACCCATTTGTTTCTTAGGTATTCTTGGAATGAGACTTTCAATCTTCTGAAGTGCCCCAATATACACTTGTATCTCTCGCTTTGGCTGATAGCCCCTGGCCTGGCCAAACTTAAGAAATCTCGTTTGGGTGGATACTGCGTGATGTGGCCCCCATTACAAATCAGTACCATGAAATAACAAACAGTACACAATATACGATTAAACGATTGAGCTTTATAATTCTTACATTTACTACATGGTTAGTAAAGAAATGGGAAAAAAAAGAGAAAAAGGGCCCAGTCTTATGAAACAGACTGTTGCGCAACATTGGGGCTCACTGATAAGCTGATTGTCCACCATCGACCTCCTCTGATTGTCGCTGCCCTTCGGACCCACGCTCCAAGTCCACTCCGTGTGGCGGTCTACCAACTCTCTCCACTCGCGTCTTCTCTCCTCATTTCTCCCAGGCAAAAGACTGTGAAAATCTCTCTTCTAGCTCACAAGAAAGAACAACAGTGCTCCAAACCCCGTTATCACTAGTCATAACCCAAACATTGCTGCTACAGAGAAACCATTACAGTGAAACCTTACAGCATGTTACAGACTTATTTTCAGTTATTTGTGTTGATGTTGGATTATGTTTGATGCATGAGGGGCCCAAGGGATAATTTCAATCCCAGAGAAGATACTATGCTGGAGACAAATGATCACTGTTCCACCTGGTGAAGAAGAATTAATATGAGAGAATCAGAAAGCCACTTGCTTTCAGTTCCTCTAATATATTAATGCCTAACATATTGATGCAATTACAAAGAAGTACAGTAGTGATTATATTTCATTAGGAGACTTATTATGTTACCAAAGTCACTTGAAAGTTTCTACAGATGTACCATGGAGAGCATTCTAACTGGTTGTATCATTGTCTGGTACGGAAGGGCCACTGCACAGGATCAGAGAAAGCTGCAGGAAGTTACATATACAGCCCGCTTCATCATGGGCACTAGCCTCCACAGCATTGAGGACATCTTTGAGGAGCAATGCCTCAAAAAGGCAGCATCCATCATTAAGGGCCCTCATCAATCAGGACACGCCCTCTTCTCATTACTACCATCAAAGAGGAGGTACAGGAGCCTGAAGACACACACTCAGTCTTAGGAACAGCTTCTTCCCCACCACCAGCAGATTTCTGAATGGACAATGAATCCACTAACACTACCTCACTATTTTTTTGCTCTCTTTTGCATTACTTATTTAATTCAATTTATATCTATTAATCTCTCTCTCTACCTTATTGTAATTTATAGTTTTTAGATTATGTATTGCAATGTTCTGCTGCCACTAAACAAAATATTTCATGACATATGCCAGTGATATAAAACCTTGTTCTGATTCTGATAACACTCCACTGGAGTGTAGAGCAGTTGAAATGTGGACCTTGGGCTACTTACAGGAGAGCCCTGTGATATAAACGAAGTGGGTATGTTGGTCTAATAGTTGATCTATTTCTATGGATCACTCATGACTGCAGCCTCAAGACCGATTGAGAATACATTGTCTGGTTGTCCCCGTTTGCCTTCCTCAAGGGAAGCAGGAGATCAGAAAGACGGCCGATGGGGTAAAGGTGGTGCCATCTCTTCTTGGCCAAGGCATAACATGTAAAAGCAACTAAGTTACAGAGGAATTGTAGACGATACTATTTGGCCACAGCATGGGTACTGCATACAGTCTGTAATACAGAGTGAGTGGAGAGGAGGTTTATGAGGATGTTTCTGAGGCTGGGAAATTGTAGCTTTGAGAAAAGACTGGATGGGGTTAGTCCCACAAAATGCTGGTGGAACGCAGCAGGCCAGGCAGCATCTATAGGGAGAAGCACTGTCGACGTTTTGGGCTGAGACCATTCGTCAGGACTAACTGAAAGAAAAGATAGTAAGAGATTTGAAAGTTAGTCCTGACCTTACTATCTTTTCCTTCAGTTAGTCCTGACGAAGGGTCTTGGCCCAAAACGTCGACAGTGCTGCTTCCTATAGATGCTGCCTGGCCTGCTGTGTTCCACCAGCACTTTGTGTGTGTTGCTTGAATTTCCAGCATCTGCAGATTTCCTCATGGGTGAGTTAGTGCTGCTTTCTTTAGAACAGAAAAAAACCAAGGAGAGACTTAAATGCTTAATATTATGTATAACCCAGATAAGGTAAATAATAAGAACCTATTTCCCTTGACATACGAAGGGGGATAGACGAAGTGCCATTGGAAGGATTAGAAAGGAGATGAGGAAGAATCTTTCCACCGGAGGAGGACTGTAACGCTAGGTGACTGGAACACTCCAGCTGAAAGGGTGGTGAAGTTAAAAATCCTGAGCACATTTCAACAGTATTTGGCCGTATTCTCGCAGAGACATGAGGAACTGAATGGCCTTGTGTGTAATGAATTTTCTGCAGTTTCTATAACTGTGTGCCAAAGGTCTTTCCATTGTTCTGTCTGGTACTTTGGGCCAGCAACACCAAAAACATAACATTCTTCCGAATCAGTGTAGTGTTCAATACCTACGCGTCTCCATTCTTGTCAGCATCCATTGGGAAAAATAGATGTATTTTTAAAATTCTTTAATGTTCCCAAATCCATGTTCTCATAAAGGCCATTTTCAGAGCAGCACCAAGTAGCCATTATTCCTCTATTGCCACTCTTTGCTGTCGAGTTTCAGCACGGCCCCTCTTTGAGAGGAACTAATGAAATATTGCTTGTTCAACAACGAAGCAATAAAGCTGTTCCTCAAGTGAGCAGCTAGAAGACTTAATCCACCACTTTTTGCCAGTTCCAAAATATTTTATTCAATCAATTTTATGCATATTATGATTACTAATAACTAAAAATACTTATTACCAGTCAATATTGAAATACTCCAAATCTTCAGTAACAACCCCTTTAAGAAGTCTTTATTTTTAATTCTACATAGTCCACCATGTAACTATTGTCTAGTCATTTGTGTTTCGCAATTAATAAGAAACTCTGCTATTCACTCAAGCCTGAAAGCACCAGTCAAAATAGTTGTCATGCTATCCATAGGGAGTTCCTGTTTATTTAGCAGAGTAAGGGTTAAACTGAGAACGGAGAGTTGTTTATTAGTCAAAGTTGTCTGGACTTGGTCCACAGGACATCTTGTGCAACACAATCAAGGGCTGCTTCGTCATCGTCAGTGACAGTGACTGAGATCACCTCCCCGCCGCAGTAATACTTCAGGGATGAAGATGGAGCACCTGAGGAACTAATTGGACAAGCACAGGCTACAAGAGAAAGTACATGACTCGATGAAAAGGGTTAGAATGCCTAAGTTAACAAAATGATGAATGCTCTGACCTGGTTGAATATTAACTGTTAAAAGTTTACACATTTACCCAACTATGACTGCAAAATAGGGTGAGGCAAGCAAAAATTCAGACGTGGCTATTTTACAAGGAATTGCATGTCTATTCTACAAAGGTCTATTGTTCGATTGAAACCAGCATAAATTTCAAATGCCTTCACAGAAATTCTTTGCCAGACATAAAAGACAGCTACCAGCACCAGGTACATAAATTTAAAATATACCAGGATTCAGAGCAGCACATAGAGTATGATTTAGAACAAAAATGTGTATTGAAATATTTTGACTTCTTACATATTATTGGGGGGATTTGAAGTGCCCATGATTGACCGACTGGGAGCACAACCTCGACAGCAGCGTATTTGGAAGACTCTTCGCCTAAGGATTTTCTCCGGAATAGAAATATTCTTCTACACCTACTCAGTCAAAGTCTTTCATGATTTTGAAGACCTCCCTGTTTTGTCTTTTAAAAGTGTTTTAGCTTTTTAGCCTTT
Organism: Hypanus sabinus; assembly: GCF_030144855.1. Taxonomy (NCBI): domain Eukaryota; kingdom Metazoa; phylum Chordata; class Chondrichthyes; order Myliobatiformes; family Dasyatidae; genus Hypanus; species Hypanus sabinus. The sequence continues at coordinate 27,508,643 of NC_082727.1, forward strand.
CCAGACAACAGCAGTGCAGCCATGTAACGGTTAGCGAATTGCTTTACAACGCCAGTGACGCGGATTCAATTTCTGCTGCTGCTGTCCGGTAAGGAGTTTGTTCATTCTCCCAGGACTGTGTGGGTTTCCTCCAGGTGCTCCAGTTTTCTCCCACATTCCAAAGACCTGCTGGTTAGTAGATAATTGGTCACAAGTGTGTAATTGGGCAGTGAGGGCTCGTTGTGCTAGAAGGGCCTGTTACTGCGCTGCTTCTTTGAATAAAATAAATATCTGCTCATTTCCTCACCTAGCATCGTAGATGTATAGTTTTATCTTTCCTAGTTTTAATATTAGAAATTGGATTGCAGACCAAACTTAATGTACTAAATTAATGAACGTGAAACGTAATTGTAAATTGCTATTTCAATCCCAGCTCTTAATTACATATAAAATGCTGGAGGAACTTAGCAGGCCAGGCAGCATCTATGTCAAAGACGATAGTAGACATCTCAACCCGAAATCTCAACTGTAGTCTGTTCTATAGATGCTGCCTGGCCTGCTGAGTTCCTCCAGCATTTTGTGGGTGTTGCTTGGATTTCCAGCATCTGCAGATTTTCTCTTGTTTGTTCTTAATTACATATCCTAACTTCTGACCACCAAGGCTACCCACAAATACCAATGCTGTCAACACCAACTCCTCTTCACCTGGTTGTCTATCCTGGGCTAGACCCATCTACCATTGGCTCTGTTTCCCTTTGTGATTTCAGAGCCTCCGCCACCCCTGAACCTCTCTGCCCTATCCCGATTGCTGTTGCATGATTAGGTAATGACTGATGTTCTGAATCCAGTGGACCACTGTATTTCCCAGTGATGGGCTCACTAGCAAACTTTTCATAGGCCTGTCACGGCTGCACCTTGAGATATCCAGGCTAAGCTCCAGCTGTACATTTCTTCTGTGTAAATGAAACCAATCTGTGCAGTACACGCCACGCTTTGCTCTGGACCTGTCTCTTTATAGAGGCTGACTTCCTCTTCTGGTAATATACAGAAACTGAGAGCAGATATGGCCCGACCCCATCCGACTGCTGCTACCATGTAGCAGCCTGAAGCACAGGCCTTCTGGAGCTTGAACGTCATTGGGGTAGAAGGATTAAACATTTTTACTGAGTCACATTACCCACAGAGCACATTGGGAAACATAACTTTGTGGTAATGATCAACCAGGAGTACTGAGATGAAAAACAGGCGCACTTTTTCCTCGCACAAAAAGAGAGGGGCCTTTCACGTGGAGAAGGCCCAATCAATTCAGCGCATGATCAATCGGCTGCACGTGCTCTTGCCACAGTTGCAATCAATCTAATACAGTTCATGTTCAGGGCCCACACCCTCAATGTTTGGGATACACATTCATCACATCACCCTCTCACCCGCAGTCTGCAGGTAGACATTGCCTTGGTGACCACTGAGGTAAAGTAGGAAAAGTGGTGAAGTCATTCTTCAGAAGTTTTTTTTTGTTGTTGATTCATTTTTATTGGTTAGGCATTCATTAGACATACCGGTCAGTAGGTTAATTGGTCATTGTAAATTGTCCTAAGATTAGGTTAGGGTTAATTGGGCTGAGTCTGCTCATTAGGACGTTGACTGCTTATTCCCCTCCATAGATGCTGCCTGACCTGCTAAGTTCCTCCAGCATTTTGTGTGTGTTGCGCTGAATATAATCATCCCTCTGTTAAAGCTTGCCATGTTTTACTCATTCAGTTTTATCGCATTATGGTATGGTAATGTCTCAGTGGTTCAAAGACAGCAATGGTCCAACATCAAACAATGCGGGCAAATGGAGACCAAAGCTCAACTTTAATTACAGGGCTGATGTCCAACAGCATACTCAATGGGTGTCTCACCAAATCATTGTAAAGGCCCTTTAATCTTGGTGGTTTCTCATCTTTGGGGAATATATTCTGAATATAAATCTGTGACAAAGTTGTAAGAAAACACCCAGCTATTCTTCTGAGGAAGTTCCTTAAAAAGACAAGCATTCTAATTATGAACAAGACAATCTAACTGTAATCACGACCCTATATTTAAGTCTACCATTGATAACCTTTACTGCTCACATCAAAAAACTCCAAACCTCTGCCTTAATTGAATATAAAGAATCTGCTTTCACTATACTTTGAAGATGTTCTGGAGAATCACAACCCCCCCAAAAAAATACATCATTCCCATTTTAAACATCCAACTCTATCTTTAAGCAGTGGCCCCTAGTTTTGGGTTCTCCCATAAGGGAAAAAAAATCTTCTTCACATTCACCCTGTAAACACCTATAGCTTCTCAAATATCTTGGGCCACTGCACAGGGTCGGTAAAAGTTGCAGGAGGTCGCAATTTCAGACAGCTTCATCACGGGCACTAGCCTCCCCAGCATCGAGATCATCTTCGAAAGGAAATGCTTCAAGAGGCGGCATCCATCATTAAGGCCCTCCATTACCCACGAGATGCTCTGTTCTCATTGCTGCTGTCTGGGGAGACATACAGGAGCCTGAAGACACATACTCAACACTTTGGGATCAGTTTCTTCCCCTCTGACATCAGATTCGTGAATGGGCAAGGAAAACATGAACAACACTACCACTTGATTTGATAGCCCTCTTTGCGTTACTTGTTTAGCTTTATAAATAAAATACACATATTCTTTTATTGTAATTCAAAGTTTCTTTATGTATAGCAATGTTCTGCTGCCAGAGAACAACAAATGCCAGTGATATTATATCTGATTCTGATTGTGATTGTGGTATTTTAAACTAAGACCTAGATTTGGGTAGAGCACAGCAATCAAGTGGACTGTAATGTAACAAAATGTTTTCACTACATGCCTCTTCACTTTCTGAAATTGTGAGCACTATATCATTGATGTTTCTGGGTGTGAATTACCTGACCAGTTTTGAATTTTTATAACAGCTTTCCTTGTGTTTTATTATTCCAAGATCATCGAAAGTTTTAGTGTGGAAAATCAGACCCTTTATAACAAATCACAGGATAATTGTTTTTGAAGATTCCTGGATCAATTTCCTTTCAAATTAATTTTAACATGGTATGCTAAACTGAGTTATTATTAGGAAATATTTTACATTTCTTTGCTGGATAATTACTTGCAGTGTTATGTGAAATTTTCTGACAGTTTATTCCCAACGTAGTATGTGGGTTAAAACTCAGGTTATGAGCAGCCCAATGTAATTGTGTCTGATTAGGAGAACATTAAAGAAAACTCCATATTAAAGCGTCTGTTTAACATTTCAGTACTAAATTCTGCTGAATTTTGTCATTCAGCCCAGGGATGTGTGTCAATTTGATGCGTGTAGCGCTAAGTGCTTGGATTTAGTTTTCACTTGTAAAAGAAAGCTCCCTTAAGCATCAGGCATTTATCAGACCATCCATCTTCTTTGGGGCCCCACCCACCCATACTGGACCACAAGCACCCGCCTGTTTCTCCCAATTCCTTGCTTTCTGCCTCCTATTATCTCCCTGTCAGAGCACTTGGTTTTATTCGGTGATTAATCATCATTTAGAAGGTTCAGCTAGGTGGAAAGCGGATGAGGGACAGTTTCTGCAGGAGGCTCCGCTTTCCCCAGCCTAAGCGATAATGGCTTGCCGCTGAGGCTTTGTGCCGAAAGCTTTTTAACTGCGAATGAGATAAAGCTGTTGACAACAGCCACCTCACTCCAGATAAAGATTATTTAGGTAACACACCAGAAGGGTAAAGAAACTCATTGGGACAGAGAGGTTAAGGAGTAATTTGGCAGAGGTGTCCAAAATGATAGGTTTAAAACATAGGACATAAAACACTACAGCACAGTTCAGGCCCTTCGGCCCACAATGCTGTGCTGACATTTTAACCCAGTCTAACCCATCCCTCCTGCATGGCCCTCCATTTTTCTATAATCATGTTCCTACTTAGAGTTTCTAAAATGTCCCTAATGTACTGCATCTGTCTCTGCCACCACGCACCCCCTACTCTCTGTGTAAAGGACTTACCTCTGACATCCAACTATACTTTCTCCAATCACTTTAACTTTATTGTCCTTTGCATTAGTCATCTCTACCTGGGAGGAGATATTGCTGGCTCTCCACTCAATTTATGCTTCTTATCATCTTGTACTCCTCGATCAAATCACCTCTCATCCCCACAAACAAGAGAAAATCTGCGCATGCTGGAAGTCCTAGTAACACACAGAAAATGCTGGAGGAGCTCAGCAGGTCAGACAGCATCTATGGAAAAGAGTTAACAGTCAACGTTTTGACTGCTGAAGGGTCTCAGCCTGAAATGTCGACTGTACTCTTTTCCATGGATGCTGCCTGGCCTGATGAGTTCCTCCAGCATTTTGTGTGTGGCACCTCTCACCCTCCTTCATCCAAAGGGAAAAGCCCTAGCTTACTCACCCTATCCTCGTAAGGCATACTCTCATACAGAATCCAGGTAAACCTCCTCTGCCCCTTCTATAAACCTTTCACATCCTTCCTATAATGAGGCGACCAGAACTAAACACAATGTTCTGGGGTTTGATAAAGCTGTAACATTACCTCATAGTTCTTGTACTCAGTCCCCCAACTAATGAAGGCCAACACACCATTTGCCTTGTTAACAACTTGCACAGCAACTTTGAGGGATTTTTGTGGTTTAGGTAGAAAAAGTAGAAGCTGTTTCCACTGGTACGAGGCATCGCTTTGAGTAGGGAAAATCTAGCTGATGAGAATTCCTTTTATTTAGGGTACTGTACTGTGACCTGCAGTGCACAATTTGAAAGGGTCGTGGGAATAGATTTAGTAATAGGTTTCCAAAGGGACTTGATCATCTGCTTTTAATCAAGGGGAAAATTGCCAGGGTTATTGGGGAGGGTGGAGTAGGGGAAACTGGACTAACACTTTCAAGGAGATAGCACAGGTATGATGGGCCAAGTGGCATGGAAGCTGGTAGAACTGTTGTCTCACAACTCCAGGGACCCGAATTCAATCAAGACCACATTTCTGAGTCTGCGGACTTTTGCATTTTCTTCTTATGTCTGCATGGGTTCGTTCCCTCTGACGTTCCAGTTTCATCCCATATCCCAAATTCGTGCGAACTGGTATTTAATTGGTCTCTGGGAATTGTCCTTGGTGTTGGTAGGGAGCAGTTAGGTTACAGAGAGAATAGCAGCAGGGAAAAATTGGTGGAGGGGCTGGGATTGCTCTGCAAACGGGCATGGATTAGATGGACCAAAAACCCTACTATATCGCAAGAAAACTGCGTATGGAAGTGGCTTCTCTCTATAAAGATGCACTTGCCATGTGTCTGATTACAGCTTAAACATTTTATATCAGCAGCCGCCTCTCTTGTTGATTATGTGTCTAATTCACTGATAGAAGTTATTACATTATCTCGAAACTGCTTGAATTCCCAGTTTGATTTAATAGACTTAAATTACTGTACTTTGTAATTGCTGAAATATTAAAATATATCTTCATTGTGAATGTAATTAGAAGAAAATTACCATATAATATGTTTTCTTTTGTTTGGGTCAGTGCTATATAAATTAATATCAATCTTTTGGTGTGTGATTTGCACACTAACCTTCTTTTATGCTAAATAAGCCCGGGGACAGTGTTAGAGCTGCATTAGAGCGTAATGGGAGAACAAGAAGTCAAACAAAGATATGTGTGGGAGGAAGTAACTCTGACCAGTTACGGAATCCTGCTGTTTGCCATGATTACTGACTATCCTTAAATCTCAATGTCTCTCAAGGGGGAGCTGTCACTGTGTTGTGACGTTAAGATACTGTATAGATCATTTGCAAGTGACAAACCTACCAATCAACAAATGACAAGTTAAATTCTTGCAGGTAGACTTGAAGCAGCTTTAAGCTGACAAGTGGCCTAGCAAATGCTGACAGTAATAAAATCCTCACTGAGGCGGTAATAAAGATTGACACTGACGAGTCTGAGAGAAGGTCTGTCATCCCTAAGGGAAGTACATAACTAAATTTTAAATTGGATGTGAAGGTAAACCTTTGGAGAAACATTTAAAGAACATTACTACTCATAGCCAACATGAATTATAGGGAATTGTGCAGTGATTTCCTCTAATTGTAAAAACTCAGACGAATTAAAAAGCAGTTTGTACTCAAAATGTAACAGGGGGTTGAAGTTCACAAGCGCTTAATGGTTTTGAAATGCTTTGGAGAACTACAAAAAAAAAACCCAGTTTCATCTCTGAAGTGTCATTTGCAGAATGATTGATTAGATGTCTAATGAGAGGGCATTTCAGCAGCTTGCAACACTAAGGGCTGATTCAATCTCACCTTCATAAAGCTTGACATTAAATAAAGATTTAGAGTCGTAATTCCCACACTGTAATCTCATAAATGATGAATGTTTTGCTCAGCTATGGGGTCATAGTTAACTGTACTCTAACTGACTGGAAGTTTCACTGAAATAAAAGTACCGCTAGCATCCAATTCTTCTTTCCTGTGCTTCTCCGAGAGGCAGTATATGAGGAATCTAAAGGTCTGGTATTTAGATATTTGAGCACGCTTCCTGCAAATCCTCACTATTTTCAGCTGTTTACAAGAACAATATTCAGGAGGAACACTGAGAATAGTGGACTCTCTTGAAGTTACGTGAGACATTGGTGAGGCCTAATGTGGAGTATTGTGTGCAGTTGTGCTCACCTACCTGTAGGAAAGATGCCAATACGATTCCAAGAGAAAATTTACAAAGATGTTGCAAGGGGTTCTTTACAAGAAGTTAAAGGGAAAGGTTGGCTAGGTTAGGACTTAATAGGAGAATGAATGGGAAATTTGATAGAGGTATACAAAATTATGAGGGGTGTAGACAGGGTAAATGCAAGTGGGCTTTTTCCTCTGAGGTTGTGTGAAACTAGAACTAGAGGTCATAGGTTAAAGATAAAAGTTGAAGTATTTAAGAGGAACCTGAGGGGTATTTTCTTCCCTCAGAGCATCATGAGAGTGTGGAACAAACTGTCGGCAGAAGATATGGATGTGGGTTTGATTTGAACCTTTAAGGAAAGTTTGGATAAGGAGAGGTTTCGAGGGCCTTGGTCCAAGTGCAGGTCAAAGAGGCAGAATAACAATTCAGCATGGACTAGATGGGCTGAAGGGCTTATTTCTGTGAGACTCTCTGACTCTAAGAATGAATGATAGGTTAGGACTGTCCCCATTTCCAGGAAATACGATCCCATTAGTTACAACGTTCTCCTGCTACTCCTTCAACTTCAGCTTCCTGAAAGAGCAGGAGAGGCTGAGTGGAAGCTGTTTAAGTGCCCTCTGAAAACACTGTGGTGAACTTACTACAAACTTGCGAGAGAGCAGATCAGACACTTGTATTTCATTAATCATGCTATTGCTTAAGATAAATTTCACCAGCATTACTAGTGAGGCCAAACCCAACAATACAGAGAAATGTCAGAACCAGATAGCATCAAATAGGTGGGAGTTAACCAAGAGCCTAAAATTATAAAATGTTGGAATACTCAGCTGATTTTCTGGTTTTTTAAATTTTTATTGTTGAATTTTTTTTTTGCTTTCTGAGGCTGTTTTGGCCTTTGTTTTTATTTATAATACCTTTAATAGAAGAGGAATTCATGTGACATGAGATTTGCTTGAATAGTTTGACCATATTCTACAAAATCAAAATGATCAGCTGACCAGTCATAACCTCCTACCCTCGCTGTCCAGTTCAAACATTCACAACCACCTGCACACTGTGCTGTGTAAACTTTCATATCCTCCCTTTTGCGGGTTTGAGGCTGTGAGTGAGATTACTGTAATCATGGGGAGAGGTTCTGGTAAATATTATTTTCCTATTGTGTGTAATTTTGTCTACGGGCAAGCAAGTTCAAGTTTCAAGCACTACTCCCGGGATATGAACTCAAATGCTCTGACTGCCAATTCTACACAAGGTTACAATGCCAAAACTTAATTTGCCTTCTTGGCTGAATGTAAAAGATCCCAAAGCATTGCTTTAGAGAAGAGCAATAGAGTCCTGCCTGGTGCACTAGAAAATACTCACCGTAGCCGAACATGGCCAGAGAAGATGATCGTTAAATTACTGTTTGTGGGATTTTACTGTCCCCTCATTGGATGTTGTGTTTTCTGCCTTGCGTGCAGTTCAAAATATCTCATGGGCTGTCCTGAAGTTGTAAACGGCGCCGTGGAGATCCAAGTCATTGACTTTCCTCATCTTATTATTTACAAAGTTGAGAATTAGTGACGAATAAGGGTAACAATCAGAATCAGAATAATGTTTTTTGTCACTGACATATGCCATGAAATCGGTTGTTTAGTGGAAGAAGTACAATGCCATACTATAAGTTATGATAAGAACTATATGTATTAAAAAAGAAGTAATGCCAAAAGACAGCAAAAACTAGTGATGCACAGTTATGAGTAGTCTATGCATTATAATAATTAATATACCTGCAACTTTCTGTATAGTGAGGACCATGTCAGATCTATTTTTCCAACCGGTGGCAGAAATGTGGGAGTAGGCAAAACAAAAATGCTGTTGCAGTTGATAGAAAGTGTCAACTAACACCTCACTATGCTAATGTGGCACTGAGGTCCCAACCCCCACAAAAGTAGCTGATACGCCAGTCCGAACCATGGAATGTCTGAGGGGCAACTCTTCTAAACTATTCCTTTGAATCATATTTATTCCATAATGGTGCAGGGTACATGGGATTAGCTACCTGAGGAAGCGATAGGGGCGGGAACAATTACAACATTTAAAAGACACTTGGACTCTCCATGGATTGGAAAGGTTCAGAGGGATATGGGCCAAGTGCAGACAAGTGGGGCTTGTGTTGATAGGCATCATGGTCAAACTGGGATTGTTCCTTTGCTGTGCAAACTCCATAAACTGTTACTGGAGCATATGGTCTTGCAATGGGAGGTATGCCAGTTGTAACAAGTCACATTCAAAATAGGCAAAATAGTTTTGTTTTAATATTAAGATACAATGTAGTAACAGACCCTTCCAGCCCAATGAGCCTGCACCACCCGATTACCCTCATGTGAGTCTTTGGGATGTGGGAGGAAACCTGAGCACCTGGAGGAAACCCACGTGGTACACAGGGAGAAGGTACAAATTCAACCCTGGGCCACTAGCGCTGTAATAGTGCTACACTACCATGCTGCCCTGTATTGACCATACGCAGGGTACTATCATGAGGGCAGAGCTGGAGCTTGGGTGATGTAAAACTTTTTTTTTGCTCATGCCTACGTTTCTGCCACCGGTTGGTAAAATAGATCTGACATGGTCCTCACTGTAGTTATACCAGTTATTATAAATCATAGGTTACTCATAATTATGACAGATATGATGCAGATAGCTCAATAAGCTAGGCTACAGTGTCTCTTCTTGACCAACCTGGGCCAATGTGACTCCTCCGGCACAAAGGTCAACAGAAAAATTCAACCACGGTGAACCGGCACTCTGCTGCCACCTCTCTGACCTATTGAACCACAGGGAGTGGGTGGGGGGGGAGGGTTGCCACTTGGAGCGTTGGCCATTCTGTTTTCCTGGTACCCGGATGTGTGTGTACTGGCATTGAAGGGGGGGGGCAGGTGGGTGGTTTTCTTCCCACAGCAATGCAGGGCTTTATAAACATCTCACCTTGAGTAGGCCCTCAGCTGAAAAATAATGAAGTTAGTGTGAGACTGAGCCCCTTGCCCAGGACTGTGTTCAGGACCCTTGTGCCTGCTGCCAACAATACAAATCCCCGTGCTGGTCGGCACAGAATGTGAGTCAGACTCAGATTTATTATTACTGCCATGTTGTGAAATATGTTGCTTTGTGGCAACAACAGAGTGAAAGGCATAAAAATGACAAAATCTTGCAATAAGTAAATACAAACACCTATGTCAGGATTCTGTTAGTTGATTATAGTTCAGCGTCTAACACCATCATTCCCACAGTCCTGATTGATAAGTTACAGAACCTGGCTGTCTGTGCCTCCCTCTGCAATTGGATCCTCGACTTTCTAACTGGAAGGTCACAATCTGTGCAGATTGGTGACAATATCTCCTCCTCGCTGACGATCAACACTGATGCACCTCAAGGATGAGTGCTTAGCCCACTGCGCTACTCTCTCTACATCCATGACTGTGTGGCTAGGCACAGCTCAAATACCATCTATCAATTTGCTGATGATACAACCATTGTTGGTAGAATCTCATAAGGAAACATGAGGGTGTACGGGAGTGAGATATACCAGCTAGTTGAGTGGTGTTGCAGCAACAACCTTGCACTCAATGACAGTAAGACTTCAGGAAGGGTAAGATAAAGGAACATAAACCAATCCTCACAGAGGGATCAGAAGTGGAGAGAGAGAGCAATTTCAAATTCCTGGGTGTCAAGATCTCTGAAGATCTAACCTAGTCTCAACGTATTGTTGCAGCTGTAATGAAGGCAAGACAGTGGCTATATTTCATTGGGAGTTTGAAGAGATTTGGTATGTCAACAAAAACACTGAAAAACATCTATAGCTATACCGTGGAGAGCATTCCGACTGGCTGCATCACTGTCTGGTATGGAGTGGGTGGGGGGGGGGGGGAGCTATTGCACAGGACCGAGAGTAGCTACAAAAAGTTGTAAAATTATTCAGCTCCATCTTGGGTACTAGCCTCCATAGTATCCAAGACATCTTCAAGGAGTGATGCCTCAGAAAGGCAGAGTCCATTATTAAGGACTCCTATCACCCAGGGCATGCCCTTTTCTCACTGTTACCATCAGGAAGGAGGTACAGAAACCTGAAGGCACACACTCAGCGATTCAGGAACAGCTTCTTCCCCTCTGGCATCCGATTCCAAAATAAGGATTGATCCCTGGAACACTACCTCACTTTTATAAAATATATACTTTTTTCTGGTTTTGCACTATTTTAACCTATTCAGTATAAATACATATACTTTTGCACACAAAATTTTGGAGGAACTCAGCAGGCCAAGCAGCATCTATGGAAAATAGTACAGTCGATGTTTTGGGCTAAAACACTTTGGCAGGATCTCCAGCCCGAAACGTTGACTGTACTCTTTTCCATAGACGCCGCCTGGCCTGCTGAGCTCCTCCAGCGTTTTGTGTACACTGCTGAGATTTCCAGCTTCTGCAGATTTTCTCTTGTTTGTGTTTTGCATTGTACTGCTGCTGCTAAGTTAACAAATTTCACGACACATGCCAGTGATAATAAGCCTGATTCTGATAAATAAATAATGCAGAAGTCCATGGCTTGACAGACTGTTCGGAAATCCGATGGCTGAGGGGAAGAATACTTCACCAGAATGGGGCTCCAGCTCTCTCCTCACAAATCTTCTCAAAGATGTCCTCTAATCTATTGGAACAAAGGGCAGTGGCCAACTCTGACCTGGCAGTAGAGTTGCATAGTGGTTTGTGCAAAGTTTTTCAGAGGCCAGCTGTAAGATCAGGATTCAATTCCCGCTGCTGTCTGTAAGAAGTTTGTACATTCTCATTGTGATATGTGAGTTTCCCTAGGGTGCTCCAGTTTCCTCCCACAGTCTAAAGGCATTTGGCTAGGGTTGTTGATTTGTGAGCATGCTGGACATTTGGTGAGTTACCAGGCTGCCCAGCACAATCATTGTTGATTTGATTTGATGCAAGTATTACATTTCATTGAATGTTTTGATGTACATGTGACAAATAAAGCTAATCTTCAACCTGAGATCCCAGATCTCCAGGGTTCACCTGATGATCGGAAACCACGAAGTAAGTGCTTTCGAGATACAACCTCCCACCCCCCCAAAAAAATACTATGTCAACTCTTTTTCCATTTCCATAGATGCTGCCTGACCTGCTGAGTTGTCCCAGCATTTTGTGTGTGTCATTCTGGAGTCCCAGCATCGGTACAATCTCTTGTGTTTACTCTTCAGCACAAATGGGACATTCATTAGAAATAGATATCTCTCCTGTCGATGCCATTATATTTCCTCATATTAATTTCATAAACTGGTTGATCCAATGTCACTCTTTGGAATATTCCATACATATTCCTTTGTCCAGAACACCACGTATTCTTAAATTAAAATTCCATCAGTTATAGCCAAGACAGAAAAGTCTAATGAAACAACCTCTTATTCTTTAATTTATACAAAGTCAATCTCAGTTCAGTCTCCAATTTGCCTGGAAAAATCCAGCAACTGAGGTAAAATCACCACCATAATTACCATCAGTTAGACCGTCTGCTCTGGTAAGATCATCCTTATTGCCAATGGTTTTTGCAATATTGGTTGTGAATAACAGTTATAGGATCCTGTCATGGTTAACTGCTGCTGAATAACTAAAAATTCTTTGCTTGACTTTGTGATATTTTGACTATATCAGTTTGACCAACTGGAATTTATTGGTGTTTATGTCTCTAAACATGCAAACTTCCTAATTGTTCATCATACTTTTCTGTGAAAAGATGGTAATGAGCCATGTACTTCAACTCACTGAACTGCAACTTGCCTTTTCCAAAAGCTCCCGTCTGGAAAGTGCTATAGGGCTATAAAAACAAAAACTTCACACCACTTTACAAGTTTTTTCCTCAGGCTGTTAATCTGATCAACCATTCTGGTTGGAACCCCCCAATTCCCCTCTTTCTAGTAACAACACCTCCACCCCCCCCCCCCCCCCGTCACAGCACTACACTAAATACTTTAATAAAGCTGTTTACATTGTAAATGAACTTTGACATTTACGATGGAGACAACAATTTTTCCTTTGGCTCCTCCAGCTTCCTCCAGTCTCAAGGGATAGTCATGGGCACCAGCATGGTTTTTTTGGTTGGCAACATAGAACAGTCCAAGTTCCAAACCTTCCCTGGTAATGCTCCCCAACTCATCCTCCACAACAGTGACAACCACATTAGTGCTGCTTCACGCACCCTAGCTGAGTTTCTCAACTTTGCCTCTAGCTTCCACCCTGCCCTTACTCTCACTTGGTCCATTTCTGACCCCTCCCTCTACTTTCTCAATCTCTCTGTCTCCACCTCTGGAGACAAATTGTCAACTGCCGTCTTTTATCAACTTACCAATTCCCATGATTATCTTGACCATACCTCTTCCCACCCTGGCTCTGGTTAAAATGTTATTCCCTTTTTTCAGTTTCTTTGTCTCCGCCTGTTGCCAGAATGGGGCTTTCTTTTCCTGGACATCAGAGATTTCCTCCTTCTTTAAAGAATGAGGGTTCCCTTCCTTCACCGTTAATGCTGCTCTCACCCGCATCTTCTCCACTTCCTGTACATCCGTGCTTACGCCATCTTCCCACCTGCTTAATAATGATAGAGTCCGTCTTGTTCTTAGCTACCATCCTACGAGCATCTGCATGCAACGCATTGTTCTCAGCAACTTCCGCTATCTCCAAAGGGATCCTACCACTAAACTTATTTTTATCTCTTCCCCCTCTGCTTTCCACAGGGGTCATTCCCTCCTTGAATCCCTAGTCCATTCATCAATCCCCTCTCATCTCCCTCCCAGCACTTAACCCAGCAAATGGCCAAAGTGCCCATTCACCTTCTCCCTGACCTCTATTCCAAACAATCCTTCCAGGCGAGGCAACACTTCACTTCCAAATCTGTTGGTGCCCAATGCTCCCAATTCAGCCTCCTCTACATTGGAGAGACCCGTCCTAAAATGGGAGACCGTGTTATCCAGCACATCCGCTCCACTCGCCGAGAGCGGAATTTCCCGGGGGCCAAACATTTTAATTCTGAGTCCTATTCCTGTTCTGGCATGTTGATCCTTGGTCTTCTTTTCTTGCCATTCTGAGGACACCCTCAGGGTGGAGGAGCATCACCTCACCGATAGCCTCCAACCAGATGGCATGAATATCAATTTTCCTTTCTGGTAAAATATTTTCCCCTGCCCCTCTCCTCTTCTTCTATTCCCCAATCTGGCTTCATATCTCTTCTCACCTGCCTACCACTTCACCCTGGGTCCACTCCTCTTTCCTTTCCTCCTACGGTCCACTCTCCCCTCTTTTCAGAATCTTTCCTTCCGGCCCTTGACCTTTCCCACCCACCTGGTTTCTTCTATCACCTTCCAGCTGCCCTCCTCCTCCCCCCACCATCTTTTTTATTTTGGCATCTTCCCCCTTTACTTTCCAGTCCCGAGGAAGGGTCTCAGCCAGAAATGTTGACTGTTAGTTTATTTCCATACATGCTGACTGACCTGCTGAGTTCCTCCTGCATTTTGTGTCTGTTGCACTGGATTTCCAGAATTTCTTGTGTACATCTTGGTATTTATGTACTTATGCACATTTCATTCCATATCCGTACTTTAGCATTTAACTTTATGCCATTTTTTTATTCTTTATAATTGTTGAACATTATTGTTTTTTGTTGCACACTGTGCCAACATAACACAGCAAATTCCTAATGCATGTAAATGTGTATGGTGAATAAAGTTGATTCTCAATCCTTGATCCTTGAATCAGGGATTTAGACCATAAGGTATAGGAGCTAAATGCACTAAAGATACAGTATTTACAACTCAAAAGAGCATCAGCCGGATCTACTTCATTTTATTATAATTAGAAGAAGAAATGCTTGCATTGATACTGCATCCTTCGTAACCACAGGATACAGCAACTACTTACAACCAGGAAATGCTTATAAATTAACTCAGGGCAGCAACATAGGAAGTGAGACCGCCAATTTATGCAGCAATGTGACCACAAACCAATGATCTGTTTTTATTGAAAATAAGAGAAGACTGTAACAGCTGGAAATGTGAAAACAAAACGGAGACTGTTGCAAACACTCAGCAGGTCAGGAGGCTTCTGATGAAAGAGAGGAAGAGTTGATGTTCTAATGTTTTTATCATGAACTGGACTACTGGTACTTGTAAGGTACTTATAATTGATCATCACTACTTGTTCAACTGTTCGATGAAGTGTAAGTGTTCAAAAGCAGACTGCTGCAACGTTCATGGACTCAGGAACTTGGATTATATTTTGTGTGTGATGGTATTTTACTGCTATGTTATATATGCTATATATGCCTTATACTGTGTGAGTGTGATTTGCACCTCGACCCTAGAGTTTTGCTGTTTCGTTTGGCTTTATTCATAGTTATCCATGTATGGTTGAATGACAATTAAATTTGAATTTAAACTTTTCTGTAAGAAGGTGATAATGGACCATGTGCTTGATCTGCAACTGCAGTGAAGCAGTGGGTAGGGTCTTCTTGAATTTAGATCCAGCAACTTTTAGGCCATTAAGTCCGTAGTAAACTTCAAAGAAAATTTATTATCGAAGTATGTATATGTCCCCATATATTATCTACAGATTCATTTTCTTGCAGGGATTCACAGTAGAACATATAATACAATAGAATCAGTGGAAAAACACACACACACACACACACACACACACACTGACAAACAACCAATGTGCGAACTAAAACCATAATAAGTACATAATTAAATAAATAATACTAAGAACATGCATTGTACAGTCCTTGAAAGTGTGACAATAGGTGTGGAATCAGTTTAGAGTTGAGGTGAGTTCAGGAGCCTGATGGTTGTAGGGTAATAACTGTTCCTGAACCAGTGGTGTGGGATCTAAGACTCCTGTAGCTCTTTCCTGATGGCAGAGCGAGAAGGGAATATTCCTGCGTGGTGAAGGTCCAGATATCGACAGCTGTTTTCCAAATAGTGCCAGTTCAGTCTTTTAAGCTACCTGAGAGACCTCCGTTAACATCTCATCTGAAATGTGACACTTCCGACATCTCCCCTTCAAATGTCTGAATGGAGCATCCACCTAGATCTTCGAGCACCACACTCTTGAGTAAAACCTATGAATCTTTAGTGCTGAGGTGAAGCAGTTCAAAGGGTGTAATATTTTTCATTCAGTGCTGCATAATGAAAAATAGTGCGTAAAGGAATGATTAAGATTTCTAAGAACCGGAAATATATATTCAGGTAAAACTTGTGGCCAGCAAAAACAAGCAAGAAAATAGCAGGATGTCTGAAGAGAACAGTTGTCCACTTATGCAATCTTTGATCTTTCCTTGAGGAGGGATTTTGCATTGAACTGTGTCTGAGTATAATCCTTTGACACAAATTGACTTCACACAGGTTTGAAAAGAGGAAGCCACATACTCAGAGTACTGATGTTGGGTATTGAAAGCAGATGAGGCACAATGGATGAATGATGCAGCTTATAATTTTATTCATATGGATACAATGAAGCTCAAAGTTTCAGCACAGCATCATTAACGAGGCAAGCCGATTCATCTAAACAAAAAGTATTTTTGAACCCACATTCAAAGGAAAGTATGGGTGTAGAGATTGATTGCCAGGAGAAGAAATAAGCCAGTGTTTGGAGTATGACAACCCACTCTCAATGCGGTCACACTTGGTCGAAGGAGCAAGGAGGAAGATGGGTTTTAAACATGAGGTTACATGATGGGTCAGCAGAAAAATTTCAGCAGCAAACCTTCAAAAGTGGTGTGTATCCTCACAAGCATCAGACACTTCTCCTTCTCACCACTCCCAGACCCATCTCCCTTGCCCATCCCTACACCCCATCACCTCCTCCAATCACCGGGCCCTTCCCAAACAGTATCACCTTCACACATCCCTACACACACCAGAGTGGCATGCCCAGTCCAAGCAGGAAAAACAGGTTTCAGCACTCACGTTAACGGTTCAACAACTCACCATGGACTGCCAGAATAGGGTGGCAAACATTACTGCTCACACTGCCGCTGTTCAGCCAGGACGATCCCACTCCCATCATCAGCACCTCCTACATCGTCCCCTTTAGCAAACTCTTCACCCGCAGCTGCTAATGCCCAATTTTCTTGACAGCTACTGCATCAGAACCAAGTATTCCTTCAGACCGGTGACCCCGATGCCTGCAGGGACTTTATTGCCCAGTGTGAGCTGACTTACCAAGCCTAGCCAGGTCAGTTCAGTGCTGATGCTGGTAAACTGGCTTACGTTGTGACTCTCTTGGGAGGACCCCCACTCAGCCTTTCCAACGCTCTATGAGAAAAGGCTTCCCCTGACCCCACCCCTTCCAACAGTATGGGATCCTGGACTTGTATTAAGGGAATGGGTCAGTGAAGGATTACGCAGTGAAGTTCCGCACTCCTGTGGCTGAGACGGGGTGGAACGAGAGGTCCCTCAACACAGCTTTCCAGTGTGGGCTGAGCGCAGGGGTCCAGCACAAGATCGCAGCGCATGAGGAGCAGGACTCTCTGGATGAGTCCAGCCCTTCGAATTGTCAACCATCATCCGTCTTCACCCTCTCTGTCCCCATGCAGTACACAGTCCATGGAGGAGCCCACGCAGGTGGTGAGGCCTACACCTATCTCAGGAGGAATGGGATCGGCGTGGAAGAATAGGTCGTTGCTTGTCCTGTGGCTCTCCAGGACACTTCTGGGCATCATGTCCCAAGTGCCCAGAAAAAGAGGATACCTGTCAGCAAGAAGGGGAATTCTGATGGGCAGATTCTCCCTGCAAACATCTTCCCCTAACTAAGGCTCCCAGCTTCCTGGTTGTTTGGATCCCAGGCCCATAAGCTTCAGACATTTATTGACTCTGGGGCAGCCTCATCGATATCTCTGGCTCAAAGACGGGGAGTTCCCACTCAGCGATTGATGTCAAGGCTCAGGATGGTTGGCCTCTGACCCCTGTTAGGATCCACCTTTCCACAGAGCCCCTCCAACTTGACCATAGGGAGCAGCTCTCTTTCTACCTTGTTGCTGCACCTGAACTGCCACTGGTGCTCGATCTCGACACAACCAACGGATCGATTGGTCCCAAAAAGTGCAGTCATGGTGAGTTGAATACCCTGTTCCGGCGCTGTTCGAAGAAGATAAAAATTAACTTTATTTGTTACATGTACATCAAAACACAGAGTGACATGCGTCGCTTTGCATCAAGTTAAATCCATGAGTTTTCCGGTGACAGCTGCCCACCCACAGCTCTCTAGGCTGAAGTGTATGCCTTTGGAACGTGGGAGGGATCTGGAGCACCCTGAGGAAAGCTGTGGCGGTCACATGCAGCAGAACAAATTCAGCCCTGTTGTAAATCGATGAAAGTGGCCTTTAAAAATGGGAAAGAATTTCAGCAGAGAATGTGCGTTAACGTATTCTATGCTAACAGCTAGAGTAATAATGGATGCTCTAACATTAGGTTCAGGTCAAGTGAGAAAGACAGTTCTGGCAGGAAAGGCTGCTGTTGTTGCCATGGGGATCATCCAGTGCACGGTGCAGTTCAAAGTAGCTGGACACTTTAATTGTAGATAACAATACTGCGTAGGCTCAGCATTGCCAGGTTAAATGGAGAATGGCCAGTCAGAATAGTCTCAGCCAAGCAGTTTCCCAGTGGGAGACAAATGACTGCTACAGAGAGCAATGCTTATTTTGCTAATATCACTGAGACCAATGGCAAGACCAAAAATAGCAACAGTTTCAAAACTGACTGTAAGAACCAGGATACCGCTATGAACATTGCTACTCTGCCAACTGCACAGTCATAGGCAGGGTTATGTATCATCTGAAGTTTAGTAAAGGACTACTGGCAAGCGTATGTCAGCAACAAATCCTGGCACGCTCCAGGAATATTAACATAAAAAGGATGAGTAGCTAAAGGCAAGCCTTCTGATGAAATTAGCTGATTAGAGAGAGTCAGAGAGTTACAGAGGAGAGAAGCAGACTCTTTGGCCAAGGATATCCATGCCAACTGTTTTGTCTTTCTACGTGAATCCCATTTGCTCATATTAGGATATTAGGACGCTGATAGATCTAAAGGTTAATTTTATTTCCCACATGTACGTTGACACATCGCACCATACAGTGAGATGTGTTGTTTGTGTCAGTCACCAACACAGACTGAAGGTTTGCCTGGGGCAGCTTACAAGTGACACCATGCTTTCAGCGCCAGCATTGATTGATCTTGGCACGAGCAAGAGAAAATCCGCAGATGCTGGAAATCCGAGCACCACACACAAAACGCTGGAGGGACTCAGCAGGCCAGGCAGCATCTGTGGAAAAGAATGAACAGTCAAAGTTTCGGACCAAGTCCCTTCTTGGATTAGGTTTAAAGGTCAACATTGTGAGCCAAGGGGGCTGAACTATGCTGGCCTGTTCTATGTTGTATACTTCCATGTTCTGCCTGTTGAGATGTCTTCCAAAATGCCCCCTGACATAGTTATTTTGCCACCTCAATGCACAGGTCATTCCAAATATTAACTACTCTCTTTTGACAATCTTACCCCTCAGATTCATTTTAAAACTGCACCTCTCATTTTGATAACCCTACGAGATAGATCGTCAGATATATTGCCCCCCAGGAGCTTGAAACTGCTCACCCTTTCCACTGTCGATACTCCGATGAGGACAGGTGTGTGTTCCCTCGACCTCCCCTTCCTGAAGTCCACAATCAGATCTTTAGTCTTACTCAAGGTAAGTCGAGTCACTTTTTACTGATCTTGTGTGTGAGAATGTCGTTGTGGCACTAACCAACCAACTGATCTGTCATGTTCCTGTACACCTCTTTGTCATCATCAGAAATTCTGCAACAGTAGTTGTGTCATCAGCTAATTTATAGATGGCATTTGAGCTCTACCTAGCCAACAAAAAGGTAGGGTAGTGGGCTAAGTGTGCATCCTTGATATCCTTGAAATGCGCCAGTGTGGATTATCAACGAGGAGGAGATAATATTTCCAATCTGCACTAACTGTGCTCCCCTGGTAAGGAAGTGAAGGATCCAGTTGGCAGAGTGAGTCACAGATGCCCAGGTTTTGGAGCTTATTGATTAGTATGATTGTGTTGATCGCTGAGTTGTAACCAATAAAAAGCAGCCTGTTTATTGTCCAGGTGTTCAAGTGCAGGGCCAACGAGATGCATCTGCTGTAAACCTATTCTGGTCATACGCAAGTTGCAGCACTTCCAGGTCCTTGCTTAAGCAGGTGCTGATTCTGGCCATGACCAACCTCTCAAAGCACTTCATCACAGGAGATGTGAGTACCACTGGGTGATAGATATTGAGGCAACTCACCCTGCTCTTCTTGGGCACAGGTATGATGGTCATCCTTTTGAAGCAGGTGGGAATTTCCACCTGTAGGAATGGGGGATTGAAAGTGTCTTGGAACACACCTGCCAGTTGGTTGGCACAGGTTTTTACTGTCCTGCCAGGTACAGCATTAGGGCCTGACACATTGTGAGGGTTCACCTTCTTGAAAGATGTTCTGACATTGGCATCCGAGACAGAGATCACAGGGTCACCAGATGGAGCTTTATTCTCCCTTTCAAATTGTGCATAAAAGGCATTGAACTCATCTGGGAGTGACGCATCTCAGCCATTCATGATGTTAGGTTTCACCCTGTCAGAAGTAATGGTCTGCAAGCTCTGCTAGAACTAACATGTATCTGATTCTGTCTCTAACTTCAATCTAAATTGTTTTTTCTCTCCTAAAATAGCCTTCCATAAGTCATACCTGGATTTCTTGTAATATTCTGGATCCCCAGTCTTGAATGTCACAGACTCTGACTCTCTTGGTTCATCCACGGATGTTGATTTGTGTGTGCCCGGTATGGTCAGGAAGACACACTCTCATCCACACAGGTCTTGATGAAGTCAATGACTACTATGGTGTATTGATTCAGATTCGAAAGTGAGCCCCTGAATATTGTCCAGTCCTTTGACTCAAAGCAGTCCTGTAAGTGAGGCTCTGCTTCCCTTGCCCATTCCTTCATGGTCAAATGTGTTGGCTTCTCTGATTCCACAGGTAATTATGTTGGTGGTAGTTGGTCAGAGTTTTCTTTAAGCTGACCTGGTTGAGATCCCCCACAGTGATAGGGGTTACATCCAGTGGTGCTGTTTTGTGACAGTTGATCATGGTGCTCAGCTCCTCCTGTGCCTGACCGGTCTTGACCAGAGGTGGAATGTACGTCGCTACCAGAGTGATGGCAGAAAACTTCCTCGGTGGATAAAATGGACAACATTTAACTGCTAAGTGTTCCAGGTCAGTTGAGTAGGATTGAGACGGAATTGCCACATCATGAGTTAATCATAAAGCATGCTCCACTTTCTCTACCTTTAAAAAACTCAGTTGTCCAGTCTTTGCAGAGAACCGTGAAGCAATCAGGCTGCAGCATTGAGGGGGTGAGCCATGTTTCCGAGAAGCAAAGTACACAGCAGACCCTAATGTCCTTCTGGTGCTACAAACTTGCTCTGAGATCTATTTTTATTTTCCAGAGTCTGTATATTCTCTAGCAGGAGAGTCAGGTGTGGGGGTGTAAGGCCTTTGCATTTCTATAGCACCTGTAGATTGATTCATCTTCCACGTTTCCTTTTTCTTAAAAGGGAACTGCACTCAAGACACAAGTCTGCAATCCAAATCCACCAATTTTAAGTATTGATAGCTTTTTAAATGTCCTAAAGCAATATTGCTTACTGAAGTACCCACGGCTGCAACCATAGATTACAGCTGTAGTAATCCCAGACAGGAATACTTGATGATTCTCATTGGAGCAGCACGCAAAGAGTGAACACCAAGGAATAGCCAAGGAAATGCTTTAAGGAGCTGGCCTTTGGTCTGTATTTGGTAAACTAGTATCAATTATGAAGTTTAATGTTTTGTTAAAGCATAATATTTGACAAAATCTCAATTTTCTGCTCCCCTAGTCCACTGACCCACATCTTTTCAGATTATCTTTATATTATTTTATATCATTAGCATAAAAGAGGGATTCAGGGTGTGAGAGCTAGGAATACGGCAGATGCTTAAAGGTTAGTTTTATTTGTCATGTTATACATAGAAACCTGGAGTGAAATGCAACGATTGCATCAAATCAAGTCAGTGAGGTAGCCCCCAAGCTTTGCAGTGTTCCTGGTGCCAACATAGAATGCCCACAAGTCACTGCAGTAAAAACTGAGGCTTGGAAGTGACAAAGCTGATGTGAGATATTAAACAACTTTAAGCAAACCTGCGCTAGGAAAACTGTACTGTGCAAAAGTCTAAGGCAAACGTAAAGAAAAGTTCTGTGAAGCAAAGATGCATTCAAAGTGAAGAAATGAAAAAGTTTAGAAAAACTAAAACAATACTATAAAAAGCAGTAAATGGCAAAAAAAAACTAAATCAAATCAATATTTGGTGTGACCACCCTTGGCCTTTAAAACTGCATCAATTCTCTTAGGTACTATGTCATGCAGTTTTCCAAGAAATTTGGCTGGTAGGTTGTTCCAAGCATCTTGGAGAACTTGCTGCAGTTCTTCAGCAGACTTCGGTCATCTGCATCTGTCTCTCCAGGTAATCCCAGACAGCTTCAAAGGTGTTGAGATCAGGACTCAGTGGAGGCCACACCATCTGAAACCATATAAAAAAATCTAGGGTGCCTAAGACATCTGCACAGTACTGAAATTCCTTAGAAAACTTTATAAAACCTTAGAAGACCCAATGAAGACTTGATGATTGGAATATTTTCATGGGATGGATCTGCTTTTTCCGTACCTACGAACTTGTGGAAGTTATAACTGCTGTCTGTGTGTTCTGAGTCACCACTTCCAGTAAGTGAGTTGTAGCTGTCTTAGATTGCAAGGCTAAGGTCGTGGCAAATGGAATACAATAAAGAAAAATAGCAGATCACTATTTTGGTGAAACAAGTAGCAAAACATATGATGGGGGAGTGAAAGGGGTTGGTCTTCAGAAAGACCTGAATGTTCTTGTACTTACTACCAGGTAATAAGCAGGGTCAGTAAGCCATTAGAAAAGCAGACAGTAGGTTGACCTTTATCGTAGAGGATTTGAGTAGGAAAGTAAAGAGGTCTCCCTGCCAGTATATGGGTCCCAGTGAGATCTGGAATATGATGTATGAGTCTCCCCAACCAAGCTAAGATTTGCCTGTGGTATCGCTTTATACCTCTCCATAGATGCTGCCCAACCTGTTGGGTTTCTCCAGCATTTTGTGTGTGGAGGAGTGCAGGAGAGGTTCACCAGATTGATTCACAGGACAGTAGAGGAGGGAAGTTATCTGGAAAGATTACACAGAATAGATCTGTCATCTCCTTCAGTCTGAAGAATGAGAAGTGATTTCATTGTAGCCTGGAGCAATCTGGTGTATGAAGATAAATGAGACTGAAGATGCTGGAATCTGGAACAAAAGAAAACAGAATGCCGGAAGATCTCAGTGGGTTATTTCAGCCAGTTGCCCTCCTGTAGTCTTGGCTCGGTTTTTCTCTTCTCCGTAGTACACCCAGGCTTGCTATTCTACTTCCCAGTAACACCGACAAAAAGCATTATAGAGTCATAAAGCCACTAAGAATGAAAACTGGCCTGTAGGCCCAACTTGCCCACGACAACCATGGTGTCTATCAAGCTAGTCCCATTGCCTGTCTTTGGCCCATATCGTTTTAAACTCCTCCTATCCATGAATTTACACAAGTGCCTTTTGAATGTTATTCTTTACTGCCTCAACCGCTTGCTCATTCCATATATGCAACACCTTCTACGTGAAGAAGTTGCCCCTGATGTCCCTTTTAAATCTTTCACCTCTCCCCTTAAACCTGTACCTCTAGATTTTAGTTTCCCTTCTCTGGGAAAAATTACTATGTACATTCACCCTATCTGTGACCCTCATGATTTTATATACATCTATAAGTTCATCCTCAATCTCCCGTGCTCCAATTAACAAAGTCCTAGCCTGCACTTGAGTGCTGGCAGCATCCTTGTAAATCTAACTGCCCTCTTTATGCGCTTCTAGCTACCACATTACAATTCCTTTGTTTCACCCTATCAAAGATATTCCTTCCTCTGCCTATCCTTCTTGCCTTTTTCTTGCTACTGAAGATTTACTTCAGCTCTCTCTTCACCTGTTCTGACAAAAAAGTCTCAGGCTTGAGGAGTAAGCCTTGTTTCTTTCTTGACAGATGTTGAATGCTTCTAGTGTTTGTTTCTTTCTATAGCTGAGACACTATACTTCCCAATGGCAGGCATCACATACGTGCTTGTTTATGGTTACCAATGTCAGAACAGCAGTTTGACATAAGCAGCATTGTGTAATGGTTTACGATGCAAAGTGACAAATGCATTTACTTTGTAACGAACACACAGTAATGCCTCATACATATGAAGTTTTTTTTGCATGTCCATCCCACATCATTGTTATTAGTCATGGTTGGTGATGATTATTATGGCTTTCAAGTTTAAGTAAATAGCCCACAGTATTTAGTCATCAGCCCCATTTTATTAATTGGGAATCTAGATATAGATAATTATTGTAGTGGTAGTTAATAAAACAGAGTAATTATTGATTGGATGAACAAACATACTCACATGGTCTCTATAATGAATTTTCACCTGTTCTTGTCTTTATTTGCAAAATGATAACATTATTTTTTTTTGCATTCCTAATGTGATCACCTTGCACTCCTGGTTACTAAACGGTGGTAATATTTGTTCAGATATTCTCCACACCCTCCTTCTAATTAGATTTCTTGCGTGTGTGTCTGAAACAGAGATATGAATTGAAACACTAGATTAAGACTATATCTTTTAGTTCCGACAAAGTTCCATGTGCTTCACCTAGATCCTGCACCTAACCTGCGCCTCAACCCCATTTATTTTCTTTAGGGTCGCTAAGCCTCTTTGGACAAGCGTTTGACTATCCTCTCTTAATATCTAAACACAAAATATTCTACAGATGCTGAAAATCCAGAATCAGATTCAGGTTTAATATCACTGGGATATCGTGAAAGTTCTTGCCTTTTCTGCAACAGTACAATGCAATGCAAAATAATAGAAAAAACACGTGAATTAAGAGTAAGTATGTATATTAATTAGTTAAATTAAATAAGTACATAAAATAGAAATAAAGAAGTAGTGAGGTAGTGTTCATTTTACTGTTATATACAGTGCCTACAAAATGTATTCACCATGTTTTATTACTTTACAACGTTGAATCACAGTGGATTTAACTTGGCTTTTTTTTGACACTGATCAACAGGAAAAAACTCATGTCAAAGTGAAAGCAGATCTCTACAAAGTGATCAAAATCAATTATAAATATAAGACATAAAATAATTGATTGCATAATTACTCACCCCCTTCAAGTTAGAATTCAGTAGATTCACCTCTGGCAGCAATTACAGCCTTGAGTCTGTGAATATAGGTCTCCATCAGCTTTGCACATCTGGACACTGCAATCTTGCCTCATTCTTCTTTACAAAACTGCTCAAGCTCTGTCAGATTGCATGGGGATCATGAGTGAACAGCCCTTTTCAAGTCCAGCCACAAATTCTCAATTGAGGTCTGGACTCTGACTTGACCACTCCAGGACGTTAAATTTGTTGTTTTTATGCCAGTCCTGTGTTGCTTTGGCTTTATGCTTGGGGTCATTGCCTTGCTGGAAAACAAATCTTCTCCCAAGTCACGATTCTCTTGCAGACTGAATCAGGTTTTCCTCTAGGATTTCCCTGTATTTTGCTGCGTTCATTTTACCCTCTACCTTCACAAGCCTTCCAGGGCCTGCTGCAGTGAAGCATCCCCACAGCATGATGAAGCTACCACCATGCTTTATGATAGGGATGATGTGTTTTTGATGATGTGCAGTGTTTGGCAAAAAGCTGATACCCAAAAAGCTCAATTCTGGTTTCATCAGGCCATAGAACCTTCTTCCAGATGACTTCAGAGTCTCCCACATGCCTTCTGGCAAACTCTAGCCGAGATTTCATGTGAGTCTTTTTTCAAACAGTGGCTTTCTCTTTGCCACTCTCCCATAAAGCTGGAACTGCTGAAGCACCCGGGCAACAGTTGTTGTACGTGCAGTCCCTCCCATCTCAGCCACTGAAGCTTGTAGCACCTCCAGAGCCTCATAGGTCCATTGGTGGCCTCCCTCACTAGACCCCTTCTTGCACGGTCACTCAGTTTTTGAGGATAGCCTGCTTTAGGGGGATTTACAGCTGTGACATATTCTTTCAGTGTCAAAAAAGCCAAATTAAATCTACTATGATTCAATGTTGTAAAACAATAAAACATGAAAACAGCTGGGGGGGGGTGTGGTCAGCCAATACTTTTTATAGGCACTGCATATATGCAGTATATACTTATTGTAATTCAGAGGTTTTTTTTTTCTATATTATCATGAGCCGCAGCTGCAAAATTCACAAATTGCACGAACATATGCTGGTGATATCAAAACTGATTCTGATTCATGGGTTGAATGTCCATTCAGAAATCGGATGGAAGAAGGGAGAAAGCTCCTGAATTGCTGAGTGTGTACAGAATAAGGCACACAAAATGCTCAAGGAGCTCAGTAGGTCAGGCAGCATCTATGGAGAGGAATAAATAGCTGATGTTTTGGGCCAAGACCCTCCATCAAGACTGGAAAGGAAGCGGGAAGGAACCAGAATAAGGAGGTGGGGTTGGGGAAGTAGTGGGTGGGGGGTGTGAGAGAGTGGATAAAGTGGAAAGCAGGGAAGTGAAAAGTGGAAAGGATGAAGGGGTGAAGAAGGAATGTGAAAAAAGGAGAATGGACCATGGGAGAAAGGGAAGAAGGAACGGCACTGGGGGAAGTGACAGGCAGATAAGCAGAAGAAAAGAGGTAAGAAAGGAGTCAGAAATAGGAAATAGAAAGAGAATGGAAGTCAGAATGGAACTTGAAAAATATCTGTGATTCTCCAATACGCATTGATATCAGATCTTGTTAGATACTGGTGTTTACTTTGGGTAAGTTTGATATGTTAAAAAATGACATAAATAAATGATAACATTGTCATAGAATGACAAGGAAGGATATTGTTTTCTTTGGGGTACAATGCCTCTAAAAAGTATTCACACTCTTTGGAAGTTTCCATGTTTTATTGGTCTACAACATTGAATCACAGTGGATTTAATTTGGCTTTTTTGACACTAATCAACAGAAAAAGGTGCTTTTGTGTCAAAGTGAAAACAGATCTCTACAAAGTGATCTAAATTAATTACAAATCTTAAACACAAAATAATTGATTGCATAAGTATTCACCCCCTTTAATACGACACACCAAATCATCACTGACGCAACCAATTGGTTTTAGAAGTCGCATAATTAGTTAAATGGAGATCCGTTTTTGGAGACCTGTGTGCAGTCAAGATATTTCAATTGATTGTAGTAAAAATACACATGATCTGGAAAGTCCAACTGTTGGTGAGTCAGTATCCTGGCAAAAACTACACCATGAAGATAAAAGAACACTCCAAGTGCTTCTGTGAAAAGTTTATTGAAAGCACAAGTTAGGAGATGGATACAAAAACATTTCCAAGTCACTGAATATCCCTTGGAGTTCTGTTAAGTCAATCATCAAGAAATAGAAAGAATATGGCACAGTTGTAAACCTGCCTAGAGCAGGCTGTCCTCAAAAACTGAGTGACTGTGCAAGAAGGGGACTAGTGAGGGAGGCCACCAAGAGACCTATGGTGACCCTGGAGGAGTTACCAGCTTCAGTGGCTGGGATGGGAGAGACTGCACATACAACAACTGTTACCCAGGTGCTTCACCAGTTACAGCTTTATGGGAGAGTGGCAAAGAGAAAACCACTGTTGAAAACACTCACATGAAATCTCAGCTCGACTTTGCCAGAAGGCAATGTGGGAGGCTCTGAAGTCAGCTGGAAGAAGGTTCAACGGTCTGATGAAACTAAAATTGAGCTTCTTGGTCATTAGACTAAACGCTATGATTGCTGTAAGCCAAACACCACACATCATCAAAATCACTGCAGCAGGCCCTGGAAGGCTTGTGAAGGTAAAGGGTAAAATGAATGCAGCAAAATACAGGAAAATCCTGGAGGAAAACCTGATACAGTCAGAGTCCAGACCTCAATCCAATTGAGAATTTGTCACTCATCCCCATGCAATCTGACAGAGCTTGAGCAGTTTTGTAAAGAAGAATGGGGAAAAAATTGCAGTGTCCAGATGTGCAAAGTTGATAGAGACCTATCCACACAGACTCGAGGCTGTAATTGCTGCCAAAGGTGCATCTACTAAATACTGACTTGAAGGGGGTGAGTACTTATGTAATCAATTATTTTGTGTTTTATATTTGTAATTAATTTAGGTCACTTTGTAGAGATGTTTTCACTTTGACATGAAAGAGTCTTTTTCTGTCGATCAGTGTCAAAAAAGCCAAGTGTAATCCACTGTGATTCCATGTTGAAAAGAAATAAAACATGAAAACTTCCAAGGGGGATGAATACTTTTTGTAGACACCGCATATTGTTATTTAGTGGCAAACCATTTGGTGTTGTTGATGCACCATCAATAACTCTCGGAGACAGAAGGTGAACAATAGGCTTTTATTAGCTGCAAGAGACCATGATTAGCAGCAAGAGGCCACCACACAACATCCTGGAGACTGAGGGAGGAGCAGTGCCTCCAATCGCCTTTATACAGGGGTCTGTGGGAGGAGCCACAGGAGCAGTCAGCAGAGGGGCGTGTCCAGACAGGTATATGTAGTCACCACAGTTGTTTAGTCATCTAATAGTTTACTCCAGCTCAAGTGATGAATTGATTTGATGCAATTCGCTTTTTTTGTGGTACAATTAGGAGTCAAGTATCTTTCATGTTGTGACATGATATCACACCAAACAAGTTGGGGAAACAAATTCTAGTGGTCTTATAAAATTAAAGTTGTTAGTCAGCCTTCTGCATGAGGGAAGATGTTATAATTAACATTTTATTTGCCGCCTGATGTAAATATATCGGTCTACGTGCAATAGAAGTCTGTGTCTGCCCCTCTTTACTGTACTGCAATCTTTAATTGCCTATGAAGCAAGGATAGTTTACCTTGGTCTGTGGTGAGTGATGACATACAGGATATGATGTGTTACGCATGCTAAAGGGGTGTTTTTAATCAGACAAGTAGTGACCAGATTGAAGGCAATTGACTAATGTTCTGAAAATAACATTGAACACTCACTTCAAATTCAGGGAAATTCTGGCTGTGGGCTGGTCTCATCATTCGCTTTCAATGGTAATCTGTAAAATGTTCGACAATGGAACAAACCTAAGCTGTAGCCCTTAATGACTCATCAGAAAAGGGGGGATTGGAACATATCACGTCTGGCGTCCAACTGCTATTGCATAATTGCTGATGAAATGGACTTCAAGTGAAAGAATTGTAGCTGTATCCCACAATGTCCACTAGTTTAAAGGACTTGCAGAACACAGTACACTTGTTTTCAGCATTCGACTCTAGAAATCCGTCTGGGCTTTTTTTTTGTCATTGAACAATGATTATGCTGGAGCAATTCATCCGGATATTTTCTTCATTGTTCAGGGAGAAAACATAGAAACATAGAAAACCTACAGCACAATACAGGCCCTTTGGGCCACAAAGCTGTACTAAACATGTCCTTACCTTAGAAATTACCTAGGGTTACCCATAGCCAAGCTCCATGTACCTATTCAGGAGTCTCTTAAAAGACCCTATCAGATCCACCTCTACCACCATCACCGACAGCCCATTCCATGTAGTCACCACTCTGTACTTAAAAAAACTTACCCCTGATATCTCTTCTGTATATACTTCCAAGCACCTTAAAGCTGTGCCCTCTCATGCTAGCCATTTCAGCCCTGGGAAAAAGCCTCTGACTATCTACATGATCAATGCCTATCATCATCTTGTACACCTCTATCAGGTCACCTCTCATCCTGTGTCGCTCCAAAGAGAAAAGGCTGAGTTCACTCAACCTATTCTCATAAGGCATGCTCCCCAATCCAGGCAACATCCTTGTAAATCTCCTCTGCACCCTTTCTATGGTTTTCACATCCTTCCTGTAGTGAGGCGACCAGAATTGAGCACAGTACTCCAAGCGGGGTCTGACCAGGGTCCTATATAGCTGCAACATTACCTGTCAGCTCCTGAACTCAAACCCACGATAGATGAAGGCTAATGCACTGTATGCCTTCTTAACCACAGAGTCAACCTGTGTAGCAGCTTTGAGTGTCCTATGGACTCGGACCCCAAGATCCTTCTGATCCTCCACATTGCCAAGGCTCTTACCATTAATACTGTATTCTGACATTGTATTTGACATACCAAAATGAACCACCTCACACTTATCTGGGTTGAATTCCATCTGTCACTTCTCAGCCCAGTTTTGCTTCCTATCAATGTCCCGTTGTAACCTCTGACAGCCCTCCACACTATGCACAACACCCCTAACCATTGTGTCATCAGCAAAGTTACTAACCCATCTCTCCACTTCCTCATCCAGGTCATTTATAAAAATCATGAAGAGTAGGAGTCCCAGAACAGATCCCTGAGACACATCACTGGTCACCGACCTCCAGGCAGAATATGACCCATCTACAACCACTCTTTGCCTTTTGTGGGCAAGGCAGTTCTGGATCCACAAAGCAATGTCCCCTTCTCACTTTCTCAATTAGCCTCACATGAGGTACCTTATCAAATGCCTTGCTGAAATCCATATGCGCTACATCTACTGCTCTATCTTCATCAACGTGTTTAGTCACATCCTCAAAAAATTCAATCAGGCTCGTAATAATCAGAGTCATAAGGCATGACCTGCCTTTGACAAAGCCATACTGACTATTCCTAATCATATTATGCCTCTCCAAATGTTCATAAATCCTACCTCTCAGGATCTTTTCATCAACTTACCAACCACTGAAGTAAGACTCACTGGTTTATAATTTCCTGGGCTATCTCTACTTCCTTTCTTGAATAAGGGAACAACATCCGCAACCCTTCAATCCTCCGGAACCTCTCCCGCCCCCATTGATGATACAGAAATTACCAGATCTCCTCCCTCACCTCCCACAGTAGTCTGGGCAACACCTCATCTGAACCCTGTGACTTATACAACTTGATCCTTTCCAAAAGCTCCAGCACATCCTCTTCCTTAATATCTACATGCTCAAGCTTTTCAGATGGCTGTAAGTCATCTCTATGATCACCAAGATCCTTTTCCGTAGTGAATACTGAAGCAAAGTATTTTTTAAGTACCTCTGCCATTTCCTCTGGTTCCATACACACTTTTCCACTGTCACATTTGATTGGTCCAATTCTCTCACGTCTTATCCTCTTGCTCTTCACATAATTGTAGAATGCTTTGCAGTTTTCTCTAATCCTGTCCACCAAAGCCTTCTCATGCCCCCTTCTGGCTCTTCTAATTTCATTCTTAAACTCTT
The DNA here is from genome assembly GCF_030144855.1 of Hypanus sabinus. NCBI lineage: Eukaryota > Metazoa > Chordata > Chondrichthyes > Myliobatiformes > Dasyatidae > Hypanus > Hypanus sabinus. The sequence continues at coordinate 27,539,806 of NC_082727.1, forward strand.
TCCTGGTAGCCTTATAATCCTCTAGATCTCTATCATTACTTAGTTTTTTGAACCTTTCATAAGCTCCTCTGTTCTCCTTGACTAGATTTTCAACAGTCTTTGTACATCACAGTTCCAGTACCCTACAGTCCTTTCCCTGTTTCATTGGAACATACCTATGCAGAACTCCACACAAATATCCCCTGAACATTTGCCACATTTCTTCCATACATTTCCCTGAGAGCATCTTTTTCCAATTTATGCTTCCAAGTTCCTGCCTGATAGCCTCATGTTTCCCCTTACTCTAATTAAACATTTCCCTAACTTGTCTGTTCCTATCCCTCTCCAATGCTATGGTAAAGGAGATAGAATTGTGATCACTATCTCCAAAATGCTCTCCCACTGAGAGACCTGACACCTGACCGAGTTCATTTCCCAATACCAGATCAAGTGCAGCCTCTCCTTTTGTAGGCTTATCTACATATTGTGTCAGGAAACCTTCCTGAACACACCTAGCAAACTCCACCATATCTAAAACTCTGCTATCTTCATCAAGTATTGCATATCTCCCTAGCACTATTGTAAAATACTCAAAGAAGATAGTGAAATTTGCAACAGAGTGTTGTCAGACTCCCACACTTTACAGGCACCTTGCACCTCACTGAAAGATTGACTGAGTTTCTCCAAGCAGTTGCCACTTCACTCCTAAAAGCCTGTCAGCAATTAGAAACTCTTCTCTTTCCTGAATGATTCCTGAGGGCAGAGAGCTTGCTTGCAGGTTTAACTACAGGGACCTCAGGAGACTTGTGGATCACATCATCTGCAGGGAGAAGATAATGTGTTGTGTATGAGGGTGTGTGGGAGGTGGGTGACAAGTGGACATACAGATGTTTCAACACTACCTGCAGGCAACACTGGTGGGAAGTTGCTGGGAAGGTGACTAGTAGGTGCAGCATCTCCTGACACTACTCACAAATGTTACAAACAATACCCTGATAATGTGAATCATCACAACAGGGTGTCTTCAGCTGTTATTCTGTAAGTGCCGGAATTCTTGAGCAAAACAAACAAAATGCTGGAAGAACTCGGGCAAAATTTGGACACTTTCAGTTTTATGTTTTTATATTTTGTGCTCTTGCCCATTCTTTCTTGTTGCTAATTGTAGGATTTGTTTGATTTTTTTGCGTGGGGGGGGGTGGATTTAATGTTCTTGTTGCCATTTGCGCGATTTGTTTTTTTGCATGTGGGGGTGGGGTTTGATGTTTTTCTTTGAACGGCTTCTATAGTTTTCTTTGTTTCATGACTGTCTGGAGAAGACGAATCTCGGAGTTGTATACTGCATACATGCTTTGTTAAAAATGTACCTTGAACCTTTAACCCTGGAAGGAAATAAACAGTTGACATCTCAGGCCAAGACCCTTCATCAGGACAGAGGATGTTGAAAGGGCTAAGCTCAAAATGTTGACTGCTAATTCCTCTTCATGGATGCTCCCTGTCCTGCTGAGTTTCTCCAGCATATAGTGTGTGTTCTTCACCAGCAGCCTTAGTCACCTTCTCCATTCACACGCTGTTAACACCTTTCCTTGGTGTGTCTGCTACCCATCCCTCTCTACCTCTCTCTTCCTCTCTCCTCTGCCTCATTTTTGCTGCTATACTCTTATATTCACAGTGGCCGAAAAGCTGCTTCTTAAATTGCAGTCTGAATTCCACAAGAGCCCTCAGAAAACATGGCTTATATTTGGGAATGGGAGAACAACGATCATTAGTGTCCACTAGACTTTGAACCCACTTCAAGCTGATGAGAAAAAGAAAAATTAGCTTTATTTGTCACATGTACAGTGAAATGTTTCGTTTGCAACAAATCAAATCAGCGAAGATTGTGCTGGGCAGCCCGCAAGTGTTGCTACACTTCCGATGCCAACATAGCATGCTCACAACTCACTGACACGAACCATATATCTTTTTCCGCAGTGAGGGAGGAAACTGGAGCACCTGGAGAAAGCCAAAACTGGCACAAGAAGTATGTACAAATTACTTCTAGACAACGGTGGGAATCGAATCCCAATCTTACAGCTGGCACTGTAAAGCATGGCACTAACGGCTACAATAGTCTGCCAGACACCAGTGACCTTTGCCCTTGTGCACCTTTCAGGACTTATCCATGCCAGTGTGACTCTGTTGGCCAGTCCTTAAAGGTATACATGCACAATACCATCAGCATTCTTACAGCCACAGGAAACTCATATTCCACCTGGTTAGTCTACAACCCAATGTCATGGACATGAACTTTTCCTGATGAAGGGTCTCAGCCTGAAACGTTGACCGTTTACTCTTTTTCATAGATACTGTCTGGCCTGCTGAATTCCTCCAGCATTTTGTGTGTATCACTTCTATTAACTTTTCCAAATTTAGATAAGCCTCTGCTCCAGAGAGCCGTTTCTTCCCCTTGCCCACTCCTTGCAATCCTCTGAATTTAACCTCCTATGCCTCACCCCTCCCATTGTTCCCATTCACTTATCATCTTCCACCCCTGCCGCACCCTACTCTATCTACCCACCAAACACACACAGTTCACCCGTAGATCTTCCTTCCGCTCCTCCATCTGGTTATTTGGTTCTGACTCCCTCCATCATTCACCTCTCCTCTAATGGTTCCCGTTCTTACCTTCACTTCTCAGAGTTCAGCTCTGTTTGCACTTTGTGGTTCCTGCTTATCTCTCATCTTCACACTGCCTTCCCTTTTCCCACATTGCTCCACCTGCCTCTCTATATACATGCATATTTTCCCCTCTCTATCTTTGTCCACCTCTATCTATCACTCATCTGCCACCTTGTGCCAGCTCCCCTAACTGGCGCTCTCTGCTTGTCCTGTTGGAGACACAAGAGACTGCAGACACTGGCATCTTTAGCAACAATCATTCTTCTGGAGGAACTCCGCATGCTGAGCTTCTTGACCCCCTGAGCTGCTATAGCAGAGAGCCTGTCACCTCACACCCTTTCTCAATCCTCTATTCACCTCCGACTCCTGTCTCACCACCCTCTTCCTCCCCTTTATGCTAAACATTTCCTCTCTCCACTCTTAGCCCTGTTGCAGGGTTTTAACACCAAACGTTAACACTTTCATTCCCTCCGGAGATGCTGCTTGACCCATTGAATTCCCATATGAATTAGTAGGTTAATTGGACACCTGGATGTAATTTGGCCCGTTGGGTTTGTTGGACTGGAAGGGTCGGTTCCTGCGCTGTATCTCTCTCTCTCTCTCGCTAACATGATCGTCAGGTAATATATATATTATACACACAGGTATATATGTATCTATATGTATCGAACCAGCAGCAGTCTGATTCTCAGAAACGGATATCAAGTAGCAGACCAGGGTCAATGCCAATTGTCTGGCCTTGGTGTAGGAGTCTTTTGGTCTAGACAGCACTGGGCATGGGCACGTCATTCACCCAGTACCGTAGCCAGAGGGGAAGCACCATGCAGTCATTATGGAACTTCCAAGTCGAAAGGAATTAGCCTAAAATGTGTTCTCAAAAATCAAGTGTTATGAGTGGATTTTAACTCACTGTTTTAATAAATTTCTTCTATGATTACATGCTCTGTTTATTTAAAGTTGTTCATGGTGTTTAATGTTACTGGTAGGAGACTCTGTAAATTGATTTCCTCACCACAATTTGAGCACGATAAGTCAGGTGACTGCATTGGTATGTTTCAAAGTAAATTTATTATCAGAGTACGCACGTGTCACCACATACAACCTTGCGGTTCTTGTTCTGAGGGCATACTTAGCAAATCTATAGAAACAGTAACTGTAAACTGTTAACATCAGGATCTGTAAACTAAACAAACTGTGCAAATGCAGATAATAACTAAATAGCAATAAATACAGTAACGAGCATGAACTAGCAATATAACAGTGCAACACAATGTAACACTTAAATGAGTGTAGTTATCCCCTTTGGTTTAAGAGCCTGATGGCTGAGGGGCAGTAACTGTTCTTGAACCTGGAGGTGCGAGTCCTTAGGCTCTTGTACCTTCTACCTGACAGCAACAATGAGAAAAGAGCATGGCCTGGGTGGTGAGGATCTTTGACGATGGGTGCTGCTTTTCCATGGCAATGTTTCATGTAGATGTGCTCAATGGTTGGGAGGGTTTTAAACATGACGTACTGGGCTGAATCCACTACTTTTTGTACTGAAAGACAGCCCATCCCAGGCCGGCTGCAGCCAGTCAGCACACTTTCCACCACACTTCTACAGAAGTTTTCCGAAGTTTTTAATGACGTGCCAAACCTCTGCAGACTCCTGAGGAGCAGAGGCACTGTTGTGCTTTCTCTGCAATAACACTTACATTATTTGTGTCTGTGCAATTGTCACTTCAAAGTACAGGATGAACACAGAGAAGAAATCCAAGGACCCCGTCCTCATCGCCAAGTCCTTCACCCACTTGGATGACACACCCTGTGAACTCGGACGTGGCGAAGCTGAACGAATGCGTTCGCATGGTGCGGATGGATGACCGTGCGTGTGAGTCTCCTAGTGTACCCCCATCAGGTACGACATCAAGAAACTTCAGTTCCAGTGGGTGGAGGAGGACCAACAAGGTCAGCATGGGCAAACTGGAGAAAGAAATCATCCAGTCTGATTTTTACGTGTAAAGTGTTGCAGCCTTTAACAAGGTCTAGAGTCTTCAGGTGCTTCCAGAGTTGCTGAGGAATAAAGGGAATCTGTGCAGAAATTAAAAAATAAGGCGAGATTACTGATGTCATGAATGTAGCTGCACCCTATTGCAACACATGCAAAATGTTGGAGGAGGCCCGCAGGCTGGGAGAGGAATAAACAGTCAATGTTTCGGGCCAAGACCCTCATCAGGTCTGGAAAGGGAGGGGGAAGAAGTCCAAGTAAGAAGGTGGGGGGAGGGGAAGGAGCACTGATAAATGAACACATACAAACATGCTGAATGAACTCAGCAAGTCGGGAAGGAGCCTTTTTTATATAAAGGCTGATAATTACATTCTGATAATTCTGCCAAATCTTTTGGCATAATGATGCCCAAATATTTGAAAGACTCTGTGTGCCATGCCCAGGGGTGTCGACTTTCAATTTCTCTTGGTGGGCTATAGTAATATGAAAGTAATTGGGTTTTATCTATGTTGATCTTGTATCCTGGTAATTGACCATATTGTTCAAAGGATTGCATCAATTTAGGTAAAGAGTATGTTGGTTGCCCTAGATAGATCAAAATGTCATCCGTGTAACAAGCCAATTTATGCTCTGTCCCTTTAATAGTAATTCCCTTGATATCTTCATTTTGTCTGATGTATTGAGCTAATGGTTCCAGATATAATGCGAAGAGTAGCGGTGACCATGCACAACCCTGTCTCGTGCCCCTTTCTAGGGTAAGACTATTTGATAAATATCCATTTATTTTAATCCTAGCAGTAGGGTTGTCATATAGTGTCTGTATAGTTTTAATAATTGTGTCTTGGAAACCAAATCTATGTAAACTCTGTAAAGAAAATTCCAATTAATCGAATCAAATGCTTTTTCAGCGTCCACGCTTATCACTATTGCTTCGATTTTATTTTTTTGTATATGATCCATAATGTGAAGTGTCCTTCATATATTGTTCTGTGTTTGGCATTGCCGTATAAAACCTGTCTGATCGTTACGTATCAGTATGGGTAGAAACTCCTCTAATCGTTTGGCCATGATGGAGGTAAATAACCTATAATCTACATTAAGAACGGATATTGGTCTAAATGACCCGCATTCCATTTTATCCTTGCCTTCTTTCGGTACAGCTGAGATTATTGCTTCCTTCCAACTGGGTGGCATTTGTGCCTTTTTTAGAGCCCAGTTCAGTGTGGGGAGTAAAACAGGAATTAACTCATTTTTAAATTCTTTGTACCACTCTGCTGTATACCCATCTGATCCTGGTGACTTGCTTAATTTAAGCCTACTAATTGCAGCTTTTAATTCAACTTCAGTTATGTCAACAGTCATCCTTCTATTTTGTTCTTCACTTAAAGTGGGTGACTCTAGAGAATTCAAGAAGGTGTCAATTTGGGTTATGCTTCCCCCTGGAACTTTGGAATATAGAGTTTTGAAAAACACTTCAAAAGCTTATTGAATTTCACTTAGCTTATTTTTTTTTATATCATTTTTGTTCTTGGGTCCCTAATTCTATGAATTGTATTTTCTGCTATCTTTTTTTTTTCAGTTTCCACGCCAGTATTTTCATAGATTTTGATCCACTTCCATAATGTCTCTGTTTCAGAAACATTAAAGGCAGACACAATCTCAATGGCTCTCCATATGGCTTTAGACCACCTGGACAACACAAACACCTATGTCAGGATGCTGTTCATCGACTATAGCTCAGCATTTAATACCATCATTCCCTTAATCCTGATTGAGAAGTTGCAGAACCTGGGCCTCTGTACGTCACTCTGCAACTGGATCCTCAACTTCCTAACCGGAAGACCACAATCTGTGCGGATTGGTGATAACATATCCTCTTCGCTGACTATCAACACTGGCCCACCTCAGGGATATGTGCTTAGCCCACTGCTCTACTCTCTATATATACATGACTGTGTGGCTAGGCATAGCTCAAGTACCATCTATAAATTTGCTGATGATACAACCATTGTTGGTAGAATCTCAGGTGGTGACAAGAGGGTGTACACGAGTGAGATATGCCAACTAGTGGAGTGGTGCTGCAGCAACAACCTGGTACTCAAAGTCAGTAAGACAAAAGATCTGATTGTGGATTTCAGGAAGGGTAAGACGAAGTAACACATACCAATCCTCATAGAGGGATGAGGAGTGGAGAGAGTGAGCAGCTTCAAGTTCCTGGGTGTTAAGATCTCTGAGAATCTAACCTGGTCCCAAAATACTGATGTACTTAAAAAGAAGGCAAGACAGCAGCTATACTTTATTAGGAGTTTGAAGAGATTTGGCATGTCAACAAATACACTCAAAAAGTTCTATAGTTGTACCGTGAAGAACGTTCTGACAGGCTGCATCACTGTCTGGTATGGAGGGGCTACTGCACAGGACCGAAAGAAGCTACAGAAGGTTGCAAATCTAGTCAGCTCCATCTTGGGTAGTAGCCTACAAAGGGAGAGGTGTCTCAGAAAGGCAGCGTCCATTATTAAGGACCTCCAGCACCCAGGGCATGCTCTTTTCTCACTGTTACCATCAGGTAGGAGGTACAGAAGCCAGAAACACACACTCAGCGATTCAGGAACAGCTTCTTCCCCTCTGCCATCTGATTCCTAAATGGACATTAAATCTTTGGACACTACCTCACTTTTTTTAATATACAGTTTTTCTGTTCTTGCACGTTTTAAAAAATCTATTCAATATATGCAGTTGATTTACTTGTTTATTTATTATTATTTTTATTTTATTTATTATTATTTTTTCTCTTCTAGATTGTGTATTGCATTGAACTGCTGCTGCTAAGTTAACAAATTTCACGTCACATGCCGGTGATAATAAACCTGATTCGGATCAAATTTCTCTCCAACATAACCCTCCATTTCTCTATCATACATATTCCTGTCTAAGATTTTCTTAAATATCGAATTTGTTTGCCTCTAGCACTGCCACTCTCTGTGTAATAAACTCTGGCATTCTCCCTCTACCTTCCTTCAACCTATGCTTCTTTTTCAGCTTGTTCACCTCTATCCAGTCACCTCTCATCCTCTTGATTTTCCCCTTGCTGATCTGAGGACTTAGCATCTGTTGCCTCTCTTGCTCCATCTCTGCAGGCAGTGGCTGAGGTAATTTGCTGACCAGGTTTTGTGGGCTGTGAGTGACGGTGTAAAAGATAAGCTCCCAAATATTTCAGTGTATCCATCCCACAGCAAAACCATGCTTTGGCCTCAAAGGCTGCTTGTAGTCGCACGGCTGTTAATGTGGCCTTGCTTCTGTTCTCGTAGCAGTGATGTGAGCAGCTGATTAAGGAAGGAATAAACCCCGCTGCTTAAGATACATCATTCAGCTGGGCCCTGAACTATGAGAAACACGCACAAAGTGCTGGAGCAACTCAGCAGGCCGAGCAGCATCTGTGGAGAGAGAACTAAGCGGTCGACACTTCGGGCCGAGGGCCTCCATCAGGACTGGGAAGGAAAGGGGAGGAAGCCAGAAGGTGAAACCAGGTGAGGGGGGAAGGTGGGTGGATGGAGGAGGGAGGATGAAGCTGGCAGGTGATAGGTGGAACCAAGTGAGAGGGAAAGTGGGTAGATGGAGGAGGGATGATGAAGCTGGCAGGTGATAGGTGGAAGAGGCAGAATCCTGATGTAGAATGAATCTGAGCATTGTGGGCACGAGGTTCCTCACCATCAAACATAAGAAGACATCTTCAACAGGCAATGCCCTAGGAAGGCCATGTCCATCATTAAGGACCTCACCATTCAGGATATACCCCTTTCTCATTGTTGTCATCAGGGAGGAGATACAGGAGCCTGAAGACACACACTCAACGTTTTAGAAACATCTTCCCTTCCGCCATCAGATTTCTGAATGAACAATGAACTCATGAACATAACCCCACTTTCTGTTCTCTTTATACGCTCATTTTTTAAATATTTCTTATTGTAACATATAGTAATTTTTAGATATTGCATTGTACTGGTGCCACAAAACAACAAACTTCATGACATATGCCAATGATAATTACTCCATTTTGATCCTGAACTGGTTCTTCCATGTTATTGTCTTCCAGATCCTTTTTGAAAATCTTTCTAATGACAACTTTTGGACAGCACAGTCTTGTTGATACCATTTACAATTTTTTTTGGCCTCTCAGATTTTTTGAAACTCTTTGTCAAACGAGCGTGTGGCATTTGTCACTGCTGCCTCAACACACTAAACCTGATTCTCTTCACATGAATGCAATGGCTTCAACTTCACAACACTCCCTCTAGGCTGCAAAGCCAGATCTTCCCAGAGTCAGAGCAGTGTGCTTGTGGCGCACCCCATACAAGTAAGATAGGAAATTCAGGTGATTCAGAGCTGGCTGGTAATAACTTCTAAACTTCAAGAGAGGAGGAGCAATGGACCATTTTCAGTTGTGCAGTGTGAAGAAGTTTGTAGAAGCAAATTAAATGGTGCACACAGGATTATAGCAGGGTTGTGGGAGGGGGTGGGCAAAGCCTCAGGTGGTAATTTTGGGTTGAGGTTGAATCAGAAGTTCATGTATTTTAAATGATGATTATAATTGAAACAAGCAGGTTATTTTGCAAGTAAAGCTTGTGAACTGTGCACAATGACAGACGTAATCCACTTGCTTCACACTTGTGCTGCAAGGCGATTAGAGGGAAGTATAAGGAGGATGTTGGATTTAAGTTGTTTACACGGAGAGTGGGCTGGTGGTAGAAGCAGATACATTAGACACACTTACATTGGCACATTGCTGATGGAGAAGTGGAGGGCTATTTATGAGAGATGGGTTAGATTGATCTTAGAGTAGGCTAAAAGGTCAGTACAAGATCATGGGCCAAAAGGCCTGGTCTATGCTGTAACGTTCTATGTTCTATGTTCATTTTTTGGGAAGGGTATTTCACCCCAGCGGGCTGGTGATGTAGTGGCATCAGCACCGGACTTCGGAGTGAAGGCTCCCGAGTTCGAAACCAACCGACTCCCTTGCATGCTTTCCATTCGTGCTGGGTTGAGTGTTGAGCTAGCAACTCAGCCTCGTAAAAAAACGTCGTCACGACGGCATCCCGATGACTCCACTCGGAGTTAAGGACTTTCTTCTTCTCGTTCACAGCCTGAAAGGTGAGCTTTTTGAGCATTTCCCGATGAAGGAGGCTAATGCTGAAGGGAGTTTTCAAAGGCCCTGAAAAAACTAGCATTAAAACACCAAAGTATCAGGTTGGCATGTTACACCACTTCCCAAACTCTCATTACAGAAAGTGCTACCTTGTGGTACCATTGGTACCTACACAGTTGCCCGCCATAACCTCATGAAATCCCTGGAGAAATGTTGGATTAGGCCTGTTTTAAGTTCCACTCAAGAGTTTTTAAAACTTATCCATCAAACCTAGGCATCACTGGCAAGCACAGCTTTTACTGGCCATTAGTACCGTGATTTACAGTGCCAGTTCAATTACCACTGCTGTCTGTAAGGAGTTTTGAATGTTCTCCCTGTGACCACACCAGTTTCCTCTGGGTACTCAGGCTTCTTCTCACTTAGGGTTAGATTTAGTGAGTTGAGAAGAGTCCCTGCACTTCAACCCATTGACCATGAATGGTAAATTTTAGGTCAGAATAATGTATTTCCTTATGGTGGGTTTGGGAGGTGCTTTCCAAGTAGCCCAGAGCAATAACCTCAGTATATTATAAAACTGATTCATAGTTCATGTCCAAGGTGGCACACGTTGTTGCCACTACACTATTGCCAGAGGATGTGAACATTTGGGAAAGTGGATGGAGTGCCAATCAAACAGATTGGTTTGTTCTGGATGCTGTAGAAATTCCAGAGTGTCACTGGAATGCCACTTATTTAGGCATGTGGAGAGCAAACTATCAGACTCCTGGCATGTATTTCAAATGGTGGACATGATTTGATGTGTTAGGAGGTGATTGTCTTACCATAGGTAACCCAACATCTGCTCTTCTCTTGTAACCCATGGTTTTTATTTGTCCAGTTGAGCGTCTGGACATGGTGATGTTTTTTTTGTAGGGGTCTTGTCAATAGCAAATCCACTTGAATGTCAAGGGTAGTTATTAACTGTTTTCTTACTGGAGGTGAACATCTGGAACTAGTGTGCTGCAAATGCTTCTCACCAGTCCTGAAGAAGGCACTTGGCCTGAAGTGTCAATTGTTAATTTCCTTCAGCTTTTTGTGTGTGTTGCTCTGGATTTCCAGCATCGACAGAATCTCTTTGTTTATGACTTGCTCCTCACCATTTATCAGCCGATGTCTAATATTGTCTCGATCCTTGTTGCACATTAGCATGGATCGCTTCAATTGCAAAAGGAAGTGAACGTCATGCGATTATCAGCAATCATTCTTCATTCTGACCTTTATGATGCAAGGAAGGTCACTGATGAAGCATTGAACGTGCTCTGGCCCAAGGAGCTGCCGAAGTAATGTCCAGAGGTGATCGACCCGGGCAACCATTCAGTGATGTACGATGGACCTTGGGCCTTTCCTATATTAATTTGAATAACATCCATTAAACTAGAAAAACCATAGAGATTCTGCAGATGTTGGAAATCTTGATATTCCCTTCCATGGATGCTGCCTGATTTGCTAAGTTCCCCAATCATTCCATGCATGTTATCCAAAAAGATTCTGTCAATCCAGCACCATAAATACTGCATCTGCCAGATTACTGGTGTCCTACTGTCATTAGGAGAGGCATATTGAAACTGCCCAACTGTCGTTAGGAGAGGTGGATTGACGGTGTTCTACTGTCGTTAGGAGAGGCGGATTGACAGTGTCCTACTGTCGTTAGGAGAGGCGGATTGACAGTGTCCTACTGTCGTTAGGAGAGGCGGATTGACGGTGTTCTGTCATTTTTTTTTTATTATTACAAAATCCTTTATTACAAATATCAGTGCTATACAATATGTACAAAACAGTGGCAAACACAATTACTGCACTACAAATAGACAATAGACATTACACCAGAATGTTGCCATCCCCATCCACGATGGCATTTACACCCCGCGGAGCCCAATGGTCTCGAAACTTTTCCAAGGCCGCTGTGGACTGCGCGTGTTCTTTTTCAATAGTTACCCGGGCACGAACATACCCCCTAAACATTGCCAGGCAGTCTGCCCGGGGAGATCCTCCCGCCCCCCGTTTCCAAGACCCAGGGATGGCGGATTTCGCCAGCCCCAGGAGCAAGTTGACTAGGACATCCTCATCCCTCCATGCCCCCTTCCTTACTGGATGACAATATATAAACAGGGTGGGACTAAAATGCAGCCAGAAGGCGAGAAGCAGCCCTCGCAAATATGCAAAAAGAGGCTGCAGCCTCACACACTCCATGTACATGTGGTACACGGTCTCCTCCAGCCCGCAGAAGTGGCATGTGGGTGGGAGGAGTGGCTGATTGATGGTGTCCTACTGTTGTTAGCAGAGGCGGATTGACGGTCTCCTATTGTCATTAGGAGGGGCGGATTGACGGTGTCCTACTGTCGTTAGGAGAGGTGGATTGATGGTGTCCTACTGCTGTTAGGAGGGGCTGATTGTCGGTGTCCTACTGTCGTTAGGAGAGATGTATGGATGGTGTTCAGTCATTAGGAGTGGAGGATTGACGGTGTCCTACTGTCGTTAGGAGGGGCAGATCAATGGTGTCCTACTGTCGTTAGGAGAGGCGGATTGACTGTGTCCTACTGTCGATAGGAGAGGCGGATGGACGGTGTTCTGTCATTAGGAGAGACGGATTGACCGTGTACTACTGCCATTTGGATTGGCTGATTGACGTTGTCCTACTGTCGTTAGGAGAGGCGGATTGACGGTGTTCTAATGTCATTAGGAGAGGCGGATTGAAGAGAACCTACTGTTGTTAGGAGAGGCGGATTGACAGTGTCCTACTGTCATTAGGAGAGGCGGATTGACAGTGTTCTACTGTCGTTAGGAGAGACGGATGGACGGTGTTCTGTCGATAGGAGTGGCTGATTGATTGTGTCCTACTGTCGTTAGGAGAGGGGGATTGAAGGGGATCTACTGTCGTTAGCAGAGGCGTATTTACTGTATCCTACTGTTGTTAGGAGAGACGGATGGACGGTGTTCTGTCATTAGGCGAGATGGTTTGTCGGTGTCCTACTGTCGTTAGGAGAGACGTATGGATGGTGTTCAGTCATTAGGAATGGCGGATTGTCGGTGTCTGACTGTCGTTAGGAGGGGCGGATCAACGGTGTCCTACTGTCATTAGGAGAGGCGGATTGACAGTGTTCTACTGTCGTTAGGAGAGACGGACGGACGGTGTTATGTCGATAGGAGTGGCTGATTGATTGTGTCCTACTGCCATTAGGAGAGGGGGATTGAAGGGGATCTACTGTCGTTAGCAGAGGCGTATTTACTGTATCCTACTGTTGTTAGGAGAGACGGATGGACGGTGTTTTGTTGTTAGGCGAGATGGTTTGTCGGTGTCCTACTGTCGATAGGAGAGGCGGACTGACGGTCTCCTACTGTCCTTAGGATAGGCGGATTGACGGTGTCCTACTGTCATTAGGAGAGGTGGATTGACGGTGTCCTGTCGTTTGGAGAGGCAGATTGACAGTGTTCTACTGTCATTAGGAGAAGCGGATTGAAGTGGTCCTACTGTTGTTAGGAGAGGCGAATTGAAGGGGACCTACAGTCGTTAGGAGTGGCGGATTGACGGTTTCCTACTCTCTTTTGGAGAGGCGGATTGACTGTGTCCTTCTGTTGTTAGGAGTGGCTGATTGATGGTGTCCTACTGTCGTTAGGAGGGGCAGATAGACGGTGTCCTACTGTCGTTAGGAGGGGCAGATTGACGGTGTCCTACTGTCGATAGCAGAGGCGGATTGACGGTGTCCTACTGGCGATAGGAGAGGTGGATTGACAGTGTTCTACTGTCGTTAGGAGAGACGGATGGATGGTGTCCTACAGTCATTAGGAGTGGCGGATTGACGGTGTCCTCCTGTCGTTAGGAGAGGCGGATTGACTGTGTCCTACTGTCGATAGGAGAGGCGGATGGACGGTGTTCTGTCATTAGGAGAGACGGATTGACCGTGTACTACTGCCGTTTGGATTGGCTGATTGACGTTGTCCTACTGTCGTTAGGAGAGGCGGATTGACGGTGTTCTAATGTCATTAGGAGAGGCGGATTGAAGAGAACCTACTGTCATTAGGAGAGGCGGATTGACAGTGTTCTACTGTCGTTAGGAGAGACGGATGGACGGTGTTCTGTCGATAGGAGTGGCTGATTGATTGTGTCCTACTGTCGTTAGGAGAGGGGGATTGAAGGGGATCTACTGTCGTTAGCAGAGGTGTATTTACTGTATCCTACTGTTGTTAGGAGAGACGGATGGACGGTGTTCTGTCGTTAGGCGAGATGGTTTGTCGGTGTCCTACTGTCGTTAGGAGAGACGTATGGATGGTGTTCAGTCATTAGGAATGGCTGATTGTCGGTGTCTGACTGTCGTTAGGAGGGGCGGATCAACGGTGTCCTACTGTCATTAGGAGAGGCGGATTGACAGTGTTCTACTGTCGTTAGGAGAGACGGATGGACGGTGTTATGTCGATAGGAGTGGCTGATTGATTGTGTCCTACTGCCGTTAGGAGAGGGGGATTGAAGGGGATCTACTGTCGTTAGCAAAGGCGTATTTACTGTATCCTACTGTTGTTAGGAGAGACGGATGGACGGTGTTTTGTTGTTAGGCGAGATGGTTTGTCGGTGTCCTACTGTTGATAGAAGAGGCGGACTGACGGTCTCCTACTGTCCTTAGGATAGGCGGATTGACGGTGTCCTACTGTCATTAGGAGAGGTGGATTGACGGTGTCCTGTCGTTTGGAGAGGCAGATTGACAGTGTTCTAATGTCATTAGGAGAAGCGGATTGAAGTGGTCCTACTGTTGTTAGGAGAGGCGAATTGAAGGGGACCTACAGTCGTTAGGAGTGGCGGATTGACGGTTTCCTACTCTCTTTTGGAGAGGCGGATTGACAGTGTTCTACTGTCGTTAGGAGAGACGAATTGATGGTGTTCTGTCGTTAGGAGTGGCTGATTGATGGTGTCCTACTGTCGTTAGCAGAGGCAGATTGACGGTCTCCTATTGTCGTTAGGAGGGGCGGATTGACGGTGTCCTACTGTCGTTAGGAGAGGCGGATTGACGGTCTCCTACTGTCGTTAGGATAGGCGGTTTGATGGTGTCCAGCTGTCGTTAGGAGAGGCGTATTGACGGTCTCCTACTGTCGTTAGGAGTGGCGGTTTGACGTTGTCCTATTTTCGTTAGGAGAGGCGGATTGACGGTGTCCAGCTGTCGTTAGGAGAGGCATATTGACGGTCTCCTACTGTCGTTAGGTTAGGCGGATTGACGGTGTCCTAATCTCGTGAGGAGTGGCGGATTGACGGTGTCCTAATCTCCTTAGGGGTGGCTGATTGATGGTGTCCTACTGTCGATAGGAGGGGCGGATTGACAATGTTCTACTGTCGATAGGAGAGGCGGATTGACAGTGTTCTACTGTCATTAGGAGGTGTGGATTGACGGTGTCCTACTGTCTTTAGGAGAGGCGGATTGACGGTGTCCAACTGTCGTTAGGAGAGGCGGATGGACGGCGTTCTACTGTCGTTAGGGGAGGCGGATTGACAGTGTCCTACTGTTGTTAGGAGAGGCGGATTGACAGTGTTCTACTGTCGCTAGGAGAGGCGGATTGACAGTGTCGTACTGTCGATAAGAGAGGCGGATTGACAGTGTTCTACTGTCATTAGGAGAGGCGGATTGAAGTGCTCCTACTGTCGTTAGGAGAGGCGAATTGAAGGGGACCTACAGTCGTTAGGAGTGGTGGATTGACGGTTTCCTACTGTCGTTTGGAGAGGCGGATTGACAGTGTTCTACTGTCGTTAGGAGAATCGGATTGATGGTGTTCTGTCGTTAGGAGTGGCTGATTGATGGTGTCCTACTGTCATTAGGATAGGCGGATTGACAGTGTTCTACTGTCGCTAGGAGAGGCGGATTGACAGTGTCGTACTGTCGATAAGAGAGGCGGTTTGACGGTGTGCTACTGCCTTTAGGATAGGCGGATCAACGGTGTGCTACTGTTCTTAGGAGGGGCGGATTGACGGTGTCCTACTGTCATTACCAGGGGCGGATTGATGGTGTCCTAGTGTCAATAGGAGAGGCGGATTGACAGTCTCCTACTGCCGTTAGGATTTGCGGATTGACGGTGTGCTACTGTCATTAGGAGGGGCGCTTTGACGGTGTCCTACTGTCGTTAGTAGAGGCGGATTGACGGTCTCCTACTGCCGTTAGGATTTGCGGATTGACGGTGTGCTACTGTCATTAGGAGGGGCGCTTTGACGGTGTCCTACTGTCGTTAGGAGAGGCGGATTGACAGTGTTCTACTGTCGCTAGGAGAGGCGGATTGACAGTGTCGTACTGTCAATAAGAGAGGCGGATTGACGGTGTGCTACTGCCTTTAGGATAGGCGGATCAACGGTGTGCTACTGTTCTTAGGAGGGGCGGATTGACGGTGTCCTACTGTCATTACCAGGGGCGGATTGATGGTGTCCTAGTGTCAATAGGAGAGGCGGATTGACAGTCTCCTACTGCCGTTAGGATTTGCGGATTGACGGTGTGCTACTGTCATTAGGAGGGGCGCTTTGACGGTGTCCTACTGTCGTTAGTAGAGGCGGATTGACGGTCTCCTACTGCCGTTAGGATTTGCGGATTGACGGTGTGCTACTGTCATTAGGAGGGGCGCTTTGACGGTGTCCTACTGTCGTTAGGAGAGGCGGATTGATGATGTACTACTGATGTTAGGAGAGGTGGATTGACGGTCTCCTAATGTCCTTAGGATAGGCGGATTGACACAGTTCTACTGTCCTTAAGCGGGGCATATTGACGGTGTCCTACTGTCGTTGGGAAGGGAGAATTGACGGTGTCCTACTGTCGTTAGGAGAGGCGGATTGACAGTGTCCTACTGTCCTTAGGATAGGCGGATTGACGGTGTCCTACTGTCGTTATGATAGGCGGACTGACACTGTCCTACTGTCCTTAAGCGGGGTATATTGACGGTGTCCTACTGTCGTTGGGAAGGGAGAATTGACGGTGTCCTACTGTCGTTAGGAGAGACGGATGGATGGTGTTCAGTCGTTAGGAGTGGCTGATTGATGGTGTCCTACTGTCGTTAGGTGGGCGGATCAACGGAGTCCTACTGTTGTTAGGAGCTGCGGATTGATGGTGTCCTATCATTTGGTGAGGCGGATTGACGGTGTCCTACTGCCGTTTGGAGAGGCTGATTGACGGTCTCCTACTGTCCTTAGGATAGGCGGATTGACGGTGTCCTACTGTCGTTAAGCAGGGCATATTGACGGTGTCCTATTGTCGTTGGGAAGGGAGAATTGACGGTGTTCTACTGTCGTTAGGAGGGACGGATTGACGATGCCATACTGTCGTTAGGAGGGGAGGATTGACCGTCTCCTACTGCCGTTTGGATTGGCTGATAGAGGTTGTCCTACAGTCGATAGGAGAGGCGGATTGACGGTGTTCTGTCGTTAGGAGAGGCGGATTGACGGTGTCCTACTGTCGTTAGGTGAGGCGGTTTGACAGTGTCCTACTGTCGTTAGGAGAGGCGGATTGACGGTGTCCTACTGTCGTTAGGAGAGGCGGATTGACGGTGTCCTACTGCCGTTTGGAGTGGCTGATTGACGGTGTCCTACTGTCGTTAGGAGAGACCGATGTACGGTGTTCTGTCGTTAGGCGAGGGGTATTGTCGGTGTCCTACTGTCGTTAGGAGGGGCAGATAGACGGTGTCCTACTGTCGTTAGGAGGGGCAGATTGACGGTGTCCTACTGTCAATAGCAGAGGCGGATTGACGGTGTCCTACTGGCGATAGGAGAGGTGGATTGACAGTGTTCTACTGTCGTTAGGAGAGACGGATGGACAGTGTCCTACTGTCGTTAGGAGGGGCAGATAGACGGTGTCCTACTGTCGTTAGGAGGGGCAGATAGACGGTGTTCTACTGTCGTTAGGAGGGGCAGATTGACGGTGTCCTACTGTCGATAGCAGAGGCGGATTGACGGTGTCCTACTGGCGATAGGAGAGGTGGATTGACAGTGTTCTACTGTCGTTAGGAGAGACGGATGGATGGTGTTCAGTCATTAGGAGTGGCTGATTGATTGTGTCCTACTGCCATTAGGAGAGGGGGATTGAAGGGGATCTACTGTCGTTAGGAGGGGCGGATAGACGGTGTCCTACAGTCGTTAGGAGAGGCGGATTGTCTGTGTCCAACTTCCGTTGGGAGAGGCGGATTGAAGGTGTCCTACTGTCGATAGGAGGGGCGGATTGACAGTGTCCTACTGTCATTAGGAGAGGCGGATTGACAGTGTTCTACTGTCGTTAGGAGAGACGGATGGACGGTGTTATGTCGATAGGAGTGGCTGATTGATTGTGTCCTACTGCCGTTAGGAGAGGGGGATTGAAGGGGATCTACTGTCGTTAGCAGAGGCGTATTTACTGTATCCTACTGTCGTTAGGAGAGACGGATGGACGGTGTTTTGTTGTTAGGCGAGATGGTTTGTCGGTGTCCTACTGTCGATAGGAGAGGCGGACTGACGGTCTCCTACTGTCCTTAGGATAGGCGGATTGACGGTGTCCTACTGTCGTTAGGAGAGGTGGATTGACGGTGTCCTGTCGTTTGGAGAGGCAGATTGACAGTGTTCTACTGTCATTAGGAGAAGCGGATTGAAGTGGTCCTACTGTTGTTAGGAGAGGCGGATTGATGGTGTTCTGTCGTTAGGAGTGGCTGATTGATGGTGTCCTACTGTCGTTAGCAGAGGCAGATTGACGGTCTCCTATTGTCGTTAGGAGGGGCGGATTGACGGTCTCCTACTGTCGTTAGGATAGGCTGATTGACGGTGTCCTACTGTCGTTAGGAGAGGCGGATTGACGGTGTCCAACTGTCGTTGGGAGAGGCGGATTGAATGTGTTCTCACGTTAGAGAGGCGGATGGACGGCGTTCTACTGTCGTTAGGGGAGGCGGATTGACAGTGTCCTACTGTTGTTAGGAGAGGCGGATTGACAGTGTTCTACTGTCGCTAGGAGAGGCGGATTGACAGTGTCGTACTGTCGATAAGAGAGGCGGATTGACAGTGTTCTACTGTCATTAGGAGAGGCGGATTGAAGTGCTCCTACTGTCGTTAGGAGAGGCGAATGGAAGGGGACCTACATTCGTTAGGAGTGGCGGATTGACGGTTTCCTACTGTCGTTTGGAGAGGCGGATTGACAGTGTTCTACTGTCATTAGGAGAGACGGATTGATGGTGTTCTGTCGTTAGGAGTGGCTGATTGATGGTGTCCTACTGTCGTTAGGATAGGCGGATTGACAGTGTCGTACTGTCGATAAGAGAGGCGGATTGACGGTGTGCTACTGTCTTTAGGATAGGGGGATCAACGGTGTGCTACTGTTCTTAGGAGGGGCGGATTGATGGTGTCCTAGTGTCAATAGGAGAGGCGGATTGACAGTGTTCTACTGTCGTTAGTAGAGGCGGATTGACGGTCTCCTACTGCCGTTAGGATTTGCGGATTGACGGTGTGCTACTGTCATTAGGAGGGGCGCTTTGACGGTGTCCTACTGTCGTTAGGAAAGGCGGATTGATGATGTACTACTGATGTTAGGAGAGGTGGATTGACGGTCTCCTAATGTCCTTAGGATAGGCGGATTGACACAGTTCTACTGTCCTTAAGCGGGGCATATTGACGGTGTCCTACTGTCGTTGGGAAGGGAGAATTGACGGTGTCCTACTGTCATTAGGAGAGGCGGATTGACAGTGTCCTACTGTCCTTAGGATAGGCGGATTGACGGTGTCCTACTGTCGTTATGATAGGCGGACTGACACTGTCCTACTGTCCTTAAGCGGGGTATATTGACGGTGTCCTACTGTCGTTGGGAGGGAGAATTGACGGTGTCCTACTGTCGTTAGGAGAGACGGTTGGATGGTGTTCAGTCGTTAGGAGTGGCTGATTGATGGTGTCCTACTGTCGTTAGGTGGGCGGATCAACGGAGTCCTACTGTTGTTAGGAGCTGCGGATTGACGGTGTCCTACTGCTGTTTGGAGAGGCTGATTGACGGTCTCCTACTGTCCTGAGGATAGGCGGATTGACAGTGTCGTACTGTCGTTAGGAGAGGCGGATTGACGGTGTCCTACTGTCGTTAGGAGAGGCGGATTGACGGTGTCCTACTGCCGTTTGGAGTGGCTGATTGACGGTGTCCTACTGTCGTTAGGAGAGACCGATGTACGGTGTTCTGTCGTTAGGCGAGGGGTATTGTCGGTGTCCTACTATCGTTAGGAGGGGCGGATAGACGGTGTCCTACTGTCGTTAGGAGGGGCAGATAGACGGTGTCCTACTGTCGTTAGGAGGGGCAGATTGACGGTGTCCTACTGTCGATAGCAGAGGCGGATTGACGGTGTCCTACTGGCGATAGGAGAGGTGGATTGACAGTGTTCTACTGTCGTTAGGAGAGACGGATGGATGGTGTCCTACAGTCATTAGGAGTGGCGGATTGACGGTGTCCTCCTGTCGTTAGGAGAGGCGGATTGACTGTGTCCTACTGTCGATAGGAGAGGCGGATGGACGGTGTTCTGTCATTAGGAGAGACGGATTGACCGTGTACTACTGCCGTTTGGATTGGCTGATTGACGTTGTCCTACTGTCGTTAGGAGAGGCGGATTGACGGTGTTCTAATGTCATTAGGAGAGGCGGATTGAAGAGAACCTACTGTCATTAGGAGAGGCGGATTGACAGTGTTCTACTGTCGTTATGAGAGACGGATGGACGGTGTTCTGTCGATAGGAGTGGCTGATTGATTGTGTCCTACTGTCGTTAGGAGAGGGGGATTGAAGGGGATCTACTGTCGTTAGCAGAGGTGTATTTACTGTATCCTACTGTTGTTAGGAGAGACGGATGGACGGTGTTCTGTCGTTAGGCGAGATGGTTTGTCGGTGTCCTACTGTCGTTAGGAGAGACGTATGGATGGTGTTCAGTCATTAGGAATGGCTGATTGTCGGTGTCTGACTGTCGTTAGGAGGGGCGGATCAACGGTGTCCTACTGTCATTAGGAGAGGCGGATTGACAGTGTTCTACTGTCGTTAGGAGAGACGGATGGACGGTGTTATGTCGATAGGAGTGGCTGATTGATTGTGTCCTACTGCCGTTAGGAGAGGGGGATTGAAGGGGATCTACTGTCGTTAGCAAAGGCGTATTTACTGTATCCTACTGTTGTTAGGAGAGACGGATGGACGGTGTTTTGTTGTTAGGCGAGATGGTTTGTCGGTGTCCTACTGTTGATAGAAGAGGCGGACTGACGGTCTCCTACTGTCCTTAGGATAGGCGGATTGACGGTGTCCTACTGTCATTAGGAGAGGTGGATTGACGGTGTCCTGTCGTTTGGAGAGGCAGATTGACAGTGTTCTACTGTCATTAGGAGAAGCGGATTGAAGTGGTCCTACTGTTGTTAGGAGAGGCGAATTGAAGGGGACCTACAGTCGTTAGGAGTGGCGGATTGACGGTTTCCTACTCTCTTTTGGAGAGGCGGATTGACTGTGTCCTTCTGTTGTTAGGAGTGGCTGATTGATGGTGTCCTACTGTCGTTAGCAGAGGCAGATTGACGGGCTCCTATTGTCGTTAGGAGGGGCGGATTGACGGTCTCCTACTGTCGTTAGGATAGGCTGATTGACGGTGTCCTACTGTCGTTAGGAGAGGCGGATTGACGGTCTCCTACTGTCGTTAGGAGTGGCGGTTTGACGTTGTCCTATTTTCGTTAGGAGAGGCGGATTGACGGTGTCCAGCTGTCGTTAGGAGAGGCATATTGACGGTCTCCTACTGTCGTTAGGTTAGGCGGATTGACGGTGTCCTAATCTCGTGAGGAGTGGCGGATTGACGGTGTCCTAATCTCCTTAGGGGTGGCTGATTGATGGTGTCCTACTGTCGATAGGAGGGGCGGATTGACAATGTTCTACTGTCGATAGGAGAGGCGGATTGACAGTGTTCTACTGTCATTAGGAGGTGTGGATTGACGGTGTCCTACTGTCTTTAGGAGAGGCGGATTGACGGTGTCCAACTGTCGTTAGGAGAGGCGGATGGACGGCGTTCTACTGTCGTTAGGGGAGGCGGATTGACAGTGTCCTACTGTTGTTAGGAGAGGCGGATTGACAGTGTTCTACTGTCGCTAGGAGAGGCGGATTGACAGTGTCGTACTGTCGATAAGAGAGGCGGATTGACAGTGTTCTACTGTCATTAGGAGAGGCGGATTGAAGTGCTCCTACTGTCGTTAGGAGAGGCGAATTGAAGGGGACCTACAGTCGTTAGGAGTGGTGGATTGACGGTTTCCTACTGTCGTTTGGAGAGGCGGATTGACAGTGTTCTACTGTCGTTAGGAGAATCGGGTTGATGGTGTTCTGTCGTTAGGAGTGGCTGATTGATGGTGTCCTACTGTCATTAGGATAGGCGGATTGACAGTGTTCTACTGTCGCTAGGAGAGGCGGATTGACAGTGTCGTACTGTCGATAAGAGAGGCGGATTGACGGTGTGCTACTGCATTTAGGATAGGCGGATCAACGGTGTGATACTGTTTTTAGGAGGGGCGGATTGACGGTGTCCTACTGTCATTACCAGGGGCGGATTGATGGTGTCCTAGTGTCAATAGGAGAGGCGGATTGACAGTCTCCTACTGCCGTTAGGATTTGCGGATTGACGGTGTGCTACTGTCATTAGGAGGGGCGCTTTGACGGTGTCCTACTGTCGTTAGTAGAGGCGGATTGACGGTCTCCTACTGCCGTTAGGATTTGCGGATTGACGGTGTGCTACTGTCATTAGGAGGGGCGCTTTGACGGTGTCCTACTGTCGTTAGGAGAGGCGGATTGATGATGTACTACTGATGTTAGGAGAGGTGGATTGACGGTCTCCTAATGTCCTTAGGATAGGCGGATTGACACAGTTCTACTGTCCTTAAGCGGGGCATATTGACGGTGTCCAACTGTCGTTGGGAAGGGAGAATTGACGGTGTCCTACTGTCATTAGGAGAGGCGGATTGACAGTGTCCTACTGTCCTTAGGATAGGCGGATTGACGGTGTCCTACTGTCGTTATGATAGGCGGACTGACACTGTCCTACTGTCCTTAAGCGGGGTATATTGACGGTGTCCTACTGTCGTTGGGAGGGAGAATTGACGGTGTCCTACTGTCGTTTGGAGAGGCAGATTGACAGTGTTCTACTGTCATTAGGAGAAGCGGATTGAAGTGGTCCTACTGTTGTTAGGAGAGACGGATTGATGGTGTTCTGTCGTTAGGAGTGGCTGATTGATGGTGTCCTACTGTCGTTAGCAGAGGCAGATTGACGGTCTCCTATTGTCGTTAGGAGGGGCGGATTGACGGTCTCCTACTGTCGTTAGGATAGGCTGATTGACGGTGTCCTACTGTCGTTAGGAGAGGCGGATTGATGGTGTCCAACTGTCGTTGGGAGAGGCGGATTGAATGTGTTCTCACGTTAGAGAGGCGGATGGACGGCGTTCTACTGTCGTTAGGGGAGGCGGATTGACAGTGTCCTACTGTTGTTAGGAGAGGCGGATTGACAGTGTTCTACTGTCGCTAGGAGAGGCGGATTGACAGTGTCGTACTGTCGATAAGAGAGGCGGATTGACAGTGTCGTACTGTCGTTAGGAGAGGCGGATTGACGGTGTCCTACTGCCGTTTGGAGTGGCTGATTGACGGTGTCCTACTGTCGTTAGGAGAGACCGATGTACGGTGTTCTGTCGTTAGGCGAGGGGTATTGTCGGTGTCCTACTATCGTTAGGAGGGGCGGATAGACGGTGTCCTACTGTCGTTAGGAGGGGCAGATAGACGGTGTCCTACTGTCATTAGGAGGGGCAGATAGACGGTGTCCTACTGTCGTTAGGAGGGGCAGATAGACGGTGTCCTACTGTCGTTAGGAGGGGCAGATTGACGGTGTCCTACTGTCGATAGCAGAGGCGGATTGACGGTGTCCTACTGGCGATAGGAGAGGTGGATTGACAGTGTTCTACTGTCGTTAGGAGAGACGGATGGATGGTGTCCTACAGTCATTAGGAGTGGCGGATTGACGGTGTCCTCCTGTCGTTAGGAGAGGCGGATTGACTGTGTCCTACTGTCGATAGGAGAGGCGGATGGACGGTGTTCTGTCATTAGGAGAGACGGATTGACCGTGTACTACTGCCGTTTGGATTGGCTGATTGACGTTGTCCTACTGTCGTTAGGAGAGGCGGATTGACGGTGTTCTAATGTCATTAGGAGAGGCGGATTGAAGAGAACCTACTGTCATTAGGAGAGGCGGATTGACAGTGTTCTACTGTCGTTAGGAGAGATGGATGGACGGTGTTCTGTCGATAGGAGTGGCTGATTGATTGTGTCCTACTGTCGTTAGGAGAGGGGGATTGAAGGGGATCTACTGTCGTTAGCAGAGGCGTATTTACTGTATCCTACTGTTGTTAGGAGAGACGGATGGACGGTGTTCTGTCGTTAGGCGAGATGGTTTGTCGGAGTCCTACTGTCGTTAGGAGAGACGTATGGATGGTGTTCAGTCATTAGGAATGGCTGATTGTCGGTGTCTGACTGTCGTTAGGAGGGGCGGATCAACGGTGTCCTACTGTCATTAGGAGAGGCGGATTGACAGTGTTCTACTGTCGTTAGGAGAGACGGATGGACGGTGTTATGTCGATAGGAGTGGCTGATTGATTGTGTCCTACTGCCGTTAGGAGAGGGGGATTGAAGGGGATCTACTGTCGTTAGCAAAGGCGTATTTACTGTATCCTACTGTTGTTAGGAGAGACGGATGGACGGTGTTTTGTTGTTAGGCGAGATGGTTTGTCGGTGTCCTACTGTTGATAGAAGAGGCGGACTGACGGTCTCCTACTGTCCTTAGGATAGGCGGATTGACGGTGTCCTACTGTCATTAGGAGAGGTGGATTGACGGTGTCCTGTCGTTTGGAGAGGCAGATTGACAGTGTTCTACTGTCATTAGGAGAAGCGGATTGAAGTGGTCCTACTGTTGTTAGGAGAGGCGAATTGAAGGGGACCTACAGTCGTTAGGAGTGGCGGATTGACGGTTTCCTACTCTCTTTTGGAGAGGCGGATTGACTGTGTCCTTCTGTCGTTAGGAGTGGCTGATTGATGGTGTCCTACTGTCGTTAGCAGAGGCAGATTGACGGTCTCCTATTGTCGTTAGGAGGGGCGGATTGACGGTCTCCTACTGTCGTTAGGATAGGCGGTTTGATGGTGTCCAGCTGTCGTTAGGAGAGGCGTATTGACGGTCTCCTACTGTCGTTAGGTTAGGCGGATTGACGGTGTCCTAATCTCGTGAGGAGTGGCGGATTGACGGTGTCCTAATCTCCTTAGGGGTGGCTGATTGATGGTGTCCTACTGTCGATAGGAGGGGCGGATTGACAATGTTCTACTGTCGATAGGAGAGGCGGATTGACAGTGTTCTACTGTCATTAGGAGGTGTGGATTGACGGTGTCCTACTGTCTTTAGGAGAGGCGGATTGACAGTGTCCAACTGTCGTTAGGAGAGGCGGATGGACGGCGTTCTACTGTCGTTAGGGGAGGCGGATTGACAGTGTCCTACTGTTGTTAGGAGAGGCGGATTGACAGTGTTCTACTGTCGCTAGGAGAGGCGGATTGACAGTGTCGTACTGTCGATAAGAGAGGCGGATTGACAGTGTTCTACTGTCATTAGGAGAGGCGGATTGAAGTGCTCCTACTGTCGTTAGGAGAGGCGAATTGAAGGGGACCTACAGTCGTTAGGAGTGGTGGATTGACGGTTTCCTACTGTCGTTTGGAGAGGCGGATTGACAGTGTTCTACTGTCGTTAGGAGAATCGGATTGATGGTGTTCTGTCGTTAGGAGTGGCTGATTGATGGTGTCCTACTGTCATTAGGATAGGCGGATTGACAGTGTTCTACTGTCGCTAGGAGAGGCGGATTGACAGTGTCGTACTGTCGATAAGAGAGGCGGATTGACGGTGTGCTACTGCATTTAGGATAGGCGGATCAACGGTGTGCTACTGTTTTTAGGAGGGGCGGATTGACGGTGTCCTACTGTCATTACCAGGGGCGGATTGATGGTGTCCTAGTGTCAATAGGAGAGGCGGATTGACAGTCTCCTACTGCCGTTAGGATTTGCGGATTGACGGTGTGCTACTGTCATTAGGAGGGGCGCTTTGACGGTGTCCTACTGTCGTTAGTAGAGGCGGATTGACGGTCTCCTACTGCCGTTAGGATTTGCGGATTGACGGTGTGCTACTGTCATTAGGAGGGGCGCTTTGACGGTGTCCTACTGTCGTTAGGAGAGGCGGATTGATGATGTACTACTGATGTTAGGAGAGGTGGATTGACGGTCTCCTAATGTCCTTAGGATAGGCGGATTGACACAGTTCTACTGTCCTTAAGCGGGGCATATTGACGGTGTCCAACTGTTGTTGGGAAGGGAGAATTGACGGTGTCCTACTGTCATTAGGAGAGGCGGATTGACAGTGTCCTACTGTCCTTAGGATAGGCGGATTGACGGTGTCCTACTGTCGTTATGATAGGCGGACTGACACTGTCCTACTGTCCTTAAGCGGGGTATATTGACGGTGTCCTACTGTCGTTGGGAGGGAGAATTGACGGTGTCCTACTGTCGTTAGGAGAGACGGTTGGATGGTGTTCAGTCGTTAGGAGTGGCTGATTGATGGTGTCCTACTGTCGTTAGGAGAGGCAGATTGACTGTGTCCTACTGTCGATAGGAGAGGCGGAATCAAGGTGTGCTACTGTCGTTAGGATAGGCGGATCAACGGTGTCCTACTGTTGTTAGGAGGGGCGGATTGACGGTGTCCTAATCTCGTTAGCAGTGGCAAATTGATGGTGTCCTAGTGTCGATAGAAGAGGCAGATTGACAGTGATCTACTGTCGTTAGGAGAGGCGGATTGATGATGTACAACTGACGTTAGGAGAGGTGGATTGACGGTCTCCTAATGTCCTTAGGATAGGTGGATTGACACAGTCCTACTGTCCTTAAGCGGGGCATATTGACGGTGTCCTAATGTCGTTGGGAAAGGAGAATTGACGGTGTCCTACTGTCGTTAGGAGAGGCGGATTGACGGTGTCCTACTGTCGTTAGGAGAGGCGGATTGACGGTGTCCTACTGTCGTTAGGAGAGGCGGATTGACGGTGTCCTACTGTCGTTAGGAGAGGCGGATTGACGGTGTCCTACTGCCGTTTGGAGTGGCTGATTGACGGTGTCCTACTGTCGTTAGGAGAGACCGATGTACGGTGTTCTGTCGTTAGGCGAGGGGTATTGTCGGTGTCCTACTATCGTTAGGAGAGGCGGATTGACAGTGTCCTACTGTCCTTAGGATAGGCGGATTGACGGTGTCCTACTGTCGTTATGATAGGCGGACTGACACTGTCCTACTGTCCTTAAGCGGGGTATATTGACGGTGTCCTACTGTCGTTGGGAAGGGAGAATTGACGGTGTCCTACTGTCGTTAGGAGAGACGGTTGGATGGTGTTCAGTCGTTAGGAGTGGCTGATTGATGGTGACCTACTGTCGTTAGGAGAGGCAGATTGACTGTGTCCTACTGTCGATAGGAGAGGCGGAATCAAGGTGTGCTACTGTCGTTAGGATAGGCGGATCAACGGTGTCCTACTGTTGTTAGGAGGGGCGGATTGACGGTGTCCTAATCTCGTTAGCAGTGGCAAATTGATGGTGTCCTAGTGTCGATAGAAGAGGCAGATTGACAGTGATCTACTGTCGTTAGGAGAGGCGGATTGATGATGTACAACTGACGTTAGGAGAGGTGGATTGACGGTCTCCTAATGTCCTTAGGATAGGTGGATTGACACAGTCCTACTGTCCTTAAGCGGGGCATATTGACGGTGTCCTAATGTCGTTGGGAAAGGAGAATTGACGGTGTCCTACTGTCGTTAGGAGAGGCGGATTGACGGTGTCCTACTGTCGTTAGGAGAGGCGGATTGACGGTGTCCTACTGTCGTTAGGAGAGGCGGATTGACGGTGTCCTACTGCCGTTTGGAGTGGCTGATTGACGGTGTCCTACTGTCGTTAGGAGAGACCGATGTACGGTGTTCTGTCGTTAGGCGAGGGGTATTGTCGGTGTCCTACTATCGTTAGGAGGGGCGGATAGACGGTGTCCTACTGTCGTTAGGAGGGGCAGATAGACGGTGTCCTACTGTCGTTAGGAGGGGCAGATTGACGGTGTCCTACTGTCGATAGCAGAGGCGGATTGACGGTGTCCTACTGGCGATAGGAGAGGTGGATTGACAGTGTTCTACTGTCGTTAGGAGAGACGGATGGATGGTGTTCAGTCATTAGGAGTGGCTGATTGATGGTGTCCTCCTGTCGTTAGGAGAGGCGGATTGACGGTGTCCTACAGTCATTAGGAGTGGCGGATTGACGGTGTCCTACTGTCGTTAGGAGGGGCGGATTGACTGTGTCCTACTGTCGATAGGAGAGGCGGATGGACGGTGTTCTGTCATTAGGAGAGACGGATTGACCGTGTACTACTGCCGTTTGGATTGGCTGATTGACGTTGTCCTACTGTCGTTAGGAGAGGCGGATTGACGGTGTTCTAATGTCATTAGGAGAGGCGGATTGAAGAGAACCTACTGTCATTAGGAGAGGCGGATTGACAGTGTTCTACTGTCGTTAGGAGAGACGGATGGACGGTGTTCTGTCGATAGGAGTGGCTGATTGATTGTGTCCTACTGTCGTTAGGAGAGGGGGATTGAAGGGGATCTACTGTCGTTAGCAGAGGCGTATTTACTGTATCCTACTGTTGTTAGGAGAGACGGATGGACGGTGTTCTGTCGTTAGGCGAGATGGTTTGTCGGTGTCCTACTGTCGTTAGGAGAGACGTATGGATGGTGTTCAGTCATTAGGAATGGCTGATTGTCGGTGTCTGACTGTCGTTAGGAGGGGCGGATCAACGGTGTCCTACTGTCATTAGGAGAGGCGGATTGACAGTGTTCTACTGTCGTTAGGAGAGACGGATGGACGGTGTTATGTCGATAGGAGTGGCTGATTGATTGTGTCCTACTGCCGTTAGGAGAGGGGGATTGAAGGGGATCTACTGTCGTTAGCAAAGGCGTATTTACTGTATCCTACTGTTGTTAGGAGAGACGGATGGACGGTGTTTTGTTGTTAGGCGAGATGGTTTGTCGGTGTCCTACTGTTGATAGAAGAGGCGGACTGACGGTCTCCTACTGTCCTTAGGATAGGCGGATTGACGGTGTCCTACTGTCATTAGGAGAGGTGGATTGACGGTGTCCTGTCGTTTGGAGAGGCAGATTGACAGTGTTCTACTGTCATTAGGAGAAGCGGATTGAAGTGGTCCTACTGTTGTTAGGAGAGGCGAATTGAAGGGGACCTATAGTCGTTAGGAGTGGCGGATTGACGGTTTCCTACTCTCTTTTGGAGAGGCGGATTGACTGTGTCCTTCTGTCGTTAGGAGTGGCTGATTGATGGTGTCCTACTGTCGTTAGCAGAGGCAGATTGACGGTCTCCTATTGTCGTTAGGAGGGGCGGATTGACGGTCTCCTACTGTCGTTAGGATAGGCTGATTGACGGTGTCCTACTGTCGTTAGGAGAGGCGGATTGACGGTCTCCTACTGTCGTTAGGATAGGCGGTTTGATGGTGTCCAGCTGTCGTTAGGAGAGGCGTATTGACGGTCTCCTACTGTCGTTAGGAGTGGCGGTTTGACGTTGTCCTATTTTCGTTAGGAGAGGCGGATTGACGGTGTCCAGCTGTCGTTAGGAGAGGCATATTGACGGTCTCCTACTGTCGTTAGGTTAGGCGGATTGACGGTGTCCTAATCTCGTGAGGAGTGGCGGATTGACGGTGTCCTAATCTCCTTAGGGGTGGCTGATTGATGGTGTCCTACTGTCGATAGGAGGGGCGGATTGACAATGTTCTACTGTCGATAGGAGAGGCGGATTGACAGTGTTCTACTGTCATTAGGAGGTGTGGATTGACGGTGTCCTACTGTCTTTAGGAGAGGCGGATTGACGGTGTCCAACTGTCGTTAGGAGAGGCGGATGGACGGCGTTCTACTGTCGTTAGGGGAGGCGGATTGACAGTGTCCTACTGTTGTTAGGAGAGGCAGATTGACAGTGTTCTACTGTCGCTAGGAGAGGCGGATTGACAGTGTCGTACTGTCGATAAGAGAGGCGGATTGACAGTGTTCTACTGTCATTAGGAGAGGCGGATTGAAGTGCTCCTACTGTCGTTAGGAGAGGCGAATTGAAGGGGACCTACAGTCGTTAGGAGTGGTGGATTGACGGTTTCCTACTGTCGTTTGGAGAGGCGGATTGACAGTGTTCTACTGTCGTTAGGAGAATCGGATTGATGGTGTTCTGTCGTTAGGAGTGGCTGATTGATGGTGTCCTACTGTCATTAGGATAGGCGGATTGACAGTGTTCTACTGTCGCTAGGAGAGGCGGATTGACAGTGTCGTACTGTCGATAAGAGAGGCGGATTGACGGTGTGCTACTGCCTTTAGGATAGGCGGATCAACGGTGTGCTACTGTTCTTAGGAGGGGCGGATTGACGGTGTCCTACTGTCATTACCAGGGGCGGATTGATGGTGTCCTAGTGTCAATAGGAGAGGCGGATTGACAGTCTCCTACTGCCGTTAGGATTTGCGGATTGACGGTGTGCTACTGTCATTAGGAGGGGCGCTTTGACGGTGTCCTACTGTCGTTAGTAGAGGCGGATTGACGGTCTCCTACTGCCGTTAGGATTTGCGGATTGACGGTGTGCTACTGTCATTAGGAGGGGCGCTTTGACGGTGTCCTACTGTCGTTAGGAGAGGCGGATTGATGATGTACTACTGATGTTAGGAGAGGTGGATTGACGGTCTCCTAATGTCCTTAGGATAGGCGGATTGACACAGTTCTACTGTCCTTAAGCGGGGCATATTGACGGTGTCCAACTGTCGTTGGGAAGGGAGAATTGACGGTGTCCTACTGTCGTTAGGAGAGGCGGATTGACAGTGTCCTACTGTCCTTAGGATATGCGGATTGACGGTGTCCTACTGTCGTTATGATAGGCGGACTGACACTGTCCTACTGTCCTTAAGCGGGGTATATTGACGGTGTCCTACTGTCGTTGGGAGGGAGAATTGACGGTGTCCTACTGTCGTTAGGAGAGACGGTTGGATGGTGTTCAGTCGTTAGGAGTGGCTGATTGATGGTGTCCTACTGTCGTTAGGTGGGCGGATCAACGGAGTCCTACTGTTGTTAGGAGCTGCGGATTGACGGTGTCCTACTGCTGTTTGGAGAGGCTGATTGACGGTCTCCTACTGTCCTGAGGATAGGCGGATTGACAGTGTCGTACTGTCGTTAGGAGAGGCGGATTGACGGTGTCCTACTGCCGTTTGGAGTGGCTGATTGTCGGTGTCCTACTATCGTTAGGAGGGGCGGATAGACGGTGTCCTACTGTCGTTAGGAGGGGCAGATAGACGGTGTCCTACTGTCGTTAGGAGGGGCAGATTGACGGTGTCCTACTGTCGATAGCAGAGGCGGATTGACGGTGTCCTACTGGCGATAGGAGAGGTGGATTGACAGTGTTCTACTGTCGTTAGGAGAGACGGATGGATGGTGTTCAGTCATTAGGAGTGGCTGATTGATGGTGTCCTCCTGTCGTTAGGAGAGGCGGATTGACGGTGTCCTACAGTCATTAGGAGTGGCGGATTGACGGTGTCCTACTGTCGTTAGGAGGGGCGGATTGACTGTGTCCTACTGTCGATAGGAGAGGCGGATGGACGGTGTTCTGTCATTAGGAGAGACGGATTGACCGTGTACTACTGCCGTTTGGATTGGCTGATTGACGTTGTCCTACTGTCGTTAGGAGAGGCGGATTGACGGTGTTCTAATGTCATTAGGAGAGGCGGATTGAAGAGAACCTACTGTCATTAGGAGAGGCGGATTGACAGTGTTCTACTGTCGTTAGGAGAGACGGATGGACGGTGTTCTGTCGATAGGAGTGGCTGATTGATTGTGTCCTACTGTCGTTAGGAGAGGGGGATTGAAGGGGATCTACTGTCGTTAGCAGAGGCGTATTTACTGTATCCTACTGTTGTTAGGAGAGACGGATGGACGGTGTTCTGTCGTTAGGCGAGATGGTTTGTCGGTGTCCTACTGTCGTTAGGAGAGACGTATGGATGGTGTTCAGTCATTAGGAATGGCTGATTGTCGGTGTCTGACTGTCGTTAGGAGGGGCGGATCAACGGTGTCCTACTGTCATTAGGAGAGGCGGATTGACAGTGTTCTACTGTCGTTAGGAGAGACGGATGGACGGTGTTATGTCGATAGGAGTGGCTGATTGATTGTGTCCTACTGCCGTTAGGAGAGGGGGATTGAAGGGGATCTACTGTCGTTAGCAAAGGCGTATTTACTGTATCCTACTGTTGTTAGGAGAGACGGATGGACGGTGTTTTGTTGTTAGGCGAGATGGTTTGTCGGTGTC
This sequence comes from Hypanus sabinus, assembly GCF_030144855.1. Taxonomy (NCBI): domain Eukaryota; kingdom Metazoa; phylum Chordata; class Chondrichthyes; order Myliobatiformes; family Dasyatidae; genus Hypanus; species Hypanus sabinus. The sequence goes on from NC_082727.1 coordinate 27,571,990, forward strand.
CTACTGTTGATAGAAGAGGCGGACTGACGGTCTCCTACTGTCCTTAGGATAGGCGGATTGACGGTGTCCTACTGTCATTAGGAGAGGTGGATTGACGGTGTCCTGTCGTTTGGAGAGGCAGATTGACAGTGTTCTACTGTCATTAGGAGAAGCGGATTGAAGTGGTCCTACTGTTGTTAGGAGAGGCGAATTGAAGGGGACCTACAGTCGTTAGGAGTGGCGGATTGACGGTTTCCTACTCTCTTTTGGAGAGGCGGATTGACTGTGTCCTTCTGTCGTTAGGAGTGGCTGATTGATGGTGTCCTACTGTCGTTAGCAGAGGCAGATTGACGGTCTCCTATTGTCGTTAGGATGGGCGGATTGACGGTCTCCTACTGTCGTTAGGATAGGCTGATTGACGGTGTCCTACTGTCGTTAGGAGAGGCGGATTGACGGTCTCCTACTGTCGTTAGGATAGGCGGTTTGATGGTGTCCAGCTGTCGTTAGGAGAGGCGTATTGACGGTCTCCTACTGTCGTTAGGTTAGGCGGATTGACGGTGTCCTAATCTCGTGAGGAGTGGCGGATTGACGGTGTCCTAATCTCCTTAGGGGTGGCTGATTGATGGTGTCCTACTGTCATTAGGAGGTGTGGATTGACGGTGTCCTACTGTCTTTAGGAGAGGCGGATTGACGGTGTCCAACTGTCGTTAGGAGAGGCGGATGGACGGCGTTCTACTGTCGTTAGGGGAGGCGGATTGACAGTGTCCTACTGTTGTTAGGAGAGGCGGATTGACAGTGTTCTACTGTCGCTAGGAGAGGCGGATTGACAGTGTCGTACTGTCGATAAGAGAGGCGGATTGACAGTGTTCTACTGTCATTAGGAGAGGCGGATTGAAGTGCTCCTACTGTCGTTAGGAGAGGCGAATTGAAGGGGACCTACAGTCGTTAGGAGTGGTGGATTGACGGTTTCCTACTGTCGTTTGGAGAGGCGGATTGACAGTGTTCTACTGTCGTTAGGAGAATCGGATTGATGGTGTTCTGTCGTTAGGAGTGGCTGATTGATGTTGTCCTACTGTCATTAGGATAGGCGGATTGACAGTGTTCTACTGTCGCTAGGAGAGGCGGATTGACAGTGTCGTACTGTCGATAAGAGAGGCGGATTGACGGTGTGCTACTGCATTTAGGATAGGCGGATCAACGGTGTGCTACTGTTCTTAGGAGGGGCGGATTGACGGTGTCCTACTGTCATTACCAGGGGCGGATTGATGGTGTCCTAGTGTCAATAGGAGAGGCGGATTGACAGTCTCCTACTGCCGTTAGGATTTGCGGATTGACGGTGTGCTACTGTCATTAGGAGGGGCGCTTTGACGGTGTCCTACTGTCGTTAGTAGAGGCGGATTGACGGTCTCCTACTGCCTTTAGGATTTGCGGATTGACGGTGTGCTACTGTCATTAGGAGGGGCGCTTTGACGGTGTCCTACTGTCGTTAGGAGAGGCGGATTGATGATGTACTACTGATGTTAGGAGAGGTGGATTGACGGTCTCCTAATGTCCTTAGGATAGGCGGATTGACACAGTTCTACTGTCCTTAAGCGGGGCATATTGACGGTGTCCAACTGTCGTTGGGAAGGGAGAATTGACGGTGTCCTACTGTCGTTAGGAGAGGCGGATTGACAGTGTCCTACTGTCCTTAGGATAGGCGGATTGACGGTGTCCTACTGTCGTTATGATAGGCGGACTGACACTGTCCTACTGTCCTTAAGCGGGGTATATTGACGGTGTCCTACTGTCGTTGGGAAGGGAGAATTGACGGTGTCCTACTGTCGTTAGGAGAGACGGATGGATGGTGTTCAGTCGTTAGGAGTGGCTGATTGATGGTGTCCTACTGTCGTTAGGTGGGCGGATCAACGGAGTCCTACTGTTGTTAGGAGCTGCGGATTGACGGTGTCCTATCATTTGGTGAGGCGGATTGACGGTGTCCTACTGCCGTTTGGAGAGGCTGATTGACGGTCTCCTACTGTCCTTAGGATAGGCGGATTGATGGTGTCCTACTGTCGTTAAGCAGGGCATATTGACGGTGTCCTATTGTCGTTGGGAAGGGAGAATTGACGGTGTTCTACTGCCGTTTGGATTGGCTGATAGACGTTGTCCTACAGTCGATAGGAGAGGCGGATTGACGGTGTCCTACTGTTCTTAGGAGGGGCAGATTGACGGTGTCCTGTCGTTTGGAGAGCTGGATTGACGGTGTCCTACTGTTGTTCGGAGGGGCGGATTGATGATGTCCCACTGTCGTTAGGAGAGGCGGATTGACAGTGTCCTACTGTCGTTAGGAGGGGCGGATTGACGGTGTCCTACTGTCGTTAGGTGAGGCGGTTTGACAGTGTCCTACTGTCGTAAGGAGAGGCGGATTGACGGTGTCCTACTGTCGTTAGGAGAGGCGGATTGACTGTGTCCTACTGCCGTTTGGAGTGGCTGATTGATGGTGTCCTACTGTCGTTAGGATAGGCGGATTGACAGTGTCGTACTGTCGATAAGAGAGGCGGATTGACGGTGTGCTACTGTCTTTAGGATAGGGGGATCAACGGTGTGCTACTGTTCTTAGGAGGGGCAGATTGATGGTGTCCTAGTGTCAATAGGAGAGGCGGATTGACAGTGTTCTACTGTCGTTAGTAGAGGCGGATTGACGGTCTCCTACTGCCGTTAGGATTTGCGGATTGACGGTGTGCTACTGTCATTAGGAGGGGCGCTTTGACGGTGTCCTACTGTCGTTAGGAGATGCGGATTGATGATGTACTACTGATGTTAGGAGAGGTGGATTGACGGTCTCCTAATGTCCTTAGGATAGGCGGATTGACACAGTTCTACTGTCCTTAAGCGGGGCATATTGACGGTGTCCTACTGTCGTTGGGAAGGGAGAATTGACGGTGTCCTACTGTCATTAGGAGAGGCGGATTGACAGTGTCCTACTGTCCTTAGGATAGGCGGATTGACGGTGTCCTACTGTCGTTATGATAGGCGGACTGACACTGTCCTACTGTCCTTAAGCGGGGTATATTGACGGTGTCCTACTGTCGTTGGGAGGGAGAATTGACGGTGTCCTACTGTCGTTAGGAGAGACGGTTGGATGGTGTTCAGTCGTTAGGAGTGGCTGATTGATGGTGTCCTACTGTCGTTAGGTGGGCGGATCAACGGAGTCCTACTGTTGTTAGGAGCTGCGGATTGACGGTGTCCTACTGCCGTTTGGAGAGGCTGATTGACGGTCTCCTACTGTCCTGAGGATAGGCGGATTGACAGTGTCCTACTGTCCTTAGGATAGGCGGATTGACGGTGTCCTACTGTCGTTAAGCAGGGCATATTGATGGTGTCCTATTGTCGTTGGGAATGGAGAATTGACGGTGTTCTACTGTCGTTAGGAGAGATGGATTGACGGTGTCCTACTGTTCTTAGGAGGGGCGGATTGACGGTGTCCTACTGTCGTTAGGTGAGGCGGTTTGACAGTGTCCTACTGTCGTTAGGAGAGGCGGATTGACGGTGTCCTACTGTCGTTAGGAGAGGCGGATTGACGGTGTCCTACTGCCGTTTGGAGTGGCTGATTGACGGTGTCCTACTGTCGTTAGGAGAGACCGATGTACGGTGTTCTGTCGTTAGGCGAGGGGTATTGTCGGTGTCCTACTATCGTTAGGAGGGGCGGATAGACGGTGTCCTACTGTCGATAGCAGAGGCAGATTAACAGTGTTCTACTGTCGTTAGGAGAGATGGATGGACGGTATTCAGTCGTTAGCAGAGGCTGATTGATGGAGTTCTACTGCCATTAGGACAGGCGGATTGACAGTGTCCTACTGTCGTTAGGTGAGGCGGTTTGACAGTGTCCTACTGTTCTTAGGAGGGGCGGATTGATGGTGTCCTAGTGTCAATAGGAGAGGCGGATTGACAGTGTTCTACTGTCGTTAGTAGAGGCGGATTGACGGTCTCCTACTGCCGTTAGGATTTGCGGATTGACGGTGTGCTACTGTCATTAGGAGGGGCGCTTTGACGGTGTCCTACTGTCGTTAGGAGAGGCGGATTGATGATGTACTACTGATGTTAGGAGAGGTGGATTGACGGTCTCCTAATGTCCTTAGGATAGGCGGATTGACACAGTTCTACTGTCCTTAAGCGGGGCATATTGACGGTGTCCTACTGTCGTTGGGAAGGGAGAATTGACGGTGTCCTACTGTCATTAGGAGAGGCGGATTGACAGTGTCCTACTGTCCTTAGGATAGGCGGATTGACGGTGTCCTACTGTCGTTATGATAGGCGGACTGACACTGTCCTACTGTCCTTAAGCGGGGTATATTGACGGTGTCCTACTGTCGTTGGGAGGGAGAATTGACGGTGTCCTACTGTCGTTAAGAGAGACGGTTGGATGGTGTTCAGTCGTTAGGAGTGGCTGATTGATGGTGTCCTACTGTCGTTAGGTGGGCGGATCAACGGAGTCCTACTGTTGTTAGGAGCTGCGGATTGACGGTGTCCTACTGCCGTTTGGAGAGGCTGATTGACGGTCTCCTACTGTCCTGAGGATAGGCGGATTGACAGTGTCCTACTGTCCTTAGGATAGGCGGATTGACGGTGTCCTACTGTCGTTAAGCAGGGCATATTGACGGTGTCCTATTGTCGTTGGGAAGGGAGAATTGACGGTGTTCTACTGTCGTTAGGAGAGACGGATTGACGGTGTCCTACTGTTCTTAGGAGGGGCGGATTGACGGTGTCCTACTGTCGTTAGGAGAGGCGGATTGACGGTGTCCTACTGCCGTTTGGAGTGGCTGATTGACGGTGTCCTACTGTCGTTAGGAGAGACCGATGTACGGTGATCTGTCGTTAGGCGAGGGGTATTGTCGGTGTCCTACTATCGTTAGGAGGGGCAGATAGACGGTGTCCTACTGTCGTTAGGAGGGGCAGATAGACGGTGTCCTACTGTCGTTAGGAGGGGCAGATTGACGGTGTCCTACTGTCGATAGCAGAGGCGGATTGACGGTGTCCTACTGGCGATAGGAGAGGTGGATTGACAGTGTTCTACTGTCGTTAGGAGAGACGGATGGATGGTGTTCAGTCATTAGGAGTGGCTGATTGATGGTGTCCTCCTGTCGTTAGGAGAGGCGGATTGACGGTGTCCTACAGTCGTTAGGAGAGGCGGATTGTCTGTGTCCAACTTCCGTTGGGAGAGGCGGATTGAAGGTGTCCTACTGTCGATAGGAGAGGCAAATTAACAGTGTTCTACTGTCGTTAGGAGAGATGGATGGACGGTATTCAGTCGTTAGCAGAGGCTGATTGACGGAGTTCTACTGCCATTAGGACAGGCGGATTGACAGTGTCCTACTGTCGTTAGGTGAGGCGGTTTGACAGTGTCCTACTGTCGTTGGGAGGGGAGGATTGTCGGTGTCCTACTGTCGTTAGGAGGGGCTGATTGACGGTGTCCTACTGTCATTAGGAGGGGCGGATAGAAGGTGTCCTACTGTTGTTAGGTGGGGCTGATTGACGGTGTCCTACTGTCATTAGGAGGGGCGGATAGACGGTGTCCTACTGTCATTAGGAGAGGCGGATTGACGGTTTCCTACTGTCGTTAGGATAGGTGGACTGACAGTGTCCTAATGTCATTAAGCGGGGCATATTGACGGTGTCCTACTGTCGTTGGGAAGGGAGAATTGACGGTGTCCTACTGTCGTTAGGAGAGGCGGACTGACGGTGTCCTACTGTCGTTAGGAGAGGCGGAATGAAGGTGTCCTACTGTTGGTAGGAGGGGCTGATTGTCGGTGTCCTACTGCCGTTAGGAGGGGCTGATTGATGGTGTCCTACTGTCGATAGGTGAGGTGCATTGACAGTTTTCTACTGTCGTTAGGAGAGACATATGGATGGTGTTCAGTCATTAGGAGTGGCTGATTGATGGTGTCCTACTGTCGTTAGGAGGGGCAGATCAACGGTGTCCTACTGCCGATAGGAGAGGCGGATTGACTGTGTCCTACTGTTGATAGGAGAGGCGGATTGACGGTGTCCTACTGTCGTTAGGAGGGGCGGTTTGACGGTGTCCAGCTGTCGTTAGGAGAGGCGGATTGACGGTGTCCAGCTGTCGTTAGGAGAGGCGGTTTGACAGTGTCCTACTGTCGTTAGGAGAGGCGGATTGACGGTGTCCTACTGTCGTTAGGAGAGGCGGATTGACGGTGTCCTACTGCCGTTTGGAGTGGCTGATTGACGGTGTCCTACTGTCGTTAGGAGAGACCGATGTACGGTGTTCTGTCGTTAGGCGAGGGGTATTGTCGGTGTCCTACTATCGTTAGGAGGGGCGGATAGACGGTGTCCTACTGTCGATAGCAGAGGCAGATTAACAGTGTTCTACTGTCGTTAGGAGAGATGGATGGACGGTATTCAGTCGTTAGCAGAGGCTGATTGATGGAGTTCTACTGCCATTAGGACAGGCGGATTGACAGTGTCCTACTGTCGTTAGGTGAGGCGGTTTGACAGTGTCCTACTGTTCTTAGGAGGGGCGGATTGATGGTGTCCTAGTGTCAATAGGAGAGGCGGATTGACAGTGTTCTACTGTCGTTAGTAGAGGCGGATTGACGGTCTCCTACTGCCGTTAGGATTTGCGGATTGACGGTGTGCTACTGTCATTAGGAGGGGCGCTTTGACGGTGTCCTACTGTCGTTAGGAGAGGCGGATTGATGATGTACTACTGATGTTAGGAGAGGTGGATTGACGGTCTCCTAATGTCCTTAGGATAGGCGGATTGACACAGTTCTACTGTCCTTAAGCGGGGCATATTGACGGTGTCCTACTGTCGTTGGGAAGGGAGAATTGACGGTGTCCTACTGTCATTAGGAGAGGCGGATTGACAGTGTCCTACTGTCCTTAGGATAGGCGGATTGACGGTGTCCTACTGTCGTTATGATAGGCGGACTGACACTGTCCTACTGTCCTTAAGCGGGGTATATTGACGGTGTCCTACTGTCGTTGGGAGGGAGAATTGACGGTGTCCTACTGTCGTTAAGAGAGACGGTTGGATGGTGTTCAGTCGTTAGGAGTGGCTGATTGATGGTGTCCTACTGTCGTTAGGTGGGCGGATCAACGGAGTCCTACTGTTGTTAGGAGCTGCGGATTGACGGTGTCCTACTGCCGTTTGGAGAGGCTGATTGACGGTCTCCTACTGTCCTGAGGATAGGCGGATTGACAGTGTCCTACTGTCCTTAGGATAGGCGGATTGACGGTGTCCTACTGTCGTTAAGCAGGGCATATTGACGGTGTCCTATTGTCGTTGGGAAGGGAGAATTGACGGTGTTCTACTGTCGTTAGGAGAGACGGATTGACGGTGTCCTACTGTTCTTAGGAGGGGCGGATTGACGGTGTCCTACTGTCGTTAGGAGAGGCGGATTGACGGTGTCCTACTGCCGTTTGGAGTGGCTGATTGACGGTGTCCTACTGTCGTTAGGAGAGACCGATGTACGGTGATCTGTCGTTAGGCGAGGGGTATTGTCGGTGTCCTACTATCGTTAGGAGGGGCAGATAGACGGTGTCCTACTGTCGTTAGGAGGGGCAGATAGACGGTGTCCTACTGTCGTTAGGAGGGGCAGATTGACGGTGTCCTACTGTCGATAGCAGAGGCGGATTGACGGTGTCCTACTGGCGATAGGAGAGGTGGATTGACAGTGTTCTACTGTCGTTAGGAGAGACGGATGGATGGTGTTCAGTCATTAGGAGTGGCTGATTGATGGTGTCCTCCTGTCGTTAGGAGAGGCGGATTGACGGTGTCCTACAGTCGTTAGGAGAGGCGGATTGTCTGTGTCCAACTTCCGTTGGGAGAGGCGGATTGAAGGTGTCCTACTGTCGATAGGAGAGGCAAATTAACAGTGTTCTACTGTCGTTAGGAGAGATGGATGGACGGTATTCAGTCGTTAGCAGAGGCTGATTGACGGAGTTCTACTGCCATTAGGACAGGCGGATTGACAGTGTCCTACTGTCGTTAGGTGAGGCGGTTTGACAGTGTCCTACTGTCGTTGGGAGGGGAGGATTGTCGGTGTCCTACTGTCGTTAGGAGGGGCTGATTGACGGTGTCCTACTGTCATTAGGAGGGGCGGATAGAAGGTGTCCTACTGTTGTTAGGTGGGGCTGATTGACGGTGTCCTACTGTCATTAGGAGGGGCGGATAGACGGTGTCCTACTGTCATTAGGAGAGGCGGATTGACGGTTTCCTACTGTCGTTAGGATAGGTGGACTGACAGTGTCCTAATGTCATTAAGCGGGGCATATTGACGGTGTCCTACTGTCGTTGGGAAGGGAGAATTGACGGTGTCCTACTGTCGTTAGGAGAGGCGGACTGACGGTGTCCTACTGTCGTTAGGAGAGGCGGAATGAAGGTGTCCTACTGTTGGTAGGAGGGGCTGATTGTCGGTGTCCTACTGCCGTTAGGAGGGGCTGATTGATGGTGTCCTACTGTCGATAGGTGAGGTGCATTGACAGTTTTCTACTGTCGTTAGGAGAGACATATGGATGGTGTTCAGTCATTAGGAGTGGCTGATTGATGGTGTCCTACTGTCGTTAGGAGGGGCAGATCAACGGTGTCCTACTGCCGATAGGAGAGGCGGATTGACTGTGTCCTACTGTTGATAGGAGAGGCGGATTGACGGTGTCCTACTGTCGTTAGGAGGGGCGGTTTGACGGTGTCCAGCTGTCGTTAGGAGAGGCGGATTGACGGTGTCCAGCTGTCGTTAGGGGAGGCGTATTGACGGTCTCCTACTGTCGATAGGAGGAGCGGATTGACAATGTTCTACTGTCGTTAGTAGAGGCTGATTGACGGTGTGCTACTGTCGATAGGAGAGGCGGATTGACAGTGTTCTACTGTCGTTAGGAGGTGAGGATTGACGGTGTCCTACTGTCTTTTTTTTTTATTACAAAATCCTTTATTACAAATTTCGGTGCTATACAATATATACAAAACAGTGGCAAACACAATTACTGCACTACAAATAGACAATAGACATTACACCAGAATGTTGCCATCCCTATCCACGATGGCATTTACACCCCGCGGAGCCCAACGGTCTCGAAACTCCTCCAAGGCCGCTGTGGACTGCGCGTGATCCTTTTCAATAGTTACCCGAGCACGAACATACCCCCTAAACATTGCCAGGCAGTCTGCCCGGAGAGATCCTCCCGCCACCCGTTTCCAAGACCCTCGGATGGCGGATTTCGCCAGCCCCAGGAGCAAGTTGACTAGGACATCCTCATCCTTCCATGCCCCCTTCCTTACTGGATGACCATATATAAACAGGGTGGGACTAAAATGCAGCCAGAAGGCGAGAAGCATCCCACGCAAATATGCAAAAAGAGGCTGCAGCCTCACACACTCCATGTACATGTGGTACACAGTCTCCTCCAGCCCGCAGAAGTGGCATGCGGGTGGGAAGTCCATGTACAAACTGAAAAACTTATTGCAGGGCACTGCCCTATGCAGTACCCTCCAGCCGAGATCCCCCAGGTGCATGGGAAGAACCCCGGCGTAAAGTCTACTGTCATTAGGAGAGATGGATGGACAGTGTTCTGTCGTTAGGAGTGGCTGATTGTCGGTGTCCTACTGTCGTTAGGAGAGACGGATGGATGGTGTTCTGTCGTTAGTCGAGGGGTATTGTCGGTGTCGTACTGTCGTTAGGTGTGGCGGATGGATGGTGTTCAGTCGTTAGGAGTGGCTGATTGACGGTCTCCTACTGTCGTTAGGTGGGCGGATCAACGGAGTCCTACTGTTGTTTGGAGCGGCGGATTGACGGTGTCCTATCATTTGGTTAGGCAGATTGACGGTGTCCTAATCTCGTTAGGAGTGGCGGATTGACGGTGTCCTAATCTCCTTAGGTGTGGCAGATTGATGGTGTCCTACTGTCGATAGGAGAGGCTGACTGACAGTGTTCTACTGTCTTTAGGAGGGGTGGATTGACGGTGTCCTACTGTCGTTAAAAGGGGCGGACTGACCGTGTCCTACTGTCGTTAGGAGAGGTGGATTGACAGTGTTCTACTGTCGTTAGGAGTGGCGGATTGATGGTGTCCTACTGTCGCTAGGAGAGGCGGATTGACAGTGTCCTACTGTCGATAGGTGAGGCGGAATGAAGGTGTCCTACTGTCGTTAGGAGTGGCGGATTGATGGTGTCCTACTGTCGATAGCAGAGGCGGATTGATGATGTACTACTGACGTTAGGAGAGGCCGATTGACGGTCTCCTACTGTCGTTAGGATTGGCGGTCTGACAGTGTCCTACTGTCCTTAAGCGGGTCATATTGACGGTGTCCTATTGTCGTTGGGAAGGGAGAATTGACAGTGTCCTACTGTCGTTAGGAGAGGCGGATTGACGGTCTTCTACTGTCGTTAGGGGAGGCAGATTGACGGTGTTCTACTGTCGTTAGGAGAGGCGGGTTGATGATGCCATACTATCGTTAGGAGGGGAGGATTGACCGTCTCCTACTGCCATTTGGATTGGCTGATAGAGGTTGTCCTACTGTCGATAGGAGAGGCGGATTGACGGTGTCCTACTGTTGTTAGGAGCGGCGGATTGACGGTGTCCTACTGTCGTTAGGAGGGGCGGATTGACGCTGTCCTACTGCCATTAGCAGGGGCGGATTGACGGTGTCCTACTGTCGCTGGGAGAGGCGGATTGACGGTATTCAGTTGTTAGCAGAGGCTGATTGACGGAGTTCTACTGCCATTAGGACAGGCGGATTGACAGTGTCCTACTGTCGTTAGGTGAGGCGATTTGACAGTGTCCTACTGTCGTTGGGAGGGGAGGATTGATGGTGTCCTACTGTTGTTACCAGGGGCAGATTGACGCTGTCCTGTTGCCGTTTAGAGTGGCTGATTGAAGGTGTCCTACTGTCGTTAGGAGAGACCGATGGACGGTGTTCTGTCGTTAGTCGAGGGGTATTGTCGGTGTCCTACTGTCGTTAGGAGGGGCAGATCGACGGTGTCCTACTGTCGTTAGGAGAGACCGATGGACGGTGTTCAGTCGTTAGGAGTGGCTGATTGACGGTCTCCTACTGTCGTTAGGTGGGCGGATCAACAGAGTCCTACTGTTGTTTGGAGCGGCGGATTGACGGTGTCCTATCATTTGGTGAGGCGGATTGACGGTGTCCCAATCTCGTTAGGAGAGGTGGATTGATGGTGCCCTACTGTCGATAGGAGAGGCTGATTGACAGTGTTCTACTGTCGATAGGAGAGGCGGATTGACAGTGTTCTACTGTCGATAGGAGAGGCGGATTGACCGTGTTCTAATGTCGTTAGTAAGTGCGGAATGACGGTGTCCTACTGTCGTTAAAAGGGGCGGACTGACCGTGTCCTACTGTCGATTGGAGAGGCGGATTGACAGTGTCCTACTGTCGTTAGGTGAGGCGGATTGACGGTCTCCTACTGTCGTTAGGATAGGCCGATTGACGGTCTCCTACTGTCTTTAGGATAGGCGGACTGACAGTGTCCTACTGTCGTTAAGCGGGGCATATTGACGGTGTCCAATTGTCGTTGGGAAGGGAGAATTGACGGTGTCCTACTGTCGTTAGGAGAGGCGGATTGACGGTGTACTACTGTCGTTAGGGGAGGCAGATTGACGGTGTTCTACTGTCGTTAGGAGAGGCGGGTTGATGATGCCATACTATCGTTAGGAGGGGAGGATTGACCGTCTCCTACTGCCATTTGGATTGGCTGATAGAGGTTGTCCTACTGTCGATAGGAGAGGCGGATTGACGGTGTCCTACTGTTGTTAGGAGCGGCGGATTGACGGTGTCCTACTGTCGTTAGGAGGGGCGGATTGACGCTGTCCTACTGCCATTAGCAGGGGCGGATTGACGGTGTCCTACTGTCGCTGGGAGAGGCGGATTGACGGAGTTCTACTGCCATTAGGACAGACGGATTGACAGTGTCCTACTGTCGTTAGGTGAGGCGGTTTGACAATGTCCTACTGTCGTTGGGAGGGGAGGATTGATGGTGTCCTACTGTTGTTACCAGGGGCGGATTGACGCGGTCCTGTTGCCGTTTAGAGTGGCTGATTGAAGGTGTCCAACTGTCGATAGGAGAGGCAGATTGACGTTGTCCTACTGTCGTTGGGAAGGGAGAATTGATGGTGTCCTACTGTCGTTAGGAGAGGCTGATTGTCGGTGTCCTACTGTCGTTAGGAGAGACGTATGGACGGTGTTCAGTCATTAGGAATGGCTGATTGACGGTGTCCTACTGTCGTTAGGAGGGGCTGATTGTCGGTGTCCTACTGTCGTTAGGAGAGACGTATGGACGGTGTTCAGTCATTAGGAGTGGCTGATTGACGGTGTCCTACTGTCTTTAGGAGGGCCAGATCAATGGTGTCCTACTGTCGTTAGGAGGGGCGGATCAACGGTGTCCTACTGTCGTTAGGAGGGGTGGATAGAAGGTGTCCTACTGTCGTTAGAAGGGGCGGATCAACGGTGTCCTACTGTTGTTAACAGTGGCAGATTGACGGTGTCCTGTCGTTTGGAGAGGCGGATTGACAGTGTTCTACTGTCATTAGTAGAGGCGGATTGACGGTGTGCTACTGTCATTAGGAGAGGCGGATTGATGATGTACTACTGACGTTAGGAGAGGTCGATTGACGGTCTCCTAATGTCCTTAGGATAGGCGGATTGACACAGTCCTACTGTCCTTAAGCGGGGCATATTGACGGTGTCCTAATGTCGTTGGGAAGGGAGATTTGAGGTGTCCTACTGTCGTTAGGAGAGGTGGATTGACGGTGTCCTACTGTCGTTAGGAGAGGCGGATTGACGGTGTCCTACTGTCGTTAGGAGAGGCGGATTGACGGTGTCCTACTGTCGTTAGGAGAGGCGGATTGACGGTGTCCTACTGCCGTTTGGAGTGGCTGATTGACGGTGTCCTACTGTCGTTAGGAGAGACCGATGGACGGTGTTCTGTCGTTAGTCGAGGGGTATTGTCGGTGTCCTACTGTCGTTAGGAGGGGCAGATCGACGGTGTCCTACTGTCGTTAGGAGAGACGGATGGATGGTGTCTTATCATTTGGTGAGGCGGATTGACGGTGTCCTAATCTCGTTAGGAGTGGCGGATTGACGGTGTCCTAATCTCCTTAGGTGTGGCAGATTGATGGTGTCCTACTGTCGATAGGAGAGGCTGACTGACAGTGTTCTACTGTCTTTAGGAGGGGCGGACTGACCGTGTCCTACTGTCGTTAGGAGAGGTGGATTGACAGTGTTCTACTGTCGATAGCAGAGGCGGATTGACAGTGTTCTACTGTCGATAGGCGAGGCGGATTGACAGTGTTCTACTGTCGATAGGAGAGGCGGATTGACAGTGTTCTACTGTCGATAGGAGAGGCGTTTTGACCATGTTCTCCTGTTGTTAGGAGGGGCGGATTGATGGTGTCCTACTGTCATTAGGAGGGGCGGTTTGCCGGTGTCCTACTGTCGTTAGGAGAGGCGGATTGATGATGTACTACTGACGTTAGGAGAGGCCGACTGACGGTCTCCTACTGTCGTTAGGAGAGGCGGGTTGACGATGCCATACTATCGTTAGGAGGGGAGGATTGACCGTCTCCTACTGCCATTTGGATTGGCTGATAGAGGTTGTCCTACTGTCGATAGGAGAGGCGGATTGACGGTGTCCTACTGTTGTTAGGAGCGGCGGATTGACGGTGTCCTACTGTCGTTAGGAGGGGCGGATTGACGCTGTCCTACTGCCATTAGCAGGGGCGGATTGACGGTGTCCTACTGTTGTTAGGAGCGGCGGATTGACAGTGTCCTACTGTCGTTAGGAGGGGCGGATTGACGCTGTCCTACTGTTGTTAGGAGCGGCGGATTGACAGTGTCCTACTGCCATTAGCAGGGGCGGATTGACGGTGTCCTACTGTCGCTGGGAGAGGCGGATTGACAGTATTCAGTTGTTAGCAGAGGCTGATTGACGGAGTTCTACTGCCATTAGGACAGACGGATTGACAGTGTCCTACTGTCGTTAGGTGAGGCGGTTTGACAGTGTCCTACTGTCGTTGGGAGGGGAGGATTGATGGTGTCCTACTGTTGTTACCAGGGGCGGATTGACGCGGTCCTGTTGCCGTTTAGAGTGGCTGATTGAAGGTGTCCTACTGTCGTTGGGAAGGGAGAATTGACAGTATTCAGTTGTTAGCAGAGGCTGATTGACGGAGTTCTACTGCCATTAGGACAGACGGATTGACAGTGTTCTACTGTCGTTAGGAGAGGCTGATTGACAGTGTCCTACTGTCGTTAGGAGAGGCTGATTGACGGTGTCCTACTGTCGATAGGAGAGGCGGATTGACGGTGTCCTACTGTCGATAGGAGAGGCGGATTGACAGTGTCCTACTGTCGATAGGAGAGGCTGATTGTCGGTGTCCTGCTGTCGATAGGAGAGGCGGATTGACAGTGTTCTACTGTCATTAGGAGAGGCTGATTGTCAGTGTTCTACTGTCGATAGGAGAGGCGGATTGACAGTGTCCTACTGTCGTTTGGAGAGGCGGATTGAAAGTGCCCTACTGTCGTTTGGAGAGATGGATTGACGGTGTCCTACTGTCGTTTGGAGAGGCGGATTGACGGTGTCCTACTGTCGTTTTTGAGAGGCGGATTGACAGTGTCCTACTGTCGTTAGCAAGTGCGGATTGACTGTGTCCTACTGTCGTTTGGAGAGGCGGATTGACGGTGTCCTACTGTCGTTTGGAGAGGCGGATTGAAAGTGTCCTACTGTCGTTTGGAGAGATGGATGGACGGTGTTCTGTAGTTAGGAGAGGCGGATTGACGGTCTCCTACTGTCCTTAGGATAGGCGGATTGATGGTGTCCTTCTGTCGTTAGGAGAGGCTGATTGACGGTCTCCTACTGTCCTTAGGATAGGCGGATTGACGGTGTCCTACTGTCGTTTGGAGAGGCGGATTGATGGTGCCCTACTGTCGTTAGGAGAGGCCGATTGACGGTCTCCTACTGTCTTTAGGATAGGCGGACTGACAGTGTCCTACTGTCGTTAAGCGGGGCATATTGACGGTGTCCTATTGTCGTTGGGAAGGGAGAATTGACGGTGTCCTACTGTCGTTAGGAGAGGCGGATTGACAGTGTTCTACTGTCGTTAGGAGAGATGGATGGACGGTGTTCTGTCGTTAGGAGTGGCTGATTGATGGTGTCCTACTGTCGTTAGGAGAGGCAGATTGAAGGTGTCCTACTGTCAATAGGAGAGGCGGATTGACAGTGTTCTACTGTCGTTAGGAGAGATGGATGGACGGTGTTCTGTCGTTAGGAGTGGCGGATTGACGGTGTCCCACTGTCGTTAGAAGAGGCGGATTGACGGTGTCCTAATGTTGTTAAGCGGGGCATATTGACGGTGTCCTACTGTCGTTGGGAAGGGAGAATTGACAGTGTCCTACTGTCGTTAGGAGAGGCGGATTGACGGTCTTCTACTGTTGTTAGGGGAGGCAGATTGACGGTGTTCTACTGTCGTTAGGAGAGGCGGGTTGACAATGCCATACTTTCGTTAGGAGGGGAGGATTGACCGTCTCCTACTGCCATTTGGATTGGCTGATAGAGGTTGTCCTACTGTCGATAGGAGAGGCGGATTGACGGTGTCCTACTGTTGTTAGGAGCGGCGGATTGACGGTGTCCTACTGTCGTTAGGAGGGGCGGATTGACGCTGTCCTACTGCCATTAGCAGGGGCGGATTGACGGTGTCCTACTGTCGCTGGGAGAGGCGGATTGACAGTATTCAGTTGTTAGCAGAGGCTGATTGACGGAGTTCTACTGCCATTAGGACAGACGGATTGACAGTGTCCTACTGTCGTTAGGTGAGGCGGTTTGACAGTGTCCTACTGTCGTTGGGAGGGGAGGATTGATGGTGTCCTACTGTTGTTACCAGGGGCGGATTGACGCGGTCCTGTTGCCGTTTAGAGTGGCTGATTGAAGGTGTCCAACTGTCTATAGGAGAGGTAGATTGACGTTGTCCTACTGTCGTTGGGAGGGGAGAATTGACGGTGTCCTACTGTCGTTAGGAGAGGCGGATTGACGGTGTCCTACTGTCGTTGGGAAGGGAGAATTGACGGTGTCCTACTGTCGTTAGGAGAGGCGGATTGACGGTGTCCTACTGCCGTTTGGAGTGGCTGATTGACAGTGTCCTACTGTCGTTAGGAGAGACCGATGGACAGTGTTCTGTCGTTAGTCGAGGGGTATTGTCGGTGTCCTACTGTCGTTAGGAGGGGCAGATCGACGGTGTCCTACTGTCGTTAGGAGAGACGGATGGATGCTGTTCAGTCGTTAGGAGTGGCCGATTGACGGTCTCCTACTGTCGTTAGGTGGGCGGATCAACGGAGTCCTTCTGTTGTTTGGAGCGGCGGATTGACGGTGTCCTATCATTTGGTGAGGCGGATTGACGGTGTCCTAATCTCGTTAGGAGAGGCGGATTGACGGTGTTCTACTGTCGATAGGAGAGGCGGATTGACAGTGTTCTACTGTCGTTAGGAGAGGCTGATTGACAGTGTCCTACTGTCGTTAGGAGAGGCTGATTGACGGTGTCCTACTGTCGATAGGAGAGGCGGATTGACGGTGTCCTACTGTCGATAGGAGAGGCGGATTGACAGTGTCCTACTGTCGATAGGAGAGGCTGATTGACGGTGTCCTGCTGTCGATAGGAGAGGCGGATTGACAGTGTTCTACTGTCGTTAGGAGAGGCTGATTGTCAGTGTTCTACTGTCGATAGGAGAGGCGGATTGACAATGTTCTACTGTCGTTAGCAAGTGCGAATTGACGGTGTCCTACTGTCGTTTGGAGAGGCGGATTGAAAGTGTCCTACTGTCGTTTGGAGAGATGGATTGACGGTGTCCTACTGTCGTTTGGAGAGGCGGATTGACGGTGTCCTACTTTCGTTTTTGAGAGGCGGATTGACAGTGTCCTACTGTCGTTAGCAAGTGCGGATTGACGGTGTCCTACTGTCGTTTGGAGAGGCGGATTGATGGTGTCCTACTGTCGTTTGGAGAGGCGGATTGAAAGTGTCCTACTGTCGTTTGGAGAGATGGATGGACGGTGTTCTGTAGTTAGGAGAGGCGGATTGACAGTGTCCTACTGTCCTTAGGGGAGGATTGACTGTGTCCTTCTGTTGTTAGGAGAGGCTGATTGACGGTCTCCTACTGTCCTTAGGATAGGCGGATTGACGGTGTCCTTCTGTCGTTAGGAGAGGCCGATTGACGGTCTCCTACTGTCTTTAGGATAGGCGGACTGACAGTGTCCTACTGTCGTTAAGCGGGGCATATTGACGGTGTCCTATTGTCGTTGGGAAGGGAGAATTGACGGTGTCCTACTGTCGTTAGGAGAGGCGGATTGAAGGTGTCCTACTGTCGTTAGGTGGGCGGATTGACAGTGTTCTACTGTCGTTAGGAGAGATGGATGGACGGTGTTCTGTCGTTAGGAGTAGCTGATTGATGGTGTCCTACTGTCGTTAGGAGAGGCAGATTGAAGGTGTCCTACTGTCGATAGGAGAGGCGGATTGACAGTGTTCTACTGTCGTTAGGAGAGATGGATGGACGGTGTTCTGTCGTTAGGAGTAGTTGATTGATGGTGTCCTACTGTCGTTAGGGGAGGGCTGACCGTGTACTTCTGTCGTTAGGAGTGGCGGATTGACGGTGTCCCACTGTCGTTAGAAGAGGCGGATTGACGGTCTTCTACTGTCGTTAGGATAGGCGGAATGACGGTGTCCTACTGTCGTTAGGAGAGGTGGATTGACGGTGTCCTAATGTTGTTAAGCGGGGCACATTGACGGTGTCCTGCTGTCGTTGGGAAGGGAGAATTGACCGTGTCCTACTGTCGTTAGGAGAGGTGGATTGACGGTGTCCTACTATTGTTAGGAGAGGCTGATTGTCAGTGTCCTACTGTCGTTAGGAGAGACGTATGGATGGTGTTCAGTCATTAGGAGTGGCTGATTGACGGTGTCCTACTGTCGTTAGGAGGGTCAGATCAATGGTGTCCTACTGTCGTTAGGAGGGGCGGATCAACAGTGTCCTACTGTTGTTAGCAGTGGCAGATTGATGGTGTCCTAGTGTCGATAGGAGAGGCGGATTGACAGTGTTCTACTGTCATCAGTAGAGGCGGATTGACGGTCTCCTACTGCCGTTAGGATCGGCAGATTGACGGTGTGCTACTGTCATTAGGAGGGGCGGTTTGACGGGGTCCTACTGTCGTTAGGAGAGGCGGATTGTTGATGTACTACTGACGTTAGGAGAGGTGGATTGACGGTCTCCTAATGTCCTTAGGATAGGCGGATTGACACAGTCCTACTGTGCTTAAGCGGGGCATATTGACGGTGTCCTAATCTCGTTAGGAGAGGCGGATTGACGGTGTTCTACTGTCGATAGGAGAGGCGGATTGACAGTGTTCTACTGTCGTTAGGAGAGGCTGATTGACAGTGTCCTACTGTCGTTAGGAGAGGCTGATTGACGGTGTCCTACTGTCGATAGGAGAGGCGGATTGACGGTGTCCTACTGTCGATAGGAGAGGCGGATTGACAGTGTCCTACTGTCGATAGGAGAGGCTGATTGACGGTGTCCTGCTGTCGATAGGAGAGGCGGATTGACAGTGTTCTACTGTCGTTAGGAGAGGCTGATTGTCAGTGTTCTACTGTCGATAGGAGAGGCGGATTGACAGTGTTCTACTGTCGTTAGGAGAGGCTGATTGACAGTGTCCTACTGTCGTTAGGAGAGGCTGATTGACGGTGTCCTACTGTCGATAGGAGAGGCGGATTGACGGTGTCCTACTGTCGATAGGAGAGGCGGATTGACAGTGTCCTACTGTCGATAGGAGAGGCTGATTGACGGTGTCCTGCTGTCGATAGGAGAGGCGGATTGACAGTGTTCTACTGTCGTTAGGAGAGGCTGATTGTCAGTGTTCTACTGTCGATAGGAGAGGCGGATTGACAATGTTCTACTGTCGTTAGCAAGTGCGAATTGACGGTGTCCTACTGTCGTTTGGAGAGGCGGATTGAAAGTGTCCTACTGTCGTTTGGAGAGATGGATTGACGGTGTCCTACTGTCGTTTGGAGAGGCGGATTGACGGTGTCCTACTTTCGTTTTTGAGAGGCGGATTGACAGTGTCCTACTGTCGTTAGCAAGTGCGGATTGACGGTGTCCTACTGTCGTTTGGAGAGGCGGATTGATGGTGTCCTACTGTCGTTTGGAGAGGCGGATTGAAAGTGTCCTACTGTCGTTTGGAGAGATGGATGGACGGTGTTCTGTAGTTAGGAGAGGCGGATTGACAGTGTCCTACTGTCCTTAGGGGAGGATTGACTGTGTCCTTCTGTTGTTAGGAGAGGCTGATTGACGGTCTCCTACTGTCCTTAGGATAGGCGGATTGACGGTGTCCTTCTGTCGTTAGGAGAGGCCGATTGACGGTCTCCTACTGTCTTTAGGATAGGCGGACTGACAGTGTCCTACTGTCGTTAAGCGGGGCATATTGACGGTGTCCTATTGTCGTTGGGAAGGGAGAATTGACGGTGTCCTACTGTCGTTAGGAGAGGCGGATTGAAGGTGTCCTACTGTCGTTAGGTGGGCGGATTGACAGTGTTCTACTGTCGTTAGGAGAGATGGATGGACGGTGTTCTGTCGTTAGGAGTAGCTGATTGATGGTGTCCTACTGTCGTTAGGAGAGGCAGATTGAAGGTGTCCTACTGTCGATAGGAGAGGCGGATTGACAGTGTTCTACTGTCGTTAGGAGAGATGGATGGACGGTGTTCTGTCGTTAGGAGTAGTTGATTGATGGTGTCCTACTGTCGTTAGGGGAGGGCTGACCGTGTACTTCTGTCGTTAGGAGTGGCGGATTGACGGTGTCCCACTGTCGTTAGAAGAGGCGGATTGACGGTCTTCTACTGTCGTTAGGATAGGCGGAATGACGGTGTCCTACTGTCGTTAGGAGAGGTGGATTGACGGTGTCCTAATGTTGTTAAGCGGGGCACATTGACGGTGTCCTGCTGTCGTTGGGAAGGGAGAATTGACCGTGTCCTACTGTCGTTAGGAGAGGTGGATTGACGGTGTCCTACTATTGTTAGGAGAGGCTGATTGTCAGTGTCCTACTGTCGTTAGGAGAGACGTATGGATGGTGTTCAGTCATTAGGAGTGGCTGATTGACGGTGTCCTACTGTCGTTAGGAGGGTCAGATCAATGGTGTCCTACTGTCGTTAGGAGGGGCGGATCAACAGTGTCCTACTGTTGTTAGCAGTGGCAGATTGATGGTGTCCTAGTGTCGATAGGAGAGGCGGATTGACAGTGTTCTACTGTCATCAGTAGAGGCGGATTGACGGTCTCCTACTGCCGTTAGGATCGGCAGATTGACGGTGTGCTACTGTCATTAGGAGGGGCGGTTTGACGGGGTCCTACTGTCGTTAGGAGAGGCGGATTGTTGATGTACTACTGACGTTAGGAGAGGTGGATTGACGGTCTCCTAATGTCCTTAGGATAGGCGGATTGACACAGTCCTACTGTGCTTAAGCGGGGCATATTGACGGTGTCCTAATGTCGTTGGGAAGGGAGAATTGACGGTGTCCTACTGTCGTTAGGAGAGGCGGATTGACGGTGTCCTACTGCCGTTTGGAGTGGCTGATTGACAGTGTCCTACTGTCGTTAGGAGAGACCGATGGACCGTGTTCTGTCGTTAGGCGAGAGGTATAGTCGGTGTCCTACTGTCGTTAGGAAGGGCAGATCGACGGTGTCCTACTGTCGTTAGGAGAGACGGATGGATGGTGTTCTGTCGTTAGTCGAGGGGTATTGTCAGTGTCCTACTGTCGTTAGGAGGGGCGGATCAACGGTGTCCTACTGTCGTTAGGAGAGACGGATGGATGGTGTTCAGTCGTTAGGAGTGGCTGATTGACGGTCTCCTACTGTCGTTAGGTGGGCGGATCAACGGAGTCCTACTGTTGTTTGGAGCGGCGGATTGACGGTGTCCTATCATTTGGTGAGGCGGATTGACGGTGTCCTAATCTCGTTAGGAGAGGCGGATTGATGGTGCCCTACTGTCGTTAGGAGAGGCCGATTGACGGTCTCCTACTGTCTTTAGGATAGGCGGATTGACGGTGTCCTACTGTCGTTTGGAGAGGCGGATTGATGGTGCCCTACTGTCGTTAGGAGAGGCCGATTGACGGACTCCTACTGTCTTTAGGATAGGCGGACTGACAGTGTCCTACTGTCGTTAAGCGGGGCATATTGACGGTGTCCTATTGTCGTTGGGAAGGGAGAATTGAAGGTGTCCTACTGTCGTTAGGTGGGCGGATTGACAGTGTTCTACTGTCGTTAGGAGAGATGGATGGACGGTGTTCTGTCGTTAGGAGTGGCTGATTGATGGTGTCCTACTGTCGTTAGGGGAGGGCTGACTGTGTACTTCTGTCGTTAGGAGTGGCGGATTGACAGTGTCCAACTGTCGTTAGAAGAGGCGGATTGACGGTGTCCTACTGCCGTTTGGAGTGGCTGATTGACAGTGTCCTACTGTCGTTAGGAGAGACCGATGGAACGTGTTCTGTCGTTAGGCGAGAGGTATAGTCGGTGTCCTACTGTCGTTAGGAAGGGCAGATCGACGGTGTCCTACTGTCGTTAGGAGAGACGGATGGATGGTGTCCTACTGTCGTTTGGAGAGGCGGATTGATGGTGCCCTACTGTCGTTAGGAGAGGCCGATTGACGGACTCCTACTGTCTTTAGGATAGGCGGACTGACAGTGTCCTACTGTCGTTAAGCGGGGCATATTAACGGTGTCCTATTGTCGTTGGGAAGGGAGAATTGACGGTGTCCTACTGTTGTCAGGAGAGGCGGATTGAAGGTGTCCTACTGTCGTTAGGTGGGCGGATTGACAGTGTTCTACTGTCGTTAGGAGAGATGGATGGACGGTGTTCTGTCGTTAGGAGTGGCTAATTGATGGTGTCCTACTGTCGATAGGAGAGGCGGATTGACAGTGTTCTACTGTCGTTAGGAGAGATGGATGGACGGTGTTCTGTCGTTAGGAGTGGCTGATTGATGGTGTCCTACTGTCGTTAGGGGAGGGCTGACTGTGTACTTCTGTCGTTAGGAGTGGCGGATTGACGGTGTCCAACTGTCGTTAGAAGAGGCGGATTGACGGTGTCCTACTGCCGTTTGGAGTGGCTGATTGACAGTGTCCTACTGTCGTTAGGAGAGACCGATGGAACGTGTTCTGTCGTTAGGCGAGAGGTATAGTCGGTGTCCTACTGTCGTTAGGAAGGGCAGATCGACGGTGTCCTACTGTCGTTAGGAGAGACGGATGGATGGTGTTCTGTCGTTAGTCGAGGGGTATTGTCAGTGTCCTACTGTCGTTAGGAGGGGCGGATCAACGGTGTCCTACTGTCGTTAGGAGAGACGGATGGATGGTGTTCAGTCGTTAGGAGTGGCTGATTGACGGTCTCCTACTGTCGTTAGGTGGGCGGATCAACGGAGTCCTACTGTTGTTTGGAGCGGCGGATTGACGGTGTCCTATCATTTGGTGAGGCGGATTGACGGTGTCCTAATCTCGTTAGGAGAGGCGGATTGATGGTGCCCTACTGTCGTTAGGAGAGGCCGATTGACGGTCTCCTACTGTCTTTAGGATAGGCGGATTGACGGTGTCCTACTGTCGTTTGGAGAGGCGGATTGATGGTGCCCTACTGTCGTTAGGAGAGGCCGATTGACGGACTCCTACTGTCTTTAGGATAGGCGGACTGACAGTGTCCTACTGTCGTTAAGCGGGGCATATTGACGGTGTCCTATTGTCGTTGGGAAGGGAGAATTGACGGTGTCCTACTGTTGTCAGGAGAGGCGGATTGAAGGTGTCCTACTGTCGTTAGGTGGGCGGATTGACAGTGTTCTACTGTCGTTAGGAGAGATGGATGGACGGTGTTCTGTCGTTAGGAGTGGCTAATTGATGGTGTCCTACTGTCGATAGGAGAGGCGGATTGACAGTGTTCTACTGTCGTTAGGAGAGATGGATGGACGGTGTTCTGTCGTTAGGAGTGGCTGATTGATGGTGTCCTACTGTCGTTAGGGGAGGGCTGACTGTGTACTTCTGTCGTTAGGAGTGGCGGATTGACGGTGTCCAACTGTCGTTAGAAGAGGCGGATTGACGGTCTCCTACTGTCGTTAGGAGAGGTGGATTGACGGTGTCCTAATGTTGTTAAGTGGGGCATATTGACGGTGTCCTACTGTCGTTGGGAAGGGAGAATTGACCGGGTCCTACTGTCGTTAGGAGAGGTGGATTGACGGTGTCCTACTGTCGTTAGGAGAGGTGGATTGATAGTCTCCTACTGTCTTTAGGAGGGGTGGATTGACGGTGTCCTACTGTCGTTAAAAGGGGCAGACTGACGGTGTCCTACTGTCGTTAGGAGAGGTGGATTGACGGTGTCCTACTATTGTTAGGAGAGGCTGATTGTCAGTGTCCTACTGTCGTTAGGAGAGACGTATGGATGGTGTTTTCGTCATTAGGAGTGGCTGATTGACGGTGTCCTACTGTCTTTAGGTGGGCGGATCAACGGAGTCCTACTGTTGTTTGGAGCGGCAGATTGACGGTGTCCTATCATTTGGTGAGGCGGATTGACGGTGTCCTACTGCCGTTTGGAGAGGCTGATTGACGGTCTCCTACTGTCCTTAGGATAGGCGGATTGACGGTGTCCTACTGTCGTTAAGCAGGGCATATTGACGGTGTCCTATTGTCGTTGGGAAGGGAGAATTGACGGTGTCCTACTGTCGTTAGGAGGGTCAGATCAATGGTGTCCTACTGTCATTAGGAGGGGCGGATAGAAGGTGTCCTACTGTCGTTAGGAGGGGCGGATCAACGGTGTCCTATTGTCGTTAGGAGGGGCGGATAGAAGGTGTCCTACTGTCGTTAGGAGGGGCGGATCAACGGTGTCCTACTGTTGTTTGCAGTGGCAGATTGATGGTGTCCTAGTGTCGATAGGAGAGGCGGATTGACAGTGTTCTACTGTCATCAGTAGAGGCGGATTGACGGTCTCCTACTGCCGTTAGGATCGGCAGATTGACGGTGTGCTACTGTCATTAGGAGGGGCGGTTTGACGGGGTCCTACTGTCGTTAGGAGAGGCGGATTGATGATGTACTACTGACGTTAGGAGAGGTGGATTGACGGTCTCCTAATGTCCTTAGGATAGGCGGATTGACACAGTCCTACTGTCCTTAAGCGGGGCATATTGACGGTGTCCTAATGTCGTTGGGAAGGGAGAATTGACGGTGTCCTACTGTCGTTAGGAGAGGCGGATTGACGGTGTCCTACTGTCGTTTGGAGTGGCTGATTGACGGTGTCCTACTGTCGTTAGGAGAGACCGATGGACCGTGTTCTGTCGTTAGGCGAGGGGTATAGTCGGTGTCCTACTGTCGTTAGGAAGGGCAGATCGACGGTGTCCTACTGTCGTTAGGAGAGACGGACGGATGGTGTTCTGTCGTTAGTCGAGGGGTATTGTCAGTGTCCTACTGTCGTTAGGAGGGGCGGATCAACGGTGTCCTACTGTCGTTAGGAGAGACGGATGGATGGTGTTCAGTCGTTAGGAGTGGCTGATTGACGGTCTCCTACTGTCGTTAGGTGGGCGGATCAACGGAGTCCTACTGTTGTTTGGAGCGGCGGATTGACGGTGTCCTATCATTTGGTGAGGCGGATTGACGGTGTCCTAATCTCGTTAGGAGAGGTGGATTGATGGTGCCCTACTGTCGTTAGGAGAGGCCGATTGACGGTCTCCTACTGTCTTTAGGATAGGCGGATTGACGGTGTCCTACTGTCGTTTGGAGAGGCGGATTGATGGTGCCCTACTGTCGTTAGGAGATGCCGATTGACGGTCTCCTACTGTCTTTAGGATAGGCGGATTGAAAGTGTCCTACTGTCGTTAGGAGAGGCCGATTGACGGTCTCCTACTGTCTTTAGGATAGGCGGACTGACAGTGTCCTACTGTCGTTAAGCGGGGCATATTGACGGTGTCCTATTGTCGTTGGGAAGGGAGAATTGACGGTGTCCTACTGTTGTTAGGAGAGGCGGATTGAAGGTGTCCTACTGTCGTTAGGTGGGCGGATTGACAGTGTTCTACTGTCGTTAGGAGAGATGGATGGACGGTGTTCTGTCGTTAGGAGTGGCTGATTGATGGTGTCCTACTGTCGATAGGAGAGGCTGATTGACAGTGTTCTACTGTCGATAGGAGAGGCGGATTGACAGTGTTCTACTGTCGATAGGAGAGGCGGATTGACCGTGTTCTACTGTCGTTAGTAAGTGCGGAATGACGGTGTCCTACTGTCGTTTGAAGAGGCGGATTGACGGTGTCCTACTGTCGTTTGAAGAGGCGGATTGACGGTGTCCTACTGTTGTTTGGAGAGGCAGATTGATGGTCTCCTACTGTCTTTAGGAGGGGTGGATTGACGGTGTCCTACTGTCGTTAAAAGGGGCGGACTGACCGTGTCCTACTGTCGTTAGGAGAGGTGGATTGACAGTGTTCTACTGTCGTTAGGAGTGGCGGATTGACTGTGTCCTACTGACGTTAAAAGATGCAGTATGACAGTGTTCTACTGTCGTTAGAAGAGGCGGATTGACGGTCTCCTACTGTCGTTAGGATAGGCGGACTGACAGTGTCCTACTGTTGTTAAGCGGGGCATATTGACGGTGTCCAATTGTCGTTGGGAAGGGAGAATTGACGGTGTCCTACTGTCGATAGGAGAGGCGGATTGACAGTGTTCTACTGTCGTTAGGAGAGATGGATGGACAGTGTTCTGTCGTTAGGAGTGGCTGATTGATGGTGTCCTATTGTCGTTAGGGGAGGGCTGACTGTGTACTTCTGTCGTTAGAAGAGGCGGATTGACGGTCTCCTACTGTCGTTAGGATAGGCGGAATGACGGTGTCCTACTGTCGTTAGGATAGGTGGATTGACGGTGTCCTAATGTTGTTAAGCGGGGCATATTGACGGTGTCCTACTGTCGTTGGGAAGGGAGAATTGACCGTGCCCTACTGTCGTTAGGAGAGGCGGACTGACGGTGTCCTATTGTCGTTAGGAGGGGTGGATTGACGGTGTCCTACTATTGTTAGGAGGGGCTGATTGTCGGTGTCCTACTGTCGTTAGGAGAGACGTATGGATGGTGTTCAGTCATTAGGAGTGGCTGATTGATGGTGTCCTACTGTCGTTAGGAGGGGCAGATCAATGGTGTCCTACTGTCATTAGGAGGGGCGGATAGAAGGTGTCCTACTGTCGTTAGGAGGGGCGGATCAACGGTGTCCTATTGTCGTTAGGAGGGGCGGATAGAAGGTGTCCTACTGTCGTTAGGAGGGGCGGATCAACGGTGTCCTACTGTTGTTTGCAGTGGCAGATTGATGGTGTCCTAGTGTCGATAGGAGAGGCGGATTGACAGTGTTCTACTGTCATCAGTAGAGGCGGATTGACGGTCTCCTACTGCCGTTAGGATCGGCAGATTGACGGTGTGCTACTGTCATTAGGAGGGGCGGTTTGACGGGGTCCTACTGTCGTTAGGAGAGGCGGATTGATGATGTACTACTGACGTTAGGAGAGGTGGATTGACGGTCTCCTAATGTCCTTAGGATAGGCGGATTGACACAGTCCTACTGTCCTTAAGCGGGGCATATTGACGGTGTCCTAATGTCGTTGGGAAGGGAGAATTGACGGTGTCCTACTGTCGTTAGGAGAGGCGGATTGACGGTGTCCTACTGCCGTTTGGAGTGGCTGATTGACGGTGTCCTACTGTCGTTAGGAGAGACCGATGGACCGTGTTCTGTCGTTAGGCGAGAGGTATAGTCGGTGTCCTACTGTCGTTAGGAAGGGCAGATCGACGGTGTCCTACTGTCGTTAGGAGAGACGGATGGATGGTGTTCTGTCGTTAGTCGAGGGGTATTGTCAGTGTCCTACTGTCATTAGGAGTGGCTGATTGACGGTGTCCTACTGTCGTTAGGAGGGTCAGATCAATGGTGTCCTATTGTCATTAGGAGGGGCGGATAGAAGGTGTCCTACTGTCGTTAGGAGGGGCGGATAGAAGGTGTCCTACTGTCGTTAGGAGGGGCGGATAGAAGGTGTCCTACTGTCGTTAGGAGGGGCGGATAGAAGGTGTCCTACTGTCGTTAGGAGGGGCGGATCAACGGTGTCCTACTGTTGTTAGCAGTGGCAGATTGATGGTGTCCTAGTGTCGATAGGAGAGGCGGATTGACAGTGTTCTACTGTCGTTAGTAGAGGCGGATTGACGGTCTCCTACTGCCGTTAGGATCGGCTGATTGACGGTGTGCTACAGTCATTAGGAGGGGCGGATTGCCGGTGTCCTACTGTCGTTAGGAGAGGCGGATTGATGATGTACTACTGACGTTAGGAGAGGTGGATTGACGGTCTCCTAATGTCCTTAGGATAGGCGGATTGACACAGTCCTACTGTCCTTAAGCGGGGCATATTGACGGTGTCCTAATGTCGTTGGGAAGGGAGAATTGACGGTGTCCTACTGTCGTTAGGAGAGGCGGATTGACGGTGTCCTACTATTGTTAGGAGGGGCTGATTGTCGGTGTCCTACTGTCGTTAGGAGAGACGTATGGATGGTGTTCAGTCATTAGGAGTGGCTGATTGACGGTGTCCTAATGTCGTTGGGAAGGGAGAATTGACGGTGTCCTATTGTCGTTAGGAGAGGCGGATTGACGGTGTCCTACTGTCGTTAGGAGAGGCGGATTGACGGTGTCCTACTGTCGTTAGGAGAGACCGATGGACGGTGTTCTGTCGTTAGTCGAGGGTTATTGTCGGTGTCCTACTGTCGTTAGGAAGGGCAGATCGACTGTGTCCTACTGTCGTTAGGAGAGACGGATGGATGGTGTTCAGTCGTTAGGAGTGGCTGATTGACGGTCTCCTACTGTCGTTAGGTGGGCGGATCAACAGAGTCCTACTGTTGTTTGGAGCGGCGGATTGACGGTGTCCTATCATTTGGTGAGGCGGATTGACGGTGTCCTAATCTCGTTAGGAGTGGCGGATTGACGGTGTCCTAATCTCCTTAGGTGTGGCAGATTGATGGTGTCCTACTGTCGATAGGAGAGGCTGACTGACAGTGTTCTACTGTCTTTAGGAGGGGTGGATTGACGGTGTCCTACTGTCGTTAAAAGGGGCGGACTGACCGTGTCCTACTGTCGTTAGGAGAGGTGGATTGACAGTGTTCTACTGTCGTTAGGAGTGGCCGATTGACGGTGTCCTACTGTCGATAGGAGAGGCGGATTGACAGTGTCCTACTGTCGCTAGGAGAGGCGGATTGACAGTGTTCTACTGTCGTTAGGAGGGGCGTTTTGACCATGTTCTACTGTCGTTAGGAGGGTCGGATTGATGGTGTCCTACTGTCATTAGGAGGGGCGGTTTGCCAGTGTCCTACTGTCGTTAGGAGAGGCGGATTGACACAGTCCTACTGTCCTTAAGCGGGGCATATTGACGGTGTCCTAATGTCGATGGGAAGGGAGAATTGACGGTGTCCTACTGTCGTTAGAAGAGGCTGATTGACAGTGTCCTACTGCCGTTTGGAGTGGCTGATTGACGGTGTCCTAGTGTCGATAGGAGAGGTGGATTGACCGTGTTCTACTGTCGTTAGGAGGATCGGATTGATGGTGTTCTACTGTAGTTAGGAGAGGTGGATTGACGGTGTCCTACTGTCGTTAGGATAGGCGGATTGATGGTGTGCTACTGTCATTAGCAGGGGCGGTTTGACGGTGTCCTACTGTCGTTAGGAGAGACGGATGGATGATGTACTACTGACGTTACGAGAGGCGGATTGACAGTGTCCTACTGTCGTTAGGAGTGGCGGATTGATGGTGTCCTGCTGTCGTTAGGAGAGGCGGATTGACGGTGTGCTACTGTCATTAGGAGTGGCGGTTTGATGGTGTCCTACTGTCGTTTGGAGAGGCGGACTGACGGTGTCGTACTGTCGTTAGGAGAGGTGGATTGATGGTCTCCTACTGTCTTTAGGAGGGGTGGATTGATGGTGTCCTACTGTCGTTAAAAGGGGCGGACTGAGCGTGTCCTACTGTCGTTAGGAGAGGTGAATTGACGGTGTCCTACTGTTGTTAGGAGGGGCTGATTGTCGGTGTCCTACTGTCGTTAGGAGAGACGTATGGATGGTGTTCAGTCATTAGGAATGGCTGATTGACGGTGTCCTACTGTCGTTAGGAGGGGCAGATCAACGGTGTCCCACTGTCGTTAGGAGAGGCAGATTGACTGTGTCCTACTGTCGATAGGAGAGGCGGAATCAAGGTGTGCTACTGTCGTTAGGATAGGCGGATCAACGGTGTCCTACTGTTGTTAGGAGGGGCGGATTGACGGTGTCCTAATCTCGTTAGCAGTGGCAAATTGATGGTGTCCTAGTGTCGATAGAAGAGGCAGATTGACAGTGATCTACTGTCGTTAGGAGAGGCGGATTGATGATGTACAACTGACGTTAGGAGAGGTGGATTGACGGTCTCCTAATGTCCTTAGGATAGGTGGATTGACACAGTCCTACTGTCCTTAAGCGGGGCATATTGACGGTGTCCTAATGTCGTTGGGAAAGGAGAATTGACGGTGTCCTACTGTCGTTAGGAGAGGCGGATTGACGGTGTCCTACTGTCGTTAGGAGAGGCGGATTGACGGTGTCCTACTGTCGTTAGGAGAGGCGGATTGACGGTGTCCTACTGCCGTTTGGAGTGGCTGATTGACGGTGTCCTACTGTCGTTAGGAGAGACCGATGGATGGTGTTCTGTCGTTAGTCGAGTGTTATTGTCGGTGTCCTACTGTCGTTAGGAAGGGCAGATCGACTGTGTCCTACTGTCGTTAGGAGAGACGGATGGATGGTGTTCAGTCGTTAGGAGTGGCTGATTGACGGTCTCCTACTGTCGTTAGGTGGGCGGATCAACAGAGTCCTACTGTTGTTTGGAGCGGCGGATTGACGGTGTCCTATCATTTGGTGAGGCGGATTGACGGTGTCCTAATCTCATTAGGAGTGGCGGATTGACGGTGTCCTAATCTCCTTAGGTGTGGCAGATTGATGGTGTCCTACTGTCGATAGGAGAGGCTGACTGACAGTGTTCTACTGTCTTTAGGAGGGGTGGATTGACGGTGTCCTACTGTCGTTAAAAGGGGCGGACTGACCGTGTCCTACTGTCGTTAGGAGTGGCGGATTGACCGTGTCCTACTGTCGCTAGGAGAGGCGGATGGACAGTGTTCTACTGTCGTTAAGAGAGGTGGATTGACAGTGTTCTACTGTCGTTAGGAGTGGCCGATTGATGGTGTCCTACTGTCGATAGGAGAGGCCGACTGACCGTGTCCTACTGTCGTTAGGAGAGGCGGATTGACAGTGTCCTACTGTCGATAGGAGAGGCGGATTGATAGTGTCCTACTGTCGATAGGCGAGGTGGAATGAAGGTTTGCTACTGTCTTTAGGATAGGCGGATTGACAGTGTTCTACTGTCGCTAGGAGAGGCGGATTGACAGTGTCCTACTGTCGATAGGCGAGGCAGAATGACAGTGTGCTACTGTCGATAGGAGAGGCGGATTGACAGTGTTCTACTGTCGATAGGAGAGGCGTTTTGACCATGTTCTACTGTCGTTAGGAGGGTCGGATTGATGGTGTCCTACTGTCATTAGGAGGGGCGGTTTGCCAGTGTCCTACTGTCGATAGGAGAGGCGGATTGACAGTGTCCTACTGTCGTTAGGAGAGGCGGATTGACAGTGTTCTACTGTCGTTAGGAGAGGCGTTTTGACCATGTTCTACTGTCGTTAGGAGGGTCGGATTGATGGTGTCCTACTGTCATTAGGAGGGGCGGTTTGCCAGTGTCCTACTGTTGATAGGAGAGGTGGATTGACAGTGTCCTACTGTCGATAGGCGAGGCGGAATGAAGGTTTGCTACTGTCTTTAGGAAAGGCGGATTGACAGTGTTCTACTGTCGCTAGGAGAGGCGGTTTGACAGTGTCCTATTGTCGATAGGCGAGGCAGAATGACAGTGCGCTACTGTCGCTAGGAGAGGCGGATTGACAGTGTCCTACTGTCGATAGGAGAGGCGTTTTGACCATGTTCTACTGTCGTTAGGAGGGTCGGATTGATGGTGTCCTACTGTCATTAGGAGGGGCGGTTTGCCAGTGTCCTACTGTCGTTAGGAGAGGCGGATTGACACAGTCCTACTGTCCTTAAGCGGGGCATATTGACGGTGTCCTAATGTCGTTGGGAAGGGAGAATTGACGGTGTCCTACTGTCGTTAGGAGAGGCTGATTGACAGTGTCCTACTGTCGTTTAGAGTGGCTGATTGACGGTGTCCTAGTGTCGATAGGAGAGGTGGATTGACCGTGTTCTACTGTCGTTAGGATAGGCGGATTGACGGTGTGCTACTGCCATTAGGAGGGGTGGTTTGACGGTGTCCTACTGTCGTAAGGATAGGCGGATTGATGGTGTGCTACTGTCATTAGCAGGGGCGGTTTGACGGTGTCCTACTGTCGTTAGGAGAGACGGATGGATGATGTACTACTGACGTTACGAGAGGCGGATTGACGGACTCCTACTGTCATTAGCAAGTGCGGATTGACGGTGTCCTACTGTCGTTTGGAGAGGCGGATTGACAGTGTCCTACTGTCGTTAGGAGAGGCGGACTGACGGTGTGCTACTGTCATTAGGAGTGGCGGTTTGATGGTGTCCTACTGTCGTTTGGAGAGGCGGACTGACGGTGTCGTACTGTCGTTAGGAGAGGTGGATTGATGGTCTCCTACTGTCTTTAGGAGGGGTGGATTGACGGTGTCCTACTGTCGTTAAAAGGGGCGGACTGAGCGTGTCCTACTGTCGTTAGGAGAGGTGGATTGACGGTGTCCTACTGTTGTTAGGAGGGGCTGATTGTCGGTGTCCTACTGTCGTTAGGAGAGACGTATGGATGGTGTTCAGTCATTAGGAATGGCTGATTGACGGTGTCCTACTGTCGTTAGGTGGGGCAGATCAACGGTGTCCCACTGTCGTTAGGAGAGGCAGATTGACTGTGTCCTACTGTCGATAGGAGAGGCGGAATCAAGGTGTGCTACTGTCGTTAGGATAGGCGGATCAACGGTGTCCTACTGTTGTTAGGAGGGGCGGATTGACGGTGTCCTAATCTCGTTAGCAGTGGCAAATTGATGGTGTCCTAGTGTCGATAGGAGAGGCAGATTGACAGTGATCTACTGTCGTTAGGAGAGGCGGATTGATGATGTACTACTGACGTTAGGAGAGGTGGATTGACGGTCTCCTAATGTCCTTAGGATAGGTGGATTGACACAGTCCTACTGTCCTTAAGCGGGGCATATTGACGGTGTCCTAATGTCATTGGGAAGGGAGAATTGACGGTGTCCTACTGTCGTTAGGAGAGGCGGATTGACGGTGTCCTACTGTCGTTAGGAGAGGCGGATTGACGGTGTCCTACTGCCGTTTGGAGTGGCTGATTGACGGTGTCCTACTGTCGTTAGGAGAGACCGATGGATGGTGTTCTGTCGTTAGTCGAGGGTTATTGTCGGTGTCCTACTGTCGTTAGGAAGGGCAGATCGACTGTGTCCTACTGTCGTTAGGAGAGACCGATGGACGGTGTTCTGTCGTTAGTCGAGGGTTATTGTCGGTGTCCTACTGTCGTTAGGAAGGGCAGATCGACTGTGTCCTACTGTCGTTAGGAGAGACGGATGGATGGTGTTCAGTCGTTAGGAGTGGCTGATTGACGGTCTCCTACTGTCGTTAGGTGGGCGGATCAACAGAGTCCTACTGTTGTTTGGAGCGGCGGATTGACGGTGTCCTATCATTTGGTGAGGCGGATTGACGGTGTCCTAATCTCATTAGGAGTGGCGGATTGACGGTGTCCTAATCTCCTTAGGTGTGGCAGATTGATGGTGTCCTACTGTCGATAGGAGAGGCTGACTGACAGTGTTCTACTGTCTTTAGGAGGGGTGGATTGACGGTGTCCTACTGTCGTTAAAAGGGGCGGACTGACCGTGTCCTACTGTCGTTAGGAGAGGTGGATTGACAGTGTTCTACTGTCGTTAGGAGTGGCCGATTGATGGTGTCCTACTGTCGATAGGAGAGGCGGATTGACAGTGTCCTACTGTCGCTAGGAGAGGCGGATTGACAGTGTCCTACTGTCGATAGGAGAGGCGGATTGACAGTGTCCTACTGTCGCTAGGAGAGGCGGATTGACAGTGTCCTACTGTCGTTAGGATAGGCGGATTGACAGTGTTCTACTGTCGCTAGGAGAGGCGGATTGACAGTGTCGTACTGTCGATAAGAGAGGCGGATTGACAGTGTTCTACTGTCGATAGGAGAGGCGTTTTGACCATGTTCTACTGTCGTTAGGAGGGTCGGATTGATGGTGTCCTACTGTCATTAGGAGGTGCGGTTTGCCAGTGTCCTACTGTCGTTAGGAGAGGCGGATTGACACAGTCCTACTGTCCTTAAGCGGGGCATATTGACGGTGTCCTAATGTCGTTGGGAAGGGAGAATTGACGGTGTCCTACTGTCGTTAGGAGAGGCTGATTGACAGTGTCCTACTGTCGTTTAGAGTGGCTGATTGACGGTGTCCTAGTGTCGATAGGAGAGGTGGATTGACCGTGTTCTACTGTCGTTAGGATAGGCGGATTGACGGTGTGCTACTGCCATTAGGAGGGGTGGTTTGACGGTGTCCTACTGTCGTTAGGAGAGACAGATGGATGATGTACTACTGACGTTATGAGAGGCGGATTGACGGACTCCTACTGTCATTAGCAAGTGCGGATTGACGGTGTCCTACTGTCGTTTGGAGAGGCGGATTGACAGTGTCCTACTGTCGTTAGGAGTGGCGGATTGATGGTGTCCTACTGTCGTTAGGAGAGGCGGATTGACGGTGTGCTACTGTCATTAGGAGTGGCGGTTTGATGGTGTCCTACTGTCGTTAGAAGAGGCGGATGGACAGTGTCCTACTGGCGTTTGGAGAGGCGGACTGACGGTGTCGTACTGTCGTTAGGAGAGGTGGATTGACTGTGTCCTACTGTCGTTAGGAGAGGTGGATTGATGGTCTCCTACTGTCTTTAGGAGGGGTGGATTGACGGTGTCCTACTGTCGTTAAAAGGAGCGGACTGACCGTGTCCTACTGTCGTTAGGAGAGGTGGATTGACGGTGTCCTACTGTTGTTAGGAGGGGCTGATTGTCGGTGTCCTACTGTCGTTAGGAGAGACGTATGGATGGTGTTCAGTCATTAGGAATGGCTGATTGACGGTGTCCTACTGTCGTTAGGAGGGGCAGATCAACGGTGTCCCACTGTCGTTAGGAGAGGCGGATTGACTGTGTCCTACTGTCGATAGGAGAGGCGGAATCAAGGTGTGCTACTGTCGTTAGGTGGGCGGATCAACGGAGTCCTACTGTTGTTTGGAGCGGCGGATTGACGGTGCCCTATCATTTGGTGAGGCGGATTGACGGTGTCCTAATCTCGTTATGAGTGGCGGATTGACGGTGTCCTAATCTCCTTAGGTGTGGCAGATTGATGGTGTCCTACTGTCGATAGGAGAGGCTGACTGACAGTGTTCTACTGTCTTTAGGAGGGGTGGATTGACGGTGCCCTACTGTCGTTAAAAGGGGCGGACTGACCGTGTCCTACTGTCGTTAGGAGAGGTGGATTGACAGTGTCCTACTGTCGTTAGGAGAGGCGGATTGACAGTGTCCTACTGTCGTTAGGAGAGGCGGATTGACAGTGTCCTACTGTCGATAGGAGAGGCGGATTGACAGTGTCCTACTGTCGTTAGGAGAGGCGGATTGACAGTGTCCTACTGCCGATAGGCGAGGCGGAATGAAGGTTTGCTACTGTCTTTAGGATAGGCAGATTGACAGTGTTCTACTGTCGCTAGGAGAGGCGGATTGACAGTGTCCTACTGTCGATAGGCGAGGCGGAATGACAGTGTTCTACTGTCGCTAGGAGAGGCGGATTGACAGTGTCCTACTGTCGATAGGAGAGGCGGATTGACGGTGTTCTACTGTCGTTAGCAGGGGCGGATTGATGGTGTCCTACTGTCATTAGGAGGGGCGGTTTGCCGGTGTCCTACTGTCGTTAGGAGAGGCGGATTGACACAGTCCTACTGTCCTTAAGCGGGGTATATTGATGGTGTCCTAATGTCATTGGGAAGGGAGAATTGACGGTGTCCTACTGTCGTTAGTAGAGGCTGATTGACAGTGTCCTACTGCCGTTTGGAGTGGCTGATTGACGGTGTCCTAGTGTCGATAGGAGAGGTGGATTGACCGTGTTCTACTGTTGTTAGGAGGATCGGATTGATGGTGTTCTACTGTAGTTAGGAATGGTGGATTGACGGTGTCCTACTGTCGTTAGGATAGGCGGATTGACGGTGTGCTACTGCCATTAGGAGGGGTGGTTTGACGGTGTCCTTCTGTCGTTAGGAGAGACGATTGGATGATGTACTACTGACGTTACGAGAGGCGGATTGACGGACTCCTACTGTCATTAGCAAGTGCGGATTGACAGTGTCCTACTGTCGTTAGGAGTGGCGGATTGATGGTGTCCTACTGTCGTTAGGAGAGGCGGATTGACGGTGTCCTAATCTCCTTAGGTGTGGCAGATTGATGGTGTCCTACTGTCGATAGGAGAGGCTGACTGACAGTGTTCTACTGTCTTTAGGAGGGGTGGATTGACGGTGTCCTACTGTCGTTAAAAGGGGCGGACTGACCGTGTCCTACTGTCATTAGGAGAGGTGGATTGACAGTGTTCTACTGTCGTTAGGAGTGGCCGATTGACGGTGTCCTACTGTCTTTAGGAGGGGTGGATTGACAGTGTCCTACTGTCGTTAAAAGGGGCGGACTGACCGTGTCCTACTGTCGATAGGCGAGGTGGATTGACAGTGTTCTACTGTCGTTAGGAGTGGCCGATTGATGCTGTCCTACTGTCGTTAGGAGAGGCGGATTGACAGTGTCCTACTGTCGATAGGCGAGGCGGAATGAAGGTTTGCTACTGTCTTTAGGATAGGCAGATTGACAGTGTTCTACTGTCGCTAGGAGAGGCGGATTGACAGTGTCCTACTGTCGATAGGCGAGGCGGATTGACGGTGTTCTACTGTCGTTAGCAGGGGCGGATTGATGGTGTCCTACTGTCATTAGGAGGGGCGGTTTGCCGGTGTCCTACTGTCGTTAGGAGAGGCGGATTGACACAGTCCTACTGTCCTTAAGCGGGGTATATTGACGGTGTCCTAATGTCATTGGGAAGGGAGAATTGACGGTGTCCTACTGTCGTTAGTAGAGGCTGATTGACAGTGTCCTACTGCCGTTTGGAGTGGCTGATTGACGGTGTCCTAGTGTCGATAGGAGAGGTGGATTGACCGTGTTCTACTGTTGTTAGGAGGATCGGATTGATGGTGTTCTACTGTAGTTAGGAATGGTGGATTGACGGTGTCCTACTGTCGTTAGGATAGGCGGATTGACACAGTCCTACTGTCGTTAGGGGAGGTGGATTGACGGTGTCCTAATGTTGTTAAGCGGGGCATATTGATGGTGTCCTACTGTCGTTGGGAAGGGAGAATTGACCGTGTCCTACTGTCGTTAGGAGAGGCAGACTGACGGTGTCGTACTGTCGTTAGGAGACGTGGATTGACTGTGTCCTACTGTCGTTAGGAGAGGTGGATTGATGGTCTCCTACTGTCTTTAGGAGGGGTGGATTGACGGTGTCCTACTGTCGTTAAAAGGGGCGGACTGACTGTGTCCTACTGTCGTTAGGAGAGGTGAATTGATGGTGTCCTACTGTTGTTAGGAGGGGCTGATTGTCGGTGTCCTACTGTCGTTAGGAGAGACGTATGGATGGTGTTCAGTCATTAGGATTGGCTGATTGACGGTGTCCTACTGTCGTTAGGAGGGGCAGATCAACGGTGTCCCACTGTCGTTAGGAGAGGCGGATTGATGGTGTGCTACTGTCGATAGCAGAGGTGGATTGACTGTGTCCTACTGTCGATAGGAGAGGCGGATTGACAGTGTTCTACTGTCGCTAGGAGAGGCGGAATCAAGGTGTGCTACTGTCGTTAGGATAGGCGGATCAACGGTGTCCTACTGTTGTTAGGAGGGGCGGATTGACGGTGTCCTAATCTCGTTAGCAGTGGCAAATTGATGGTGTCCTAGTGTCGATAGGAGAGGCAGATTGACAGTGATCTACTGTCGTTAGTAGAGGCTGATTGACGGTGTGCTACTGTCATTAGGAGGAGCGGCTTGACGGTGTCCTACTGTCGTTAGGATAGGTGGATTGACGGTCTCCTACTGTCGTTAGGATAGGCGGTCTGACAGTGTCCTACTGTTGTTAAGCGGGGCATATTGACGGTGTCCTTCTGTCGTTGGGAAAGGAGAATTGACGGTGTCCTACTGTCGTTAGGAGAGACGTATGGATGGTGTTCAGTCATTAGGAGTGGCAGATTGATGGTGTCCTACTGTCGATAGGAGAAGCTGACTGACAGTGTTCTACTGTCTTTAGGAGGGGTGGATTGACGGTGTCCTACTGTCGTTAAAAGGGGCGGACTGACCGTGTCCTACTGTCGTTAGGAGAGGTGGATTGACAGTGTTCTACTGTCGTTAGGAGTGGCCGATTGATGGTGTCCTACTGTCGATAGGAGAGGCGGATTGACAGTGTCCTACTGTCGATAGGAGAGGCGGATTGACAGTGTCCTACTGTCGTTAGGAGAGGCGGATTGACAGTGTCCTACTGTCGATAGGCGAGGCGGAATGACAGTGTTCTACTGTCGCTAGGAGAGGCGGATTGACAGTGTCCTACTGTCGTTAGGAGAGGCGGATTGACAGTGTCCTACTGTCGATAGGCGAGGCGGAATGACAGTGTTCTACTGTCGCTAGGAGAGGCGGATTGACAGTGTCCTACTGTCGTTAGCAGGGGCGGATTGACGGTGTTCTACTGTCGTTAGCAGGGGCGGATTGATGGTGTCCTACTGTCATTAGGAGGGGCGGATTGACACAGTCCTACTGTCCTTAAGCGGGGTATATTGACGGTGTCCTAATGTCATTGGGAAGGGAGAATTGACGGTGTCCTACTGTCGTTAGTAGAGGCTGATTGACAGTGTCCTACTGCCGTTTGGAGTGGCTGATTGACGGTGTCCTAGTGTCGATAGGAGAGGTGGATTGACCGTGTTCTACTGTCGTTAGGAGGATCAGATTGATGGTGTTCTACTGTAGTTAGGAGAGGTGGATTGACGGTGTCCTACTGTCGTTAGGATAGGCGGATTGACGGTGTGCTACTGCCATTAGGAGGGGTGGTTTGACGGTGTCCTACTGTCGTTAGGAGAGACGGATGGATGATGTACTACTGACGTTACGAGAGGCGGATTGACGGACTCCTACTGTCATTAGCAAGTGCGGATTGACGGTGTCCTACTGTCGTTTGGAGAGGCGGATTGACAGTGTCCTACTGTCGTTAGGAGTGGCGGATTGATGGTGTCCTACTGTCGTTAGGATAGGCGGATTGACGGTGTGCTACTGCCATTAGGAGGGGTGGTTTGACGGTGTCCTACTGTCGTTAGGAGAGACGGATGGATGATGTACTACTGACGTTGCGAGAGGCGGATTGACGGACTCCTACTGTCATTAGCAAGTGCGGATTGATGGTGTCCTACTGTCGCTAGGAGAGGCGGATTGACAGTGTCCTACTGTCGATAGGAGAGGCGGATTGACGGTGTTCTACTGTCGTTAGCAGGGGCGGATTGATGGTGTCCTACTGTCATTAGGAGGGGCGGTTTGCCGGTGTCCTACTGTCGTTAGGAGAGGCGGATTGACACAGTCCTACTGTCCTTAAGCGGGGTATATTGACGGTGTCCTAATGTCATTGGGAAGGGAGAATTGACGGTGTCCTACTGTCGTTAGTAGAGGCTGATTGACAGTGTCCTACTGCCGTTTGGAGTGGCTGATTGACGGTGTCCTAGTGTCGATAGGAGAGGTGGATTGACCGTGTTCTACTGTCGTTAGGAGGATCGGATTGATGGTGTTCTACTGTAGTTAGGAGAGGTGGATTGACGGTGTCCTACTGTCGTTAGGATAGGCGGATTGACACAGTCCTACTGTCGTTTGGAGAGGCGGATTGACAGTGTCCTACTGTCGTTAGGAGTGGCGGATTGATGGTGTCCTACTGTCGTTAGGAGAGGCGGATTGACGGTGTGCTACTTTCATTAGGAGTGGCAGTTTGATGGTGTCCTACTGTCTTTAGGAGGGGTGGATTGACAGTGTCCTACTGTCGTTAAAAGGGGCGGACTGACCGTGTCCTACTGTCGTTAGGAGAGGTGGATTGACAGTGTCTTACTGTCGATAGGAGAGGCGGATTGACAGTGTCCTACTGTCGTTAGGAGAGGCGGATTGACAGTGTCCTACTGTCGATAGGCGAGGCGGAATGAAGGTTTGCTACTGTCTTTAGGATAGGCAGATTGACAGTGTTCTACTGTCGCTAGGAGAGGCGGATTGACAGTGTCCTACTGTCGATAGGAGAGGCGGATTGACGGTGTTCTACTGTCGTTAGCAGGGGCGGATTGATGGTGTCCTACTGTCATTAGGAGGGGCGGTTTGCCGGTGTCCTACTGTCGTTAGGAGAGGCGGATTGACACAGTCCTACTGTCCTTAAGCGGGGTATATTGACGGTGTCCTAATGTCATTGGGAAGGGAGAATTGACGGTGTCCTCCTGTCGTTAGTAGAGGCTGATTGACAGTGTCCTACTGCCGTTTGGAGTGGCTGATTGACGGTGTCCTAGTGTCGATAGGAGAGGTGGATTGACCGTGTTCTACTGTTGTTAGGAGGATCGGATTGATGGTGTTCTACTGTAGTTAGGAATGGTGGATTGACGGTGTCCTACTGTCGTTAGGATAGGCGGATTGACGGTGTGCTACTGCCATTAGGAGGGGTGGTTTGACGGTGTCCTTCTGTCGTTAGGAGAGACGGATGGATGATGTACTACTGACGTTACGAGAGGCGGATTGACGGACTCCTACTGTCATTAGCAAGTGCGGATTGACAGTGTCCTACTGTCGTTAGGAGTGGCGGATTGATGGTGTCCTACTGTCGTTAGGAGAGGCGGATTGACGATGTGCTACTTTCATTAGGAGTGGCGGTTTGATGGTGTCCTACTGTCGTTAGAAGAGGCGGATGGACAGTGTCCTACTGGCGTTTGGAGAGGCGGATTGATGGTGTCCTACTGTCGTTTGGAGAGGCGGATTGATGGTGTCCTACTGTCGTTTGGAAAGCGGATTGACGGTGTCCTACTGTCGTTTGGAGAGGCGGATTGATGGTGTCCTACTGTCGTTAGGAGAGATGGATGGACAGTGTTCTGTCGTTAGGAGTAGCTGATTGATGGTGTCCTACCGTCGTTAGGGGAGGGCTGACTGTGTACTTCTGTCGTTAGAAGAGGCGGATTGACGGTCTCCTACTGTCGTTAGGATAGGCGGATTGACACAGTCCTACTGTCGTTAGGGGAGGTGGATTGACGGTGTCCTAATGTTGTTAAGCGGGGCATATTGATGGTGTCCTACTGTCGTTGGGAAGGGAGAATTGACCGTGTCCTACTGTCGTTAGGAGAGGCGGACTGACGGTGTCGTACTGTCGTTAGGAGAGGTGGATTGACTGTGTCCTACTGTCGTTAGGAGAGGTGGATTGATGGTCTCCTACTGTCTTTAGGAGGGGTGGATTGACGGTGTCCTACTGTCGTTAAAAGGGGCGGACTGACCGTGTCCTAC
The DNA here is from genome assembly GCF_030144855.1 of Hypanus sabinus. Taxonomy (NCBI): domain Eukaryota; kingdom Metazoa; phylum Chordata; class Chondrichthyes; order Myliobatiformes; family Dasyatidae; genus Hypanus; species Hypanus sabinus. The sequence continues at coordinate 27,612,661 of NC_082727.1, forward strand.
TGTCGTTAGGAGAGGTGAATTGACGGTGTCCTACTGTTGTTAGGAGGGGCTGATTGTCGGTGTCCTACTGTCGTTAGGAGAGACGTATGGATGGTGTTCAGTCATTAGGAGTGGCTGATTGACGGTGTCCTACTGTCGTTAGGAGGGGCAGATCAACGGTGTCCCACTGTCGTTAGGAGAGACTGATTGACGGTGTGCTACTGTCATTAGGAGGAGCGGTTTGACGGTGTCCTACTGTCGTTAGGATAGGCGGATTGACGGTCTCCTACTGTCGTTAGGATAGGCGGTCTGACAGTGTCCTACTGTTGTTAAGTGGGGCATATTGACGGTGTCCTTCTGTCGTTGGGAAAGGAGAATTGACGGTGTCCTACTGTCGTTAGGAGAGAAGTATGGATGGTGTTCAGTCATTAGGAGTGGCTGATTGATGGTGTCCTACTGTCGTTAGGAGAGGCGGACTGATGGTGTCCTACAGTCGTTAGGAGAGGCGGATTGAAGGAGTCCTACTGTTGATAGGAGAGGCGGATTGACAGTGTTCTACTGTCGTTAGGAGAGATGGATGGACGGTGTTCTGTCGTTAGGAGTGGCTGATTGACGGTGTCCTACTGTCGTTAGGGGAGGGCTGACTGTGTCCTTCTGTCGTTAGGAGTGGCGGATTGACGGTGTCCAACTGTCGTTAGTAGAGGCGGATTGACGGTCTCCTACTGTCGTTAGGATAGGCGGACTGACAGTGTCCTAATGTCGTTAAGCGGGGCATATTGACGGTATCCTACTGTCGTTGGGAAGGGAGAATTGACAGTGTCCTACTGTCGATAGGAGAGGCAGATTGACCGTGTTCTACTGTCGTTAGGAGGATCGGATTGATGGTGTCCTACTGTAGTTAGGAGAGGTGGATTGACGGTGTCCAATTGTCGTTGGGAAGGGAGAATTGACGGTGTGCTACTGCCATTAGGAGGGGTGGTTTGACGGTGTCCTACTGTCGTTAGGAGAGACGGATGGATGATGTACTACTGACGTTACGAGAGGCGGATTGACGGACTCCTACTGTCATTAGCAAGTGCGGATTGACGGTGTCCTACTGTCGCTAGGAGAGGCGGATTGACAGTGTCCTACTGTCGATAGGAGAGGCGGATTGACGGTGTTCTACTGTCGTTAGCAGGGGCAGATTGATGGTGTCCTACTGTCATTAGGAGGGGCGGTTTGCCGGTGTCCTACTGTCGTTAGGAGAGGCGGATTGACACAGTCCTACTGTCCTTAAGCGGGGTATATTGACGGTGTCCTAATGTCATTGGGAAGGGAGAATTGACGGTGTCCTACTGTCGTTAGTAGAGGCTGATTGACAGTGTCCTACTGCCGTTTGGAGTGGCTGATTGACGGTGTCCTACTGTCGATAGGAGAGGTGGATTGACCGTGTTCTACTGTCGTTAGGAGGATCGGATTGATGGTGTTCTACTGTAGTTAGGAGAGGTGGATTGACGGTGTCCTACTGTCATTAGGATAGGCGGATTGACGGTGTGCTACTGCCATTAGGAGGGGTGGTTTGACGGTGTCCTACTGTCGTTAGGAGAGACGGATGGATGATGTACTACTGACGTTACGAGAGGCGGATTGACGGACTCCTACTGTCATTAGCAAGTGCGGATTGACGGTGTCCTACTGTCGTTTGGAGAGGCGGATTGACAGTGTCCTACTGTCGTTAGGAGTGGCGGATTGATGGTGTCCTACTGTCGTTAGGATAGGCGGATTGACGGTGTGCTACTGCCATTAGGAGGGGTGGTTTGACGGTGTCCTACTGTCGTTAGGAGAGACGGATGGATGATGTACTACTGACGTTACGAGAGGCGGATTGACGGACTCCTACTGTCATTAGCAAGTGCGGATTGACGGTGTCCTACTGTCGTTTGGAGAGGCGGATTGACAGTGTCCTACTGTCGTTAGGAGTGGCGGATTGATGGTGTCCTACTGTCGTTAGGAGAGGCAGATTGACGGTGTGCTACTTTCATTAGGAGTGGCAGTTTGATGGTGTCCTACTGTCTTTAGGAGGGGTGGATTGACAGTGTCCTACTGTCGTTAAAAGGGGCGGACTGACCGTGTCCTACTGTCGTTAGGAGAGGTGGATTGACAGTGTTCCACTGTCGATAGGAGAGGCGGATTGACAGTGTCTTACTGTCGATAGGAGAGGCGGATTGACAGTGTCCTACTGTCGTTAGGAGAGGCGGATTGACAGTGTCCTACTGTCGATAGGCGAGGCGGAATGAAGGTTTGCTACTGTCTTTAGGATAGGCAGATTGACAGTGTTCTACTGTCGCTAGGAGAGGCGGATTGACAGTGTCCTACTGTCGATAGGAGAGGCGGATTGACGGTGTTCTACTGTCGTTAGCAGGGGCGGATTGATGGTGTCCTAGTGTCATTAGGAGGGGCGGTTTGCCGGTGTCCTACTGTCGTTAGGAGAGGCGGATTGACACAGTCCTACTGTCCTTAAGCGGGGTATATTGACGGTGTCCTAATGTCATTGGGAAGGGAGAATTGACGGTGTCCTACTGTCGTTAGTAGAGGCTGATTGACAGTGTCCTACTGCCGTTTGGAGTGGCTGATTGACGGTGTCCTAGTGTCGATAGGAGAGGTGGATTGACCGTGTTCTACTGTTGTTAGGAGGATCGGATTGATGGTGTTCTACTGTAGTTAGGAGAGGTGGATTGACGGTGTCCTACTGTCGTTAGGATAGGCGGATTGACGGTGTGCTACTGCCATTAGGAGGGGTGGTTTGACGGTGTCCTTCTGTCGTTAGGAGAGACGGATGGATGATGTACTACTGACGTTACGAGAGGCGGATTGACGGACTCCTACTGTCATTAGCAAGTGCGGATTGACAGTGTCCTACTGTCGTTAGGAGTGGCGGATTGATGGTGTCCTACTGTCGTTAGGAGAGGCGGATTGACGGTGTGCTACTTTCATTAGGAGTGGCGGTTTGATGGTGTCCTACTGTCGTTAGAAGAGGCGGATGGACAGTGTCCTACTGGCGTTTGGAGAGGCGGATTGATGGTGTCCTACTGTCGTTTGGAGAGGCGGATTGATGGTGTCCTACTGTCGTTTGGAAAGCGGATTGATGGTGTCCTACTGTCGTTTGGAGAGGCGGATTGATGGTGTCTTACTGTCGTTAGGAGAGATGGATGGACAGTGTTCTGTCGTTAGGAGTAGCTGATTGATGGTGTCCTACCGTCGTTAGGGGAGGGCTGACTGTGTACTTCTGTCGTTAGAAGAGGCGGATTGACGGTCTCCTACTGTCGTTAGGATAGGCGGATTGACACAGTCCTACTGTCGTTAGGGGAGGTGGATTGACGGTGTCCTAATGTTGTTAAGCGGGGCATATTGATGGTGTCCTACTGTCGTTGGGAAGGGAGAATTGACCGTGTCCTACTGTCGTTAGGAGAGGCGGACTGACGGTGTCGTACTGTCGTTAGGAGAGGTGGATTGACTGTGTCCTACTGTCGTTAGGAGAGGTGGATTGATGGTCTCCTACTGTCTTTAGGAGGGGTGGATTGACGGTGTCCTACTGTCGTTAAAAGGGGCGGACTGACCGTGTCCTACTGTCGTTAGGAGAGGTGAATTGACGGTGTCCTACTGTTGTTAGGAGGGGCTGATTGTCGGTGTCCTACTGTCGTTAGGAGAGACGTATGGATGGTGTTCAGTCATTAGGAGTGGCTGATTGACGGTGTCCTACTGTCGTTAGGAGGGGCAGATCAACGGTGTCCCACTGTCGTTAGGAGAGACTGATTGACGGTGTGCTACTGTCATTAGGAGGAGCGGTTTGACGGTGTCCTACTGTCGTTAGGATAGGCGGATTGACGGTCTCCTACTGTCGTTAGGATAGGCGGTCTGACAGTGTCCTACTGCTGTTAAGTGGGGCATATTGACGGTGTCCTTCTGTCGTTGGGAAAGGAGAATTGACGGTGTCCTACTGTCGTTAGGAGAGAAGTATGGATGGTGTTCAGTCATTAGGAGTGGCTGATTGATGGTGTCCTACTGTCGTTAGGAGAGGCGGACTGATGGTGTCCTACAGTCGTTAGGAGAGGCGGATTGAAGGAGTCCTACTGTTGATAGGAGAGGCGGATTGACAGTGTTCTACTGTCGTTAGGAGAGATGGATGGACGGTGTTCTGTCGTTAGGAGTGGCTGATTGACGGTGTCCTACTGTCGTTAGGGGAGGGCTGACTGTGTCCTTCTGTCGTTAGGAGTGGCGGATTGACGGTGTCCAACTGTCGTTAGTAGAGGCGGATTGACGGTCTCCTACTGTCGTTAGGATAGGCGGACTGACAGTGTCCTAATGTCGTTAAGCGGGGCATATTGACGGTATCCTACTGTCGTTGGGAAGGGAGAATTGACAGTGTCCTACTGTCGATAGGAGAGGCAGATTGACCGTGTTCTACTGTCGTTAGGAGGATCGGATTGATGGTGTCCTACTGTAGTTAGGAGAGGTGGATTGACGGTGTCCAATTGTCGTTGGGAAGGGAGAATTGACGGTGTCCTACTGTCGTGAGGAGTGGCGGATTGATGGTGTCCTAATCTCCTTAGGTGTGGCAGATTGATGGTGTCCTACTGTCGATAGGAGAGGCTGATTGACAGTGTCCTACTGTCGATAGGAGATGTGAATTGACAGTGTTCTTCTGTCGATAGGAGAGGCAGATTGACGGTGTCCTACTGTCGTTTGGAGAGGCGGATTGACAGTGTCCTACTGTCGTTTGGAGAGATGGATGGACGGTGTTCTGTAGTTAGGAGTGGCTGATTGACGGTGTCCTACTGTCCTTAGGGGAGGATTGACTGTGTCCTTCTGTCGTTAGGAGTGGCGGATTGATGGTGTCCTACTGTCGTTAGGAGAGGCGGATTGACGGTGTGCTACTGTCATTAGGAGTGGCGGTTTGATGGTGTCCTACTGTCGTTAGGATAGGTGGATTGACGGTGTCCTACTGTCGTTTGGAGAGGTGGATTGATGGTGTCCTACTGTCGTTAGGAGAGGCCGATTGACGGTCTCCTACTGTCTTTAGGATAGGCGGACTGACAGTGTCCTACTGTCGTTAAGCGGGGCATATTGACGGTGTCCAATTGTCGTTGGGAAGGGAGAATTGACGGTGTCCTACTGTCGATAGCAGAGGCGGATTGACAGTGTCCTACTTTCGTTAGGAGTGACGGATGGATGATGTACTACTGACGTTACGAGAGGCGGATTGACGGACTCCTACTGTCGTTAGGATACGCGGAATGACGGTGTCCTACTGTCGTTAGGAGAGGCGGATTGACGGTCCTAATGTTGTTAAGCGGGGCATATTGACGGTGTCCTACTGTCGTTGGGAAGGGAGAATTGACCGTGTCCTACTGTCGTTAGGAGAGGCGGACTGACGATGTCCAGCTGTCGTTAGGAGAGGTGGATTGACGGTGTCCTACTGTCGTTAGGAGAGACGGATAGATGATGTACTACTGACGTTACGAGAGGCGGATTGACGGACTCCTACTGTCCTTAGGATAGGTGGATTGACGGTGTCCTACTGTCGTTAGGAGAGGTGGATTGATGGTCTCCTACTGTCTTTAGGAGGGGTGGATTGACAGTGTCCTACTGTCGTTAAAAGGGGAGGACTGACCGTGTCCTACTGTCGTTAGGAGAGGTGGATTGACGGTGTCCTACTGTTGTTTGGAGAGATGGATGGACGGTGTTCTGTAGTTAGGAGTGGCTGTTTGACGGTGTCCTACTGTCCTTAGGGGAGGATTGACTGTGTCCTTCTGTCGTTAGGAGTGGCGGATTGATGGTGTCCTACTGTCGTTAGGAGAGGCGGATTGACGGTGTGCTACTGTCATTAGGAGTGGCGGTTTGATGGTGTGCTACTGTCGTTAGGAGAGGCGGATGGACAGTGTCCTACTGTCGTTTGGAGAGGCGGATTGATGGTGTCCTACTGTCGTTAGGAGAGGCCGATTGACGGTCTCCTACTGTCTTTAGGATAGGCGGACTGACAGTGTCCTACTGTTGTTAAGCGGGGCATATTGATGGTGTCCAATTGTCGTTGGGAAGGGAGAATTGACGGTGTCCTACTGTCGTTAGGAGAGGCGGATTGAAGGTGTCCTACTGTCGATAGCAGAGGCGGATTGACGGTGTCCTACTGTCGTTAGGAGCGACGGTTGGATGGTGTCCTACTGTCGTTAGGAGAGGCCGATTGACGGTCTCCTACTGTCTTTAGGATAGGCGGACTGACAGTGTCCTACTGTCGTTAAGCTGGGCATATTGACGGTGTCCTACTGTCGTTGGGAAGGGAGAATTGACCGTGTCCTACTGTCGTTAGGAGAGGCGGACTGACGATGTCCTACTGTCGTTAGGAGAGGTGGATTGACTGTGTCCTACTGTCGTTAGGAGAGGTGGATTGATGGTCTCCTACTGTCTTTAGGAGGGGTGGATTGACGGTGTCCTACTGTCGTTAAAAGGGGCGGACTGACCGTGTCCTACTGTCGTTAGGAGAGGTGAATTGACGGTGTCCTACTGTTGTTAGGAGGGGCTGATTGTCGGTGTCCTACTGTCGTTAGGAGAGACGTATGGATGGTGTTCAGTCATTAGGAGTGGCTGATTGACGGTGTCCTACTGTCGTTAGGAGGGGCAGATCAACGGTGTCCCACTGTCGTTAGGAGAGACTGATTGACGGTGTGCTACTGTCATTAGGAGGAGCGGTTTGACGGTGTCCTACTGTCGTTAGGATAGGCGGATTGACGGTCTCCTACTGTCGTTAGGATAGGCGGTCTGACAGTGTCCTACTGTTGTTAAGTGGGGCATATTGACGGTGTCCTTCTGTCGTTGGGAAAGGAGAATTGACGGTGTCCTACTGTCGTTAGGAGAGAAGTATGGATGGTGTTCAGTCATTAGGAGTGGCTGATTGATGGTGTCCTACTGTCGTTAGGAGAGGCGGACTGATGGTGTCCTACAGTCGTTAGGAGAGGCGGATTGAAGGAGTCCTACTGTTGATAGGAGAGGCGGATTGACAGTGTTCTACTGTCGTTAGGAGAGATGGATGGACGGTGTTCTGTCGTTAGGAGTGGCTGATTGACGGTGTCCTACTGTCGTTAGGGGAGGGCTGACTGTGTCCTTCTGTCGTTAGGAGTGGCGGATTGACGGTGTCCAACTGTCGTTAGTAGAGGCGGATTGACGGTCTCCTACTGTCGTTAGGATAGGCGGACTGACAGTGTCCTAATGTCGTTAAGCGGGGCATATTGACGGTATCCTACTGTCGTTGGGAAGGGAGAATTGACAGTGTCCTACTGTCGATAGGAGAGGCAGATTGACCGTGTTCTACTGTCGTTAGGAGGATCGGATTGATGGTGTCCTACTGTAGTTAGGAGAGGTGGATTGACGGTGTCCAATTGTCGTTGGGAAGGGAGAATTGACGGTGTCCTACTGTCGTGAGGAGTGGCGGATTGATGGTGTCCTAATCTCCTTAGGTGTGGCAGATTGATGGTGTCCTACTGTCGATAGGAGAGGCTGATTGACAGTGTCCTACTGTCGATAGGAGATGTGAATTGACAGTGTTCTTCTGTCGATAGGAGAGGCAGATTGACGGTGTCCTACTGTCGTTTGGAGAGGCGGATTGACAGTGTCCTACTGTCGTTTGGAGAGATGGATGGACGGTGTTCTGTAGTTAGGAGTGGCTGATTGACGGTGTCCTACTGTCCTTAGGGGAGGATTGACTGTGTCCTTCTGTCGTTAGGAGTGGCGGATTGATGGTGTCCTACTGTCGTTAGGAGAGGCGGATTGACGGTGTGCTACTGTCATTAGGAGTGGCGGTTTGATGGTGTCCTACTGTCGTTAGGATAGGTGGATTGACGGTGTCCTACTGTCGTTTGGAGAGGTGGATTGATGGTGTCCTACTGTCGTTAGGAGAGGCCGATTGACGGTCTCCTACTGTCTTTAGGATAGGCGGACTGACAGTGTCCTACTGTCGTTAAGCGGGGCATATTGACGGTGTCCAATTGTCGTTGGGAAGGGAGAATTGACGGTGTCCTACTGTCGATAGCAGAGGCGGATTGACAGTGTCCTACTTTCGTTAGGAGTGACGGATGGATGATGTACTACTGACGTTACGAGAGGCGGATTGACGGACTCCTACTGTCGTTAGGATACGCGGAATGACGGTGTCCTACTGTCGTTAGGAGAGGCGGATTGACGGTCCTAATGTTGTTAAGCGGGGCATATTGACGGTGTCCTACTGTCGTTGGGAAGGGAGAATTGACCGTGTCCTACTGTCGTTAGGAGAGGCGGACTGACGATGTCCAGCTGTCGTTAGGAGAGGTGGATTGACGGTGTCCTACTGTCGTTAGGAGAGACGGATAGATGATGTACTACTGACGTTACGAGAGGCGGATTGACGGACTCCTACTGTCCTTAGGATAGGTGGATTGACGGTGTCCTACTGTCGTTAGGAGAGGTGGATTGATGGTCTCCTACTGTCTTTAGGAGGGGTGGATTGACAGTGTCCTACTGTCGTTAAAAGGGGAGGACTGACCGTGTCCTACTGTCGTTAGGAGAGGTGGATTGACGGTGTCCTACTGTTGTTTGGAGAGATGGATGGACGGTGTTCTGTAGTTAGGAGTGGCTGTTTGACGGTGTCCTACTGTCCTTAGGGGAGGATTGACTGTGTCCTTCTGTCGTTAGGAGTGGCGGATTGATGGTGTCCTACTGTCGTTAGGAGAGGCGGATTGACGGTGTGCTACTGTCATTAGGAGTGGCGGTTTGATGGTGTGCTACTGTCGTTAGGAGAGGCGGATGGACAGTGTCCTACTGTCGTTTGGAGAGGCGGATTGATGGTGTCCTACTGTCGTTAGGAGAGGCCGATTGACGGTCTCCTACTGTCTTTAGGATAGGCGGACTGACAGTGTCCTACTGTTGTTAAGCGGGGCATATTGATGGTGTCCAATTGTCGTTGGGAAGGGAGAATTGACGGTGTCCTACTGTCGTTAGGAGAGGCGGATTGAAGGTGTCCTACTGTCGATAGCAGAGGCGGATTGACGGTGTCCTACTGTCGTTAGGAGCGACGGTTGGATGGTGTCCTACTGTCGTTAGGAGAGGCCGATTGACGGTCTCCTACTGTCTTTAGGATAGGCGGACTGACAGTGTCCTACTGTCGTTAAGCTGGGCATATTGACGGTGTCCTACTGTCGTTGGGAAGGGAGAATTGACCGTGTCCTACTGTCGTTAGGAGAGGCGGACTGACGATGTCCTACTGTCGTTAGGAGAGGTGGATAGATGATGTACTACTGACGTTACGAGAGGCGGATTGACGGACTCCTACTGTCCTTAGGATAGGTGGATTGACGGTGTCCTACTGTCGTTAGGACAGGTGGATTGATGGTCTCCTACTGTCTTTAGGAAGGGTGGATTGACAGTGTCCTACTGTCGTTAAAAGGGGCGGACTGACCGTGTCCTACTGTCGTTAGGAGAGGTGGATTGACGGTGTCCTACTGTTGTTAGGAGGGGCTGATTGTCGGTGTCCTACTGTCGTTAGGAGGGGCAGATCAATGGTGTCCTACTGTCGTTAGGAGTGGCGGATATACTGTCTCCTACTGCCGTTAGGATCGGCGGATTGACGGTGTGCTACTGTCATTAGGAGGGGCGCGTTGACGGTGTCCTACTGTCGTTAGGAGAGGCGGATTGATGATGTACTACAGACGTTAGGAGAGGTGGATTGACGGTCTCCTAATGTCCTTAGGATAGGCGGATTGACACAGTCCTACTGTCCTTAAGCGGGGCATATTGATGGTGTCCTAATGTCGTTGGGAATGGAGAATTGACGGTGTCCTACTGTCGTTAGCAGAGACGGATTGACGGTGTCCTACTGCCGTTTGGAGTGGCTGATTGACGGTGTCCTACTGTAGTTAGGAGAGACCGATGGACGGTGTTCTGTCGTTAGTCGAGGGGTATTGTCGGTGTCCTACTGTCGTTAGGAGGGGCAGATCGACGGTGTCCTACTGTCGTTAGGAGAGACGGATGGATGCTGTTCAGTCGTTAGGAGTGGCTGATTGACGGTCTCCTACTGTCGTTAGGTGGGCGGATCAACGGAGTCCTACTGTTGTTTGGAGCGGTGGATTGACGGTGTCCTATCATTTGGTGAGGCGGATTGACGGTGTCCTAATCTCGTTAGGAGTGGCGGATTGACGGTGTCCTAAACTCCTTAGGTGTGGCAGATTGACGGTGTCCTACTGTCGATAGGAGAGGCTGATTGACAGTGTCCTACTGTCGATAGGAGAGGTGAATTGACAGTGTTCTACTGTCGATAGGAGAGGCGGATTGACAGTGTCCTACTGTCGTTTGGAGAGATGGATGGACGGTGTTCTGTAGTTAGGAGTGGCTGATTGATGGTGTCCTACTGTCCTTAGGGGAGGATTGACTGTGTTCTCCTGTCGTTAGGAGTGGCGGATTGATGGTGTCCTACTGTCATTAGGAGTGGCGGTTTGATGGTGTGCTACTGTCGTTAGGAGAGGCGGATGGACAGTGTCCTACTGTCGTTTGGAGAGGCGGATTGATGGTGTCCTACTGTCGTTAGGAGAGGCCGATTGACAGTCTCCTACTGTCTTTAGGATAGGCGGACTGACAGTGTCCTACTGTCGTTAAGCGGGGCATATTGACGGTGTCCAATTGTCGTTGGGAAGGGAGAATTGACGGTGTCCTACTGTCTTTAGGAGAGGCGGATTGAAGGTGTCCTACTGTCGATAGGAGAGGCGGATTGACAGTGTTCTACTGTCGTTAGGAGAGATGGATGGACAGTGTTCTGTCATTAGGAGTGGCTGATTGATGGTGTCCTACTGTCGTTAGGGGAGGGCTGACTGTGTACTTCTGTCGTTAGAAGAGGCGGATTGACGGTCTCCTACTGTCGTTAGGAGAGGCGGATTGACGGTGTCCTAATGTTGTTAAGCGGGGCATATTGACGGTGTCCTACTGTCGTTGGGAAGGGGGAATTGACCGTGTCCTACTGTCGTTAGGAGAGGCGGACTGACGGTGTCCTACTGTCGTTAGGAGAGGTGGATTGACGGTATCCTACTGTCGTTAGGAGAGGTGGATTGATGGTCTCCTACTGTCTTTAGGAGGGGTGGATTGATGGTGTCCTAATCTCGTTAGCAGTGGCAGATTGATGGTGTCCTAGTGTCGATAGGAGAGGCAGATTGACAGTGTTCTACTGTCGTTAGTAGAGGCTGATTGACGGTGTGCTACTGTCATTAGGAGGAGCGGTTTGACTGTGTCCTACTGTCGTTAGGATAGGCAGATTGACGGTCTCCTACTATCGTTAGAATAGGCGGTCTGACAGTGTCCTACTGTCGTTAAGCGGGGCATATTGACGGTGTCCTTCTGTCGTTGGGAAAGGAGAATTGACGGTGTCCTACTGTCGTTAGGAGAGACGTATGGATGGTGTTCAGTCATTAGGAGTGGCTGATTGACGGTGTCCTACAGTCGTTAGGAGAGGCGGATTGAAGGAGTCCTACTGTTGATAGGAGAGGCAGATTGACAGTGTTCTACTGTGTTAGGAGAGATGGATGGATGGTGTTCTGTCGTTAGGAGTGGCTGATTGACGGTGTCCTACTGTCGTTAGGGGAGGGCTGACTGTGTCCTTCTGTCGTTAGGAGTGGCGGATTGACGGTGTCCAACTGTCGTTAGGATAGGCGGACTGACAGTGTCCTAATGTCGTTAAGCAGGGCATATTGACGGTGTCCTACTGTCGTTGGGAAGGGAGAATTGACAGTGTCCTACTGTCGATAGGAGAGGCGGATTGACCGTGTTTCACTGTCGTTAGGAGGCTCGGATTGATGGTGTCCTACTGTCGTTAGGAGAGACGGATTGACGGTGTGCTACTGTCATTAGGAGGGGTGGTTTGACGGTGTCCTACTGTCGTTAGGAGAGACGGATTGACGGTGTGCTACTGTCATTAGGAGGGGTGGTTTGATGGTGTCCTACTGTCATTAGGATAGGCGGATTGACGGTGTGCTACTGTCATTAGAAGGGGCGGTTTGATGGTGTCCTACTGTCGTTAGGAGAGACGGATTGACGGTGTGCTACTGTCATTAGAAGGGGCGGTTTGATGGTGTCCTACTGTCATTAGGATAGGCGGATTGACGGTGTGCTACTGTCATTAGAAGGGGCGGTTTGATGGTGTCCTACTGTCGATAGGAGAGGCGGATTGACAGTGTTCTACTGTCGATAGGTGAGGCGGTTTGACCGTGTTCTACTGTCGTTAGGAGGGGTGGTTTGACGGTGTCCTACTGTCGTTAGGAGCGACGGATTGAAGATGTACTACTGACGTTACGAGAGGCGGATTGACGGACTCCTACTGTCCTTAGGATAGGTGGATTGACGGTGTCCTACTGACGTTAGTAGAGGCCGATAGACGGTCTCCTACTGTCATTAGGATAGGCGGACTGACGGTGTCCTACTGTCGTTAGGATAGGCGGATTGACGGTGTCCTACTGTCGTTAGGAGAGGCAGATTGACGGTGTCCTACTATCGTTAGTAGAGGCCGATAGACGGTCTCCTACTGTCGTTAGGATAGGTGGACTGATGGTGTCCTACTGTCGTTAGGATAGGCGGATTGACGGTGTCCTACTGTCAATAGGAGGGGCGGATTGACGGTATTCAGTCGTTAGCAGAGGCTCATTGACGGTGTTCTACTGCCATTAGGACAGGCAGATTGACAGTGTCCTACTGTCGTTAGGAGGGGCTGATTGACGGTGTCCTACTGTCGTTCGGAGAGGCGGACTGACAGTGTCTTACTGCCGTTAGGAGGGGCAGATTGACGGTGTCCTACTGTCGTTCGGTGTGGCAGATTGACAGTGTCCTACTGTCGATAGCAGAGGCGGATTGACAGTGTCCTACTGTCGATAGGAGAGGCGTTTTGACCATGTTCTACTGTAGTTAGGAGAGGTGGATTGATGATGTTCTACTGACGTGGAACTGACGTTAGGAGAGGTGGATTGACGGTCTCCTAATGTCATTAGGATAGGCGGATTGACACAGTCCTACTGTCCTTAAGCGGGGCATATTGACGGTGTCCTAATGTCGTTAGGAGAGGCGGATTGATGCTGTACTACTGACGTTAGGAGAGGTGGATTGGCGGGCTCCTAATGTCCTTAGGATAGGCGGATTGACACAGTCCTACTGTCCTTAAGCGGGGCATATTGACGGTGTCCTATTGTCGTTGGGAAGGGAGAATTGACTGTGTCCTACTGTCGTTTGGAGAGGCGGATTGACGGTGTCCTACTGTCGTTGGGAAGGGAGAATTGACGGTGTCCTACTGTCGTTAGGAGAGGCGGATTGATGATGTCCTACTGTCGTTAGGAGAGGCGGACTGACGGTCTCCTACTGTCCTTAGGATAGGCGGATTGACTGTGTCCTACTGTCGTTTGGAGAGGCGGATTGACGGTGTCCTACTGTCGTTGGGAAGGGAGAATTGACGGTGTCCTACTGTCGTTTGGAGAGGCGGATTGACGGTGTCCTACTGTCGTTAGGAGTGGCTGATTGACAGTGTCCTACTGTCGTTAGGGGAGGATTGACTGTGTCCTTCTGTCGTTAGGAGTGGCGGATTGACGGTGTCCTACTGTCGTTTGGAGAGGTGGATTGACGGTGTCCTACTGTCGTTAGGATTGGCAAAGGCATTACTGTTGGATGGCAGGTTTAATCAAGGGCATACATAGCTTGTGTATGGGTTGATATTTTTCCAGTACTGTCACAGTTTACACTGACAGACGACCGAACCCAGGTGAGGAGGATCGATAAACTCCCACCTTGAGTCAGAAACAAGAGCTTATTAATCGGAACTCCTTCTAAACTTCGTTGGCTTGACTGAGCGACTCTGTGAGACAATTTGTTCTCAAAACGTACACATGGACCCCACAATAAGTGCTAATTGGGAGTCCACTTTAAATACTCACAGTCGGCTGAGAACCCATTCCAGTCAAAGTAAACTGGAGAATATTAAGCAGAAAGCACAAGTGCCTCTGGACTCTGGACAATGAAGAGATGGAGGTGCAAGGCTGGCAGCACCCATGACAGGGACAGGTGGAAATGAGCCAATGCCACGGGGTAAGAGACTACTGTTGCAGTAGAGTGAAGCTGGGTTTGATTCTAACTTCAAGGTATTTATACCTTCTCCCTGTGACTGTGTGGGCTTCATCCAGTTGCTCTGGCTTCCTCCCATTTTCCAAAGAATCACCTGGTCGTTGGTTATTGAACTCTAAGTCATCTCTAGTGAAGACAGCTGGGTGTAGGATCAGGAGGCGATTAGCAGGAAGGTTTGAAGAGATAGTGAGATAAGGAGTTGGCTCTGACTGTGGGCTGCAAGATTAGGTGAAGGGAGGGTGGGAGGGAAATTGGGGATCAGGTTGCTTAGCTATAAATTGAAATTACCATGGCTGAAGAGATATGATGTAGAGTAGCAAGAACTAAAGGGATTACAGTAAAGAAGTGGGCTGGGTCTCAAAGCAGATAAGATGAGCTTTGTCGGTCACATGTACAGTGTGTCAAATCATACAGCAGATTGTGTTATTTGCGTCAAACCAAATCAGCAAGATTGTGCTCGGCAGCCTGCAAGTATCGCATGGAGAACGGGCATTAACACAGATGGGAGGGGGGCTGAAGGGGGGAACATGATAGTGTAGCATTTAGCACAACACTTTACAGCAGTCTACTGTAAGATCGAGGTTCAAATCCTGCTGCTGTCTGTAAGGAGCTTGTTCGTACTCCCCGTAACTGCGAGGGTTTCCTCCCACATTCCATGGTGCATAGTTGGGGTTGGTGAGTTGTGGGCAAGCCATGTTGGCACCAGAAACACAACGGCATCTTACAGCTGCTCAGCGCATTCCCTGCTGATATAATTCAACGCAAACGATGTATTTCACTGTATGTTCCCATGTGCATGTGACAGATAATGCTCATCAAAGCAAAATACAGTGCAGATACAGTTAGAGAACTCCAACTGGGATCAATTTTTAGAAAGGAGGTACTGATCAAAAGAAGTTAGTAAGGCCATTCAGGAGCAAATGGGTTACAAATGTTCTGCTTGAAGGGTATTACAGGGTAGGGGAGTAAAATCAGTTTCAGGAGGTGATAGATTAATAATGCTTGTTCCACGAGAGATGGAGGAACTCTGAGTCATAATGGAGAAGATGGAGGGGAGAGTAGACCGAGGATCAGTAACGTGTGATACAGGAGTTGTCTGAAGGAATAAAATTTGATTTATGAAATGAATGAAGGAGGAATCACTGTGGTTACCACATTGACCTAATGTAAAACATCATTACCCACTAACCACACAGAGATTTTCATCAGTGGCCATTGTAGACTTCCGTACTCCAGGACGTAGAAGGTCCCCCTTTGGGGAAAGATTTGTGCAGTGTCACTTGATGGTGAAATCTGTCTGCATAAGGTGCCATGTGTAATGAAACAGGTCTCGTTCACTCAAAAGCCTTTCCTCTGCCACTTCCCCCATTGCAGAGGGAGCAGAGGAAGGCGAGCGGGTGCTGGGGTATGGGTAGAATGAAAAAAAAACAGTTGTAGGACTTGACTTGAGAGATTCAGGCCGTGACGTGGAAAGGATGTTCCTAATAGTGGGCAAGTCCGGAACCAGCGGGCACATCCTCAGAATGCAAGGGCCTCCCTTTGGAACCGAGATGAGGAGGAATTTCTCCAGCTAGACTGGTGAATCTGTCTAATTCATTGCCACAGATGTCTGTGGAGGACAAGTCACTGAGCAGAGGTAAAGCAGAGGTTGATAGTTTCTCGATTAGTCAGGGCATTAAAGGTTATGGGGAGAAGGCAGGAGAATGGGGTTGAGAAGGATAATGAATCAACCATGATGGAATGGCAGAGCAGTCTCTATGGGCTCAATGGCCTAATTCTGTTCATATGTCTTATGGCGGTCTTCGGAAGAGATAGAGTCGGAGTAGCATAGGGTAGCATGGCCATTGAGGAGTGGAGTGGGTTAATTTTGTTGGATACACAATCAGACATTCTGGGGTGGAGCTTCAGAAGGGGCAATCAGATGGCTGTGATTGGGGAAGTTGGATGCCCAAACATGTAGCAGTTGTGGGTGGCCAGGTATGAAATTGTGGTGATACTGGAGACCCTGGATACTCTAGGGGTAGCTCAGAGAGGCCGGCTATCTGTAACTAATGCTGAAGTAGGCCTAAGCAATCCCATTAAGGTCCACATTGGTGTGATTGACACATGCCACTCACATGCCTTGAATGTGCAAAGGAATTGTAGTATGGTGTTAATCTAGGTATACTAGTCAAATGTCACATAAAGGAAGCAATTAGATTGAACTAATTAAATTAGTAAACAGAGGATGGGAAAATCTGGATCACTAAATGCAGTTGGGTTTCAGGTAAGTCAATAAATAGCACGCAAATGGTGTATTATGCAAAAGAATTTCATGGTAGCACTTTTTTATGTGGTTACTTGCTTGAGGCTCTGCTTTGAACCGGAGTTTCCAAGACACACTGCCTTTCTTTGACAATTTATTTTGGTAACACTCCATTCTATCATTTTCTTCTTGGAGATGGTTTAGATATCAGCTCTGAATCCTCCTCTTTCTGAGCAATGATGACCACAGAAGATATAATCGGAAGTACTCCTTCTGTCCAACATACCGCCAAATACAATTACCAATGAAAAAATCAGCCGTTTTTATATCAGTAGATTAATGAAGATTTGCTTTAAAAATATACATTGTGAATTGAGTTCTACCAGTCAGCTAGTTTTTTTTAAACAAAGGAGAGTTGTAAACGAAGGTAAGAATTATATGGTGTCCTTCCTTGCAGTTCAGTTTATGTACTTTGACAACGTGTCAACCCCAGCTTTAACACGTTGAGGTGGCCTGATTTTCTCACTCTCTCTCTCTCTCTCTCTCTCACTCTCTCTCTCTCTCTCTCTCTCTCTCTCTCTCTCTCTCTCTCTCTCTCTCTCTCTCTCTCATTATAGCATTCTCATTTAAGAAGAATTATCTTCTTTAATTGTGTGAAATAGAAGTAATTCTAGATTTTATCTCTGATAGAGAATTTCTTCAGTTTTGGTTCTGGTGCGGCTCTCTGGCCACCGAGCAAATTCAGATCAACTAGGATTGAATGAGGATTGTTGCAGGAACGCAGCCGATGGAAGAGTACAGCAGGAAGGGAGAAACGTTTAGATAACCTAATGGGTAAATACGTGGGTGGAGGGGAGTACTGGGTGAGAAACGATAAATGAAAGTACAGCTATTTGCAGATAATTACACAGCCAGAATAGGCTGGTGGGTTGGTGCGGTGAAGAAGGGAAATAAGCTAGTCATCATCAGAAATTCCTTCTAGCAGAGTAAAAGTGCAACTCAAAGGGTAAAACAATTCCAATACATGTTGATTCAACTTTAACTGAGTGTTGAGGAATTTTGAGGGATCTGAATATTATGGCACTTCTGCTCCATTTTGATCTACTTTGATCTTTGAAAGGACACAGAATATTAAAGAAAATTTACAAAAAGCACCACGTCCTTGTCCTGCATGAGGGAAATTTTTAACTATTGCATAGTACCTATTCTACAATTGCTTCAAAAAGCATTTCAGATGGAATTTTAGTTTCTTAAGAAGGAAAAGAAATGAAGAAGGAAGTAACCTTCCTTTATTTTCATGTCTTTGCGAATCTTTAATAAGTCCCAACTAGAATATTTCTGATGCTTTTTGGTTTCAGTGTATATTACTCCCACAACTTAAGTATACTGGATCTTTGTCTTTGAGACAATAATGCTGACAAAAACAAGCAGATGGGTTGTGGTAGCGTCCAGATTCAAATTTACAAGTTCCTTTCACAAGGGGTACTTCTCTGTGGGACAGAAGTGTCTGTAAAACATTAAGCAGGTCAGTTACCATGACAATTTCAATGTCAAGACTTCAGCTGCATAGGATGTAATGGTAAGGACTCCTTCAGTTCAAGATTGTTTTCACACATAGCTCCATCTCTTTCTACCGAAACATACAAAAATGAACCTCTTTCACAACATGTCTAGTGGATATTAATGCTAAAAATATCAATCCATGCTTTGGTTTCTATCAATCAACGAACAGAGAATGGAATGGAAGAAAAGAGTCATTCCTTGGATTGGATTTCCTCAGGCTTCAGTACAGACACCAACTTCGTAGATTCTGATCCAATGAAAAGTAAGTTGCCTGTTTTTCTAACTTTTCTCCTTTACTTATTTGAAATGTTAATAATTACTTTCTTTGTCAATAAAGCACAATTTCTAAGAGTAAACTGCAAACTCAAAGTTATCATGTTCTGTGTCCACTGCTTTGGTATTCTCTGTGTAACTGGTTCATGTTGTCACCAAATTCTTTTTGATCATAAGAGCAGACATTGCATAACTTTCTCTGCTTCACTTAAAGGTAGTTTTCTACATTTTGTTTGCAGTTTTTTTTTCAATCCATCTAAAACAGCCATTCAGCAGACAAACAATGAAGGATAATGTTTTACCATTTTAGCCGATGCACGATATTTCAATGAAGTTGGTTTCTGTGAAATTGTGACTGAAGGAGCATCCAAGCAATATTAATGTTATTAAGCAATGCAGTTTTTTAATCCCTGGCATACTGTTGAATACAACTGTACTTATTAATACAAGGAAACTGTGCATACACCTCCCAAGAGAGTTTGTTCACATTTTAATTGAGAAAGAAGTTTTTTTTGTTAGATTTAAGCAGCTGTTTAGGGAAGACAAAGGAAGATAACGCTTTCTTGTGACCCAATGAACCAAAGGGATCCATACCATGCAGATGCTCATTGCATTACTTTGAAAGTATGTAAGTGGGTGGACCTATGACCTGGTCCTATTATTCTGCTGAGATCATATAGGGTCATTGGATATGGAGGAGAGTATGTGCCTTTGTGCATTCATTGTTATAGCACTTCAATCACAGAAGGATGCTCTTGTCAGTTCATTTGCAGATAGCACTTTAGAAGCAGATGAAATGCATATGTCCCTCTCTGCTTCTGGGGCTGTGCTTTAGTCAGATCTCTGGTCATTCCCTTTGTATCCCACTCTCTCAGTCTGCCTTTCCTGTATCAGTTTGAAATACAGTTTTGTCCACGAGAGGTGAAGTATTGCATGCATGGCAATGGAAGGAACCTGATTTTTAATTGGGGCAGCATGGTACTGTAGCGGTTAGTGTAATACTATTAGGTAGATAGGTACTTTATTGATCCTAAAGGGAAATTACAGTGTCACAGTAGCATTACAAGTGCACAGATATACAATATTAGAGGAGAAGTAAGAAGAATAAATAAAAAGTGTTACCTTACATAAACAGGAGAAAATCTGCAGATGCTGGAAGTCCAAGCAGCACACACACAATGCTGGAGGAACTCAGCAAGCCAGGGAGCACCAATGGAAAAGAGTACAGTCAACATTTTGGGCCGAGACATCGACTGTTTACTCTTTTCCATAGATGCTGCCTGGCCTGCTGAGCTCCCCCAGCATTTTGTGTGCGTTGCTTGAATAAGTTACCTTAAACGGTCTAACAGGAGGGGGTTATCATATCCCTGTCTATTGGTTGACTCATTATAGAGCCTTATGGCGGAGGATGAGAACAACGTCATATAGCACTCTTTGGAGCAGAGCAGTTGTATTAATCTATTACTAAAAGTGCTCCTCTGTTCAGCCAAGGTGGCATGCAGAGTGTGAGAAACATTGTCCAGAATTACCAGGATTTTGCGGAGGGTCCTTTGTTCTACCTCCAGTGTGTCCAGTTTGACTCCCATAACAGAGCCAGTGACCTGGACTCAGTTTGTACTTTTGAGTGTTTTAGCTGACAAACCAAATCTCTTCAAACTCCTAATGAAATATAGCCACTGTCTTGCCTTCTTTATATCTGCATCAATATGTTGGGACCAGGTTAGATCCACAGAGATCTTGACATCCAGGAACTTGAAACTGCTCACTCTCTCGACTTCTGATCCCCCTATGAGGATTGGTATGTGTTCCTTTGTCTCACCCTTCCTGAAGTCCACAATCAGCTCTTTTGTCTTACTGACGTTGAGTGCCAGGTTGTTGCTGTGGCACCACTCAACTAGCTGGTATATCTCGCTCCTGTACGCCCTCTCGTCTCCATCTGATTCTACCAACAATGGTTGTATCGTCAGCAATTTATAGACGGCATTTGAGTCATGGGAGAGTAGAGCAGAGCAGTGGGCTAAGGTCACACCCCGGCGGTGCACCGGTGTTGATCCTCAGCTCCCACATTCCAAAGACGTGCGGCTTAGTAGGTTAATTCGTCACGTGAGTGTAACTGGCCAGCAGGGGCTCACTGGGCCAGAAGAGCCTGTTACTGTGCCGTGTCCCTAAATATAAACTAACAAAATATAAATGCATAAGGTAATGATGAGGAAGCTGCTTAAGCAGGCACTGACCTTACCCACTTATTGTATCTCACCCACGTTCCTGTGCAGGGGCTAAGTTGTTTAGAAGGAAAGTAGCCCTCATTGGAACCTATAAAATTCTTACAGACCTTAACCAGTCTTCAGGGTTCTCCTGGCTGGACAAAGTAAGGATGTTTCCTTTGACTGAAAGGTTTCACAGTCCCAGAAAAAGGGGTTTGTCTTTTAGTACTGAGATGAAGAAGAATTCCTCCCCACAGGAGTGGCGTACCTTCGGACCTCTCCGCCTGGAGGCCAGTGGGACTTGGTCACTGAGTTTAATAAAAAACAAAGATTGATACATTTCAGGATAATAGATTAGTCAAGCAAAATGGGACTATGCAGGAAAATTGCACTAAAGTAGATGGACACCCATGATTTTCATCTATGGTGGAAATGGCTTGAAGGACTGGAAGGCAGATTCCTGCTCTTGTTTCTTGTAACCTTTTACTCTAAAGGGAAGAAAGTAACTTGTAGTTTCTTCATGTTTCATCTTCCTGAATACAAAGTTCTATGAAAAAAAAATTAGCCATAATTTGTGAAGTACCAATAGCAACAGAGCCAAGTCCCTCTTTCAATATTACTCTGACATTCAGTTTTTATACAGGTGCCTTAATGACAATCTACATTAAAAAATGTAGATTGTTTTTTATCTCTAAGCCTCCTGTTGCTCCCTCTAGCAACTTTTACATTGTTTACCCTTTAGCCAGGAAGGATCAGTTACCATTGTCTCTGAGGAGATCTCCAAATACACAACCCCAAAACTCAACAGGTGTATTTCAATAACCACATTTTAAAAAAACTCCCACAGATAATGGTGCCAAGCTGAAGAAATGTGTTTTTTTAGCTTGAGTTCTAATTGAGAGCTGATGCGTAGCTTTAAGATGATTTCTAGAACTTTCTAACACCAAGAATCCCTATCTTCTCACATTAGACAAACCAGGCCTGCAGTAGCAACTCATTAGGTCTGGACAAGCTTAACCATTTATGGATAAAACACTCACTTTTTATTCATTTGATCAAAGATATGCAATGTGGATATTATATCCTACGTCATTACCCATGTGAAAATAAAAGTTTCCAATGCCTTTGAAATGGATAGCCCAATTTGTAAATCAGTGTATAAAGGAACTTCAGTGATTTTCCTTTAATTTAACACTTTTATTTTATTAACAAATTATGTCTGTAACACTAAATTGCTCCCTCAACCTCATATTTATAATTGCACTTGCTCCTTGCTATCTAGGAATGGAAGAGTCTTTTGACAAATAACATCTGAAGCATAATGACTAACGTGTGACCTTAAGCAAATTTATCAAATTCAGAAAGTCTCTTTTGTAGAGAAAGTGTAAATTCAAGTGGAGACATTTTCATCTTTGATATCAGGCAGATTGCTCGGCTGTAGTAGGGTCAGACAATAATCAATCCTACACGTCCTTTGTCGAACCTTTCTGCCACAGGTTATTAATTATGGCATAAGTCACTGCTTGTGGCTCTCCATGCAACAAGACGTGGACTTTGTAGGCCCTATATGTTGTTTATTTTTTTCACCAGCTGTGGATTTCATTTGCAATCACACCATTTATTGTCCTTCTCTAATTTTGCAGCTGCCACAGTGGGGTTCATGGTGAGGCTCTGGATTAATAGTCTAGTACATCTGATGTCCAGTCCAGTACACCCCACAACTCACTCAGGTTGCTGCTGTAATGAAGAACCCATCTCTTGTAGAGGCTTCTCTTTCATTAGATTCAGATTCAGATTTATTTTTCATATGCATTGAAATATACAGTGAAATGTGTTGCTTGTGTTAACAACCAACACACCCAAGGATGTTCCACAGGCAGTTTGCAAGTGGTGCCATATATTCCGGCACCAACATAATATAGCCATGATGTTCAACACAACAACACATCACAAGCAGCAACAACTCTAACGACAGAGAAAGCCAGGACAGCAGCAGCAAAAGAAGCCCCTTTCCAACCCTCTCAACCCCTCGCCCTCACAGGCTCCTCAACCCCTCACACACAGGCCTCTCAACCCCTCACACTCACAGGCCTCCCAACCCCTCACACTCACAGGCCTCCCAACCCCTCACACTCACAGACCTCCCAACCCCAGGATACACCACCATTGGGCCTTCAGCCCTTGGCCCCAGATTCTCAGACCACACCACTGAAGGACCCACCTCTTAATATAATCATATGGCATAGAAACAGGCCCTGCATTCCAGACCCACACCACACATCAATTACCCATCTATATTCGTCCCATTTACGAGCACCTTGAACGTAGCCTTCTATGCCATGTCAATTCAGTTGCTTGCCTGTATACTTCCTAAATGTTGTGAGAGTACATTCCCAGATCCAATCCACCCTCTGGGAGAAGTAATTCTTTCCCATATCCTCTCTAGGGCTCCTCTCCCTTACCTTAACCTACGTCCTTTAATTGTTGACATCTATATACTGTCAAAAATCCTCTTCCCTTCTCAGCCTATCTCCTGTTGTAAGAACCTATTTTTGGACCTTCCTGTTGTGGGGCCTGTTAGGATTTTAATATTTCAGTAGTATTTGAGAAATATTGTAAATATGTTGTTTGATTAAGCATTCTTTGATTGTTTACATAATCCTTTAAGGTCAGATGTATGAAGTACAGGAATGGCATACTTCATTACGCCACCACATCTTATGTGTGCATCATTACACGAGATACTGTATATCATATGTGTGTACCTCACTATAAGTAAAAGCGAAGTGTACACATTCATCCTGGTCTCTCTTTGTTTCTCTTTCAATTAGTTTCAGGCTTTGGAGTTACGAACCGTAACAGTGGCGATGAGTAGGTTTTCAATGAACCTGAGGTGACCACCTACCTGTTGAAGAGCAGCAAAACGTTCGAGTTAAAAATAGTGAGTCTTGCAAGTTTAAACAAAAAGGACAGCATGTTTTGTTTGCAAAAGGAGAGAAACAGTCAAGTTTTTTTTAAAAAGGGAGAAAACGGACTAACGCATGGGTTCATAGGCAATGAGTACCAGGTGATAATAATAAATAAGTGCAGAAATTATTGAATGCATCAGAAAGATAGACGTGTCTGATTGCACAAAGATAACTGGATATTATACACTGAGCCAATTGAGTAGTATTTTGAAGCAAATTAAATAGCCAATACAAAGCGAGTGCCAGTTTTGCTGAGTGTTCTGGTGGAAGAGCATACAGTACGTATAAAAGTTTGATTGCTCCAACCAAAACAGCAGACATGAGCTTTGCTGGTATTGTGAAAGTAATGCAGGAACATTTAGAACTGAAACCATTGTTGATTGCAGAATGTTTTAGGTTTCATAAGCAGAATCGAAAAGAAGGGGGTTCAATTTCAACATATGTGCCTGAATTGAAGAAGTTGTCTGAGCAGTCAGTTTGGTGATGGGCTTAATGATGCACTAGGAGATCATTTGTGGAATATTATAAGCATGCATTCAAAAATGTATCCTAACTAAGGCACAACACATATTTAAAAGTGCAGTTGAAATAGCTGTATCAACAGAAACCACAGATAGAGATGCATCGAGTTGCAGACAGGAAAGAGAGCAAAATTGTAACGACTCAACAGAAATCAGCCTGGCCAAACAAATGGTGTTACCATTGTGGCAGGGGCTCATATACACCAGACCAGTGCAGGTTTAAAGGTGAAACTTGCAGAAAATGCAACAACGTAGGACACACACAAAGAGCATGTTGGGCAGGTAAAGATAAGTGGACTGCACAAGGAAGAGAAAAATATTTAAAAAAAGTCAAGTTACATTTTCAAGAAGAGCATTAATCTGCATGCTGTTGGTAAAAAAATCTGATAATTATGGGAGTGACACAGGGCTTTGAGATTTACAATGTGAAAACTCACAATAGAAAAGCAATATGGCTTACACCAGAAAGAAACAGCAAATTACTTAAAATGGAATAGGACACTGGCTTGGCTGTTTCAGTCATTCCACAAAATATGTTTGAATGGCATCTCAAAGATACTGAAAGGAAGCCTGCAGATATACAACTAAGAACTTATTCTGAAGAAAAGTTAACTCCTGTAGGAATGTAATTCCTAACTGTAAAATATACCAACCAACCAGCAAGCCACATGCGGCTTGTATGGTGTAAAAACAGGAGGGCCAGCATTGTGGGGCTGTGATTGGCCGAGACAACTACAACTTGATCGGAGATCCATCCACCATTTGCATTCCACATCCTCTGTAATAGGGTCAACTAAAAGCAAATTAAGATAGGTACTGGATGATGCCATAGCAGCATTCAAGGATGGCGTTGGAAACCTCAAACATAACAAGGGTAAAATAGTGTTAAACGAAAATGCCTCACCTAAGTTTTATAAAGCCCGTCCAGTTCCTTATACCATTCATCATCAAGTAGCCATTGAGCTAGATTACATGGAGGCTGAAGGAATTCTTTTGAAGTTTGAGTGGAGCCCATGAGCAATGCATGTAGTTCCAGTAACCAGGAAGAATGGGTCTGTCAGGATCTGTGGTGATTTTAAGGTTACCATCAACCCAGTACTGAAAGTACAAATCTGCCCAGGACAGGGGATACCTTTGAAAACCTTTCTGAAGGAAAATACTTCAGTAAAGTGGACTTAACTGTGGCCTACCTACAGATGGAGATGGAAGAAGAGTCCAAAGTGTTTTCACCATAAACACTCACTACAGGCTTTATCGTTACAACAGGCTTATTTCTGGAGTTGCATCTGCACCTGCACTCTGGCAGAAAGCTATGGACCAGGTGCTGCAAGGCTGCCCAGGCACTCAGCGTTATCTGGATGACATCACTATTACTAGTGAGAATGATAGGAACATCTACAAAATCTCAAGACAGTGCTATAAAGATTAGAAGATTATGGACTCAGGGCACAGTGCAACAAGTGTGAATTCTTTAAACTAAGCATCACTTACTGTGGTCACACCATTAATGCATAAGATTACACAAGTGTGTTGAGAAAATTCGAACAGTGATGGATGGTCCAAGGCCAAAAGACATGTCACACTTGCCATCCTTTTTAGGATTTGTCAATTACTGTAATAGGTTCCTGACAAACCTGGCTACAGTGCTCCATTGCTTGAACTCATTACTCCAGATTGGGAAGAAATGGCAAAGGACAAAGCAGTGTGAGGTGGCCTTCCAAAATACAGAGGAAATGGTGACATCAGACACTGTACTCACACATTATGATCCACATTGTCCAGTGAAGCTTGCCCATGATGCCTTGCCATTGGGCGTAGGTGCATTCATGTCACATGTTACGAGTGATGGATGTGAATGCCCCATAGTCCTTTCCTCATGTTCCCTTACCGCTGCAAAGAAAAATTATGCATAGATTGACAGAATGGCTTTGAGTCTGGATTAGGGTGTAAAACATTTTAAAGAGTACTTGTATGGGGGAGAGTTTATCCTCATTACTGATCATCCCCCGCTAGTGTCTATTTTCAATTCACAGAAGGGTGTTCCACTAACAGCAGCACAAATGCAGAGATGGGCTCTTTCTCCAGAGGACACAGTTACAAGATTGATCAAGAGGAGGACTAATCATGGAAATGCTGGTGAATTGTCCCACTGAGCCTTGGAAAAGGAACTACCTGAAAAATTTACAAAAGAGGGCACTCCTCTTCATATATTCTCCCTAATGCTAATTGAAAGTCTCCCTATGAAGGCAGAGATGTTCCAAAGGGAAACGAGAAAAAATCTTCATGCTGACTCAAGCCTTCGGTACATGGCCACCCTAAATGGCTGGAACGTACAGCAGAAACTCGAGTTCCCCAATTTTACCGGGGCCACGTTGAACTTGCTCATGAATGGGTTGCCTAATGTGGGGATTTAAAGTTGTTGTACCATTCAAACTGAGAGCTAAAGTTTGGAGGAGTTATATGCTGGTCATATAAGCGAGGTCAAGATGAAAGCATCGGCTCAAAGCTTTGCCTGGTGCTCTGAGGTAGATCAGCGGGTCAAGCAGCTTGCCATGCACTGTTTGGAATGCCAATATATCCGGAAGAAATGCCAAAAGCAATGCCCCCATCCCTGTGAATGCTTTGCATTGACCTCGTAAAGAATTCATGTGGATTTTGATGGACCATTCATGGGCACAATTTCTAGGTAGTAGTGGTGAGACAAAGTGGCCAGATGTGTTCCCAATAGCCTCCACTACAGCCTCTGACACTGTTGATGTGTTGAGAAGTTTCTTCTTAAAGACTGGTGTTCCAGAACACTTAATCAGTGACAAATGACCACAGTTTTTTTCAGAACAGATTCAGTCATTCCTAAAAATGAATGGAATAAAACATATTTTACATCTGCACCATACCACTCCGTTACAAATGGCTTGACAGAAAGGTTTGTCTGGAGTTCAAAGAATGCATCGCTAGCCATGTCAGCAGAACACACTACACCTTGGCAGAAGCTTGTCAATTTCCTCCTTGCTTATCGTATTTCCGCACACTCCACAACCAACAGTTCCTGGATTGTCACTTGCATTCACAGTTGGATCTCCTCAAACCCAATCTCTGAAAGAGTGTACAGGACACACAGCTGAGACAATTTGAGGGCTCCTCATTCCTGGACAAGCGGGCTTGGTGAGGGACTACAGAGGTAATCAAAAGTGGATACTCAGAAAGATTAAGCTTAGAACTGGACTACTCTCCTGCACAGAGGAGATTATGTCTGATATCATCTGGAGACAGTACATTGATCAGTTGAAAAAGAGCAGAATCAATTGTTAGAGAAGAAGGGTGCCCAGAACTGTCAGAACCACTTTCTGCAAGTCCCAGGTCAACACTTACAACCACCATGAAGGAAGCTTCAGGAGCTGAGATTGTTTTGCAGCGACAAGCCTCACCTGTCAAGCAGAGTGACCTCCCTTGTCAGGAAAGACGTTGTCCCACAAGAGTAAGAAATCCTGCACAGTGATTAAATTTTTAGGCCTAAGTGAGACAATTTAAAACTTACTATGATGTGGATGTCTATAGTAGTTGCATTATATAGTATGCAGTGTATGTAGTTGAGATGCATTCTATATTGTGTTGGAGTTTGTAGCTAAGCAGGTTGGAGTATTATGCATTTAATATTTCAGTAATATTTGAATAATATTATAAATATATTGTTTGATTAAGCATTCTTTGTTAGGTTACATAACCCATTATGGTTTATATGTAAAAGTACGGGAATGGCACACGTCATTAGGTCACCACATCATATGTGTATGTTTTACACCAATGCGTCACATGCACCTCACTAAAATTAAAATCAAAGAGTCCCAGTCTCTCATTGTTTTTCTTTCAATTATTTTTCACAAAACCTAACAGGATTCACCCTTGCAAGATGTTTTTCAAAATGACCTGCCTGCCATAGGATTGATGTCTGATCACTGACTATTGCCCTTATCTATCATCGGACTGCCTGTTGTTCAACTCGCTTGTTTTGTTTCCTCTCATGACACTCTTCAATTTGCTGGTTCACTTGCTGAGAACTTGCCTGTTGTGGAGATCATCCATTGTTGGTTTGCCTGATTGTGTTGGACAATTTGCTTATTTTAGAACTCACTTAATTTGACTTGTCTGTTGCTGGGCTTGCTACACGTTAAAGACCCACTCCCTCACGTTGTAAGGGCTTATCTGTCTTCGGGACATACTCATTCTCGTTTTGGATGTCCCTTATTTTGGATCTTGCTGCTGTAGAATTAGCATCTTGCTAGGCTTGCCTGTTGGTGTTGTACTCTTGCTTTTACAGGTGCTTCAGCCCACGATGTTGTGCCGACCTTTTAACCTACTCCAAGACCTTCCCTCCCACATGCCCTTCCATTTTTCTATGTGCCTATCTAAGAGTCTCTTAAATGTCCCTAGTGTATCTGCCTTTTACCATTGCAGTGTGTTCCAAACACTCTGTGTGAAAAATAACTTTTCCTGACATCCCCCCTTATACTTTCCTCCAATTACCTCAAAAGAATGTCGTCTCATATTCAAGGCCATCAGCTACTGCCACCCTGGGAAAAAGGCTTTGGCTGTCCACTCTATTATGTCTCTTATTTTCTTATACACTTCTATTGAGGTTTATATGATGGTAAGAGGGATGATTTTGGGCTTGCCTCTTGTAGGAATGTATTGCCAGCCTTTCTCATTGATGAATCTACAAGATTTCCCTAATACTGTAATCAATTAATAATGGTGGGAAAACTAATCCCCGAGGCTGTCACCCTAGCAAAAAGGAAAAATTGACACATTCTATAAGTCAATTGAAATTAGTCATGACCAAATAGGTAAAGCAGTTTTTGAGGCATCAGTTCACCCTGTTAGTCAGTTTCATTGCCTTCTAATTATATTGTGTAATGGGCAATTGATGTGATACTGCCATTTGCTTAAATATGCTTTCCCTTTGGAGTGAAGGAGGATGAGGGCTTGTTCCTGCAATCGGAACAAGCTCTATACCTGCCCCTACACCTCCTCCCTCACTACCATTCAGGGCCCCAAACAGTCCTTCCAGGTGAGGCGACACTTCACTTGTGAGCCTGTTGGGGTCATCTGCTGTATCTGGTGATCCCAGTGTGGCCTCATCCATACCAGTAATCCCGATGCAGATTGGGAGACCCCTTCACCGAACACCTATGCTCCATCCGCCAGAAGAAGGGGGATCTCCTGGAGGCCACCCATCTCAATTCCACTTCCCATTCCCATTCCTATTTATCAATCCTTTACTGTCACAACAAGGCCATGCTCAGAAACAACACATTATATTCCGTCTGGTTAGCTTCCAACCTGATGGTACCAACATCGATTTCTCAACTTCCAGTAATGCTCCCACCCTCCTTCACCATTCCGATGCCCTCTTTCCTCTTTCAGCTTATCTCCCTGCCTGTCCATTATCTCTCTCTGGTGCTCCTCCCCCCTTTTCTTTCTTCCATGGCCTTCTGTCCTCTCCTAATAGATTCCCCCTTCTCCAGCCCTGTATCTCTTTCACCAACCAACTTCCCAGCTCTTTACTTCACCCCTCCCCCCATTTCACCTATCACCTTGTGTTTCTCCTTCCCCTCCCCCCATCTTTTAAATCGATTCCTCATCTTTTTCTCTCCAGCCCTGCTGAAGGGTCTTGGTCCGAGATGTCGACTCCACTTTTTTCCACACAAGCTGCCTAGCCTGTATTTTGTGTGTGTTGCGGGGATGAGGGATAACTTGAAAGAGGTGTACAAGATGATAAGAGGCATAGATCGAGTGAATAGCCAGAGACTTTTTCCCAAGGTGGAAATGGCTAAAACAATGGGGAATAATTTTAAGGTGACTGGTTGAAAAAATGGAGGAGGCAGGGGTGAGGGATGTCAGAAGTATGTCAGAGAGTGGTGAGAGCGTGGAATGCCTTGCCAGGGATAATAGTAGAGGAAGATACATTAGGGACATTTAAGAAACTCTTATGTAGCCACATGAATAATAGAAAAGTAGAGGGCTATGTAGGAGGGGAAGATTAGATTAATCTTACAGTAGGTTAAAGGGCTGGAGCAACATCCTGGGCCAAGGGGCCTGTAGTCTGCTGTAATGTTCTATGTTCTGTATTCTGGGTTCCCATTCATTTTATGTGGTTTCTGAGCATTGTCAAGTCAGTACAATGTTTTTTGAATTACCTAGAAGGTGCTATCATTACCAACGTGGAGACTTATTTTACAAAGGGCTTTGCATGGAATTGTTTATGAAATCAGGTCCCTGTGTTTAGTGAAGGATTCCTCTCAATGATAAGAAATTTCAATGGAACTTGCTGAGAGTGGAGCTGATATTTGCAACAGGCTGCATTGTCCTGAAATATGCATAGCATGTGCTCTTGGCAGAAAATCTATTTACTACTGGAGGACCATGAGGTTCATGCCCCACCCCCACCACTCCGCTATGTTGGATTTGTAAACAAAGTTCGGTTGGTGAAGCAATCTGTTGGCTTTTTTTCTCTCTTGTTCGTTCTGCACCTAATCAAAGCAGGGAAGCCCCAGGAGCTGATGAATCGCCTATGCAGCCCTTTGGCTGCGTTTGACACACATCACACATTGACAATAGGGTGCTCTTTATCTCCCGGTGCAAGTGTGGGTGCAGTGTGCAGTACTCTCGGGGCTGTGGGAGATTGGCAGTCTCAGCAGGAATTGGAAGCCTCCGATTCAGTGTGACAAGCAATTTTGTAAAGGTCCAACTCCTGCATAGTCCGCAAGCAGTTGTACATGCACGTGGGTGGGGTGGAAAGACAAATAACTGGGCTTTGCATTATTACAGAAAGCACAGTCATTTTTACTTTCCTCATTTGCATTTTACAAAACAGTAAGGTGGCGTTGCCACATTTTGCATTTGTCTTTATTTTGATGAGGCTGGCTTATTTTTCTTTAACTTCCTTTTGGTTTGTGGCAGTAACATGCATTATGTAGTTCGTAGTTAATAGTTAAGCAATAGAGTAAACATATAGAGATGGTGGTGTATTGATTATATTTACTAGTAATTCAGAGGCCTGGATAGTTATCCAATACACACATAAACTTCAAACCCACAGTGACTCCTTGAATTCAGTTTTAGAAGATTGGTATCAATAATATTGATAGTGAAGCTAACAGACTTTAAAAGTTATTTGGTTGTAGCAATTTTATTAGTTCACTAATGTTTCATTATTCTTGTTATCTTTACCTAATCAGGCCAATAAGTGAAGCCTGTCCCAGAATGAACAGACCATCTCTGGCACAAAGTAGTTTTCTCAGAAGTACTGCCAGGACCATTGGTTTTGCAGCTGGGCTTTCTACCTCCAGAATAAAAAGTTATTTTATGTGGGTATTGAAAAGATTTTTAAAATGCACAAAGAAGGGAATTAGACCTGCTTGGTAAAATTTATAATTTATCCCTTGTGTTCATCATAGCTGTCTGTCTACAAGAGGAAGAGGGATAATTTCATGAGCAGTGCTTTGTTATAGATGTGTCTGTGCTTAATGACATTTCAGAGCAGGATCCCACTCCCTGTTTGACTTTCCACACACGGTGGCCACCTTTCCATTTGTAGCACTGGATGTGACATAGTGAATCTGTAATGGGAAGTATCGATTGTGAACTTCCTCTTGCGTGTTGCAAACTGCAGAGAGATATGTGGGGGCAAATTGTTCAATCCTTCACTTGCAACGAAAAACGTGAACTGAACCATATTTAACAAGACTGATTGTGAAAGCATTTAGGTGCACTTAGAAACAGTTCCTTTTTATCTTCAATCACTACATCTGTATACTGACAGAATCCTAATTAAGTCCCATCTCAGTGACAGCAGGCTTATTAAATCTACACTAGTAACGTCATGTAGGCACCTTGATACCTCCTTGAAGGGCTTCCCCCTTTACATGTGCCTGACTTGTATTTCTAATCAACCAGGTTCAGTGCATCTCTATCAAAACATTGTCACATGAGCATTGCTGCCTGATATTCCCTTGTGTGTTGTTTCAGTGAATAATGTGGACAATGCTCATAAGACAAGCAACACACAGAAAATGCTGCAGGAACTCAGCAGGCCAGGCAGCATCTATGGAAAAGAGTACAGTTGATGTTTCTGGCTGATACCCTTCATCAGACCTGGAGAACAAAGATGAGAAGTCAAAGTAAGAAGGTGGGGGCAGGGGAGGAAGAAATACAAGGTGATAGGTGAAACTGGGAGGCACGAGGGGTGAAATGAAGAGCTGGGAAAGAGACAAAGGGCTGGAGAAGGGGGAATCTGTTAGGAGAGGATATAAGACCATGGAAGAAAGGGAAAGGGGAGGAGCACCAGAGGGAGATGATAGGCAGGTAAGAAGAGAAGATGAGAGAGGGAAATGGGAATGGGAAATGGTGATGGGGGGGGAGCTCATAAGCCCTTTAGAGAGAACAAGATATGCTTTCCAACACATCTGAAGCTTGCACACTTTTCTAAATATGAAAGTGTAATCTGGAAAGGGAAGCTCTCTCAAAACCAAAGAGATACAAAAATGTGTAGGACTTTCCCACTGAACAGTAAGGCATTGAGGAGTGTGATAGAACTGAGAGATCTGGGAATATAGATCCTTAATTCCCTAAAAGTAGCGTCACAGGTAGATAGGTTTGTAAAATGAACATTTTGCACATTAGACTTCATGAATCAAAGAATTGATTCTAGGAGTTGAATGTTACATTGAAGTTATCTAGGATCTTGGTGAAGCCTAATTTGGAGTATTGTGTGTAGTTCTGGACACCTATCTACAGGAAAAATGTCAATAAGATTGAAAAAGCACAGAGAAAGTTTACAAAGATGTTGTTGGAACTTGAGGACCTGAGTTCTAGGGAAAGGTTGAATAGATTAGGACTTCATTCCCTGGAGAACAAGGAGAGATTTGATAGAGGGGTATAGATAAGGTAAATGCAAGCAGGCTTTTTCCACTGAAGTTGAGTGAGACTAGAACTAAAAGTCATGGGTTAAGGGTGAAAGGTAAACTGTGTAAGGGGAACATGAAAGGGAACTTCTTTACTCAGAGGGTGGTGAATGCGTAGAATGAGCTGTAAAGAAGTGGTACATGGATGGAAAAGGTATGGAGGGCTATGGTCCAGGTGTAGGTTGATGGGACTTGGAAGAAGAAATGTTTAGCACAGACTAGATGGGCCAAAGGGCCTGTTTCTGTGCTGTAGTGCTCTATTACTCTATACATTATTTCAAATTTCAAGTCTGAAGTCAATGGACTTTTGTCAGGTATGGGTGGGGAGAAAAGGGAAATAAGTGAGATTAAGATACAGGTCATATATGATTTTACTTTAAGGATTTCTTCACTGCAGTTAGACATTATACTACACCTATACTAAATAACAAGTGATTTTACTTATACAGCAGATTAGGTAGTGAATTAACAGAAACTTTATTGGACAAAATCAGGCAAAATGGAGACACTAAAGCAAATGAATAATGGATGTAACAAAGATATACGATCCTTCCTGGTATTTGGTGAAGAAGCTTGTCCCACTCTAGTTACAACCTGTTGAAATACCTTAATAGATAATATTTGTTCTTTTGCCTTTTGGCTGAATTGAATCAGAATCAAGTTTATTATTACTGACATGCAATATGTTGTGAAATTCATTGTTTTGTGCCAGTGGTATCATGCAAGACATAAAAATTACATTAAGTTACAAAAATAAGTAAATAATGGAAAAGACGAATAATGAGATGGGTTTATGGGTTCATAGACCATTCAGAAATCTGGTGGTGGACAGGGAAGAAGCTGCTCTTAAAACATTGAGTGTGGGTCTTCAGGATTATTGTCATCCTCCATGATGGTAGTAATGCAAAGAGGGTGTATCCTTGATGGTGAGGGTCTTTAATGATGGATGCTGTCTTCCTGCCTCTTGAAGATGTTCTGGATGGTGTGGATGGTACCAGCTGAGTCTAAAACCCTCTAAGGCTCTTGCAATCCTGTGTATTAAAGCCTCTATACTGGGATGTGACAAAACTGGTCAAAATGCTCTCCACCCGTACATCTGTAGAAATTTGCAGGAGTCTTTTGCGATTTACCATATCTGCTCAAACACTTAATGTAGTAAAGTCATTAGCATGCCTTCTCCACAATTGAATGACTATGTTGGGCCCAGGATAGATCCTCTGCCATGTTGATGGCTAAGCACCTGAAGCTGCTCACCTCTTCCATCGCTGACCCCTGAAGGTGTATTTAACTTCCCCTTCCTGAAGTCCACAATCAATTCCTTAGTCTTTCTGATATTGATAGTGCAAAGTTATTGTGGCGACATCACTCAACCAGCTGATCTTTTTCCCATGCATCTCCTTGTCACCATCTGAAATTCTGCCAATGACAGTGGTGTCATCAGCAAACTCATAAGCTGTGCCTGGCCACAGAGTCATGAGGGTAGAGAGTGCAATACAGTGGGCTAACCAGTCATCCTTAAGGTGTGCCTGTGTGATTGTCAGCAAGGAGAGGATGTTATTACTGATTTAAACTGACTGTTAAGGAACTTCCTGATAAGGAAGTTGAAGATCCACTTGAGGGAGGTACAGAGGCTCGGGTTTTGAAGCTTGTTGATCAGTGCTGTGAGGACGATGGTATTGAAAGCTGAGCTGTAATTGATTAACAGCAGCCTGCTGTATGTTTTGCTCATGTCTTGGTACTGTAAGTCCGATTGGAGAGCCAGTGGATTCTGTCTGCCGTTGACCTGCGGTGGTGGTAGGCAATTTTACAGGGTCCAGGTCCTTGCTCAGGCAGGAGTTTATTCTACACTTGATCAATCTCTCAAAGCACCTCATCACAGGAGATGTGAGTGCTACCGGGCAATAGTTATTAAGGCAGCTCACCTCACTCTTCCTCAGCCCTTTTGATTGATGCCCTTTTGAAGCAGGTGGGAACACAACCTCCAAGTATTCTAGTTGTTCAGCTCCCAAATCTGCTAATATTTCATGGGACTGTTAGTAGAGGCCATGGTAAGGGGGCAAGATTTGTCCCTTCACCTTGTTCTCCCTCCTAATCTGTGGGCATTGATTGACATAGGACTCTGGAGTATACTGGTATCAGGGTCAAATGTTGATAGCTGTCACTCATTTTACTCTAGACCTGTGGCATGTTTCTATTATAAGTCCACATGACCATAAGACATAGGAGCAGAATTAGGCCATTGGGCCAATCTAGTCTTCTCTGCCATTTCACCATGGCTCATCATTTCCCTCTCAAACCTATTTTCCTGCCTTCTCCCCATAACCTTTCATGCCCTGACTAATCAAGAACCTATCAACTTCCACTTTTAATACAACCAATGACCTGGCCTCTACAGCTGCCTGTGGCAACAAATTCCACAAATTCACCACCCTCTGGCTAAAGAATTTCTCCTCAGCTCTGTTCTAAAGCCATGTCTCATGTTCTGAGGCTGTGTCTTCTGGTCCTAGACTCCCCCACCACTGGAAACATCCTTTCCACATCCACTCTATCTAGGCCTTTTAACATTTGACAGGTTTCAATGAGATCCGCTCTTATTCTTCTAAACTCCAGTGAGTAAAGGCCCAGACCTCATACAATAACCCTTTCATTCCCAGAATCATTCTTGTGAACCTCTTCTGAACCCTATGCAATATCAGCACATCTGTTGTTAAGTGAGGCCTCACCAGGGCCTTATAAAGCCTCAGCATTACATCCTTGCTTTTATATTCTAGTCTTCTCAAAGTGAATGCTAACATTGCATTTGCCTTCCTTACCCAGACTCAACCTGCAAGGTAACCTTTAGGGAATCCTGCATGAGGACTCCCAAGTCTCTGTGCACCTCTGATTTTTTGGATTGTCTCCCCATTTACAAAAAAGCTTATGCTTTTATTCCCTTCTATCAAAGTGCAAGACTACACACTTCCTGACACTATTCCATTTGCCTCTTCTTTGCCCCTTCTCCTAATCTGTCCAAGTCCTTTTGCAGACTCCCTGCTTCCTCGATATTACCTGTCCCTCCACCTGTCTTTGCATTGTCCACAAACTTTGCCACAGAGCCATCAATTCCATCATCCAAATCATTGACATACAATGTAAAAAGAGCCAGTCCCAACACTCCTGTGGAATACCGCCAATCAGAAAAGGCTCCCTTTATTCCCACTCTTTGCCTCCTGCCCATCAGCCAATGTTCTATCCATGCTAGTATCTTTCCTGCAATACTGTGGGCTCTTATCCTGTTAAGCGGGATGTATTTAATTCAGGACATACTTTGGTGAGAGTGGTTGAATGCTAACAGCACCCAAGGCAGTTTGGCTGATAAATTCTTGCTGCATCTTTCCATTCAGGTGGACACAAGAGATGCTTTTTCAAAGAAGGCAATGAGTTCTCCCCAGTACCCAAAATGATACTTACTGCTCAACCAAGATAAGTGGGCAGGCAATGGCCTTACAGTTAATGAAACTACCTCTTGGCTTTGCACCCCTGGATCAATCCAAACCTAGGGTGCTAGAGTTTTCAATAGTTCAAGAGGTTTCAGTGCAGTAAATTACTCCAAGAGTAGGTTAGTGGGGAAAGCATTTCAAATGGGTTTAAGGCCATAAATTACAGGGGTGCGGGGAAATAAAGGGAGGAGGAATGGGATTACTTCTATAAGAGCTGAACATGATCCAGTGGAATGAATGACCTCATTTGGAGTTGTTCTAGAGTAAAAATGAGGAAAGGGGCCCAGGAGGAAAAGGACTCAGGTGCATACTGTATGTGTATAAATCATTGAAAGTGACAGGCCAGCATAAGCAAGCAATTAATCAGAGCAAACAACTTGGATCTTTTCCAGTAGAGATACAGATTTCTACTGACGTACGGCGGACAGCTTTCTGATTCGATGCATCACTACCTGGTATGGAGGGTTGTAGACTCGCAGGCACAACCCTCCCACCACTGAGGAGCCATTCATCATTAAGAACTCTCACCCCTTCGCTTTACTACCATCAGGGAAGAGGTACAGGAGTCTGAGGGCCTGCACTCAATGCTTGAGGAACAGCTTCTTCCCCTCCGCCAACAGATTTCTGAGAGGTCCATGAACCTTTGAACACTACCTCATTATTCCTCTTGCACTGATCATTTACCTTTTGTAACATTGAGTGGTAGTTATGTCTTGCATTGCCCTACTGCTGGAAAACAATCTATTTCACAGCGTATACGTTGGTGACAATAAACCTGATTCTCATTCTGATTTTGTTTATAGGCACATGGAATTTGTGCGGAACCTCACCAAACACTGGTGCAACGTTGCCTTGACGATGATGTTCATCTCTAGTTGCCATGTGGTAGGAAAGAGATGGCCATATTCAAAAGGTTCAGAGGAGAGAATGAGAATGGTTCCTGGGATAACGCCCGATGGTTTCAAGGTTAGGTGAGGGAGAATGGGCCTGATTGATTTAAAGAGAAGGCTGAAGAGCTGATTTGATGGAAATATATAAACGGTGAGGGACAGACCAGAGAGTGGGAAGCTGCTCCTTTGGTGAAGGAATAAAGGGCTTGAGGTCATAGCTTCAGAATAAACAACCCGCTCTGCAAACTGCCTTTTCTAAAAGCTCCCTTCTGGAAAGTGCTATTAAAACTAAGTCTTCACACCATCTTAAAAATTTTTTTTCTCAGGCTGTTAATCTGATCAACCATTCTAGTTAGGTTCCCCACCCTCCTCTATCTACTACACCATCACTGCACTGAACTCGAAACCCTACAACCACTCTTACTAATTCTGTTCACGTCATAATACATGCTCGTATTTATGTGTTTATACACATTTTATCCCATATCCATATTTTAACCCCTGATTTAATTTTTTAATCTAGTTCTTTCTTCTTTATAATTGTTGAATGTTGTCTTTTGTGCTGCATGTCACAGCAGATTCCTAATACATGTAATTGTATATGGTGATACAAGTTGATTCTTACCCTACCTTTAAAGAGAGAAACAAAGACATGAGAAAGACTTTTTAAAAATTCAGTGTGTGGTTGGAACCTGGAACGCACTGACTGCAATGTGGTGGAGGTTGTCTCCACTGTGGCCTCCAGGATGGAATTTGGTTAAATACATGGCGGAGCACGATTTTGCAAGGCGGTGGAGAAAGGGCTGGGGTGGTGGAACTATAGAGAGAGGCTCCAACAGAGAGCTGAGCTGGACACGGGCACTGTAACCATTCTACAGTGCTAGGGTTATATTATGCAGTCGCTTGCATGTTCTCTGTTGTGGGATCTCTCTGTGCTGAAATTGGCAGCTACATTTCCTGCATTGCAACAGTAACTGCAAGCACTTTGGAATCAGAATCAGATTTAATATCACCGGCATATGTCGTGAAAATTGTTAAATTTATGTCAGCAGCACAATGAAATACATGATAATAGAGAAAAAACCCCTGTGAATTACAGTAGGTATACTGTATATATGTGTGTGTATATCAAATAGTTAAATTGAATAAGTAGTGCAAAAACAAATTAAAGAATAGTGAGATGGTATTCATGGATTCAATATCCATTCATAAGTCATACGGCAGAGGGGAAGAAGTTGTTCTTGAATCACTGGATGTGTGCTTCAGGCTTCCTGATGGAGAGGCTCCTTGAGTTGGATTTGGGATGCTGAGTTCATGGAAGGTGCTACATGGAAGCAAGTCCCTTTCCTTTCCCAAAACCTACAGACTATTATACTACATACAGTTCAGGCTGATGCCCTCGTGCTTGTTTTAAAGGGTGAAGGCAGTGGAAGGGGGTTGAGAGGGATAATAAATCAGTCATGACAGATTGGCTGAATAGACTCAGTGGGCCAAATGGCCCAATTTTGCTCCTATGTCTAAACTGTTGCCACACTTCAAAATGATACAACTGTTTGGAAAACCATTTTGTTAAGCTTAGATTGATCCATCTTACCTCCAAAACCAGTGCCACAGTTGAGATCTGAATACAAAATATCATTATAGAAGGAATAAGCCGAACCTGTTAGGGCAATCGGCAAAGTGAGCATTCAATTGCACCTTATTAAGCGTGCACAGACTTGAGCTTCAGGCTGCAGTTCCAAGAGGTGATTTATGCTCTTCTCATTATCATTTCAAGGTGGCTTTTCCTCCACTGCTGTGACTGAGTCACAGATGGTTCCGTCTGCTGGGAAAATGGCCAACATACTATTCCCTGAATTCCAACGCTAATGTATGCACGGTTACTCAATCAAAGGCAGGCTCATCATGGGCTTAGACAAGTAAACTATTTGTATTTCCTCATCTGGCGTACAGTATGAGAGTTTGTGAAATCTGGTGACCACATATTTGGCATATTTCAAAGGTAGGGTGATGAAAGGATGGTGATGCAAATGGGAAGTCTCAATCACAACACCTTAAGGACATTCAGGGATGTTTATTTGCCAAAAAAAAAGAGATACAGTAATTGCAGAGTAAGAATAGCTATTTCTGGACAGGGAACAAAGATCTTGGGGAGATAATATTTATCACCTCAAAAATTATTTAGTTTACCAAAATAAATGCCTAATTGAGCTAGAAACTCATTTGACGCCAAGAATATATTTTGGACAGTGGTAATAGGTGAGAAGGTTTATTATAATTGCTAATTGCACAGTCCAGCCAACACTGTCCTCTACTGAATACCTTTGACAATGGTCTTCCTAGGCTGCCATGGTGGTTTTCTACCAAGATACAAGATTGTTTAATGTTATTTCCAGTACACAAGCATAAAGGAGAGTGAAATAATTGTTATTCTAAATCCGATGCAGCACAAAAATTAACACAATAAGATAAAAAACACAATAATAAACATACAATAAATATAGTTTATATATTATACATAAGATAGCCTATATGGTTAGAATGATTGTATGACACTTAGCCCAGGAGTGTCTGTATATAAGGTGAATGACAGGAGATGATAAGTTAGTGGTGATGGTGGGGGGGGGGGTTGTGGGTGGAGGTGTTAATCAGCATTTCTGTGTGGGGAAAGTTCTTGTTTTTGAGTCTAGTGATCCTGGCGTAGATGCCCCAGCCACCCCCCACCCCCCCCACGTTTTGGTAGGGGTATTCAGAACCAGAAGGCAGAGCCTCAAAACTGAACAGAGGTAAGGAGGAATTTCTTAAGCCAGAGAGTAGTGAATCTGTGGAATGCCACGGACTGCAGTGGAGGTCAAGTCCGTGTGTATATTTAAGGCAGAACTTGATCGTTTCCTGATCGGTCAGGCTTCAAAGAATATGGTGAGAAGGTAGGTGTATGGGGTTGAGTGGGATCTGGGATCAGCTGTGATGGAATGGCGGATCCAACTCGGTGGGCTGAATGGCCTCATTCTTATGGTGTTATGGCCTTATAACCTCCTCCCTGATGGGAGTCAGACAATGAGTCCACAAGCAGAGTAGGTGGGATCCTTCATGATGTTACTTGTTCTTTTATTTATTTCTTTATTTACTTGTTTGTTTACCCCCTATTTAACCCTAGCCTAATCACAGGACAATTTACAATGACCAATTAACCTACTAACTGGTACGACTTTGGACCGTGGGAGGAAACTGGAGCACCCGGTGGAAACAGACGTGGTCATAGGGAGAGAGTACAAATTCCTCACAGGCAGCACCAGAATTCTGACACCCTTCTGGATATATGACCATATAATGACTCAGCAAAGGCAATTTTCAGTGTCAATTTATTATGAGCGCAGGTAACTCAAAGACCGCCTTCCAGAATGTTCTCATATTTATTTCTAATGAATATAATTGTGCCCTCTGCAGATCGAAGGGGAAGTTTTTTTTTCCCACACAGAGCATGGTGAAGATCTGGAATGAGCCACCAGGAGAGGCGATGGTGACAGATCCAATTACAGTTTTTAAAAGGCATGGAAGAATATGGGTCCAATGTAGGCAAGTGGCCTTGGATAAGGTGGACCAAAAGGGCTTGGTTCTGTTCTGTACAATTCAATGATTCTATGAAAACACCCTTCAACAAATAAAATGAAGGAACTCCCTCGGTCTTACTCTAGCAATCTATGTCGAACAGCTTTTTTCTTCTGGTATATTCTCCAGAGGAGGGGGCTTTCTGACAGCCAGATCCATCAAGCTCAACCTCATTTTTATCCTGCACCACTCCCATCATTACAATCAAAAAGGTAAAAGGCCAAAACCATTTCCCCTCACCTCAACTACAGACCAGGAATCCTTTCAGTAAAATCATGTCTTACCTCCATTTACTCTGTCATCTCACTTAGTCCCACTTATTGACCCTTTGAGATCCTTCAGTGTTTTTTGTATCGATCTAGATTTCCATCATCTCAGAATCTCTTCTGTTAACTGTTTATCACCCCTTTGCACTCTCATTGTTTTGTTTTATTTTTTAATCAATTTTGAAGTGTTTACATAATGTTCCCCTTTTTAATTGTCTGTATCAACTTGAGTAGTTTTAGAAATATGCCTCCTGTGAAAAGTAAGGCACCAGCACTGTTAAGAGTGAGGCCCTGCACCTATTTCCTAAGGCAGGAGAGTCAGCTCATACAACCCTCTGCGTGTGTCCGAGAAGGCC
Source organism: Hypanus sabinus (assembly GCF_030144855.1). Taxonomy (NCBI): domain Eukaryota; kingdom Metazoa; phylum Chordata; class Chondrichthyes; order Myliobatiformes; family Dasyatidae; genus Hypanus; species Hypanus sabinus. The sequence goes on from NC_082727.1 coordinate 27,654,120, forward strand.
GTGGGCATTGAATCTGTGCACAGGCCAAATTCACCTTGATTTGACTTATCATAAGTCTAGCATCACGCTAGCAAATGCATCAGAGTTTTGGCCTAGACAATGTTCTGCCCTGCACTGCCTGGTCCTGCCGTGAGAATGCTGTCATTGTTAAACTGCATCCAGCACATTTGAATGTGGCACTGACTTCTTTAATTCTTCATGCCAGCTCAGTTAAATCAAATTGTTCATGCATACTTCTTGAGCCAGTGAGCCATTCAATTATCATATCCCCTCTTTTGATGTTGGATGTTGGGACATGCACAATGCCAGCCTGATTTGTTGGTGAGATACCCAGTCAAAAGTAGCGGATGAATTTCCAGTGCAGTCTGAGTCTGGACTGATAGCTCCCAGTTTCCCCACAAAAACCGGAAATTCAGCAAAGCCTGACAGTATAAGTTGAGATGCAGCCTCAATGGCTGGAATCTGGCCAATCATTGCTAAGAAACAAACAAGAACTGTGAGGAGATTTTTCATTTAGTCACCAAAGCTTATTGAAGATGAGAAGAATGATGCTATGGACCTGGACTGAATGTGCGTGAACAGACGGCATTTTCATTTGATTCTTGGGGAGACCTTGAGCTCTATTAGATCGATTGTGAGAATTGGTAAGTGTACATGCGGCTGATTGACCATGTGGTGAACCGATCGGGCCTTCTACATGTGGGAGGCACTCTCTTTGGGCAAGGGCTTTCAAACACGCATGTCTTTTTTGTCTTATTGGGCCCAGTTCGTAGCGGCCACACATCCAGCTTGTGCCATTACTAACTTGACTCAGTAAAAACGTTGAAGCATGCTACTCTGTAATTGTCCTTGCTCTGCACTTAAGCAACAGAGCTGGCCAATTAAATTAGCACCCACTCGCATCCCTGGCTGAAGATAAGATAGTAAGATATAGGAGCAAAATTAGAACATTTGGCCCACCAATTCTGTTTCACCATTTCATCATGGCTGATCCAATTTACCACTCAGCCCCAATCTCCTACCTTTTTCCCATATGATATAGCTTCAGGCCCTGAGCAATCAAGAATCTATCAACCTCTGCCTTAAATATACATCAAGACTTGGCCTCCACACCTGCCCATGGCAATGAATTGTACAAATTCACTATACTGTGGCTAAAGAAATTCCTCCACATCTCTAATCTAAAAGGACACCCCTCTATTCTCAGGTTGTGTTCTCTGGTCTTAGACTCTCCCACCATATGAAACATCCTCTCCACATCTATTCTATCAAGACCTTTCGATAGGTTTCAATAAGGTCATCCCTCATTCTTCCGAATTCCAGTGAATACAGGCCTAGAACCATCAAATGCTCTCCATAGGCCAGCCATTCAACCCTGGAATCAATTTCACGAACGTCCTTTGAACCCTCTCCAGTTTCAGCACATCCTTTCTAAGATAAGGAGCCCAAACCAGTGCTTTATAAAGTTTCAATATTTCGTCCTTGCTTTTATATTCTAGTCCTCATGAAATGAATAATAACATTGCATTTGCCTTCCTCACCACAGATTCAATCTGCAAATTAACCTTTAGAGAATCCTGCACAAAGACTCCCAAGTCCCTTTGCACCTCAATTTTCTTTTGTATTTTTTCTCCACTTAGAAAATAGTTAACCCTTTCATTTCTTCTATCGAAGTGCATGACCATAAACTTCCCCACACTGTATTCCAATTGCCATTTCTTTATCCATTCTCCGAATCTGTCTGTCTTTCTGTAGCCTCTCTACTTCCTCAAAAATACCTGTCCTTCCCATTTATCTTCATTTCATTTGCAAACTTTGCAACAAAGCCATCAATTCCATTATCCACATCATTGACATATAACGTAAAAAGAATGTCCCAACACAGACCCCTGTGGAACACCACTAGTCACCGGCAGCCAACCAGAGAAGGCTCCCTTTACTCACACTTTTTACCTCCTGCCAATCATCCACTGCTTTATCCATGCTAGAATCTTTCCTGTAATACCATGGGCTCATATCTTGTTAAGCAGCCTCATGTGTGGCAGCTTGTCAACAGCCTTCTGAAAATCCAAGTACACAATGTCAACCGGTCCTCCTTTGCCTATCCCGCTTTCTACTTCTTCAAAAAATTTCAACAGATTGGTCAGGCAAGATGTTCCCTTGAGGAAACCATGCTGACTACAACCTTTTTTATCATGTGCCTCCAAGTACCTTGAGAACTCATCCTTAATAACCAGCTCCAACATCTTCTCAACCACTGAGATCAGACTAACAAGCCTATAATTTCCTTTCTTCTGCCTCTCTCCCTTCTTGAAGAGTGGAATTACAGTTGCAATTTTCCTGTCTTCCGGAACCATTCCAGAATCTAGTGATTCTTGAAAGATCATTTACTAATGCCAGCACAATCTCTTCAGCCACCTCTTTCTGAACCCTGGGATGTACATCATCTGGACCAGGTGACTTATCCACCTTCAGACCTTTCAGTTTCCCAAGAACCTTCTCTCTAGTAATGGGTTATAAGTCATGCCACCAGACCATTTAATTTATTTTGCTTGTAGCACACTGTGCTAACGGTTACAGATGAGCTGAGCTGAACAGAAAGGAAATCCAATTCCTGCATTCAGTGGTGTCATGTAACAAGTCTGTACTTCTCTCCATGTCCCATTCTCCTCTCATCCCACTACGCTGCATACTTCTCGAGAAGGGAATAAACTCTATCGCACAAGAAAACTGTTCTTCTTGTGCGCACAGCCATTAGGCTTGTTTAAGCTGAGGGCAGTGAAAGATTGGAATAATTATGACCAAAAATCATTTATTTATTTGTTTAGGGATACTTTGCAGAATAGGCCCCTCCAGCCCTTCAAGCTGTGCCACACTGCAGTCCACGGATTTAACCCCAACCTAATCAAGGGACAATTGACAATGACCATTTAACCTACCGGTTCACCTTTGGACTGTTGGAGGAAAATGGACCACCTGGAGGAAATCCATGTGCACATGGGAAAGAACATGCAAACTTGTTTACAGAGGGCACTGGAAATGAACTTCAAAGTCCAGTACCCCAAGATGCATTAGCATTGCACTAACCACTAAGCTGGTGTGGTGCCCCCAAATGTTGAGTACTTTAATCTTTTAAGAACTTGAAAAATCCAAATGGCTTTTAATTAAAAGATATTAACAGTACATTCCATAACCCATGCGTACCCATCATACATGCCCAGCAGCCAACGTTTATTAATTTTTGATTTTCTTTCCTTTATGTGTGAGACATTTTGGACTTAAACAGAATGAATCATCACAAGCCTTTCAGGCACATATTCTACCATAAAGGGTCTCTTTGTGATTTCCATAACAACTATGTAATTGCCTCAGATTATATGCAATTTATCAGAAATTACTTGAGGGAGCATCTACTCCTGGCTAGAAGAAGTAATTAAACACTTTGGTTCGAGCATATCTTATTTACGATATCTGTTTCGTGCAGTCAGATGCACAAGAGAGTTGGTAATAGTTTGATAGATTATGGAAGGGTTTGTAGGTGTTTGGATAAATACTCAACTAAGTTCCAAACAATGTATTAAATTTCAAATTTGATGGCAAACTGCTGAAACATAAACACTGGGAACATGGTTTGATTCTAAGTTGGGAGAGTTAAGAGTTGACATTGTTGTGGTGCAGAAGTTGACACCAGATAATGGGTAAACAATTTTACGGCCTACGTGTTCTTTCACAAAATAGGTTGCCTATTTGCAATTGCTATTTTGCATACTTACAAACATAATTTCCATCCCCTTCTTATCTTAGTGACATATAAGGTCATAGGGCAAGTTTCATAGAACATGACAGCACAGTGAAGGCACTTCAGCCCACGATGTTGTGCTAACCTTTTGACCTACTCTAACATCTATCTTGCCCTTCCTTCCATATTTTTTAATCAACTATGTGCTTATCTAAGAGTTCCTTAAATTACCCTAATGTATCTGTGTAAAAAGCTTACCTCTAACATCCCCTCTCTACTTCCTTTCAATCGCCTTAAGATTATGCCCTCTCACATTAGCCATTTCCACTCAGTCTACGCCTCTTATCATTGTGTACATGTTCATCAAGTTCCCTTTCCCTTGGTGCTCCTGTGAGTTAGTTCCTGACACCACTCTTGCTCCATCTTCAGCTCGCTCAACCTACCCTCATGAAACATGTTCCCTAATCCAGGCAGCATCCTGGTAAACCTCCTCTGAACCCTCTCTAAAGCTGTCACCTCCTTCCTATAATGAGGCAACCAGAACTGAGCACAACCTCCCAAGTGTGTCCACTGTAACTCAATAAAATTGCCGTGTTTTTCTCCTGATTAATATTTTTATGGTAAATAGAACTCTAAATAATGAAGAGAATGGAAATATGGACTCACTTATTTAGACAGGTTTGATATTTGCAGTCTCATCAAATTAATCACAGATTCAGAGAAAAGAGGCCATTCAATCAATGCTTTACACGCTAGTCAAAAATGAGCTACTTAGATTAATTACACTTACACTCTCAGTCCATTGTCATGATTTATTTAATATTGCTGTGAAGACTAATTGTGACTTTTAGTTTGCCAATTCTTCAAGGGTTGTGTCATTTGACTAACTATCCTCTCAACTGCAAACAATGCTGAGAGAAACACGACGTACACTGCAGATGCTGTTGTCGAATTCACACGTACAAGCAAGCTGGATGAACTCAGCAGGTTGGGCAGCATCCGTTGAAAGGAGCAGTCAACGTTTCAGGCCGAGACCCTTCGTCAGGACTGAAGAAGGGGGGGGGCAGGGGCCCTATAAAGAAGGTGGAGGGGAGGGTGGAAAACCAATCAGAGGAAAGATCAAGGGGTGGGGTAGGGGAAGCAGGGAGGGGATAGGCAGGAGAGGTGAAGAAGGAATGTAAGGGGAAAGCACTGTGGGTAGAAGAAGGCAGAATCATGAGAGAGGTGATAGGCAGCTGGAAGAGGAGGCAGAGTGAAAGTGTGATGGGGGAAGGGAGAGGGAGGGAATTACCCTAAGTTGGAGAATTCGATGTTCATACCAAGGGGTTGGAGACTACCCAGACGGTAGATGAGGTGTTGCTCCTCCAACCTGAGTTTGGCCTCATCATGACAGTAGAGGAGGCCATGTATGGACATATCCAAATGGGAATGTGAAGCAGAGTTGAAGTGGGTTGAATGCTGAGAGAAAGGCAGTCAGCAAATATCCTTGAAATAAAGGGCACTTCCTGTTATGAGCCGATTGTGTCCTATGTGCATATTTTCTGCAAATAGACTTTGGATCTTATGAATCCACCAAAATCCCACATCCCACAGAGGCTTTGGGGGTTACAGTTGTTGAAGTGGCCAAGTGAGTTTACCTTTGCCTTGCTGTCAGAGAGTAAATAGCAGATGCCACCGTCCTCTGAGTGAAAATTGAAGCATTTTGCAAATCCTCTTGATTTTTTTCCCAATTAACTTAAACCATGTCCCTAATTACTTTTTCTGCTAAAGAAAGTAGGACCTTTCTTTCTAACACCATCCTTTTATGGTATAGATTTCAGTTTCATGTTTCATTTGTTCCCAAGGAAGAACACCCAACCTAGAAAACTTCACCTTGTAGGTATAATTCTCCACCTCTGTAAACACCCTCATAAATATCGCTTGCAGCCACTCTAATGCTGCTCTGCTCTCTTTGCACCCATGTCTTTGAGGCGTGGCAGAGCAGTGCAGCACTGTCTATAAATTCACCAGTGCCACTACCGTTGCTGGTAGAATGTCAGATGGAGACTGAGAAGAGTACAGGAGGGCGATAGATCAGCTGCTGGAGCTGGTGTTGTGACAACAACCTTGTACTCAAAGTCAGTAAGATCAAAGATTTGCTTGTGGACTTCAGGAAGGGGAAGTCAAGGGAATGCACACCGGTCCTCATTGAGGGGTCAGCTGTGGAAAGGGTGAATCAGTCTGAGGTTCCTGGGTGTCAAAGAGCTGTGATAATCCATCGTAGACCCAACATATTGATGCAGTTATGTGGAGGGGTATGCCAGTGGCTATATTTCACTAGAAGTTTGTCGCCAAAGACTCCAGCAACTTTCTTTAGAAGAACCATGGAGAACATTGTGAATGATGGCATCAATCTCTGATATGGAGGACTGGAAAAGGCTCAGCAATTTGTGAGCTCAGCCAGCTCCATCATGGGCACTGGCCTTGAGGACATCTTTAAAAGGTGCTGCTTCAAAAAGGTAGCATCATCATTGAGAACCCCGCCATCCAGAAATACCCTTATCTCATTATCCAACGGGAAGAAGGTACTGGAGCTTGAAGACACACAAAAAACATCTTAGGGATTGGCTTCCTCCCCTCTCTAGATTTCTGAACAGTCCGTGAACCCATGCACACTACGTCAGTACTCCTGCAATCTTTTTACATTTCCCCTTTAAATATACAGCTTATTGCAGTTATCGCGCATTTAATGTACTGCACAGCATTGCTACCACAAAGCAACCAATTTCACTACGTGTCAGGGATAATAGACCTAATACCGATTCACTTTTCTCCAAAACAAGAATATTGTTCAACTGTTTCCCATTGAACAACCTATTCTGCTACAGCCTGTCTATTTCCATATCTTGCCACGCCTTTCCTATCCATGCACCTATCTAAAAGTATCCACTTCCTCCTCTGGCAGTTCATTCCAGGTGTTCACCAGCCCTAGTGTAAAGAACTTACCCCTCATATCTCTCTTCAAACCTGTGTCATAGAACATACAACATATAACATTACAGCACCATGCAGGCTCATGATTTGGTGCCAAACTTTTAATGTACCTCTAAAATCAACCTGTTCTTTCCCTCCTACTTTTCTATCATCCATGCACTAGAGTTTCTTAAATGTCCCTTATGTATCTGCTTCTACCACCACACCTCGCAGGATGTTCCACACACTCACCATTCTCTGTGTAAAATCCCTCTGTTCCTCCACACTGTTATGAATCCTGCCATCAGCCTGGGTTGAACTCTATTTGACATTTCCCAGCTCAGATCTGCATCGTATTGTGTTGTAACCCATCCACAACAATCTTCTACAATATTCACAACACAACCACTCTTTGGGTAATCAACAAACTTACTGACCCAACCTTCCACTTCCTCATTTATAAAAATCATAAGGGACACCACTGGTCACTGATCTCCAGCCAGAATACTCTCTATCCACCTCCACCCACTGCCTTCCATGGGCAAGCCAATTTTGCATCCACTCAGCCAAGCTTCCCCGGATCCCTTGCCTCCAGACTTTCAGAATGAAATGAATGTGTCATCTAGTTCTCGACAGTAAGAATACACCCAGCCTACACAACCTCTCCTTATAACTATTGTCTTCATTCCTGGCAACTGGTGAACTTTATGAGAACATGTGGGAACTTTTTTGACAAGAGGTTTTCCACACTGGAGAAGAGATTGAAGGAGAGATTATGATGGGTTTTTAAATAGGTTGGATGAGTAATTAGTGAGGGGAATGGGAAGAGCCTGGGTTAAATGTTAGTGTGGAGGGAAACATTAAATGTTTACCGGTTCATCTGAAATTACACTGGTATTTTGAATGACATTGGGAAAAGAATATTGAAAAGTTTTATGCAGCAATGATTTAGGTAAAATATGCCTTGTATCATCACTATTCTACCTGAAGAATGCCATGTTTACTCCTGTGCTTCTCCCTCATAATCATATCACAGACTCATTGACAATGTCCTGCCTATAGGTTCTTCTGTGGGGCTCTTTGATTTTTAAAAACTTTTTGAATTTATTTAACTCTTGCATCTGTCTCACAACATGAGGGAGTAAACATCTTCGCATTATGACTCCGTCACAGTGTACAGAAATCTAAATTTATAAGTCTAATGGCTTGTAGAAGGAAGCTGTCCTTTAGCCTGTTGGTCCTGGCTTTAATGCTGTGGTGCTGTTTCCCAGATGGAAGCAGCTGAAGCAGTTAATCGTTGGGGTGACTGGTGTCCCCGATGATCTTCCAGGCCTTCTTTATGCACCTGCTGCTGTGAATGTCCTCAGTGGAGGGAAGTTCACATCCGCAGATGCACTGGGCTGTCTGCTGTCTGTACCACCCTCTGCAGTGCCCAGCAATCAGGGTTGGTGCAGTTCCCATACCAGGTGGTGATACAGACAGCATGCTTTCAATGGTGCCCCCATAGAAGGTCTTGAGGATTTGAGGATCGTGCCAAACTTCTTCAGTCACCTGAGGTAGAAGAGACACTGTTGTGCTTTTTTTTGCCACAAAGCTGGTGTGTACAGTCCAGGTGAGACCGTCAGTGACGTGTATATCCGAGGAATCTGAAACTACTCACCCGCACAGCTGCAGTCCCATTGATCTTTCTGGCACATTAAGACAAGTTTGGAGCACCCAACAAACTTTGAATGTTGAAGGTCAGTGAACTCTCAACTGACAACAATATTTTATCAAATGTTATATTGGATAGTAGACACTTTTCAAAAGTAGACTTGCATGCACACGTATGGTAGAGTACAACCACTAATGGAAAAAAAGGATGATAAACATGAGATTCTGCAGATGCTGGAAATGCAGAGCAACTCACTGGATGCTGGAGGAACTCGGCAAAGCAAGCAGTGTCAGTTGGAGAGGGGAGTAAACTGTCAATGTCTCAGACCCATCATCAGGACTGGAAAGGAAGCAGGAAGAAGCCAGAATTCGGAGGCGGAGGAAGGGGAAGGAGAACAAGCTGGCAGGTGAGAGGTGAAACCAGCTGAGGGGGAAGATGGATGGGAGGGTGAGAAGGGGGCAGTGAGCTGGGTTGTGACAGGTGGAAGAAGTAAATGGCTGAAGAAGAAGGAATCTGACAGGAGAGGAGAGTGGACAATGGGAGAAAGGGAAGGGGGAGGTGAACCAAAGGGAGATGATAGGCAGGTGAGGAGAAGGATTAAGATGGGAGCCAGATTGTGGAATGGAAAAGGGGGGAAGGGAAAGGGGTAAAAAATTACTGGAATTTAGAGAAATCAATGCTTAATCCATCAAGTTGGAGGTGACCCAGACGGAATGTGAACTGTGCTCCTCCAACCTGAATGGCCCAATTGTGGCAGTAGAGGAGGCCATGGACTGACATCTCGGAATGGGAATGGGAATTGGAAAGAAATTGGATAGCCCACATGTTGTGGTGGATGGAGGGACGGCACTTGACAAAGCAAGCCCCCGATCTGGCTTTCACTGATTCAGGCTGCTCTCAGTGGCGTCGGGTCTTACTGATGAACAGGAAGCTGGACTAAGCGCACCAGATACCGTAGACTGTTGAGTGGATTGTTGCCTACTTGGAGGGACTGTTTGGGGCACTGAATAGGACTGGGGGTGGAAGTGAAGGGCAGGTGTACCACATGTTCCGCTTGCAGGGATGAATGCCAGAAGGGAGATCAGTGGGGGAACAAGTGGACAAGTGAGAAGTGGGTTGTGTAGAGAACGAGTCCTGAAGAGGGAGGAGAGTGTGGGGGGGGATGGGGGAGGAAATAGATGTTTAATGGTAGAATCCCATTGGAGATGGTGGAAATCACAGAAAAATGATGTACTGGATGCCGAGGCTTGTGGGGTGGTAGGTAAGAACCAGGGCAACTCTATCAAGAAGGTGGACCATTGCTACTTTCTCAAGTGGAATTAGGAACAAGCAAAATTTTATGGCTTGCCATATCATGCAAAACTGAGAGACTAATATAGAGTCCTTGTGGAGCAGAAGGACCTAAGTATGTGGGTTCTGAGTCATGACACCGGGAAATTTTCATAGATTGATTTCCTTTTTGTTGGCTACATACAATTCATCAGCAGGTGAGTGTGAGCCTTGGACATCTCCACTCCATGTTAATCCCATTCTACACTCAGTGCTCCATGTTATTAGTTCTCCCCTGTACCTAATAATGTGGCCATTGAGAGGATGTTCATGGTCTTCTGCTGTTGTAGCCCATCCACTTCGAGGTTCAATGTGTTGTGCATTCAGAGATGTACTTCTGCACAGCATTGTTGCAATGTATGGTTATCTGAGCCACTGTCACCTTCCTGTCAGCTTGAACCAGTCTGGTCACTTTCTTCTGACCTCTCTCATTAGCAAGGTGTTTCCACCCACAGAAGTACTGCTCACTCAATGTTTATTTTTGGGGCTTTTTTTTTTGAAACATTCTTTGTAAATCTTAGAGACGGTTGTGCATGAAAATCCCCAGGAGATCAGGGGTTTCTGAAATACGCAAACCACCTCATCTGGCGTCAATAGTCAAAGTCACTTAGATCACATTTGTCCCAGTTCTCATGTTTGGTCTGAGCAACAACTAACCCTTGACCATATCGGCATGCTTTTATGCATTGAGTTGCTGCCACTTGATTGGCTGACTAGATATTTACATTACTGAACAGGTGTACAGATGCACCTAATAAAGTGACCAATGAGTGTGTAATTGTCTGTTACATAATCCTTGTGGATACTACAAGTTGTTTGCTCATAATAGTGTTACATTGACAACACTGAGGATTGTCAGAACCAAGTTAAACTGAGGTAGGTGACCTCAAGTGGCACAAACACAAAATCAAAGAAATCAAGTGCTTACTAAACTGTAACCGATGCAGGAGATCTGTCATTTATTTCAATAACCAGAAAAACTCCTACACGTTGTATTCCTTTGCACAATTTTGAAAATTGCAGCTACACTAAAGGAGTCTGCTGCAAGTCAGCACCAGCTGTTATAACAGTGTTTAGATAACAGCACTGTTGTCTGGAATGTTTGTGGCTTCATTGTATAAATGCCAATTCCAACTAAATGTCACGTACAGTACCTACAGAAAAATATCCCCACCCCCAGATTCTTCCATTAAACCTTTATTAATATCTTGACACATTTTTACCCATAGACATATCTAGACCAAATATTCTAATGCTGTACTTGCTCCCTGTAGCACGTCTATTTTTGCTGATAATTGAAATATTTTTACCTCTATATACA